>NC_134084.1:137073220-137746375 GCF_000715075.1 Nicotiana tabacum | reverse complement strand
AGCCCCAAGCAAGAAGCTGGGGCAGAAGTGGTGATTGTTATGAAAGTTGGATTCCGAAAGTTGTAATTTGAACCCATTTGAATTATTCTGAGCCTTTTATACCTTTCTTTCTAGCTTAATCCAAAAGCCTACATTACGGTCCAAAGAAAAACCTTATGATCAGTTTTGAAAAATGCCAAGATGAACAGGTAGGAATAACTCACGACAGGGGCAACACTCTGGTTCGAGCAAGAAGAACAAAAATAAATGAGAGAGTCTTATGGGTGAAAACCCTCACGGGCACCGTAAGGCGACGGGAGCTGAGAGAAAAATAAATGAGAGAGTCTTGTTGGTGAAAACCTTTACGGGCACCTCAAGGCGAAGGTGAGATAAGAAATGGAAAACTGAGAAAGGTCTGTTGATAGAAACCATTTCGCGGTACCGCAGGGAAACAAGGTTAAGGTCTGGATAAATCAAACAAGTGATGGAAGTTCCGGGCAATGAGGTACGACAATTGAGAGTTTGTTTGGTTGGACAGATTGGGCTGATTAATCCAAAATGCATGTCATGACCATTGGTACTAGTTGTCTCGCTCAGATAAGTTTCTTTTCTTTCTCTTTTCAAACAGTCATCTAGTTTTGGATTCTTCTTATCCTTAACTCAAGAATCATTGCATTTCATTTTCTTTTGAGGGTTTTATCTAGATGAGATGTTTCAGTGCCAGTTTTGTTCAATGCAAGCAGAAAGGACTTCAAAGTTCACTACCAGCTTCTAGAATTGTAAAGCACAACGTGGTCAGAGCATGTCAAAAACAACTTGATGTCAAGTGGAATACAGGGAATTAACGAAAGTTTCATCGGTGAAATGATTGGGGAATGTCGTGGGAAAGGCGAAAGCTCAAACAAAAAGGTCAAAAAAGTGAAATAACAGCAGGGGTGTAAAACATTTAGGTCGGCAGAGGTTGGGAAATCTAAAAGTTGGTCAGAAAGTCAAGCGGTTCAGGGTCAGTACGTGGAAATTAGTCAACACAAAGCAAGGCAGTGGAAGGATTTTTCAGCAAGAATGTCATCAACTAACCACCGTTTTAAACTGACAAAATTTTCTTTGATTGAGCAGGGGGAGAAAAGTTAGTTGTTGAAGAGGAATTCTCCAGGGGGGAAAACAAGCACTAATCAGGATAAAATGCAAGTTATCAGGAGTCCGCCTGGAGAACAGAGACATACTTTTCAAGTTTGACGTCAGGAGTCCGCCTGAAGAACGGAGACATACAGTTTAAATTTCAAAAATCAGGAGTCCGCCTGGAGAATAGAGATATTCATTTCAAATTTAGCAATCAGGAGTCCGCCTGGAGAACAGAGACGTACTTTTCAAGTTTGACGTCAGGAGTCCGCCTGAAGAACGGAGACATACAGCTTAAATTTTAAAAATCAGGAGTCCGCCTGGAGAACAGAGACATACTTTTCAAGTTTGATGTCAGGAGTCCGCCTGAAGAACAGAGACACACAGTTTAAATTTTAAAAGTTAGAAGTCTGTCTGGAGAATAGAGATATTCCATTTCAAAGTTAGCAATTGGGAGCCCGCCCAGATAACAGAGGCATACATTTCAGTCTTTACATTTCAAGAGTTGAAGTTGGGAGCCCGCCCAGATAACAGAGGCATACATTTCAGTCTTTACATTTCAAGAGTTGAAGTTGGGAGCCCGCCCAGATAACAGAGGCATACATTTCAGTCTTTACATTTCAAGAGTTGAAGTTGGGAGCCCGCCCAGATAACAGAGGAATACATTTCAGTCTTTTCATTTCAAGCATTGAAGTTGGGAGCCCGCCCAGATAACAGAGGCATACATTTTAGTCTTTACATTCCAAGTGTTGAAGTTGGGAGCCCGCCCAGATAACAGAGGCATACATTCAGTCTTTTTATTTCAAGTGTTGAAGTTGGGAGCCTGCCCATAGAACAGAGGAATACATTTCAGCCTTTATATTTCAAGCATTGAAGTTGGGAGCCCACCCAGATAATAGAGGCATACATTCAGTCTTTTCATTTCAAGTGTTGAAGTTGGGAGTCCGCCCATAGAACAGAGGAATACATTTCAGTTTTTATATTTCAAGCGTTGAAGTTGGGAGCCCGCCCAGATAACAGAGGCATACATTCAGTCTTTTCATTTCAAGTGTTGAAGTTAGGAGCCCGTCCATAGAACAGAGGAATACATTTCAGTCTTTATATTTCAAGCGTCGAAGTTGGGAGCCCGCCCAAACAACAGAGGCATACATTTCAGTCTTTACATTTCAAGCATTGAAGTTGGGAGCCCGCCCAGATAACAGAGGCATACATTTCAAGATCAAGTCAGAGGACAATAAAACAAAGGGTTACAATAGGAATCCTCAGCAGGAAACAATAAAATTCCCCGGCACCGGGAAACAGAAGGTTGCAACAAGAGGTCACATTACAAACTCAAGTACATGTGTCAAAAGAAGAAAAGCACCGGAAGAAATGCAAGCAGACAAGGAAGCAAGGCAACAAAAACAAATTGTACTCTAGCCTAGCTTCTTGTTTTCTTTTAAGCATGGTGTAACAAGGAGATCGGTAAGCAGTGGTAATAGCATGCAACAACAGTAACATTGCAGTCTCACGGTAGTCCCAGCTACCAAAACTTCTCGAACTACATTGACCTGATTCCTGTTTAGCCCATGATATGTAGGAAACCTTTGAAGCAAAGGTTCGGTCAAATCTTTTTCAAAAAAATGCTTCACACGGAGTACTCGGATGGGCAAAAAATCGCTCGCTTTATCTTTGCACGAAAACCCTTCGTGTCTTCGGGCAAAGAGGGGCAGCTGTAAGCACGTGATTTTTCCCCAATATGAGAATTACTCCCAAAATATTCAAAAATAAAATAATTTTCCTTGGTGTGCAATTTTTGTGATATTTTGTGATATTTTGAATAATTATTTGTATTTGTCTGTGCATGTTTATTTGTTAAATTAATAAAAATACAAAAATATGTCGCATTTTGCATGTATGATTTAATTCTACAATTGTTAGTAATTAAGTTTGTTTTACAAAAAATAAAAATTACAAAAATAGGCATCGTTTGCATTTTTAGCATTTAATGTCCAAATATACAATTTTATGCTTAATTATTACTTAATTATGCGTTAATTGTTATTGGGAGTTAATTTGCGCCTTTATAACTTAATTTAATTCTTAATAATAATTTAAGTATTTTTTATAATTTAGTTTTAGAGAAATAAAAGAAGAAAAGAGAGAGAAAATATAAAGAAAGTCGGAATTGGGCCTCTTCTTCGATTTCAAGCCACAGGCCCAAAAAATGGCCCAATCTTCCCTACGACCCAGTCCATTTCGAACTGGGTCGACCCAGTCCATAACCCAACACCCCCCTATCTTGTAAAACAAAACAAAAGAAAAAAAAACCAAAACCCTAAAAACTTAAGTCATCCGCCCCCACCCCTCCTATCTTCTTCTTCTTCCTCAAGCTTCTCCACCTCCCATGGCTTCCCTTTGCCTTCAACCTCAAGAAGCCATGGCTACACACACACACACGCACGTCACCCTCACGACCCCGGCTCAACCAAACGACCTCCGAACGCGGCCGAACCAACAACCTTCTCCAACCCCGTCGTTGCTTCGTCTTCGACAACCAACAACCAGTCCGTCGAGCTCCACCATGAAAGCCCACAGTTGAGATTTCCGCTGCTGCTTCAACGTCACAGTTGCTACCCGCGTCCGCCATTGACGCAGCCATTTCTGCTCCTTCACCTGCTGCTCGACGTGCGCTGCTGCCATGGACGTCGTCGTCCGAGCTGCTGCTTCATCTTCCTCCTTGACGAACAGCTGCTCGACGTCCCGTTCGAGTCAAACAGACCCATCAAGCTGCTACTTCTGTTTCAACCTCGCCGTCCGAGCTGCTGCTGCCTCACTTCGTCTTCTTCAGCTCGAACAACTATGGCCATGGATATTGTTGCTGCTCGAGCACAGTTTCTGCTGCATCGACTGTTGCTGTTCCTCATCGACGACCTTAGTCGTTGAACACAGCAGCATGTCGACGACCATAGCTGCTTCAGCTGCGTCCGCCACAGTCCGTCGACCTTGCTACGTCCAACGCCTTCTTCATCTTCTTCGTTTGCTTCGGATCGTCTCCGTCGTTTGTTCGTTGTTGAGTTCGTTGTTGAGTCCGGGCAGATTTATTCCCATTTGAGGGTTGTCGAAATAGTCCATACAATCGAATTCGTCGTTGTTCATCTCCGGTTAGTAGTTTTTGAGTTTTATTTTGTCCGTATTTTGTTTTGATATTTTCGAATCTAAAATCGGCAAATGTTTGTTTTGTTCATGTCTATGGTTAGATATTTGATTTTTTTTAGTCATGTTCATATGTTTTGTTAAATTAATTTTCAGATTTCAAATGGAAGTTAATTAGTTGTTTTTCATGTTTATTTCATGTTTGTATTGTTGTTAGAATAAATATTTGTTAGTTTAATGTTTGTTAGATTCAAATTGAAATCTAATTAATTATTTCTTCAATTTGTTTCATGCTGTTATGTATTTTCCAGAAATTATTAATGTTGTTTGAATCATTTAATCCGTCATGTTTGTTGTTTTAAAAAAATGGATTCATTCATGTTCATACTTTGATCTTGAATCCGAAATTTGTATAGTTTGATTTCTTGTTTATCATTTATTATTATTTCTTGAAATTGTCTCATAATCTTGTTTAAAGTTTAATATAGAAATTGTTTGTTGTAATGTTGTTAGAGTTAATTTTAAGTTCAATATTATTGAATTTAGAAATCTAAATATGCTTGTTTGATTGTTGTTGTTGATTGAATCCGAAAATAGGTTTGTTGTTTCTAAAAATATTGTTCAAACAAATCTTAGTTGTTCTTTGTTGTTCAATTTGTGTTCATGTGATATTGTTGTTATGATGTTCATCCGTGTTCATATTGTTGTTTGAATTTATATAAAAATTGGTCATATTGGCTATATTTTGGTTGAGTGTGATTAATTGATGTGTTATAGCTGATGGGGTAGTTTGGTAATTTGCAGTACGTTCAGGGGTTAGTTTGGTAATTTCAGTAAGGTCGGAGGGGTAGTTTAGGAATTGTGCATTTTGTAATTTTTTATATGAAGCATGGGGGACAAAATGTAATGGGGTGAGTTGTGATATGGTTATTTAATATAAAGGTGGAACAAGACAAAATTTAGTGGGGGAATCTTGTATTATTTTATGTTAGGCATGGGGGACAAAATATAATGGGGTGGTGTGATATGTTTATTTAATGTAATGGGGATGAGTGGGAAGATAATGGATTGGGTAGAGAAAAAGTATTGATTTTAATTAATTGAAAGATTTATGGGATGGGTTATATATAAGAAGTCTTGAAATCAGAATAAGGGGAGAGATACGAGAGAGAAAAGAGAATAGAGATACGAGAGAATACAGAAGAAAAAGAACGAATCTGAACAGAAAGAAAATAAGAGAGAAAAAAAGAGGGCTGAACATTTAAGAGAGAGAAAATTCCGAAAAAAAATATATTTAAACTTTCAAAAAAAAGAAACTAAAAAAAAAATCTTTTGCTTTCTTTCATTGGTTGAAATCAGAATTAATTATTTTTTCATCAAAGCTTGAAGCTTTTGTTTTGAGATTAATACTCCACCGGTTTGCAAACTCTGTTCCTGGGTTGTTACTGCTATTGGACTTTTGTTGTTGTGCTGTATTGTTATTACTGCGTGGCTGACTTTCTTCTTCTTATATTGGCAATACCAGGTACACAACTGTAATTTTGGCATTTTGTAAGCTGAAATGAAGAACGGAATGTTAAATTTTTAATTTAGCTTTAATTTTTTTGTATTGTATTTAGGTTATTCATGTATTATTATTCTGTCAATCACTGTCATTTGGCATAATTAGACATGTTATAGCGATATATTAAATAACGCCTTAACCGGATTATTAGGAAATATATTCAAGACGGATTACTAATTAAAAATGTTTAATAATCAAAATAGAAGAAATAACGTAAAAATGGCGTTATTGAATTAGTTTTGGCAAAAATTGATTAATTCCTTATTCATAAGGTTTTTTTGTCAACATTAAGTTAATCGGAATCATGTAGTTAATTTCAGTTAAAACATGAATTAGTTTGCGAATCAAGTATTAGGACATGATGTGAATTAAAACAAAGTTAGTTAAGTTTAAATTGTTTAACTTTTAGAAATATGGTTTAGTAATCAAGTTTTTTTTTAATTTTTCAGTATTTGTAAATAATTAATTTCAATAAGCTTAAGTCATACTAACAATATGTTTTAATCCAACTATGGGATAATTAGTTTTTTTTTACTTTTTGGGCAATTCCATGTTGTTCGTAATTATCATTTTAGTAATATTACTTTCCATTAATATTTGTTTTGAATTAGTAATTAATATGTTATTTTTAAGTATGTAGAGATTGACTTCATAATTATGGACAAACTTAGTAATAATAAAGATGTAGTCATTAATGGGTATTCATAAAATAAGGGAGGATCTCGCTAACAAATAAACAAATATAAATAATACAAAAAATTGCAGTCCTTAAATTTTATTTATTTTTATTTTTTTATATAAGAAAATACCTAGATTTCAAGATGGGCGATTTAGTAAAATTCACGGTCTTACCTAATAATATCATAACTCGTAGTATTTTGGTGCATATTTAATAAGGTTATTTTCTTGAATACGGGTGTACATTTATGTAACCCAAATCACGATCTTGACGAAGTCAAAATGCGTCAACAAATCACGCGTGCACTGGTTGTGGCGTGGCTCGAGATGCGTTTTCACGACGTTGCAATTTTGTATAAAATAAATAATGATAAAAGCATTTTTTTTAAAAGTTAAATTTGCACATAAGTTTATAATACGTATTATATCAGATAGTCAAGCCAAATATAGCAGTTGAGCGACCGTGCTAGAACCACGGAACTCGGGAATGCCTAACACCTTCTCCCGGGTTAACAGAATTCCTTATCCGGATTTCTGGTTCGCGGACTGTAATACAGAGTCATTCTTTTCCTCGATTCGGGATTAAACTGGTGACTTGGGACACCCTAAATCTCCCAAGTGGCGACTCTGAAATAAATAAACAAATCCCGTTTCGACTATCCTTTAATTGGAAAAAACTCTTGTACCCTCGCGGGGGCGGAAAAAGGAGGTGTGACAGTCATGACCGTGGTCGGATAGCTCTAAAAGTTGTAGGCTTTGCCTCTTTTGCTGAGCCAGTATATTAATAGCAGAGCACGTGGACTTTTCTCCTGACAGTTGGAGGTAACGTTGGTGCTAATCTAGCTAAAACTTTATACGAGGTTTATTTTTCCCTGCTCTTCTTCTGCAGCAAGGGTAAATGTTCTTCTTTCTCACAACTTTGTGCAGCAAGGGGTTTCACTCAGAAGAGTTGTACCATAATTGGTAATATAAGTTTTCCTCATTTAGTTGTCTTTTTTGCTATTCGATCACATCTCTCTCTTAATTTCTCTGTATCATGGGATTTCTCAATTGTGTAATTTATTGTATTTTCCTGTGTGAAAGGACTGGTCTTGGTGTAATATATTTTAAGATTGTAAGATTACGATTTCTTTTTGGAAAAAATTGGTGGATGGTGCTAGGGTTTGGGAATATGAGAAATTGATAAAATTTAGAATTTTATCTGCTTCGTCCTCAATAATCTAGAAAGAGGATTGTGATTCCTGTAGTAATACGCCCAAAGTTAAACACCTTCTCACTGTAAGACCTGCTTCGACACTTTTATTTGTAGTCTTTATCGTTATTTATGCTTGAACATTGTTATAGTATAGTAACATAAAATCGTCTTGGTATTCTGTTGTTCCCTAATTTAGTCAAGATAGAGAAAGCTAAGGATCTATTAATCATAAAATGCATCAATTTTCCATTGCAGATCGGAATTGCTCTTTATTCTTTCTAACTACATAGAAGAGCCCTAGAGCAAGCAGAAGACCCTTGTCATCTATGCTTGCCGACATGAAGGCAGTTAGGTATTTTCATCTGACTTTTGTGCTATGAGAAATTTCCATGCGCTTCCGTACAGCAACACGTTGCTAAAGTTGGTTGACCATGCTGTCTATGAGATAACAACGCACAGAATTTTTGAACTTCTTCCGAGTAACCTCTCTGCACCTGTCAGTGTCATCAACATGCCTGTCTGGCCCAAATGCTTCTTTGGCCTTTCACCACATGCCAACCCATGAAAAAATAAAAATCTAAAAAGATAGTTATTTGCAACTCAGTAAAATTCCACCGTCTCTAATTTGCACACGTGTTTCGCTCTCACTCTCTTCTGTTAAAACACTCGCTCAGTAAGATAACTACGGCAAGTTGCAACAAACGTTTGGATGCAGTGAACTGAAACAACACTCTTCTTAGGCGGTGAATTTGGTTCTCTCTCGCTACTGTTAGGTACCCTTCTTTTTCACTAACTTTGTTCCTCTTGATTTCTACCCTTGCACTCCAAAATTTATCCTTATGCTAAAAGCCCTAATTTCTTTTATTCCTTTATTATGATTTTGGGTAAATTGGAAAAACTGTGTGATTATGTAATAATTTGGAGGTCTCCTTCTCCATTAATAGATTTCGCAATCGCTGTGGATTTTTTAAAAATCAACTGAAATTCAATTGGGTATTGCTTTCAAATTTGATGGGGTTAACGCTATTACACTATCAAGCAGCTTAGTTGCAGTCATTACTCAACAATTCCTATGTGCCAACTTGTGTAACTGGGCCTGCCTGCCATTGACAAATTGGATTCTTTCTAACTGTATTATGTTTTCCCAAGAACTCACTACATTGAACTTTCTGAAGCTAAACACTATTTTACAAGAAATGAATCTTCTTTTTGACTACTGTTTAGAAGGGTAAGAAAGTTTTGGTTTGACCAAGGAAAAAAAATAGTTGCAAAGTGTTAAACCTAGAGCCTTCTCATTACGCTTTATGATGAACAATATTAAACCTAAAATCGAAAAGAAAGAGAGAAAAGAAATTAAACCTAAAAAGCTTAGCTTATTTAACTTAAATCATTGTGACATAACATTTTGGGTTGGTTTGAAATTAAGGCTTGACGTAAAAGTAGTTCAAACACTTTATTTTCTTCATGTAAAATTGACCAATTATTGGACTTCCTATTGATGTGCTTAATGGAATCAAAAGGTAATGTGGTTCCCATTTCTGGTCTTCTGATAATCCCAAGATAATACATTTGTTGTTTGATATGGCTACTATTGTGTGGTTAAAATTTTTGGTTTCTTAATTTTTTTCTGCTTTTGATATGAAAATAGTTTCAGTTTACTTTGCGCAAAGTGAAAGATAAGTTGCATTTAGTGGTTCATTTGGTTATGCCGTTGCTAAATACTTCAAATGTGACCATTCAACTGTATTCACTTGAAGAAAAGCTTTATCTTACCACGAGCTACATATAATATAAAATATATTTGAGAATCTAATAAGCTGCTAAAATTGATCATTTAACCATGTATATATTACGTAGATCAATGCTATTTGTGCAATTCCTAATTAGTATTTTTGATTTGGTAAAATTTCTACCGGATCAAATGATCTGACCTTCTGAAATTAAATCAATATTGACTTTCAGCCAATGTTTTTGTAATGAATCTCTTGGTACAAGTCATTAGAACTATTTCTTAGTATGGTTGCACTATTGTTTGTTTACTGATCATGAATTTTATAACGTTTAAAAATTGTAGGACTCTTGTACCAACTGATATTAGGGAGCAACAAATTTTAATATTGATGGACTCTGGACAAACAAACAAGCGTCCCTGCTCTGAAAAGAAATGTCCTGATAGGAATGTTAGATGACGCGAACAATATAAACTTAACATAGTTGTCAGCCATTACTTCTACTAATAGGGACACTACCGAACATATAAGTTCAAAAATCCTTGCTCACACAATCAGCACATCGGTGCTCAAGCCAAAGGCAAATATTCGGCCTCAAGTGCTCCAGACTGGCCCAACATCAAACTCACAGAGATCACATCTCGCCCCTCGATCAAGGAATCACAAGCCATCAAGGCATATCTGATACTGAGCGTTCATGCGCATACGAACGCGTGGAAGGAATTTCAAGAATTACTTTTCAAGCTGAATCAAGGACGCACGATAAGAATTCAAGAATGTGAAGTTTTCCTAAAGGTTCTGCAGCCTCTCGAGGATAAATACAGACGTCTCCGTACCGATCTGCGAGACTCTACTAAACCAGCTCATGACTCGCGAGACCAGGTAACCTAGGCTCTAATACCAACTTGTCACGACCCCAACCCCGGCCGTGATAGTGCCCAACACAATGCTAGGCAAGCCCGACCAATTAACATCTCACAATTCTTTCTTTATAATTCAATACCAATTTTCGGGATTTAATACCAATTTAATATAAATAGAAGTATGAATTTAACGGATGAAATGTGCGGAAACCATAATCACGAAAAATCTCTGTAAAATAGCCCATTGATCCGGTGTCACAAGTCTGAGCTTCTAATACAAGGTTTTAACAATCTAATACAGAAATATGTCTAAAATGCGGAATAATAAGTGGAGATAGAAGGAGAAATCGGGTCTGCGAACACCATGCAGCTACCTCGATAACTCCGATGAAAATAGAACGGCAGGAAAGCTCGCTCTATGCCTCAGGAATACCTGTACCTGCGCACATGGTGCAGGGAGTAATGTGAGTACTCCGACCCAGTGAGTAATAACAATAAATAATGGCTGACAGTATGAAATCACGTAAAGGCACTAAGCAGTTCTATACCAAAACAGTAGAATCGTTTAAGCAGCAGTGAATGAGGAAATCATGTGAAATTCTTTAAACCAGGTAAAACAGATATAATCAGTATAAATCAGCTCCTCAAGCATTTCAGTTCATTTATTCGTTCTTATCCTTAGTTCTCAATTCATATACTTCTCACGATAACCGAATCAATAAATATATATACCGCTGCGGCGTGCATCCCGATCCGTATATCGCTATGGCGTACAGCCTGATCCATAATAATAACAGTCGACTGCGCTCACTGGGGGTGTGCAGACTCCGAAGAGGCTCCTTCAGCCCAAGCGCTATATAATTGTTGCGGCGTGCAGCTCGATCAATATAAGTAATTGTTGCGGCGTGCAGCCCGATCCATATAAGTAATTGTTGCGGCGTGCAGCCCGATCCATAATATGTATAATATATATCTGCTGCGTGATCCATAATATGTGTAATATATATAGCTGCTACTGCGTGCAGCCCGATCAATAATATGTAATTGTTGCGGCGTGCAGCCCGATCCATAATATGTAAAATATCCTCACTATTGGGTCCTCGACCCCTCTCAGTCATTTAAAAATCACAGCCTCTCGGGCATAATGTACGGTCGGGATCTCAGCCCTCATATCTCTTCCTATTTATGATTAACATTTCAAAAATCTGGTTCATATCATTCTTAAACAATTGGAAACATGACTGAGGATATAAATTCTTTAACAAAATAAGTGAGGAAAACCAGTCAAAAATCCCCTAAGGGTTCTACAGGTCGGCACAAGGCCCCAAGCATGGCAACTAGCCCAATTCACAATAATAACGTATATGTCTCAATCAAAAATGTAGTAAAATATCTTTCGGGATGGACCAAGTTACAATCCCCATAGTATTGAACCTCACGCACGTCACACAGCGTGTATATCAACTTAGTATAGCACTATGTTGTGCAAATCCGGAGTTTCAAACCCTCAGGACATCATTTAAAATCATTACTCACCTCGAACTGGCCAAAACTCTAGCTCGCTATGCTCTTGCCTCTCAAATTGGCCTCCACGCGCGTCGAATCTATCCAAAATCAGAACAAATAGGTCACAATATGCTAAGGGAACATAGCCCAAGCGAAAACATTCGAAAAATATCAAAAATCTCGAAATTAGCAAAACCCGAGCCCCGGGCCCACGTCTCGGAATCGGGTAAAATTTAAATTTTCAGAATCTTCATACCCTCACGAGTCTAACCATACCAAAATTATCCAATTCTGATGCCATTTGGTCCTTCAAATCATCATTTTACATTTTTGAAAGGTTTCACAATTTTCTTCCCAAATTCCATCCAAATTCATGAATTAAATGATGAATTCAGTGATAGATTCATGTATACTAGCCAAATCTGAGTTAAAATCATTTACCCTAATGAATTTCTTGAAAAACCTTCGAAAAATTGCCAAAATCCGAGCTCTCTAGGTCAAAATATTAAATAAATCCAAAACCTCGTATTTATAGGTACCCCCTCAGATTTCAGCTACCACGGGCCGCACCAAACCGACCGCGGTTCGCGCAAGCCAATGTGGTCCACGCAAACACAACCGCGGCCGCACAGGTCTTCCTCTGCAGTGACACGCTTTAGTATTTTAGCCATAAATTTTGCTACTGATGTCCAAATTGAGATATCTTTACCTTTCTGGAAACTAGACACGAAGGGCTACAACTTTCATTTTTATATCACCTCACAATTCCTTGTAGATCAAAAGATATGAGCTTACGAAGTTGGACCGATGATCTGCGGATCTTCATGACCGCGGGCCACATCACTCGCCCCGCGCACAAATGACTGCCCCATCTAAGTTTCGGGATGTCCGTACTCGCTCAATACTCACCCGAAACACATCCGAGGCCCCCGGGACCTCAACCAAAAACACCAACGCATCCTAAAACATTATTCAACCTCGTTCCAATCATCAACAACACCTCAACAACACCAAAACCATCAAACTACCTCAAATTCAAGCCTAAGTTCTTCTAAAACTTTTGAAACATGATTTTGATAAAAAAAACCCAACTAAACCACGTCCGAATACTTGAAATTTTGCACGCATATCCTAAATCACATAATAAAGCTACAGCAACTCTCGGAATTCCATTCCGACTCCGGATCAAAATCTCACCTATCAACCGGAAATCGTCAAACTACTACTTCGCCAATTCAAGCCTAATTCTACACTGGGCCTCCAAAATAAATTCTGATCATGCTCCTAAGTCTCAAATCATCTCCCGGAGCTAACCGAACCATTGGAATTCACATCCAAGCCCTCTAACTCATAAGTCAACGTCTGATTGACTTTTCCAACTTAAGCCTTCTTAAAAGAGACTAAGTGTCTCATTTCTTATCAAAACCATTCCAACTCAACTCTATTACACAAGATACGGACAATGAAACATAAAGAAGCTGAAAATAGGAAAAACGGAGCGGTAACTCATGAGACGACGGGTCGGGTCGTCACATCCTCCCCAACTTAAACAAACGTTTGTCCTCGAACGTGCCCAGAGTTGTTTCAAAAGCCAAACAATCGCTGAATAACCTTACCACGCATAAACCCGGGGGTGATCCCACGTCACCCTATCTCATATAGGTCCGACAACACATTGTAACTGAAATTTTTGCAATCCAATCTAGCCCACAAACCATACGACCACATTTTCACTTTTGAAATCCTTCATATGATCAGAATCCCACATTTATACTGTGAATAAGCCCGAACAAGTTGTAACAACCCATACCTGCAACCTCGGGTGCAATTACATAACATAACACATGACTCAAATGCTTGCAGCAATAACTCCTAATCATAGCAGTTGCACACAACAACCGAATACCGATAGAAAACCTCTTATCAACTAAGGTCTCATCCTAACATCTTCATATACTGCAAAGGGTAAATAAAACACATTGTAAGCCATACCCGTTTCTTATGTCAACCATTCATGAAGCCCTTTCTCCTTTGGCAAATGCTACATCAAATTTCTGAGTCGAAGCTCGATATTTCCCTTCCAACATACCGAAATTGAATCCGTTTGTATTCATTAGTGATCCCTCTGATCTCTTCTAATCCAACACACTACTCTGGTGACATGACACATCAATACATACCTAAGCCACAACTCGCACAGTATGCGCGCCAATAATCAATAGTCCGAGTATACTAAATTCATGAAAATGACTCAGATCAAAGAGTTGTACCACAAGCTCACTAGTACCACCATAACACAAGGCTGAGAATCCGTCTCACATCATAGAAACAGAGCACCCGAACCTAATCGCGAGGTATTTAGACACTAGTTCACCTGAGACACCCCAAGTCATCATGCTCAAAACCATCAACCAAGCGCAATTTGATGTCTAGTACCACAAGCGAATCATCATGCCCACGGGAAAGTACATAATACAATGCCATACCAGTAAACCTCACTATTTCACCATCTGGTTGCCCTAGAAAGGGAAAATACCTCAAAGAAGAGAGCCGCTTTGCAAGTTCCACAAGTACCACCCCAACGATATGCTATGGGCTCGTCAATCACAGTGGAACCCAGATATATGAATAGAATAATAATAACCGGCTCTTCTATAGCTCACATTGACATCAACTTCACGAGCAACTTAATTTCCAATAACATAATCCACCTGGCACGGTCACAGACCTCCAGTCCAAGCATATCATATAGAAGCAATCCAACAAGTACACATGTATATGCTAACTGAAACAAGATTCTCATTCTCCTTTACTGGAATAAATAACACTCTATATCGTAGGTATGAGCAAATTGCGCTGTCATAGCTCAAATCAGCAAGTTAACACAGAATTAGTAATTACCCAGTTTGTTTTGGAATTTAGGATCTTGGAAATCTCAAGTATAGTCCAGATAGTTCTTAACAAAGTTACGAATACGAGAAACATTATACCTTTAAGCCCAATATCCCACTCTAGGCATATCATAGCCTACGTATCTTCCGAGCATGAATATTAGCTCAGTGCTTGCACACAGGTTCAAACCTCACATACATTCGTGCTCACAGCGTATAGTTATCACCATCAATTAGCTCGACTAGTGCATCCAATGAGTTAGCTAAAATACTCCCCTCAACATGCTACAATCCCGAAATTGTATATTTTTTAGAATTCTCCGTTTCCAAATTCATAGATCGCATAAATCACCGTAACTGATCACGACCTCAGCACCCAAATGACTGACACATCCCTCAAGTACGACCATCCCAAGATAATTATTTTCAAAAAAATTTCTACAATACATAACAAGATCGAAATATTGGTAGTCGATCAACCAAGTGAGCATTGAAACGTCAATAGACATCTGTTAATCAGAATATAATGTGCACCCTTCTCAGGCCTTACCGAGCAGTTATAACATTCAATCTAAATATTTGAAACTGACTATTCTACCCATAATTCATGACTTTCCCTTTAAGAATGAACTGCCACCTTGCACATCAAAATATTAAGCATGTACCATACACCACGTCTATCATGCCATCTTGTTGCAAATACAAAATCTCATTAGAATTTTTGGGCTATAGTAGAATTACATTTCGGCAGTTAGAAATCTTCTATTTTCTCCCATATAGGAGGAGTTCATAATGTACAATATGATCCGCGCACCGGTAGGAGATATCCGGCTCGGACCATGGTAAAAACCATTAAGAAAACTTTCAAATCTATTCGCACATAACCAAGCTATCAATACGAGACAAAGGATACTTGTTCACTCTTACTTTATTCAATTGCATGTAATCAATGCACATTCTCATTGTGCCATCCTTCTTTTTCACAAATAAGGCTGGTGCACCCCAAGGTGACACACTAGGCCAAATGAACCCCCTTATCTAGGAGTTCCTGAAACTGCTCTTTCAATTTTCTCAACTCTGCAGGTGTCATACGATACGGCAGAATAGAAATAGACTGAGAGCCCGGCACCAGGTCAACGCCAAAATCAATATCCCTATCCGGCAGCATGCCCGGCAGGTCTGCAGGAAATGCATCAGGAAAAATCCCTCACAACTGGGACAGAATCAATACTAGGAGTCTCAGCTCCAATATCTCGCACAAAAGCTAGATATGATAGACAACCCTTCCCAACCATACGTTGGGCTTTCAAGAAAGAAATTACTCTGCTAGGAACATAATCAGTCATACCACGCCACTCGATCCTTGGAACACCTAGAATAGCCAAAGTGACTGTCTTAGCATGACAGTCTAGAATAGCACGACATGGAGATAGCCAATCCATGCCCAGAATAACATCAAAGTCCATCATGCTCAATAGCAATAAATCAACTCGGGTCTCCAGACCCCCAATAATCACAACACATGACCGGTACACACGGTTCACAACAACAGTATCTCCCACCGGGGTAGATACATGAATAGGTAAAGAAAGAAACTCTCGGGGCGTACCCAAATAATGAGAAAAATATGAGGACACATAAAAATAGGTGGAACCGAGATCGAATAATACCGAGGCATCTCTGTGGCAGACTGGAATAATATAGCTCTTAACCGTGCAATCAACTTAATTAATAGCAAACTCCCCAACTTGGATCAAAGCCATATAACAAAACGCACTCAATAAATCAAAACACACATACTCTATTGTTGCCGTAATACCATAGTGAGATTGAACTCACTCCTTCATAAGCTTGTAGAAACACAAATCATCTGGAATTTTAACTCTTCTGCAATTCTTGCATTTACTCACACAATAGTTAAGCCCACTCTCTAGGCAGCACAATTTAGATTTCAACGCATATTCTTCACTTGTAAATGAGATCTTCTAATAGACAACATAAGGATCACACCACCTTAGAACACTCCGCAGGAGATAACCCACTTTTTTTGCCTCCAATTAACATTTTGTATACCTTCCACTGTAATACACATTACACAGTCACTTAATCTTCCTTAGTCTAAACTCATACCGTAACAAGAAACTTACTTCACTCCAAATAGGAGACATGAAAAGATTATTCACGCGCCCATAACTCGGGGCTATACCTCAAATCAAGATGGATACATCTCGCAATACTAATATACTCATCACATAGTTGTCAGCCATAACTTCTACTAATAGGGAGACTACCGAATATATAAGTGCAAAAATCCTTGCTCACACAATCAGCACCTCGGTGCTTAAGCCATAGGCAAATATTCGGCCTCAAGTCCTCCAGACTGGCCCAACATCAAACTCACAGAGATCACATCTCGCCCCTCGATCAGGGAATCACAAGCCATCAAGGCATATCTGATACTGAGCGCTCATGCGCACATACGAACGCGTAGAAGGAATTTCAAGAGTTACTTTTCAAGTTGAATCAAGGACGCACGATAAGAATTCAAGAATGTGAAGTTTTCCTAAAGGTTCTGCAGCCTCTCGAGGATAAATACAGACGTCTCTGTACCGATCCACGAGACTCTACTAAACCGGCTCATGACTCGCGAGACCAAGTAACCTAGGCTCTGATACCAACTTGTCACGACCCCAACCCCGGCCGTGATGGCGCCCAACACAATGTTAGGCAATCCCGACCAATTAACATCTCGCAATCTCTTTCTTTATAATTCAATACCAATTTTCGGGATTTAATACCAATTTAATATAAATAGAAGTATGAATTTAACGGATGAAATGTACGGAAACCATAATCACAAAAAATCTCTGTAAAACGGCCCACTGATCCGATGTCACAAGTCTGAGCATCTAATACAAGGTTTTAACAATCTAATACAGAAATATGTATAAAATCCGGAATAATAAGTGGAGATAGAAGGAGAAATGGGGTCTGCGAATGCCATGCAGCTACCTCGATAACTCCGATGAAAACAGAACGACAGGAAAGCTCGATCTATGCCTCAGGAATACCTGTACCTGCACACATGGTGCAGGGAGTAATGTGAGTACTCTGACCCAGTGAGTAATAACAATAAATAATAGATGACAGTATGAAATCACGTAAAGGCACTAAGCAGTTCTATACCAAAACAGTAGAATCGTTTAAGCAGCAGTGAATGAGGAAATCATGAGAAATTCTTTAAACCAGGTAAAACATATATAATCAGTATAAATCAGCTCCTCAAGCATTTCAGTTCATTTATTCGTTCTTATCCTCAGTTCTCAATTCATATACTTCTCATGTAACCGAATCAATAAATATATATATATATATACCGCTGCGGCGTGCAGCCCCATCCGCATATCATTGTGACGTACAACTCGATCCATAATAATAATAGTCGACTACGCTCACTGGGGGTGTGCAGACTCCGGAGAGGCTCCTTCAGCCCAAGTGCTATATAATTATTGCGGCGTGCATCCCGATCCATATAAGTAATTGCTGCGGCGTGCAGCCCGATCCATAATATGTAATTGCTGCGGCTTGCAGCCCGATCCATAATATGTGTAATATATATCTGTTGCGGCGTGCAGCCCGATCCATAATATGTAATTGTTGCGGCGTGCAGCCCGATCCATAATATGTAAAATATCCTCACTATTGGGTCCTCGACCCCTCTCAGTCATTTAAAAAACACAGCCTCTCGGGCATAATGTACGGACGGGATCTCAGCCCTCATATCTCTTCCTATTTATGATTAACATTTCAAAAATCTGGTTCATATCATTCTTAAACAATTGGAAACATGACTGAGGATATAAATTCTTTAACAAAACAAGTGAGGAAAACAAGTCAAAAATTCCCTAAGGGTTCTACAGGTCGGCACAAGGCCCCAAGCATGGCAACTAGCCCAATTCACAATAATAACGTATATGTCTCAATCAAAAATGTAGTAAAATATCTTTCGGGATGGACCAAGTTACAATCCCCATAGTATTGAACCTCACGCTCGTCACATAGCGTGTATATCAACTTAGTATAGCACTACGTTGTGCAAATCCGGAGTTTCAAACCCTCAGGACATCATTTAAAATCATTACTCACCTCGAACTGGCCAAAACTCTAGCTCGCTATGCTCTTGCCTCTCAAATTGGCCTCCACGCGCATCAAATCTATTTAAAATCAGAACAAATAGGTCACAATATGCTAAGGGAACATAGCCCAAGCGAAAACATTCGAAAAATATCAAAAATCTCGAAATTAGCAAAACCCGAGCCTCGGGCTCATGTCTCGGAATCGGGTAAAATTTACATTTTCAGAATCTTCATACCCTCACAAGTCTAACCATACCAAAATTATCCAATTCCGATATCATTTGGTCCTTCAAATCATCATTGAAAGGTTTCACAATTTTCTTCCCAAATTCCATCCCAATTCACGAATTAAATGATGAATTCAGTGATAGATTCATGTATACTAGCCAAATCTGAGTTAAAATCACTTACCCTGATGAATTTCTTGAAAAACCTTCGAAAAATTGCCAAAATCCGAGCTCTCTAGGTCAAAATATTAAATAAAACCCAAAACCTCGTATTTATAGGTACCCCCTCAGATTTCAGCTACCGCGAGCCGCACCAAAACGATCGCGGACCGCGCAAGCCAGTGAGGTCCGCGAAAACACAACCACGGCCGCACATGCCTTCCTCTGCAGTGACAGGCTTTAGTATTTTGGCCATAACTTTTGCTGCAGATGTCCAAATTGAGATATCTTTACCTTTCTGGAAACTAGACACGAAGGGCTACAACTTTCGTTTTTGAATCACCTCAATCCTTGTAGATCAAAAGATATGAGCTTCCGAAGTTGGACCGACGATCTACGGATCTTCATGAATGCGGGCCGCGTCACTTGACCGCGCCCCGCGCTAGGCCACCGCGCCCCGTGCACAAATGACTGCCCCATCCATTTTCTAAGTTTTAGGATGTCCGTACTCGCTCAAAACTCACCCGAAACACACCCGAGGCCCCTGGGACCTCAACCAAAAACACCAACGCATCCTAAAACATTATTCAACCTCGTTCCAATCATCAAAACACCTCAACAACACCAAAACCATCAAATTACCTCAAATTCAAGCCTAAGTTCTTCTAAAACTTCCGAAACACGCTTTTGATAAAAAAACCTCAACTAAACCACGTCCGAATAACCTGAAATTTTGCACGCATATCCTAAATCATATAATGAAGCTACAACAACTCTCAAAATTCCATTCTGACTCCTGGATCAAAATCTCACCTATCAACCAGAAATCGTCAAACTACTAACTTCGCCAATTCAAGCCTAATTCTACACCGGGCCTCCAAAATAAATTTCGATCACGCTCCTAAGTCTCAAATCATCTCCCAGAGCTAACCGAACCATCAGAATTCACATCCGAGCCCTCTAACTTATAAGTCAATGTCTGGTTGACTTTTCCAACTTAAGCCTTCTTAAAAGAGACTAAGTGTCTCATTTCTTATCAAAACCACTCCAACTCAACTCTATTAAACAAGATACGTAAAATGAAGCATAAAGAAGCTGAAAATAGGAAAAACAGAGCGGTAACTCATGAGACGACGGGTCGGGTCGTCACAAGTTGCTACACACTGGTAGGCTATTTCAGCAATATTCAATTGACGAATATATAAAAATCGAAACCCAAAGACTGGATTTTGCTTCGTTCAATCAAGATTTATTTAGAATGCATATATTGCAAGGACTTCTAGATATTTTAAGACTTGGAGAACGAGATTTTTCTAACATTGGTAAGCAAAAATTCCTTTCAGCTTCTTTTAGAGGTGGACCTAGAGATATGCGACAATGATATATGGATACTATTGCATTAGTATAACGTTTCGGCAAACCATATTTGTTTATAACTATGACCTGTAATCCAACTTGGCCGGAAATAAAAGAACATTTGTGGACAATTGATGAAGCGCAAAATAGACCTGATTTAATTAGTCGAGTACTCAGAACTAAAGTTGAAGAACTGAAAACAGATATAAGCAAGAGAAATATCTTTGGAAAAGTTGCTGCTTATATGTATACTGTTGAATTCCAAAAACGAGATTTACCACATGCTCATTTCCTTATAATATTAGCTAACGAATATAAGTTATTGACATCGGAGGCTTATGATGGAATTATTAGTGTTGAATTACTAGATGCTAATTTGGATAAAAAAAATTACGTTCGATTGTTCTCAAACATATGATGCACGGTCCATGCGGTAATCTGAATCCGACAAATTCATGTATGAAAAAAATGGGCTTTGTAAGTTTAATTATCCAAAAAAATTTGCTAAACAAACATCAAAAGGAAGTGATTCTTACCCCGTCTATAAAAGACGAAACACAGGAGAAGTTATGAAAGTACGAGAGCAACATTTAGATAATTCTCGGGTTGTTCCATACAATCCTTTTTTACTTGGTAAATTCAACTGTCATATGAACGTTGAGGTTTGCTCTGACATAAAGGTTGTTAAATATCCTTACAAATATATTTATAAAGGACATGACAAAATTGCATTTTACGTACATGATAATGATACAAACAAAGAAATAGATGAAATAAAGGAGTATCAATCTGCTAGATGGGTATCACCACCCGAAGCTGCTTGGCGTTTATTTAGTTTCTCTATTAGTGAGATGTATCCAAGCGTTTATCATCTTCAATTACATCTTAAAGGGAAACAACTTGTTTCTTTTAAAGGCAATACAGATATTAACTCAATCATTAATAATCCAATGATTAAGAAAACAATATTGACATAATTTTTTCAGATGAACAGAACTACCAAAGATGCCATAAATCTTAACTTATTATAAAAAGAATTTCCTGAACACTTTGTATGGTCAACAACAGACAAAACATGGACACTGCGATAACAACGTTGCGCCGTTGGTCGTATCGTAACATGTCACCCAACTAAAGGAGAACGATATTATCTCAGACTACTGTTGCTAAATATGAGAGGACTGAAATCATATGCAGATCTTCGAACTATAAATGGGGAACGTTATAATACTTTTAGAGAATCCGCAAAAAAAAGGGACTGTTACACTGTGATAACAGTTTAAATGATTGCATGTCAGAGGCAGCAAGTTACCAAATGCCATATAGTTTAAGGCGTTTATTTGCTACATTATTAGTGTATTGTAATCCAGCTAATCCAAAAAAAATATGGAAACAATTTGAAGAGTCAAATGTCAGAAGATTACAAAGTGTTACCTAATGTTGAAAAAAAAAATCCAATATCAAGTTTTAAATCAGATCAATGATATTTTACACTCTATGGGTCATAATATAAATGAATATGAGCTTATCCCAGAAACCGTTCAACTATCTATACTGGAAAAAGAAGAGAATGAGGTATTCATTGAAAGAACCATCAGGGTTAGTGAAGAGGATATATTGTTACACAAAAAACTGGACACAAAACAATTGAAAGCATACAATGTGATTATTGACCGAGTATTTTCCAAGAAACCAGGAGCTTTTTTTATCGATAGTCCAGGAGGGACTGGAAAAACTTTCTTATACCGTGATTTATTAGCGGCTATACGTAGTAAAGGGTACATAGCTCTAGAAACTACTACTTCTATCGTTGCTGCTTCAATTCTTCCAGGTGGGCGAACTGCACATTCACGTTTAAAAATACATATAGACATTGATGAAAATTTCAGCTGTAACATTAGCAAACAAAGCTCAACTGCAAGTCTGATTCGTGATGCAAAATTAATTGTATGGGATGAAGTATCTATGGCTAAAAAAAGAATGCTTGATATTTTTGACTTGCTCTTAAAAGATCTTATGGATACAAATATTCTATTTGGGGAAAAAGTTGTTGTTTTTGGCGTTGACTTTAGACAAACTCTTTTAGTTGTTCGAAGCGGGAATAAAGAAGATTTTATTAATGAAAGTTTACTATATTCTACCATTTGGGACGAACTTGAAAAATTGCAATTATTTGAAAATATGAGGGCAAAAACAGATCCTGCTTTTTGTGATTACTTGATAAGAATTGGAAATGGACAAGAGAGGGTAAACTTTAATAACAAAATTGAACTTCCAGATTCTATGATTATTCCTTTTACAACTAAAGAAGAATCTCTAAACCATTTATTCGCTATGATATTCTCAAATGTACACACATCCTCCTCTATTTTCTTGAAGATTCTCGCGTTGTTCTAACGACGAAGAATGATTTTGTAAATGAAATCAACGATATTCTTATAGCAAAATTTCCAGAAAAAGCTACTACATTTGTTGGTATTGACGAAACCGTTGAGCCTAATGATCAAAGTCAATTTGAAAACCTATTACACACTGTGAATCCTGCTGGTTTACCTCCTTACAAATTAACTTTGAAAGAGAACTACCCCATTATATTGCTGCGCAATTTGAATCCGTATGAAGGTTTATGCAATGGTACACGGTTAATACGTTGCGATGTTAAGACACATGTTATCAGTGCTAAGATCGCGACAGACGATTTTAAAAATAAGCACGTATTTATCCCAAGAATACCATTATTATCTTCACAAGACGAAAGATTACTAGTTCAATTTAAATGAACATAGTTCCTAGTAAGATTATGCTATGCTATGACTATAAATAAGGTGCAAGGTCAGACTCTGGATTTTGTCGGAATATATTTGCGAGAACCTGTTTTTTCACACGGTCAACTTTATGTTGCCTTATCGAGAGCAAAAAGTTCAAATTATGTCAAAGTGCTGATCCGACCATCTATGCTAGCCAACCATGATGACCATTCTACATATAATATCGTTTATGACGAAATCATCCAAGGAGCGTCCTTGTAAGTCTTCTGCTACCCCAAAATACAATAATTTTTCTGTTTTATTTTGTCCTTTTACTAACGTATATTTTGTTGCATTTTTTATACACTTAGAAGTACTCACATCTATTTTTTTTTCTTTTTAGTCAAATAGGCGATGAGGTTAAGAGTGGACTTCTACTTACCTCGAGCTCCGAAAGAAGGTCAGTAATGAAAGTTCACGATCATAGATTTATATTACTACTTATAAGATCTTATTTGATCAGATATGATTGATCCACTTATTTTACCACTAATTTGATTTTAACAAAATCAGTAATTGGGTTTATGCGTGTAAAATGAAAAAAACGTCTTGTGGAGTTCAATTTGGAGATGATGTATTAAGTTTGGTGGTGGAACCTCATGTTGATCATTCATTAGTAATGGTTCTTGTGACTGTTTATGGCTTGATACAACAAAGATCATTTGGGAATCTTTGCTCTATATTACTAAATTTATACCATAAATTTATGGTTAAATATGCTATTATAAGTTTAAAGCACGCGCTAACTATTGTTCTGGTCCACTTATGGCAGGAAATATCAGTTATTTTTTGACAAGGATATGATACTTTGTTCAGTGATTATGGATTCAACCTACTTTGATTCTAATATTTTCTATTTCTTCAAGTTGATCTTGGCTCTGCAATTAAGGTATTGTGTCAAGAGTTCGACTTATTTATACTGGATGTAAGCTATATACTTAATTCTCCAGTAGCTGGTCTACATCTAGAACCAATGCATTAGTAATAATAAGATGATGTCACTGTGAGATGGAAGAATATGTATGGTATTATCCAGTGGCACCATCTCTGATTTATCTTTTCATTGTAGCTTCTTTTGGATATGCACATATAGACATAGAGGGGAATTCGAAAGGCTGAGCAAAATGATATTTGTTGTCATTGTTTTGTAAACTAGCTTATGGCTGTTTTGAATTCTAAAATATTTGATTGCTCATTGTGATCATCGCAAATATACATTTCTATAAGTTGTTGTGCTTCTGCTAAAAATGACATTGCATTTCTTGGTGTATCTGTACTATAGAAAAGACATATTATATGGTATTGAAACAAAAAAATCCTAAATAGAGTGGAATGGATATAGAGCATTCATATCATTGACCCCCATTATTTTGGTATTGAGTCATCTTTGAGTGACTGATTAATTATCTTTTGTAGAATGTAGAAATATCTTGCTTCTTTGTAGTTGCTTCAAAGAATTTACTTTATCCAATTTCAGATGTCAAGTTGTCAAATAACAGACAGAAGAGAATTCTTTTGTCTTGCCTCCCTTTTTTCTTTAGGTTTCTTGGTGCTTTTGCCATGCTCAGTGTGTCATTTGCCACAGCTTACAACTTGCATCTGCTTTGTTGTGCCTGATAGGTGGTAGTGTTGTGCAGGTAGTAGCAGATATTACTATTGATGCCTATGTCACAGAGAACAATATAAGCCATCCATCTCTTGCCAGTGACATGCAAAGCTTGTGTGGAGTGAGTTCTTCAATCGGGCAACTAATTGGGTACACTATCAGTGGATTTTTAGTTCATCTAATTGCATCTAAGGTTTGGTATCACTGGCTTAATTCGATCATTATCGATGGAATATTGAGCTAGAGTTTCGACGTGTCGGCTTAGTGTCATTAAATTTATAGTTGAGGATATTGTTGACTTTATACTTATATGTGTCTTCCAGTGGCAATAGAACAACCACGTCTATTTGGTTTTTATCTGGTTCTAGGATTATTCTTCATTTTCCTTTCTCTTTAGCTTCTTCATCTCTCTTTCACCGTCTGGGAAGACACTTCAACAATTGGGTTTTAGATCAGATCTTCTTCTATTTGATTCGTGATTATTTTTCTATTTTTAAGGTAACCAAATTTCTCATCATGTTCTCCAATCCGGATAGGATTTTCACTGCTAAAAATCCGTTGAGAATTATTTAAAATTTTTGATTTATTCTGTTTACCTATGTCTAGGGAGTACCATATGGAAAGAGGTTAAGAGATGCACGAGAAGATTCTAGGTGGTATCTGCTTATGCCTTTTATATTACTAGAAGCTCCATTGTCAGGATTCGAATGTGAACATGGAGTTTGTGGAGGGTTCTGAAAGGAGAGTAATACTGATGATAAGGGGAGGGGATGTTGTTATCAGTATGCTATTAGGATTGTAAGCATTTCACTTGCTTGATTTCACCAGATATGCCTGCAATGTAGTAAATGTTTTCTACTTTTCTACTTGGATTTTATTCTCTGTTGGTTACTTGGTGCTACTCATAAATTTTTTCTATGCCTCATATGTTCTTGAATTGGGGACCAAAACTTTATTGTCTTTAGTGAGATAGCTTATTGCATTGCTTGTAACTTCAATACGTTAGGCCAAAGATTGATATAAATGCTTTTATTTAGCAAAGAAAATGACAATATCATCTAAATTCAAATACTTGTTTTCGGTTTTTACACCAACTATTAGCTTCTCAAACGTAAACTTTTTTGAAGTGCTAAGAACATATTTAGTAACAACTGTTTAGACAGGACTCCTCAAACTACTAAATTCAAAATAGAAATTCCGACCCTTTGTGACATTGTTCTTTATCAGTGATGCAGGAAGAGTGTGCCTACACCATTTAAAGTTCTAAGTGGCAGGTAATCTTCTTTACATAACCCGATTCACCAACTAAGATCATTTTGTCAAATTTCATGTAGTTACAAAAGTAATTTTGTACAATAATGGTCTTGTAAAAGTTTATTTCAATGATAACAAAGTAAAGTAGGCAAAAAGAATATCTTGCAAAAATGCTCATGAAGCAATTCTAGCAATAGGAGGACTTCAGATAAATGAAGGTGGATAGAAATTTCCTAATGGCTTATTATATGATTATAATGTATGTTGGTATTTTTTGAATATCTATCGTAGTGACTGAAAACTGCATCTTGTATGTTCAATCTCTTGTATATTGCTTCATTGAACCTAAATATTGCATTTTTAAGTAGGCTTTAGATTCCTTGTTTTCTCAGATATTTTACTATTTTGCAGTTTTCCCCACTTAATTGAAATGATCTGTAGGGACAATAGCTCCCCTGATGAGATTTACAGCTAAATCTGCAGTCAAGAGTTTCCGCGATGCGAATAGTGTCAAATGATAGTTTGGTAATGGACAATTCAGCACTAGAGCCATCTCATCTCATATTGCCATTGTCGAGGAATTTGAGGACACTTAACCTTCAACTGAAATTACAGCGAGCGAGGATTGTTTGGAGAATGCTGGTCACCTTCTAACTGTTGAAGTTGACAAAATTCAATCTTTGTCACATGCAGAACTATCACAAGGTTGCATATGCCTAAACAATGAAAGTGTTAATTATGCGCTCAGTTATATGTAGACCCATTCAGGAAGATATATTTGTCAATGATAAAAAGTTTTTTTCCGGCTACGTGATTGTAATTACATATATATTAAGAACTGTTGTTTTTTACTATACTTACAACTGCAAGTTTGTTGACTGATCTCTTATTGTATCCTGCCACTGTAACGAAACCCAAAAGTATGTCCATACATTGTGTCTTTCATAACTGGACATCAACCAAGGTGAATTGTCTTTAGTACTAACATAGTTACTCTTAAAAAATTACTATCAAGACCTAAAATGAAAAAAACATATCCACTCAATGTCTGACAAGATAACAATATATAACAAAATATAATATTGTTCACGTTGGGCCCAGGCTTTGCCCGGGCTAGCCCCACTAGTGAATAAATAATTAGGAGATATCTTTATTTATATAAAAAAAATAAAGGAAGAGAGAGAGACTAATTAGCAAAATTCAATAAAACTAATATTTTAGTAAATACAATCATCAAGTCACTGACAGTAGGTAGAGTCTGGGGGAATAGTGTTCATGTGGAATGAAGATTGTGTGACTGTCGAAGAGGTGGCCACCACCCCCAAAGTCATCCATGATATGGTAAAGGTGAGTCCTAACCACCCTCCATGGCTCTTCTCTGCTATCTACGCCAGCAATATTTTAGCTAATATGAAGCTCCTATGGGAGAACCTAATCACAATCTCCAAATATCTCACAACCAATTGGCTTGTGGGAGGAGACTTCAATAAAGTCTTAAAGGACAGGGATAAATTTGGGAGTAACCCCATAACCCTTAACCGAAACAATCTATTCTGGCATTGTATAAATGAGTGTAAACTTCTAGATCTAGGCTACAAAGGGAGTAAATACACCTGGTCTAATAAAAAGTACAGTAATAGAACCTCGCTTATTCTAGAAAGAATAGATAGATGTTTTGCTAATGAAAGTTGGATACAACAGTACCCTGAGGCAACTGTAGTGCACCTCCCTAGGACCCATTCAGACCACTACCCCTTTCAAATTAATCTGGTAGGGTCTCCAAACAATAATCTGACAAGGCCTTTCAGGTTTGAGTCAATGTGGGCTAGCCACCCTTCCTTCCCCAATATCATCTATAAGGCTTTCTTAGATCATTCCAATCTCTTCCAATCCATTGATTCCTTCAAAACAATGGTCACCAAATGGAACCGGGAAATATTTGGAAACATCTTCCACCAAAAAAGAAGAATCCTAGCAAGAATTTCTGGAATCCAGAGATCTCCTAACTACCAGTTCAGTAGTTATTTGCTAAATCTTGAAACTAATCTGGTTAAAGAGCATAACTTAATCCTCAAAAATGAAGAGGATTTCTGGAAGCTTAAATCAAGGATTAATTGGCTTAACGAGGGTGATGTTAGCACTAGATTCTTTCACACCTCCACCCTCAATATAAGAGGAAGGAACAGAATCCTCTCTCTTAAAGAAGAGAATGGAAATTGGCTCCACTAGGGGTGGGCATCGGTCGGTTCGGTTCGGTTATGAATATTATCGGTTTAGCATATCGGTTATCAATTTACAAATTTGATAAATCGATAACCAAACCGATAAGATATCGGGTATTGATTAATTGGTTATCGATTATTATCAGTTCGGTTATTGGTTTACCCGATAAGATAACTCAATCTAGAGTTAAGCAAAAAAGAGAAGACAATTCACTGGAGTTAAGCAAAAAGAAGAAGAATTCACATATAGTATACTACCCATTTCTGCATTCTGTCCAGTGGCCACAACTGGAATAGTAATAATTCTTCAACAACACTTGTCCAAATACATTAATAATAGTACAAAGTAGTAGAAATTTCACCTTAAAATTAACAAGTCCAAACATATAGTACTAACAGTTCAAATTCAAGTTAACAAGACAACAACTACACAATCTCTATAGGCTTCACCAAAAAATCAGTAGATAAATACTTATCAAACTGCAAGAATTTCCACAAAATGTTCCAAGGTATTAGCTGCCTCCTCCGATATGATAACAACAATAGTTGATTTAGAATTTTTATTTCACACAAATACCTGCACTTCCACAAGCATTGAAGCCCTCAAACGGTCCAAGATAAACTGGATGTTGTTTGTCAAATGCCTAACCTGAAAAAAGAAACCATAGAGCAAGCCCTATATGAAGATGAATTTTGTTATAGAAATTAGAACCATAATGTATAAGACTAAAGACTTACGGTATGAGTAACTAGTAAGATCTATGAAAATAAAGATGAAGCGAATAAAGAGTGCGGCTGAGAAAGAATAGGAGATAATGAACAGAAGCACTGGCATATATATACTTAAGGGTAAAGTCGTAATTTTATTAATTCTTATTGGGTTATCGGCTAACCCATTAAAAAAATTGGCAAATCGAGGCCCTAACCGATAACCCAATAGTGAAAAAATTCTAAACCGTTAACCCAATACCGATAACCCAATAAATAATTAACGGTTGGGATTATCGGTTTTACCCGATATATGCCCAGCCCTAGGCTCCACGACCAGAAGGATATCCAAGCAGCCATTATGGGCTTCTTCACTAATCTATATACCACATCCCACTCCCAAGCCCATAGGGCCTTCACCAACCACTACACTATGTATCCCATTCTGTCTGATGCCCAAAGAGCTTTCTTAGACAGACCTCTAGAGTTGAGTGAGATAAAAAGGGCAGTCTTCTCCTACAAACCTTTCAAATCTCCTGAACCTGATGATCTCCACCCCTTCTTCTACCAAAAATATTGGGACATAGTTGGTGACTCTATCACAGAGTTCTGTAAAAAATGTTTTTCTTCAAGTTCTATGGATGAAACCATGAACCATACTCTGTTGTGCATCATCCCAAAATGCCCCCAAACTTCAATGTTGAAAAGTTTTAGGCCAATTGGACTGTGTAACACAATATACAAGTCCATCACAAAAATTATAGTGTACAAAATAAAGCCTATCTTGCCTCACATCATTGGGCCTAGTCAAGCCAGTTTCCTATCCAATAGGAGAGCTTGTGATAATGTCATCATTGTCCAAAAGTACATCACATACTTTAGAAGAATGAAAGGGAAACATGACAATATGATCCTCAAAATTGATCTGGAGAAGTCCTTTGACAGGCTAGAGTGGTCTTTTATTAGAGACACTCTTTCTACTTTCAACTTCCCTCAAGGTTTATCCAAACTCATTATGTCCTGCATCAGTTTCTCCTTCATCTCCATTCTTGTCAATGGTGGAAAACCTGAATCCTTCAAACCTTCAAGAGGCATCAGGCAAGGAGACCCAATGTCTCTTTACCTCTTCATAATGTGTATGAAAAGATTATCAAGATCAATTGACAAGGTTGTTCTGGATAATCAGTGGCAACCCATAAGTATAAGCAGATCTGGACCTAAAATATCCCATCTTTTTTCGTAGATGACCTAACCCTCTTTGCTAAAGCAAATGACAGGAACTATAACATTATCCTTTCCATTATGAAGAACTTCAATGAACAATCAGGTCAGAAAATAAATCTCGCTAAGTCAAGGATCCTCTTTTCCCCAAATACTCCACAGGAATCCATACAGAATCTCACCAACTCTCTATTCATCCAACCCACCTCCTCCTTTGGAAAATACCTTGGTTTCCCCATTTTTCATAAAAATCAAACCAGTGCAGACTTTCAATTCATCATTGATAATATGCAATACAAGCTGGCTGGTTGGAAAACAAGCTGCCTAAACATGACTGGCAGAACTGTGTTGGCTAAAACTTCTTTAAACAGCATTCGTAGTCATGTCATGTAGTACATCAACCTGCCCACTAAATTTACCAAATAGATTGACAAAATCCAAAGGAACTTTCTTTGGGGCACCACTCCTGAAAAGAAGAAGCTCCACCTAATCAAGTGGGAGGTGGTCACTAAGAGAAAGACTGATGGAGGACTAGGACTCCAAAAGGCTAATCTTAAGAACAAAGCCTCTCTCACAAATCTTGCCCAGAGGACTTTCAAAAATACCAACAGTCTATAGGCAAGAGTACTAATCCATAAGCACTGCAACATGACCAACAAAGCTAGGATAGTTAGAGCCTCTAGATATCCTAGGCATCCAAAATCATCCACCTGGTAGTGCATCTTAAGGGGTTGGGATATTTGCTGCAAAGCAAGCAGATGGGTAGTTCACAAGGGAAACAGGGCAGCTTCCTAAATGATGTATGGATTCCCAATCAGCTAGCAATTAGAGATTTTATTGAGGGCCCTTTAACCCAAAACAACCTCAATGCTAAGGTTAACTCAATCTACAATCTAGGGACTTGGGACACATCCTCACTGTCTATTGCTCTCCCCCCAAGTATCCTGAATCTGTTAAACTCAATTTTTATTTCCCCAACTCCAAAAAAGGAAGACACCCTCATATGGAACTTAACCCGACTGGCCACTTCACAAATAGTTCTGCATACTCTTTCCTAAGCAAGAGTGACACCAGTCTTCATACTAATGAGGAAGGTTCCTTCAAATGAGTTTGGAAACTACAAACTCTCAACAAAATTAAGAATTTCATCTAGCTCCTCACCCATAAGAGACTTCCCACTAAGAGTTACCTCCATAGAATAGGGATCAACTGTGATCCCCAATGTTCTTACTGCAACAGTGGCCAAGAAACTATTGACCATATCTTCTTTTAGTGCCCTAATGTTGTCCACTTCTGAAATGAAATACTGTCCAAATCTATACGTGATAATAGACAGCAAAGTCCAGGCTTCAATGACCATCAGTGGCCATCAACATGGAATTCAATCAGGAATTTGCCTTTCAATTGCAATATCATATGGGACAACATCATTCCCTTCTGTTTCCGGCACATCTGGCTAACAAAAAACAAAAATTTATTCAATGACAAAAAGGAGCACATAAACTCTTCAAACACAATCTCCAAAGCTACTGAATACTTTGTGCTAACAAAAAATGGCTCCAACAAAATAACACATCAAATCATAACAAAATGGGAGCCACCAAGAAGAGGCTTCTATAAGCTGAACACGGATAGAGCAACAAAAGAGAATCCAGGGATATGAGGATCAGGATGCGTATTTAGAAATCACAACGGAGACTAGATAATTGGGTATATGGATAACATCCCCCACACAACAAACACTATGGCAGAATTGAAGGCACTTCTAAAGGGACTACAACTCGCGAAACAAAATAACATGGTTCCTCTTGAGATCAATACTGACTCTTCTGAAATTATCAATATGTTAATGAAATAAAGTCTTATTTATGACCCCTTAATTTCTGAATGCAGGTAATTAATATGCACGATGGACAGGGTGGTAGTGAAGCACACCTATCAGAAGCAGAACAGGGTAGCTAATGCATTGGCCAAAGAAGCAGCAAATGAAGTTTTTTTGAACAAGTCTAGGATATTATCAGTTTCGCTGATGTTTGTCAATGATATATTTTGGGCAGACATCCTACGAACTGAATTGGTTAGAACTTTTATGGGTTGTAATATGGATACAATCTTACATAATATTTCTACTGTGGGGGTACTACAATACCCTAACAATGATTCTGATGTATTATCTTTTGCTAACTAGTTATATATAACCCAAAAAAAATACAAAGTGCAAAAATGCAATTCTTTTACCATTTCAAAATAAAATAGTCTTATTAAAATATTTAATTAAAATTAAATATTTAAAATTCAATATGAGCTAATATCAATAATTTTAATCAAAAAATATAAATTATTTCTTTTATTATTGAGAACAAATAATTAAGTATTTAAATTATTTAGTAGCAAAAGAATCCAGTTCTATTCTTTTCCAAAATCATAAATATAAAATTATTTTCAAGTTGGCTCAAGTCGATCATAAATTTGTTTCCTCGAAAAGATCACTGGTGGTGAAAGAAATTGGAAAATATAGCAAAGTCAATTGTAGTATATTATTAAGGTTAACTTGGTTAATATGCAAACTTGAACAAATGAGAATGAAATAAAAGAAAATAAAATTTATGCAATTGAGTCATCATTAATCATTATTTTTTTATTTTATTAACTAAAACCTCACTAAAAGGGTAACATGTTAATTTTTGAGGAAAAATAAATTGAAAAGACATAAGATTCAACTCTTCAATTTGTGTTATTTCACAAAAATTTAAAACTCATAATAAAAGCAGAGCTAATTCTATTTTTGACTTCTCGAAAAAAATTGATAAAAATATTTTCAGAAAAACTCTTACATCTTCAAGAGTGATGTGTTCTTCGTGAAACTAAAAAGAAAATACAATAACTTGTGAAATTGAGATGATAAAATTATAAAACTAGAACAAAATTTAAGGTGAATATATTTGAATGATGATTGAGGACTTTATGAACATAGTTTTTTTTATTGAGTTCGCAATGTAGGATGAATATTTTTAAATTTCTAGAGCTTAACCTTCTATAGCTGGTATGTTTTTTATATAATATTTATATGCTTTTTTAGAAAAAATATTCATTGAATTGGGGTACAGGCGCAAAGACTGTACACACATACATATGTTTATTCTTGATAGACAATTGTGAATTAAAAAGTTGTTAATTGTGATTTTTGTTTATCATATCCCATATACTTTTACCAGTTTAAAGGTTGACGTATTTATAAATTTTACAGAGATTGTTAGAGTAATTGCATTCTATAACAGAATATTTATTAGCCATTTTAACTCTCAATAAAAATTTTTATTAATAATTGTGTTAATTAAAGAATAGAGATTGGCAGTTGATGTCCTTGCATCTAGCCAAATTTTTGACAAATTCATCCATTTAGGCAAATAATTTCATTATCTCATGAAAAATGATTATTCCCGTTTGGACTATTTCCATTCGTCATCATAAATATTTCATGGAATATTAATTTTAAGGTGTGGTGTAGGATTTTTCTGTCTCACTTATAATATAAAATTTTGATATTAATATAATTACCTTAAACACGAAAATAATTTACAATATCGTATTTTGAAAGTTATATCCAATTTATTGAATTTAGACAGTTGTAGATAAACTTCCCATAATAAAATTTGCGTATACCGTGCCGTTAGGAAATAAATTTTTTCTAATATGCTCAATCCTTTTTTTAGTTCAATTTTTTTTGAATCTATATTTGATATTAATATGTAAATAAACTTTTGTTTGGTATGATAAAAACAATCTGTAAATAAATTGCACTTAAACATTGGGCAAACTTTGAAGAGTAGTGGGATATATTTTCCAATTCATATGAACTAATTACTGTATATTGCAATACTGATGTATAAACTAATAAATTTTCCTAAATGTTCAATCCTTATTATGAGGTGAAAAAAATTTAATCATTATGAGTTCAAATCTATATTAAAATTTATTTTTTGTCCAATATTCTATGCACTTTTATTGATAGACGCAAAATTCAAGTGTAACGCACGTATACTAAAACTAGTTTTCTAAAATTGATATAATATTAACTGTTGGCATCCGTGCTCTAAGAAGGTTGAATGGTGCATTTGGTTGAAGGATGAAATGATGAATTGTTTACCAATATGAATAGGAATCAATTCTCACTTAATACAAAAAAAAGGTAACACGATACAAAAGCAAATGGAGAATGTGTGGTTGTATCCTTTGCTCGCTTTATTGCATAAGGCTAATATTATCCCTCGTGATTTTGAAATGTTGTCTGATCTTGAAAAAGAAGCTGAAAACTTTATGCTAAAAAATCTTTAAAATCCAATAAGTGAAAGCAATCAGACAATTCTGCTAAGTATAATTGGCATGACGTCCTTTGAGAATAGATATCAACTTGCTCATCCTAATTTAGTTAGGAATAGTCATATCTCATATTTGCTAGAAATACACAAAAAAATCCTAACTAAATTTAGCCGTGAATGAAAATTTTCTCCTGCTAAAATATAGCTGAGTGCATATTACTTATGAACAGTAGCAGCACCAAAAATTTTGCAAAGGGTGTTTAACGTTTAATATTTTATAAAAATTAATTTTTGACCTATATACATAGTATAATTTTTTATATACATAATATAATTTTCGGATAAAGGGTGTTCTAAACGCCCTTCATTCTATGTGGCTATGATACTGAATGTTAAGCTAGAGTTATTTTCCTATTTAAAATGAAGCTAGTAGCTAGAGGGGAAATATTTGCAAGTCTACTTCATTAAGATTGGCTCAACAGATAAAGCACAAAATTATATATTAGGCAATAGGGAAAAGAAAATGCATTTACATTAGGTGGTCCATTTCTTGGTTGTCTGCAGGTCCAGACCAGAAAGTAGAAATCGACAAACTAATGCAGCTGCACTTAGCCTAGAGCCTATTGCTACTTATTACATGACAATTTATATAAAAATTAACAAGGAAAAAATTTGCTGATGAAAGGGCATTGGATTTTCATAATCTTGTCATAACTAGAAAGAGTGCTCTCATCTTTATGCATGATCCTCAAGCTAAAATATCTATCTCTTTCCTTTCTTGGAAATTGGTGGGGAAGTAAAAGATGAAAAAAGGCACAATACATAAACAAGCCCTCAAACTTGGCTTCACAAGCATGCTATTCAACTTTGGGCGTGCACAAGTAGGCATCTCAACTCGTCTTTATTTTGTCAGTTGAATAATCTAACTTACAAAATGATTATCTAGGTACCTCCAAAATTTATGTGTCGCATTAGTGTCACGTCATCATTTGTGTTTGTGTGTTCAACTTTATACAAGTACTTAAGGTGCCTACTTGTGCACACCCAAAGTTGGAGGGCATACTTGCCAGCTGAGGCCAAATTTGAGGACCTGTTTATGTATTATGCCATGAAAAAATTCAGGTACGAACTGCTTCCCTTACAATTTGAAGCTCAATGCAGATACTACGGGTGGAAAATTAAAAGAAAAGTAAACGATGCATAAGCTTTCTTTCAAGAATGTCCACAAATAGTTTCTCATAGCTCATTTTGGAACCCATCAAACTAGTTATTTACTTTTCAATATTTGTTGAAGAAAACCAAAACACTCAGATAACACAAAATTTGAAGACGACTCTCCGAGTAATTCGTGTAATAGTGGAGCAGTAGTGTTTTAATTTGTACAATTGCAACAATGTTATTGACGTGTTTCATGTGCTTGGTTGTTTGACCAAAAAGGAAATGAAGGAAGTATTATGAGCTTAATTTGTGGGCAATGTGGGATCACTACAAATGTTCTTTTAGGTATATGATCCTTTTCCTAAAAGATGAAAGATCACCGAGATCTTCGACTAATAACTTCTGTAGGTAATCCATTTGGTCTTTTCCCCACTTTATTTATATGACATAAATTTTAAACAAATTTATAAAAAGAAACTTAGAAATAAAATACGAAGAGGAGCAACTATGATCTACGAGAGTCTTTGTGCGAGCCGTATGTAATGGGAGTCGTGCATAACAAGAACAAAACAATCAACCCATTGATCATATTAGAAGACCCAATGGTTCTTCCAATATATCATTTATGGGTCTAATAGAATTCATCGGTATAGGAAAAAGGCCTATCAAATAGAGATTTTTTGATTGGTAATACGATATATAAGGATCGCTACTACAACGAGTATTATACCCTAGATCGTGAAATATCAATTGCTTGTTGAATCTGTAAATTGCGTGAAAGTAGAATACTCCAATTCAATGGTCAAAGAGTCTTTGTGCGAGCCGTATGCGGTGGCAGTCATGTGGTAACAAGGAAGGTCCGTGTCTATATATGGGATTGATCAAAAAAGATTTCCTTTTCCTTTTTAAAACTAAAATACATGAGATCTTTATTGAATTATTTTTTTATAATTCAAATTATAAATGATCGCAAAAAAATATTTCTTATAAGGAATGGGCAATATTTATTTTTTTTGTTTTGGAAATAGCTTGAAAGAAACCTAATAATAGGTAGACAAGAAGCACGAGGATCATTAAAGTCGCTATTGCAAGTTGCAGTTGCAACTTGCATATTGAAACCGTTCTAGACTCTTTATTTTTCTCCAACTTACATATTATTCAAAGGCAAAAAGACAATAAAAGAGTTGAGGTGATAACAGCAAAGCCGGTGCAACTTGCACAATCACTATCCCTTTACTTTTTCAATTTAATGACTAAACAATTCCCATATGATAAATTTAAAAATTTGCAACTTGTTGTTTCTTTATTGAATATATATATATATATATATATATATATATATATATATATATATATATATATATATATATATCATGGGAACCGGAGTCTCTTCTGCTTATTTTCAAAGTCGCCTTCTCCAACTTGCAGAGTATCTGTTTGATTCTCGTCATGTTATCTTTTATTTTTTATTTTTTATTTTTTAGTTTATATAATGTGAACATGTTCCAACAATCTTAGGCAACTTGCATCCTCGCTTATGCCTCTAATAATAGAATTATTTTTAATTAGGTTGCACATTTACTTTTCTTTTTATTTTTAATTTTTTTGGGGTCAAATTTATAAACTAAGTTTCTTGTGTTATTATCACTTAATGTACCATATGGACATGCTTCTTGAGAATATATATATGATTTTGAGAAAATATGTTGAATTTTTTGGCTTTTACGTGTCTTTTTGTCTTCATATTTTGGTCTTTATTAATGAAAATTCTGATTTTACCACGGTAAGTATATTAATTTCAAACAACAAATATGAAGAAACTGCTGCTATCGTGCTCGCCATTTATTAAGTACTGTACTTCTATTTGCTGGAATCCTTAATCGACATTCAATTAATGAATTATAATTACTAGAAACTTATTTATATCAAAATTAATGAAAAGGGTACGTGCATCGTACTTAATTTCGCCGTCTTAGTATGGGAACCTGTGATTTATTTAATTTAATTACAGCTTTTAGCAAGCAATAGAATCGACCATTGGCTGTATTCAAGAGTCGGCTGAATTAACTCACCTTCCTACTGCGTTCAAGCTATATATTTAATACATTTATTCTAAAAACAAATCATCCAAATATCAAACGACCTAATTAACCTCGTCTTAACTCATTCCCCTAATCGCAAGTTCATAACTAGTACTCTTAATAATATTTGGATTATTAATATTTGAAGAGTTAATAATATTACTTTTAATATATATATTCATTACTTTTAATATCTGATGGTAAGCAACCTCCACTTCCAACCAAGAGGTTGTGAGTTCGAGTTTCCCCAAGAGCAAGGTGGGAAGTTCTTGGAGGGAAGGATGCCGGAGGTCAATTTGGAAACAGCCTCTCTACCCCAGGGTAGGGGTAAGGTCTGCGTACACACTACTCTCCCCAGACCCCACTAAATGGGATTATACTGGGTTGTTGTTGTTGTATTTCTTGTTCTTAATGACCCGATCCTATATGAAATGAGGGGCATTTGCATTTATACCTGCTTTTGTGTCACGTTTTAACTTATGCCCGCTATGCAAAAAAATTTGCTAGCGTGCCCGTTTTTTCGCATAATTTCAGCATACGGGGCTGAAGTAGCAAAGACAATCACGCAAAATTTCAGCATTCTAGTAGTCGGGCTTGAAATTCAGCTCTAGAACTGAAGTTTTTGTTTTGTAACTAGCAAACTTCAGCTCTAGAGCTGAAGTTTTTGTTTTGTAACTGTCGAACTTCAGCTCTAGAGCTGAAGTTATTTGGAAGCTAGCTTTAGCTCTAGAGCTTTAGTTTTTGTTTGTAAGCTTCAGCTCTAGAGCTGAAGATTTTGTTTTGTAACTGTCGAACTTCAGCTCTAGAGCTAAAGTTTTTGTTTTGTAACTGTCGAACTTCAGCTCTAAAGCTGATGTTTTTAAAACCCTTGAGTATGTACTGCTGAAGTTTCTATTTTTGGGGGAGGAACCCCTACCTTCTGCAGGGATATATACATGACCAGTACTGCAGAAAAATCATTGATTAACTACCCTTCATCCACATGATCTTTCGACATGCGAGAGTTTGAGATCTGATGACTTTAAATAGCATTAAGTAGTACTATTTTAGCTGTTGGGATATTATAGCTCCATAAATGTTAAGAAGACTAGATTCTTCTGAGCTGAACACTTTAAATTGGAATTCCGGTAACACAATTGACTTTTCTTTTGACAAACATTGAAGAAAAAATTGAAAATAAAGATTTTAATTATTTTAATTATGTATAGTAAGATGACTTCTGCGGAATTGAGTGAAGCCACCGAAGGAAAGATATTGTTACATCAATGTTAAGTTCCGAAGAGATATGGAGATTACTGGGAGAAGGATGAGGAGAAAGGGGACTGAAGTTTTTAAAAAAATGAGTATATATTAAATGGGGCAACCAAATAGAACATCCCGTGCAATTTGCAATTTTCAGAGGAAATAACATGTTGAAATCAAAAGACAGTAATGGTACTTTTAGTATGCTGTATAGATACATATTTACATTATGTATTACCAAAAAAAAAAAAAGTTATCTTCCTGCCGTAAACTCGGTAATACCGTGCTCTATTTCTAGGTAAAATTTAGATAACTGTAAGGGCGGCTTTTTATTGAATAGTGTAACCTTTTAGCTGTGAAGTAGTCTTAGATCAGCGATGAAGTTGTAGGCAACGAGTTCGAACCAAGATTCTTCGAAGATCGCATACATCACACCCTCTTGGATGCGCCACTCCCTCGAAGAGATAGTTCGTCCACCCGACTGTCCCTATAACCTTTTAGTTGTACTAATAACATCCAATATATGACTCGAAATTGTAATTCAGCAAATAAACACTCGAAAGAAGATCCCTATGTAACTACATGAAGATAAAGTAATGAACACCAGTATTTGAGAAAAATTTGCCCTCTGAATCCTTTTTATTTTCACAAATACACTGACAAAGTTAAACATAGAGCAATGAGGCAAAAAAAAGAACCAAGTACTTAATATAAAGAGAATGAAATTAATTCGGTAACACAAGATTTAACCAAGAACTTATCTTCAACAAGTGATGACAACCAGGAGATTATAATAAGCACATGATCTGAAAAGGTGCAACGATTTTCAGACCATTGCAACCCCAAAAAAATCATCGCTTATAAGATCATCATCAAAAGCATCATCGATCAGCTTTGTAAATATATTCTATATTTCAAGAATCTTTTCTTCTGTTCAAGTTTACTGCGATCTGCGATAACGATGTGAGGTTGCATTTGACGATGGTATCAACGAAAACACACGTTTCATCTCTAGTATTACCAGGTGGTATATCAACAACGTAGGATTCAACGACGATGGTCGTCCCGTCACCAGACGGTTCCGGGTGGAGGGTGGTGACGGAACGGTAATTCGCGAGTCGGTGGTCCCCGCCGACTACGCTGAAGCTGATGACATGGCGCTCGTCGTCGAGGATCTCGAGTCTTTCCGTGCTGGACGCAGCTGGAAGGCCTGAGATCACGCGAACCTCGCGGAGAGTGCCGACGTCACCATCCCCTACGATGACGTGGCAGCTCTTGACGAAATGCTTGTATGCTTGCGGGTTGTCGAAGCGGCGGACAACTGACCATACGGTGGAGACGGGGGCGGAAATCCGCTGGATCACGGCGGAGCAGCACTGGTTGGGACCCACTGGGTGAGTATGGAATCGGACAACGGAATCTGGGACTTGTGTCGTACAAGGTATCGGCATAGTACGCCTTTGTAATTGCTGAGATTGTTTACAGGCAAAATCAGGAGTAGTGTTGGAGCTTATTCTTTGGAGTAAAACAGATGAATCTGGAGAACTAGGAGGCATTTTTTTTTGCTAAGCGTTGTTAGATTTTGATCTGAAATGAAAGAAGAGCTGATGATTCTTATGTAAGAGCGGTGGCTAATGGTGCTCTTTTGTTATGGCTAGAAATGTCTCAGTTTTTCATTTATATATACATAGAGTAGACAGCTAATTATATAAGAGAGAAGAAGAAAGTTGGTTGAAGTTGCAAAAAGTAAAAGGAAGAGGATGGGTTCACGTGAGGGTGACAAGAGTAGTGGGACTAGTGGGTAAATGAAAAATGGATCAAGTTGGTGCATAAAAAAGAGGGCTTAAAGGGGTACAGAGATAAGATATGCACCCCTCTTGTCCGCCCCTCTTCCCAATAATCAGTCCTTCTGCGGCCAGGTTCATTTTTTTTGTTTTTGGTCAGGTATTTGATATTCGCAATAACGCCTGATTAAATTTGAATATGCATCGGGAAGTTTCATAACGGGGGAAGGAAAGCAGTCCTCTTGACAAATGTGATTTTCTAGTCGGGGCTTAAATTCAAAATTTTTAGCAAGGATTATCATTCCACCACAATCTTTATTGATGCGCTGGATTCTTAAAGTCACTATATAATGACAATGACAAATAAAATCCCGAATCATTATACAAGTAGTAGATCAAATTGATAGTTTACATTTTTAGTTAGTATACATAAATTATGTATTAATTATATATAATTATACATATATTATAGGCGATGTGAGCGGCATAATTTAAGCAATTACTATTTAGGTTAAGAGCCCGTTTGGATTGGCTTGTTGTAAGTGTTTTTAAGCCAAAATAGCTTTTAAGTCATTTTGTAATGTTTGAATAAAGTAAAAAAGTGCTTTTAAGCACTTATTTTTAAGCTAAAATCACAAAAACAAGCCAAAACCAAAAAATTAGAATTCCTAACTTATGGCTTAAAAACTATTTGGCTTAAAAGTAACTTAAAACAAGCTCATTCAAACGGGCTCGAATTCTTCTTTCAAATAAACGGGTTGAACATCAGGTTGAAGTGATAAATTGGTTTGGTCATAAAAAGAATTTTTTGGTTTAAAATTGGTCAATCTGAACTAAACAATAAGTCATAATTTAACCCGTCCAATTCAAAATTATCCTTTAATTGATTGTTCATTCTGTATAATTTGTGTAATTACCAAATCAGATTAACGGGGCAGCCTGGTGCACTAAGCTTCCGCTATGCGTAGGGTCCGGGGAAGAGCCGGACCACAAGGGTCTATTGTACTCAGTCTTACCCTGCATTTCTACAAGAGGCTATTTCTACGGTTTGAACCCGAGACCTCCTGGTCACATGGCAGTAACTTTATCAGTTACGCCAAGGCTCCCCTTCAATTACCGAATAAGACTAACAAAAGTTTTTTCTTTATTTATCATGACTGTTTAACCAACTAAATTTTAAAAAAAAAGTGTTATTTTTTAATGTTTTAGAGGTCGTTTGGATAAATTTATTTTAAGTGACGTTTAAGCTAAAATAACTTTTAAGCCATAAATTAGGAATTTTAATTTTTGGCTTATTTTTGTCATTAAACTTAAAACAAGTGCTTAAAAGCACTTTCTAACTCTATCAAACACTACAAAAAATGGCTTAAAAATTATTTGTTTGATAACTTTGACACCCATAAGGACAAATCAATATCCTCATTACATACAAAAGTCAGACTCTTCTCTTTTTACCGCAGAGAATTAGGGAACCAATCATTTCCTTTCATTTCGATATTTCAATCGTTCCATTGATTTCTCTAAAGCCAAATGCTGTTAGGCTACAGCCGACCCCTGACTTTATTAGTTTCCTCTTACCCCACCATACGCACTCTTTCCGTCTCTCTCTCTCTTAGGTAGACCACTTTCTGTTGTTTATCGTGAAAACTGCCACTGGCATTACCTTATGATATCCACTCATATATGATATCTCTGTCTCGGGATATGCAATGGGGTTCCACCACTCTTCTCTAAGCTCAACCAGTAGTCATATATATATAAAGGGGATTAAAAAACAATAAACTATAAAGGGGGGTTTCTAATAGTAAAAGGGATTAAAAAACAATAAACTATAAAGGGGGAGTTTCTAATAGTAAAGGGGATTAAAAAACAATAACCTATAAAGGAGGAGTTTCTGGAGTAGGTAAAATAAATATTGTCTAGTAGTATATTCTTCTCCTTCTTTGAAATCTTCTTCTCTGATAGTGAGAGTAGATTGGCTGGTGATATCTGAATATTTCCGATATTAAGTATAATTGTTTTCTATATTTATCTAAATAGATTCTGTTATTTTGTTCTAGGTAGATAAAATGTACTGCTAGATCTATTATAGAATAGAATCCATTATCTATGTCTATTATAAATTCTTCTAAATTTTGAGTAAGGCTTCTAGTAAAACTTTCTGGATGGGTGTAGTTGTTGCGGTTATTGGACATTAATAGTAAAAAATTCTTTACAGTTAAATCTTATATTTGTGAAAATCCTACTCGGTACTCTCTCTCTTTTATTCTATAGACTTGTAAAGTTAACATGTTAGCTAAATTATGAACTGATATTACCCCGTAAATTTTTTTTTTACTCTGTTCATCTCTTCTTCCCAATCTTTTAAAGATTTTACTTTTTTCTTAACTTCTATTTCTTTAACCTCACCCGGCCATGGTTAAACACTTATACCCTTCTTTGTCAATTGGGTTTTTAAACCAGTTTTTCCTAGGAATTTACAGGTTAATCCATCATATTTGTTAAGAAATTGGGAAGCTAATCATATACTAAGAGTGTTATATGATAATTTAATGTACAGACATAGTGTTAACTAACTAATAATCATAAGAACAGTAAAATACAAACTAATTAACAATCATAAATTTAGTAAAATACAAACTGGGGTAATGTTTATCAGAAACATAATTTAGATAAAGATGAATAACTTACATGCTTATAGGAGAGAGATTTCCCTTTCGGGAAACCCGAAAACCTTACTGAAAAACTTTGAAAATTACTTCGTACAAGCTGATGAACTTATTTTTCTTACAAACTTAGAGGAGGAGGGAAAATTACTATATTATACATAGAGGTATTTTACAAAGATGGTTGAGAGTTTTTGGATAGTTTGAGAAGATGGGTTTTTTCGAATGGTTCTTATTTTTCGAATGAATCCCTTTCTCTTCTTTCTTCTCCTTTTATAGATAGAGAGTTTGAGTCGGACTTGAAAACTGGATTTCAAAATGTGTTAGGAATCCGTCTATCAAGCTTCGCAGGGTACAACTTTGGGCCCTATCAGCACGTTGCTTTGTCGAAGATTCCTTTTTTATGCGCCCTTTTAGTCCACTCAACTTTTTTGGCTTGTCTTTTAGTGTCATTGTCTTGTCACATCTTGTGTCATCTTTTTATCTCCGTCTTTTAGCACAACTGTCTTCTTTTCTGGTACCAGTCTTTTCTTCGTCTTGTCTTTCTTTCCACGTTTTCATTATTGGTCTGGTCTTCTTTTTGTATTGTTGGTCTTGTTCTTTGCCCTGTTCTGATGGTTTTATGTATCTAGATTATGGATGGCTTCTGAGTCGAAACTCATACCGGAATCATAATCATTCGGGTCTTGGGCATCTTGATAATTTAGATAGTCATTAGTTTCTTCAGAACTTTGCTCCCTTCCTGAATTTAATCTCGGACTTGGACTTGGACTTCTTGGACTGAGACTTGGATTTTTAACTATATGGTTGTCTTGTTCTTCTTTTTCTTGGAAAAAATTCTCTAATGTCTGTTTAATTATTTTTTCTATTTTCTCATTTTTTTTCTTTTTTGATATCACTCCCTTTTTCTTTAGCATTTCTCCTTGCGTTAAGGTCTTTGGTAATCTTCTTCTTGATGATCCTTCATCTTCACTTTTTGGCAAAGTGACAGCCATCAACGGATTTGATTTGTCTTTACCGGTTACCGTTTGAACCGGACTAGCTGTATCACTATCCGATACAGTGGATCTTACTGCATTCTTTGGGGAATACACACCCGTCTCATCCATTTTTATTTGAGATGGAGAACTCTTTAGACTGTTCATTTCTGAATCTGGTTGTGGTATAATCTAAGTCTGCGAGTTTGTCTGTGATTGTGTTAACTCGAACCTCAATGCTTGTATCCTGTGTTCTAATACCTTTACTTGCTCGATGAGCTTCGTATTTTCTTGTGTCAAGATGTCATTCTTTTGGTTTAACCATTTGAAGGCTTCTGTCATTGACGAGCAGTGATCGCAAAATATTATTTTACCATCGTCTTTTCGGATGTTGTATTGAGGGGTTTTTTCCGGATTTTGTCTTAGAGCTGGGGTAATATAGTAATTTGGTCCTAATACTCCTCTTGCATAATCTAATGCTTCAGTAAAATCATTAAATCCCTTAAAAAGAGGTTTTTCTATGTCTTTAATGGAATCTAATACTTATAACCATGTCTGAAAAATACCTTTTGTTTTTCCATGTATAACTACATAATACTTAAACCTTTTGTCTTGATTTTTATCTGTAAAATATTGACCCAAAGCGTTAAGTGCTGCTATAAAATATTTAGTGTCTTTCTTATTATATGATATCCATAAGTTACCAATTAAGCACCTTTGGGGTCTGTATATGACACATTCTGGTAAAATTCTAAAAGACATATTAGATGGTGGAAAAATATAAGACTATGTTTCCCAAAATTTATGCTTTCTAAATTAGTCTGTTCTAAGAAAGACTGTGGCTTAAAATGGAGATTACCTAAAACTGTCTGTAAATATTTGTCTGAGGGTGAGGCTTGAATGCCCTTCCCTTTGTCTGTAGTCTTTGAAACTGCTGGTCTCATGCTGTACATACAAAATATGTTTTGTTAATTGATCATAATTTTAAGTCTACTTAATTGATCTGCTAAATTATTATTTTTTCCTTTAATATGTTCAAAAACTAAGTTATATATTGATATAGTATCTATAAAATTTAACCATCTTCTTCTACTGCTATTTTTTGTATTTATTTTTTGATGAAACTTTACTATTGCTTCACAATCAGTTCTAATTGTTACTTCTTTTTTGTTTAATATGTATAATTTAAAACTATTCAATCCATAGATTACTGCTAATATCTCTGCATCTATGCTACTCATATTTCCCTTTTCTTTATATTTTCCACTTTGATAAGCACATATTTTTTCTGTATTTTTGTCACTATATTTATTTGGTTTTGCTTTTAAAACTGCTCCCCATCCTTCAAAACTACCGTCTGTTTCTATAATTAAATAGTCTGTTTCTAATGGCATATTTAAGTCGGGGATATTCCTTATCTTTTCTTTAACTTTTTGTACTAGTTTAATGTCTTCTGTGTTAAAGTGTTTTTGTCCTGTAGAGCATGTCTTAGCATATAATGGCCCCGCTATTTTTCCTAAATCTTTTATAAAATTTCTCGCATAGTTCACTATACCTAAGAATTTTTGTAATTCTTTGGTGTTATCTAGTTTATCTGGCATTTCTAGGGCCTTTTTAGCAATATGGGGTTGTAATTTTATTTTTCCATCCCCTAAAATTACTCCTAGAAAGTTTATATAATTTTTGCATAATTTCATTTTCTTTTTACTAATTATTATTCCATTGTCTACAAATAATCTAAATACAGTCTGTAGATGTCCTAAATGTTCTTTAATATCTTTACTAAATACTAATATATCATCTACATATGCCAAGACAAATCTCTTATATTCTCCAAATATATTATCCATTTTTCGTTGGAAAATTGGTGGAGTTGTCTTTAATCCAAATGGCATTACTAACCATTCAAAATGTCCTTCTGGACAAGTAAATGTTGTCCATTCAATGCTTTCTTCATGCATTTTTACTTCCCAATATCCTGATTTACAGTCAAATTTACTCAATATCTTTTTTCCTTGTATTCTATTTATTAATTCTATCTTATCTGGTAGCTTATATCCATCTGTTCTAGTGTTATCATTAAGTCTTTTGTAATTTATTACCATTCTTGCTTTTCCTCTTATTATTTCTCTATGATTTCTTACCATAAAAGCTGCCGACCTATGCTTAGAGGTAGATCTTCTTATTACTCTCAAATTCATAAGTTCTTTAATCTGGATTTTAAAGTCTTCTAAATCTTGGTTTGTAGCTTCTATTGATGCTGTTTTTATTATATATTCTGGATTAATTATATCTAATTTACACATTACTTTATTATTTTCCCAATGTTTTAAAGGTTTTTCTCCTATTATTTCTATTTCATCTAATATCTTTATTATATTATCTAAATCCTTTTCGTTTTTTATTATTCCTATTTTTTGTAGTCCTGTTTTAAAATTGTATAGTTCTGTTTCTATGTCTATTAAGGTATAATCTTTTTCTAATATATCTCTATTTTCATCTTCTTCTAATATTAAGGTTTTAGATTCTTTTAAGTCTTTACAACATGTATTTTTATCTTTACAATCTTTACAACATTCTTCTTGGTTTTCTAAGTTGTTCTGGCTTGCATTTAGTCTTGTTCTTATTCTAGTTGCAGTTTCTATTGTTTGTACTGGTGTTTGTGTAAGATTTTTAAAGAATATTACTCCATCCCTACTTATTAGACAACTACCATTATTATGTAACATAAAACTAAATCCTAATACAAAATCTACGTTTATATTTAAATCTCGTACCCAAATTTTATCTACTTTATAACTTGGTTTATAAAAATCTAAGCATGTATTTATAAAACTAATCTGTGATTTATCTATATAATGCTTATATATATTATGAGTTCCATCCATTTGCATGGCTGCAACTGGTTTGTCTAAAGTTTTTATCAGATTTGGGGGAACTATTCTTTTATTTATTATGCATCTTGTGCATCCAGAATCTACTAGAGCTAAGGTTTCTATTTCATAATCTTCTATTTTGATTCTTGTTAGGATTTTTATTGTACTTAACCTTTTATCTTCATTACATATGAGTGCATCATAACTTTCTATACTCATTAGTTCTTCTTCTACTGTTGTTATGCTTTCTTTTATATCTTCTAATTTTTCTTTTCCCTTTTCCATTTTCTGTATTCTTTTTTCTAATTCATTTATTCTGGCTTCTAATGTCATTATTCTCAAGTTTATTGTAGGATTACTTGTCTCTTGATATTTTTCTTCTTTATTTATTTTAGTTTCAAAATCCTTTTCTATACAAGTTATACATCCTTCTAAATAACATAACTTACATTTAGCTCTTTTATTTCTACTGGGGTACCATTTACATATAAAACATTGGTTACTATCTAACCCTTTATTTCTTTCGAAATTATGGGCACATTCTTCTGATATATTTGCAAAATTATTTTCTTCTAGATTTAGTCTTTCTAATCCCACTTCATTTATTAGATCGTCTTCTTCTGATTCTGAGGTGTCAATCAGGTTTTTTTCTTCTATTTCTACACTTACTATTGAGTATATGCTTTCATTATCTGACATATATTCATCTACATTTATTAAAGTTTCTTGAAAATCTTCTATTAACTGTGAATTCCTTGTTTTATTATTAATTCTCTTTGGGCATGTATTTGCCAGATGTTCAACACTACCACAAGTAAAGCATTCTAATTTATTTTTATAATTTCTATCTGTTCTATATTTCCTTACATGTCTATCTTTGTCTAAATATGGCTTTCTAGCTGATGGTTTTCTAAGATAATAATTTTTTCTATTATATCCTTTATTGTATTGCGGTTTATATTTTCTATATTTTTTCCTTTTATACTCATTTTTATCATAACTCTGCGTTGTGTATACAGTCGATCTACAAAAACTCATATTATTTTGTTTTAATTGCTTCTGTATTTGTAGATTAGTACATTTTTCTTGTAGTACTTCCATTATATGTTGTATTTTATGTCCTATAGACCATTTTGCATGAGGATTCTGTATTACTCCTTCTCTTTTATACCATCTTTCTTCTATTTCTCTTCCTAAAACTCCTGGTAATTTATTGAATAAATTTTTACCTAAATTCTGATCGAAAGCATTCCCGCTTATAACAATAATAAAAATAGTCATTTAAAAACTTTTTTATATGAAACCAACTACTTATACTTAATTGTTCTAGTTTTATTAAAGCATTTTTCTGTAATACTACTAATCCACTATTTGGATCTTCTCCTGTTATTAAACTATGTATCTTATTTGTAAAATTATAAGGATTTGCTCCCATTGCTATTACTGATATCCTGCACCTTGCGTTAGTTATGTTCGACTAATAGGATGACTCATTTGATTAACCTGATATTTTATTGAGATGAACTTCAAACTTTAGTTATAGTTGACCTTAAACGTACCTGAACTATCCATAGTCGTTTTATTTACGGGCTTTCATTCAATAGTCAAACAACTCATTTTTTTTCTCTTTCTATCACACACTTTAACTATTTATATGTATATGAGTATTCGTTCGCCGAAATCAGAAGTTAAAATCATGATAGATAGGGATCCCTTAAAACCTTCTTTCGAGGAATGGGCCAGATCGGATCATTTCTCAAGAACAATAGTTAAAGGACATGATACTACCACTTGGATCTGGAACCTACATGCTGATGATCACGATAACGTAAAAATTACACGGGGCGCCCACCTATACCCTTATTTTTAAAATTTGTTCATCTGTACCCTAATTTTTACAACTTCAGGCGCCTCCTTCTTACTGCGACATGTGCGCTCCTTTCTTCCTCCTTTCTTTTCCTCTTCTTCTTCTTTTTCTTCATGAGACTCTGTGTAAGTATTATTGATTTCGAAACTTTTGAGTAAAAGGCTTCTTCTGGAGTTGGTCATATTGCTAACATGGAAGGTTTCTTAAGTTTTTTCAATGCAAGTTTCTTCAGGTGTTGTATACACTTGAATAAATTGTTATGCTTGTAATAACGAAAGCAATTGGTTTTACAAGGCGTAATCTCACAGTATTTCTAATGCAAAGAAATTCTCAATCTATTAACTTCACTATACAATGTTTATGACCAATAATGTAAATCAATCTAATAATTTGACACTTCAAAACATCCAAGGAGAGTTTTCTAGAAGTTTTAGTGGCACGGTGTTTTGCTGTTGTCTCCTATGCCATAAGAAGATCTTCTCCACGTTTAGCTTCAATTATCGCTCTCTTTTCTCCTTTCCAAGTCTGAAGTTCTTCAGGGGGTCTGAAGTTTGCACTACAAACTGAAGAACTTTAGACTATTTTGTCTAAAGTTTGCACTATGAACTGAAATTCTTCAGCCCAAACTTCAGGCGAATATATTTGAAGTTTTGCTTTAATAAGGTCACACTTCAGTCAAAAAATTCGAAAGTTCAAACTTCAAACATAAATTTTTTGCTACTTCAGACCCGTATGTCTGAAGTTATTCCAAAAGCGGGTAGACTTACAATTTTTTTTGTAAAGCGGGTATAAGTTCAAATTTGACCCAAAAACTAGGTATAGATGCAAATCCCCCCACGATAACCAAGGCGAGATCCCTTCACAATACAAGAACTTTTGCCTCTTGTGCAATTGTATGCAACTGCATAGATACCTTCGGCGTTAACACTCCCAAATCTGGAAATCCTAACCACAATTTTAATGATAACGGGCGACAAAAGCATACAAAGATAGTGAGGCTTCCATCACTTAGATTTAGGGCGATAGGGCGCACCACAGATACGATAAGAAGCACCCCTCAATCGATAGGTCAAAGACAGAAAAATAGTACTAGTGACATCTCTAATCTTTGAGAAAATCGGGGTGTGGTAGGGTGCATAAGAATAATGCTGAATAGGGTGTATTAGTAATGCTGGTATTAATTATGCTTGCATTAGTTATGCTGGTATTAGTTATGCTGACATATTTCTTATTCATTGTTTGGTTTGATGTATTAAAGCATTGCACAATTTCTAAAAGAATTGCTTGTTTACAAAAATGCCCTCAAAACCAGTCCATCACTCTAACTTTTTAAAAGAGACATATTTTGATAAATGTTTTTATATGAAAAAGTTTTAAAAAAATATTTGATTTGTCTACATATATTGTAATATAGAACTAAATATTTATTTATAAAAAAAGAAATATGTTAAGTATTTATTTATTTATTTATTTATTTACTAGAGCTATAATTTTATTTCTCACTACTTGGATTATTTTAAACTTGCATTTAATATAATAACTAGCATATTTTAATCAAGCATAAATTTTGAAGGATAATTTTGTCTTTAACTAAGCTAATGCATGCATTAAAACCCATTGCATTGCTAATACCATGGTTTTCTATGCATTAGTTATGCATAGGATAATACCAAATAGGATGTATAAGTAATGTTTGCATAACTAATGCATAGGTTCAAAATGTCTACCAAACATGGTATTATTAATACATAAAACTAATGCATGCATTATTTTATCTAATACATCCCACAAAACGACCCCTTAAAGTATCACGTTAATATTTGGAGTAAATGAACCCTCCTTCCTGCGACTTTCACCTCGTTGATAAGTTTGTTTCCCCATATGAATAACCTAGCAACTTGCCCTATTGCCCCGACTAACAACATACTGTATGGATCAAAATCTGACTAGAATGGTCGTTCTTAAGAGGAGTGACAAGGGGTCGACCAAGTTGTAATCATGCCCACGAGGCGAGATAACAAAGAGCACCTCGGCCATCGTCGGGTTCAAATCGTCGGAAAGTGTACATCACTGAACAAGCATCTTGTTCGAACAAACAACGAAAGGTACAGTCGTAAGAAAGTACGCCAATCAAAGACCATCGGATAAAAGGAAAAGGAACTATATATATGGGAAAAAATCCCAGAAAAAGGGGAGAGATTCGGGAATATAGCTACCACAAGAGAGTAAACAAGAGGAATCTCTTCATCATCAATAGTTATCTCTCTTCCCCTTCCTTGTTCCCATGATTATGATGCATATATGCCCTAGATGTAAGCTCATCTCTCATGTTTGATGTACAATTATTACATTAAGAAACCTTACGCGTTCTTATTCCTCTTCTATTTCGCACTCTGCATATTTGGATCTGGAATTAATTATGCTTTGCTAAGGTTTACCTTCTTTATTATTAATAATTAGTTCGATAAAAAGGGCTTTACACTTTTTGCTCAAATAATTTGGCACCATCTATGAGGATTTCTTAGCCAAATTTCTTAGTTTCCTTCAGATCTAGAACCGGCAAAATGTCATCACCCACTCAAAAGAGCAGTAAATAAACCTTTGAGACAACCATACTAATCTAGGTCAGGCTGCTACATAAAAGTAGAAGTTATAACCAATATCTGCGAAACCCACATCTCGCCAGTAGTGATAGGTTTAGCACGAGTACGCACGTTCAAAATAGGATCATGGTCATCTGGCATGACTACATCCCCATTTGATGCATTTACCTTATATATTAATCCGTATTCTCACCCTTTATGAGAGGACGACAGCTTATTGCGCGGTCCTTTGAAAGAATTAGCACATTCTGCCGTACATTCACATTCCCCAACGCATCGGATGGTCCATGAACGAAGTATGACATGTTTCCCTTATTGTGGGTACAAATCGAACGAGATCGGACCGGGACTCGATTTCAACACTTAAGCAAGTGAGGCAGGCCCAACCCGCGCGAAGCTTAGACGCTATTAAAAATGGAGCTGAACACGGCCACCAAATCTAGAACCATCACTCGAACACCTGGCAGAGCAAGTAACACTACAACACCGCTCTTTTTGCATACCCGTTGGATCGAGGTATGGACAATTTCATTTTGGTTTATCCTTAAACAGGAATGCGACCACTCGCATGGGAAACGAGCAAAGGAGCATTCCAACTAGAAACAATGGAAGGAAAACTACTACAAAACAATTGGAATGTCGTCCACCTCCAATACTTCAACCCCTGAGAAAGGACACCCCTCAAGTCGTATCCTTTTTCCTTCACTTGGGTCTCGTCCCAGTCGGGTCCTCTCGGGGAGATTTCTAACAAGGCAACAAAAGGGGCGTCTCGAAGTTCAAGTATGATTCATCACCCAGCCTGTCGACTATTTCCCCTGACCGGGCAATAAAGGGACTAGATTCATGGAAACTTCTCCAATATATGTATGAAACGAACATGTATAACATTCTCCAGTGACTGAAATAGAGCAGCATTTTGTACTCCCCATCAAGGTAGTCTACAATGCAAGCAAAATTAAGCAAACTGGGACTCACCCAGGAAATGCATCATATTCTTCAATGCAAGCAAAATTAAGCAAACTGGGACTCACCAAGGAAACACAGCAGTTAAGCAAAACTGGGACTCCCCCAAGGAACACCTAATACTCTCCAGTAAAAACAAAACCGAGTACGCTAGGATTCACCCCGACGTATGCACAAACAGTACGGTGACCTTTGAAATTCTCCAAAATCTAACAGTGATACAACGGGTTAACATTTCAACCTTAGCTCGAAATAACACCCCTACGGCCAATGGCCATCTCCAAAAGAAGGATTCGACCTCGCTCGAATTACAACGGGTTAACATTTCGACCTTAGTTCGAAATAACACCCTACGACCAAAGGACATCCCCAAAAGAAGGATTCGACCTCGCTTGAATTACAATGGATTAAAATTTCGACCTTAGTTCGAAATAACACCCCTACGGCCAAAGGCCATCCCCAAAAGAAGGATTTGACCTCGCTCGAGTCACAACGGGTTAACATTTTGACCTTAGTTCGAAATAACCCCTCTACAGTCAAAGTCCATCACCAAAAGAAGGATTCAACCTCGCTCGAATCACAATGGGTTAACATTTCGACCTTAGTTTGAAATAACACCCCTACAGCCAAAGGCCATACCCAAAAGAAGGATTTGACCTAGCTCGAATCACAACGGGTTAACATTTCGACCTTAGTTTGAAATAACATCCTTACGACCAAAGGCCATCCCCAAAATAAGGATTCGACCTTGCTCGAATCACAACGGGTTAACATTTTGACCTTAGTTCGAAATAACACCCCTACGGCCAAAGGCCATCACCAAAAGAAGGATTCGACCTCACTCGAATCACAATGGGTTAACTGTGAGCACATGATTTTTGCCCTATATGAATTACTCACATAAATTCAAAACAAAATAATTTCTTTCAGTGTTTGCAATTTTCTGGATTTTAGTGGCATTTTATGTTAAATGTTTGCATTTGTCTGTGCATATTTATTTTATTTAATTAATGAAAAATACAAAAATATGTTGCATTTGAATTTAGGATTTAATTCTACATTTTAGGATTAATTAACAAATTAGTTATTTTATTAAAAAATGGGAAAATCACAAAAAATAGTTTATTTTGCACTTTTTAATTTTAATTTCGAATTTTGGTAGTTTTTCCTTGAATTTGGTTTTTAATTAATTGGGGTAAATATTATTTCGAGTAATTAGTTTAATTTGGTGAAATATTTAGTTTAAAGAGTAATTTAGGATTTAATTTAATTTGAAAAGAGAAAAAAAAAGTAGAAAAAGAATTGATTAAAAGAAATGGGAGGAATCAATTAAAAGGGGGCTGTAATTTGGACCATCTTTTAATTAAAACTCGGGCCAGTTCTGCCCTTACCCGACCCAATCGCCCAACTCAAACCAGACGACGTCGTTTCGAGTTAGTAGGTTTAAAATGATCTGAGCCTTTAATGGCTCATCCAACGGTGGGGGTGGCTTCTTGTGCATTAATTAAATATTTCCTAAGTTCGAAGATCAACTCAGAACAAGCACCCCCCCTTCTGTTCATTACCTCTGTCTCTCATCTCCTTGCCAAACCCTAATGCCACCTTCATCCCTTCGCCATTTCCGGCCGGCGGCGGAGCTCGAACACCACCCAAATTTCATCCATGCAACCATCGCCCTTCCCTTAACCCCAATCCACCACCATTTATTCCCAATTCCTCACCAAATCAATCCAGTTTTGAATCTGAAAACAAAGAAGAAAAGAATCCGTCAAGCCTTCAAATTCCCTTGAACGATAGGGTTTGAAACGGGTATTGACCATCTGTTTTCTTTGAGAACATACGGTTAATGCTTGTTTCGAATCAAATCGAAGTTGTAGAGTTCATCAAGCTTTGTCCGGGTGACCTTAGAGGTATTCTTTCCGTCTCTTCTCCGTCGTCTTCCTCGTCAGTTTCATTATTTAACTCTTTTTCTGGTGTTTCTCCTCCATCTTCATTTTGCCTTTTTCTTTTCATTTTTCCTTTTGTTTCTGTTTGAATTCGTACAACCAATAGCCATGAGTTAACTTTACTTAATTTTGTTAAAGGGATAGAACTAATTTGGTTTGTTAGTATTAAAATTGATTGGACTCTTTTGGGGCCATCGTTTAAATGATAATGTGTTTGGGGTCAGAGTTTTGGGTCTCAGAATATTCATGGGCTGGGTGAATTTCTTGGGCCCTCGATTTATTGTGACCCATCCCAACAACAGCCTTAGAGTTCTGGTTGTTCGGTTTGGCCTGCCCCATAGTTGGATTGGGTTGGGAGGGTAAATGACAGTAGCTAAAAAGGGTAATTTAGGAAATTGGAGAAGGGAATCTTGAGTAACAGAATTTAGAAACTTCTAGGAAGTGGGACTAGGGGCTGTTGTGATAATTTGATAATTACCTTAAGGGTAGTTCAGAAAAAAGGAAAATTAGCTAAGGATTGAAAATGCAATCCTATTAGCTAAGGAAAAGTAGCAAAAACCAAAATTCAAAAAGGGCTAAAAATGCAAATCTGAGCTTCCTATTGTTGCCCTATTTCCTTGCCTATAAAGGCACTTTTCCTTGCTTTTCAAGGCAGAAGATTAGAGATAAAAAAATCCAGAAAAAGAACTGGTTGAAGTTTTCACTGTTCCATTGATTTTTTTGATTTCTAAAATTTTTAAGTTCTGAAATACTGTCTGGTTCATCTAGGATTGAATATGAATTGATTTGAGGTTTGAAATCTTGGTTTAGGGTTTTTTTTTGTCGAGTTCTGTTGATTGTTGCACCTCATTTCTTGGCTTGAATCTGGTTATTCTTGGTTGTCTCTGCTGCTGACCCTGTTCTTGCTATTGCTTACTGTTGATCCTCTTACCCCTCTTTCATTTTGCATTCCAGGTACTGGTTCTTAAACTTGTAGAATTGATGCTCAAGTTGGAGTTGAAATAGAAATGAAAGTTGTTTTTAGCTTAACACTAAGTTTTGTTCATAGTTTAGCTTTTGTTTTTGCTTACTTTTGATTCCTGTCTTTCCACCCCTGAATATGAAACTGAGATTCAGTATATTGTATGCTGGTTGGTAATTTGGACAAGGCCTCTCAAATGTAGTCATTTTGTGTTGCTCACCTTTGTTTTAAGATTTGCATTTGAAACTGTTTGAATGTGGCTGATTCAGGATGTTTTGGACTCTTAAGTATGTATTCGATAAGTTTTAAGTCTGTTGTAATATGGATCTCATATGCAAGTTGGGTTGAGGGTTCAATTCCATGGTTTCTGAGTTTGATCTGGTGCATCTTTGCTTTCATACAGCCGAGCTTTATATTTGTTCCTTCATTTTACCTTTAGATCTAGTTTAAATTAATTTTAGATTTGGTTTAGTCTCTCTGTTAGAGTCTGAGTCTTGCATCACAGTTTTTATTTCACTGTTTTTTTTAACATTCAAGTAAAGCTTTTGTGTTCTTGAAGGACCATGACTCAAACAATGAATTTATGGTTTAACAAGTCACAAAGTTTGTTTAACTGTGCGAGTTTTCCATTGGCATTGGCAGCATCACAATAGGATCTGGATTTCATGTAATAGGTTGATGATTTAGCTTGTTAATTGACTAACAAACTCTTTTCAGTTCAGTGTGTTTTTTTAGATAATAATGATCACTTGGGGTCGCCCTTTTTGGCAAATGATTATCCTGAATATGACTGTTGCGTTTTCATGGCAAATTGGTTCAAAAATGCATGAAAGGTGTTATCAGAAATTGAGTCTCTTTAAGACACATTTCAGAAGCGCTTTTTTAATTTGACTCATGTTCATGCCGGTTTCAATTAGTTAGCATTTTTTGATAAACGAAATTGGGAGTGTGAGATTGGGCCTAGAGCAGGCCCAGATGAGGGACAATCCGATTTAAACTCTCTTCCTCACCATGAATGAGGCTCATTTGAGCCCACGGCTTAACGACTTTGCAAAGGAGTCTGCCCAGTTGCTTTGTTTGAAAGAATTTTCTTTAGGCTTGTGGGTTTCTAATACGCTGCTTTAGGTCGTCGCATAGGGTAAAGTCCATAGATAAAAATAATTAGAATCCTTTAAGTTTTTCCTTAATTAAGTAGTGGGGGTGAGCCATACTAGATAACATAAATAGTTCATGGCCCTTCAAATATAATTTGAGTTCTTTTCCTTTAGATTAGAATTGAGGTGCGCCGTACCAAACAAAATGACAATTGCATGGCCCTCGTTTTAATTAGTTTTGTTTAATCCTTAGAATTTGAGGCGCGCCATTTAGCAAATTTTCCACGACCCTCGAAAAGTTAAAAACGTGTAGTTGCTTTAGGCACGTTATTTTAATAATATTACCTTCCTAAACTCGAGTGTGCATTTCATGTGATCCAAATCTAAATCTTAACAACGTTAAATAGAATATGTCTCGGACTACGGGTGTATTTCATGTGGCGTGATCCAAAGACGTGTTTTAGCTAACGTTGCAATCTTCCTAAAAATGAAACGCAGTTAAAGTTAAAAATGCACATAGGTTTGAAGGTGTTTTAAAATTAGAGAATTAGGCCAATAATAACAGTTGAGCGACCGTGCTATAACCACAGAACCCGGGAATGCCTAACACCTTCTCCCGGGTTAACAGAATTCCTTACCCGGATTTCTGGTTCGCGGACTGTAATACAGAGTCAATCTCTTCCTTGACTCGGGATTTTAAACTGGTGACTTGGGACACCATAAATCTCCCAAGTGGAGACTCTGAATTTTAATAATTAATCCTGTTTCAATTGTCACTTAAAGTGGAAAAACTCCCTTATATACCCCTTCCCGGGGGTGTAGGTAAAAAGGAGGTGTGATAACTCTGGCGATTCTGCTGGGGAGACGAACCCAGAATCTCTGGTTCAGGGTTCAAGAATTCGAGCTTAGAATATTTGTTATAGTTGGCTTTATCCATTATTTGATTTTGTTACATGATTTGGGCCTAATGTGCTAATTGATTGCTTTTACCGCTTTGATATTTCGTTAACTATATATAAACTGTGGCAAAATCCCTCTTCTCTCTGAGTTTTCTAAATCATGAAGAAGTGTGCACTTCGTGTGACTTCTTTTCTGTTAGAGTCATATTCCAAAATTAGAACGAGGTTCGGACAAGTTGCAAAGCCGGTGAAGCTTCTGTATTCCCGGTACGCTGCCCCCTCGGCTCGAGCTGTCCGCTCGGGTAAGCCAAGTCTAGAATAAATAAACCCAAGTTTTTAAACCTAGTATATCAATACCTCATGCCGGATCCCTAGTAGGAACGTTTGTTTGCATTATATGCATTTGGACTTTGGAGACTTAAAACAGGGGTTGGGTCTGTCTAGGACAGGTGCACCCAAAATAAAAGACCATCCTGATGCATCTTACTTGCTGCTTGTGCATTCATTTGCTTCGGATTTGCATGTTGATCGGCTTTTGAATAAAATGAGAGAATTTGGAAAGGAAAATAGCAGTGTGAGGTAATTACCTATGGTGAAAACCAATGTCCCTAAAGTATATTGAAACTCTGCAGAAATTTTGAAAAAGAGGGGAATTTTGTGGATTTTAAAGAAAATAGAAAAAATATCTTTGTGTTTTTGGGAAAAGAAAAGAAGTTGGGTTTATTTTCTTAAAAAAAAAATTCCCGAACTACGCCAGTTTGATTCTCACAGGGTGTGAGATACGTAGGCAACCCCCATCGGGTCTAATTTCCTTTTTGCAAAAATAACACAAAAGAACAAAAAATTTACTTTAATTTGAAAATAATTAGGGTGATACCATTCTTGTCAGAAATAGCCAAATGTCCCTAAAAGGCTGGTTAGTCGACACAACATTCATCTTTGGCACTTCGGGCATTCATCACGCCATGGGGAACGTACTGCTATCGGGTCATGCCATTTGGTTTGAAAAATGCTGGGGCAACCTACATGAGGGCAATGACGACCATATTCCACGACATGATACACAGGGAGATCGAGGTTTATGTGGATGATGTTATTGTAAAGTCTAGAAAGCAGTTTGACCATGTCAGAGATCTGAGAAAGTTCTTCTAAAGGTTTCGCAGGTACAATCTCAAGCTTAATCCTGCAAAATGCGCGTTCGGTGTTCCGTCTGGAAAGTTGTTGGGATTCATAGTCAGCCGACGAGGTATTGAATTAGACCCGTCAAAATCAAAGCCATCCAGGAATTGCCACCTCCAAAGAACAAGACTGAGGTGATGAGTCTTTTGGGAAGATTGAATTACATCAGCCGATTTATTATTCAGCTCACGACAACTTGTGAGCCTATCTTCAAACTGTTAAAGAAAGATGCTGCAGTCAAGTGGACAGATGAATGTCAGGAAGTATTTGATAAGATAAAGTGGTACCTGTCAAACCCACCTGTGTTGGTCCTGCCAGAACCAGGGAGACCTTTGATTCTGTATTTGACGTTCCTGGACAATTAATTTGGTTGTGTATTGGGCCATCATGACATTACCGGCAGAAAGGAGCAGGCCATTTATTATCTCAGCAAGAAGTTCACAACTTACGAGGTTAAGTACACTCATCTTGAGAGGACGTGTTGCGCCTTCACTTGGGTAGCACATAAGTTGAAGCACTATTTGTCATCTTACACTACTTACCTCATCTCTCGTTTGGATTCATTAAAGTATATCTTTCAGAAGCCTATGCCCACAGAGAGGCTCGTAAAGTGGCAAATCTTGCTCACAGTATTTGACATCATCTATATGACTAGGACTGCAATGAAAGCACAAGCATTGGCCGGCCATTTGGCTGAGAATCATGTAGATGAAGAATATGAGCCTTTGAAGACTTACTTCCCTGATGAAGAGGTAATGCACATTGATGAATCAGAACAAATTAAAAAGACAAGATGGAAACTTTTCTTTGATGGGGCTGCAAACATGAAAGGCATTGGGATATGAGCGGTGCTTATTTCTGAAACAGGGCATCATTACCCTGTTATGGCTCAGCTTCGGTTCTACTGTACTAACAACATGGCTGAGTACGAGGCATGTATTTTGGGTTTGAGGATGGCTGTGGATATGGGTGTCCAGGAAGTCTTGGTCTTGGGTGACTCGGACCTTCTGGTGTACCAGATTCCAGGAGAATGGGAAACTAGGGATTTAAAACTCATACCGTACCGGCAATATTTGCATGATCTTTGTCAACGTTTCCAATCAATAGAGTTCAGGCATATCCCGAGGATTCATAATGAGGTCGTTGATGCTTTGGCTACTCTGGCGTCAATGTTACATCATCCAGATAAGGCTTATGTAGACCCGTTGCATATTCAGGTCCGCGATCAGCATGCTTACTGTAACGCGGTGGAAGAAGAACTCGATGGCAAACTGTGGTTCCACGATATCAAGGAATACATCCGGATGGGAGTATATCCAATACAAGCTACATGTGATCAAAAGAGAACAATTCGTCATTTGGCAAGCAGATTTTTCTTCAGTGGGGAAGTTTTGTACAAAAGGACTCCAGATCTAGGACTGCTGAGATGCATAGATGCTAGGCAGGCCACAACTATTATGACCGAAGTACATTCTGGAGTCTGTAGACCGCACATGAGTGGGTACGTGTTGGCAAAGAAGATTATCCGAGCAGGTTATTATTAGCTCACTATGGAGCGAGACTGTATCAGTTTCGTGCGTAAATGTCATCAGTGCCAAGTGCATGGAGATTTGATTCATTCTCCACCATCTGAATTACATACAATGTCTGCACCATGGTCTTTTGTTTCTTGGGGAATGGATGTTATTGGGCCAATTGAGCCATCAGCATCGAACGGGCACAGGTTCATTATGGTGGCCATAGATTATTTCACCAAATGGGTTGAGGCTAAAACATTCAAGTCTGTAACCAAGAAGGCGGTGGTTGATTTTGTGCACTCAAATATCATTTGCTGGTTCGGGATACCGAAGGTAATCATCACAGATAACGGTGCTAATCTCAATAGTCATCTGATGAAAAAGGTGTGTCAACAGTTTAAGATTACACATCGCAATTCCACCCCATACTGCCCCAAGGCGAATGGAGCAGTTGAGGCATCCAACAAAAACATAAAGAAGATACTTCGAAAAATGGTGGAGGGTTCTAGGCAGTGGCATGAAAAGCTATCGTTCGCATTGCTGGGTTATCGCACTACTATTCGTACTTTAGTAGGGGCGACTCCTTATTTGTTGGTGTATGGCACCGAAGCAGTGATACCCGTAGAAGTGGAAATCCCATCCCTTCGAATTGTCGCGGAGGCTGAAATTGATGATGATAAGTGGGTCAAAACCCATCTGGAGCAGTTAAGTTTGATCGATGAGAAGAGACTGGCGGCAGTATGTCATGGCCAGTTGTATCAACAGAGAATGGCAAGAGCATACAATAAGAAGGTGCGTCCACGAAAGTTTGAAATGGGTCAGTTAGTATTGAAACGTATTCTTCCGCATCAGATTGAAGCAAAAGGAAAGTTCGCCCCAAATTGGCAAGGGCCGTTCGTTGTAACTAGAGCGTTGTCCAATGGTGCATTGTATTTTACAGATGCAGAAGGCAAATGTGTAGAAATGACAATCAATTCTGATACAGTCAAAAGATACTATGTATGACTTCTTTGTTTGATTGTACTTGTTTGTATTTGGAAGGTTTTGAATGTTGAAATGACGAAGACATTTTGTTCTGCTATCTAAACACTTTATCCCTTGTCACCCCTTTTGAGCCTTATTTATTTTCTTTCGTACCCCTGTTTCGGAATCAGCAGCGAATATCAGAAACACAAGCGTGAAAGATAAAAAAAGGAAGAAAAGAAAAGAGGAAGAAAAGGAAAGAGAAGGAAAAGAATGAAAAAAAAGAAAAGAAAAAAGAAGAAGAAAAACAACAAAAGAGGAAAAGAAAGCAAAAGAGAAAGAAAAGAAAGAGAAAAGAGAAAATCACAATAACAAAGTAATTTCTATGACATGAACTACGTTCGACCTGATTCCTTTTAAGGATACGTAGGCAGCCTCACGGCTCGATCCCATCAAAATAAAATCCAAAAGTCCCCAAGCAAGAAACTGGGGCAGAAGTTGTGGTTATTGTAAGAAATCTGGTTCCGAAAGTTGTAATTTTGAACCCATGATGAGTTGTTTTGAGCCTTTTATGCCCTTTTTTTCTAACCCCATCCAAAAGCCCACATTACGGTCCAAAGAAAGACCTTCCGATCAGTCTTCAATAAATGCCAAGGCAAGCAGGTAGCGGTGATTCACATAAGGGGTAACACTCTGGTCCAAAGAGGGAAAAGAAATAAAAAATGAGAGAGTCTTATTGGTGAAAATCCTCATGGGCACCGTAAGGTGACGAGAGCTGAGAGAATTAAAAATGAGAGAGTCTTATTGGTGAAAACCCTCACGGGCACCGTAAGGCGACGAGAGCTGAGAGAAATAAAAAATGAGAGAGTCTTATTGGTGAAAACCCTCACGGACACCGTAAGGTGAAAGTGAGTTGAGAGATGAACGAATGAGAGAGGTCTGCTGGTGGAAACCTTCCAAGGCACCACAGGATGAACAAGGTCAGGATTTGGTTGAAGAAATCAGGTTATGGAAATTTCGGGGCAACAAAGTGTGGCAATTAGAGTTGATTGGTTGGACAGATTGGGCCAAGTAATCCAAAATGCGTGTCATGATCATTGGTGCCGGCTGCTCCACTCAGATAAGTCCTTTTTCTTTTTCCTCTTCAGATAGTCTTCCAGTTTTGGATTTCCTTATCCGTAATTCCAAAAGTCATTGCGTTTCATTTCTTTTGGGTTTATTTCTCTAAGATGTTCCCAATGTTAGTTCTGCTTAAGCAAATAAGAAGGAATTTCAAAGCTCACTACCAGCTTCAAAATTGCATAGCACAGTACGGCCGGAGCACACCAAAAGATAGCATGATGTAAAGTGGGGTAAAGTGCCAGCAAGAGTTCCATCGGCAAAATGATTTGGTAATTTCATGGGAGATGTATAGGTTTCGTTAAAGGGGTCAGAGGTGTGAAATAACGGTTCAAGTACAGAACACTCGGGTCATTCAGGGTCATAGGGTTTTGAAAGTCAGTCGGAAAGTCAAGCGGTTCAAGGCCAGTTCGGGGAAGCCATGTCAAAACAAACAATGCAGCAGAGAGACCTTCAACAAAGAATGCCATCAACAAACCACCACATTTTAAACTGACAAGTTTTTTTCTTTGATTAAAATAGGGGCAGGAAATTTCGTTTGTTTCGTAGAAACCCTCCGCGAAGAAAGGCAGTCACCAAACAGGTTTGATTTTTGATTTTCAGGACCCTCCTGGAAAATGGGACCTAGCGTAAAGTTTAGAAATAGCGTAATCTAGCATAAATGTATCCCAAAGGAGTATAAGCAGGTTTAGAATTTTGCATGTTCGAGATAAGATTCAATTAGGAGTTTCCAGGACCCTCCTGAATAATGGGACTTAGCTTTAAGATTTCGATTAGGTAACAACATTTAGCGTAAATTCTGTTGTAGGATATTATAATTCAGCCATAAAAGTTGTCTCTCTTAAGATAAAATTTGACCTTTGAGTTTCAGGACCCTCCTGGATAATGGGGAGTAGTTTAAAGATCCTCTTAGATAGCAAGATTTAGCAGAAGTCACACCTGTAGAAGATATAACTTAGATTTAAAATTGTCGTTTAGCTAAGAGTTGTCAGGACTCCCCTGAATAATGGGATCTAGCTTTCAAATCCTTAGTAATACTTGGTAATATGATTTAGTTTTACACTCACATTTGTGCCCAACCACCAAACTGGGGCGGAAAATTTCCTCTGTTTTTGTCATTTTGTTGAAGTCAGGAGCCCGCCTGGAGAGCAGGGAATACATTTCAAGTTAGAAGCCAGGAGCCCGCCTGGAGAGCAGGGAATACATTTCAAGCTAGAAGTCAGGAGCTCGCTTGGAAAGCAAGGAATACATTTCAAGTTAGAAGTCAGGAGCCCGCCTGGAGAGCAGGGAATACATTTCCAGTCAGCAGTCCGGAGCCCGCCTGGAGAACATGGAATACATTTCAAGTTCAGTAATCAAGAGCCCGCCTGGAGAGCTGGGAATACATTTAAGTTCAACAGTCAAGTGTCCACTCAGAGAAAGTAAAAACATCTCAAAGTGTAGTTGACAGTCAGGCATCCACCTGGAGAAGCGGAAAACATCTCAGATTATAACTCAAGGCGGCAACAAAGGGATTTCATCAAGTCAGCAAGGCAACAAGAACCACAAGAGCAAGTGTGAAGATATTGATAGGATTTTGTAATGCATATATCATAGTATAGTCTAGCTTCTTTTTATTTTATCATGGTGTAATAAGGGGATGCAGTAAGCAGTAGCAGCAGCAGTAGCAACAGTGAAATCACAGCTTCATGGTAGTCCCAGCTACCAAACATTCCTGAACTACACTGACCTGATTCCTTTTTAGCCAAGGATATGTAGGCAACCTGGGAAGCAGGGAGCGGTCAAATCTTTCAAAAATGTTTCCCACGGAATATTCAAACGAGCAAAAATCGCTCATATCTGCTCACTTTATCTTTGCACGAAAACTCTTCGTGTTTCCGGGCAAAGAGGGCCAGCTGTGAGCATGTGATTTTTACCCTATATGAATTACTCCCATAAATTCAAAACAAAATAATTTCTTTCAGTGTTTGCAATTTTCTGGATTTTCGTGGCATTTTATGTTAAATGTTTGCATTTGTCTGTGCATATTTATTTTATTTAATTAATGAAAAATACAAAAATATGTTGCATTTGCATTTAGGATTTAATTCTACATTTTAGGATTAATTAACAAATTAGTTGTTTTATAAAAAATGGGAAAATCACAAAAAATAGTTTATTTTGCACTTTTTAATTTTAAATTCGAATTTTGGTAGTTTTTCCTTGAATTTGGTTTTTAATTAATTGAGGTAAATATTATTTCGAGTAATTAGTTTAATTTGGTGAAATATTTAGTTTAAAGAGTAATTTAGGATTTAATTTAATTTGAAAAGAGAAAAAAAGAGTAGAAAAAAAATTGATTAAAAGAAATGGGAAGAATCAATTAAAAGGGGGTTGTAATTTGGACCATTTTTTAATTAAAACCTGGCTCAGTTCTTCCCTTACCCGACCCAATCGCCCAACTCAAACCAGACGACGTCATTTCGAGTTAGTAGGTTTAAAATGATCTGAGCCTTTAATGGCTCATCCAACGGTGGGGGTGACTTTTTTGTGCATTAATTAAATATGTCCTAAGTTCGAAGATCAACTCAGAACAAGCATCCCCCTTCTGTTCATCACCTCTGTCTCTCATCTCCTTGCCAAACCCTAACGCCGCCTTTCATCCCTTCGCCATTTCCGGCCGGCGGCAGAGCTCGAACACCACCCAAATTTCATCCATGCAACCATCGCCCTTCCCTCAACCCCAATCCACCACCATTTCTTCCCAAGTCCCCACCAAATCAGTCCAGTTTTGAATCTGAAAATAAAGAAGAAAAGAATCCGTCAAGCCTTCAAATTCCCTTGAAGGATAGGGTTTGAAATGGGTATTGACCGTCTGTTTTCTTTGAGAACATACGGTTAATGCTTGTTTCGAATCAAATCAAAGTCGTAGAGTTCATCAAGCTTTGTCCGGGCGACCTTAGAGGTATTCTTTCCGTCTCTTCTCTATCGTCTTCCTCGTCAGTTTCATTATTTAACTCTTTTTCTGGTTTTCTCCTCCATCTTCATTTTGCCTTTTTCTTTTCATTTTTCCTTTTGTTTCTGTTTGAATTCGTACAAGAAATAGCCATGAGTTAACTTTAATTAATTATGTTAAAGGGATAGAACTAATTCGGTTTGTTAGTATTAAAATTGATTGGACTCTTTTGGGGCCATCATTTAAATGATAATGTGTTTGGGGTAAGAGTTTTGGGTCTTAGAATATTCATGGGCTGGGTGAATTTTTTGGGCCCTCGATTTATTGTGACCCGTCCCAACAACCACCTTAGAGTTCTGGTTGTTGGGTTTGGCCTGACCCATAGTTGGATTGGGTTGGGAGGGTAAATAACAGTAGCTAAAAAGGGTAATTTAGGAAATTGGGGAAGGTAATCTTGAGTAACAGAATTCAGAAACTTCTAGGAAGTGGGACTGGGGGCTGTTGTGATAATTTGATAATTACATTAAGGGTAGTTCAGAAAAAAGGAAAATTAGCTAAGGATTAAGTAGCAAAAACCAAAATTCAAAAAGGGCTAAAAATGCAAATCTGAGCTTCCTATTGTTGCCCTATTTCCTTGCCTATAAAGGCACTTTTCCTTGCTTTTCAAGGCAGAGGATTAGAGATAAAAAAAAATCCAGAAAAAGAACTGGTTGAAGTTTTCACTATTCCATTGATTTTTTTGATTTCTAAAATTTTTAAGTTCTGAAATACTGTCTGGTTCATCTAGGATTGAATATGAATTGATTTGAGGTTTGAAAGCTTGGTTTAGGGTTTTTTTTTGTCGAGTTCTGTTGATTGTTGCACCTCATTTCTTGGCTTGAATCTGGTTATTCTTGGTTGTCTCTGCTGCTGACCCTGTTCTTGCTATTGCTTACTGCTGATCCTCTTACCCCTCTTTCATTTTGCATTCCAGGTACTGGTTCTTAAATTTGTAGAATTGATGCTCAAGTTGGAGTTGAAATAGAAATGGAAGTTGTTTTTAGCTTAACGCTAAGTTTTGTTCATAGTTTAGCTTTTGTTTTTGCTTACTTTTGATTCCTGTCTTTCCACCCCTGAATATGAAACTGAGATTCAGTATATTGTATGCTGGTTGGTAATTTGGACAAGGCCTCTCAAATGTAGTCATTTTGTGTTGCTCACCTTTGTTTTAAGATTTGCATTTGAAACTGTTTGAATGTGGCTGATTCAGGATGTTTTGGACTCTTAAGTATGTATTCGATAAGTTTTAAGTCTGTTGTAATATGGATCTCATATGCAAGTTGGGTTGAGGGTTCAATTCCATGGTTTCTGAGTTTGATCTGGTGCATCTTTGCTTTCATACAGCCGAGCTTTATATTTGTTCCTTCATTTTACCTTTAGATCTAGTTTAAATTAATTTTAGATTTGGTTTAGTCTCTCTGTTAGAGTCTGAGTCTTGCATCACAATTTTTATTTCACTGTTTTTTTTAACATTCAAGTAAAGCTTTTGTGTTCTTGAAGGACCATGACTCAAACAATGAATTTATGGTTCAACAAGTCACAAAGTTTGTTTAACTGTGCGAGTTTTCCATTGGCATTGGCAGCATCACAATAGGATCTGGATTTCATGTAATAGGTTGATGATTTAGCTTGTTAATTGACTAACAAACTCTTTTCAGTTTAGTGTGTTTTTTTAGACAATAATGATCACTTGGGGTTGCCCTTTTTGGCAAATGATTATCCTGAATATGACTGTTGCGTTTTCATGGCAAATTGGTTCAAAAATGCATGAAAGGTGTTATCCGAAATTGAGTCTCTTTAAGACACATTTCAGAAGCGCTTATAATTTGACTCATGTTCATGCCGGTTTCAATTAGTTAGCATTTTTTGATAAACGAAATTGGGAGTGTGAGATTGGGCCTAGAGCAGGCCAAGATGAGGGACAATCCGATTTAAACTCTCTTCCTCACCATGAATGAGGCTCATTTGAGCCCAATGCTTAACGACTTTGCAAAGGAGTCTGCCCAGTTGCTTTGTTTGAAAGAATTTTCTCTACTTGTGGGTTTCTAATATGCTGCTTTAGGTCGTCGCATAGGGTAAAGTCCTTAGATAAAAATAATTAGAATCCTTTAAGTTTTTCCTTAATTAAGTAGTGAGGGTGAGCCATACTAGATAACATAAATAGTTCATGGCCCTTCAAATATAATTTGAGTTCTTTTCCTTTAGATTAGAATTGAGGTGTGCCGTGCCAAACAAAAGGACAATTGCATGGCCTTCGTTTTAATTAATTTTGTTTAATCCTTAGAATTCGAGGCGCGCCATTTAGCAAATTTTCCATGGCCCTCGAAAATTTAAAAATGTGTAGTTGCTTTAAGTGCGTTATTTTAATAATATTACCTTCCTAAACTCAGGTGTCCATTTCATGTGACACAAATCTAAATTTTAACAATGTTAAATAGAATATGTCTCGGACTGCAGGTGCATTTCATGTGGCGCGGTCCAAAGACGTGTTTTAGCTAACGTTGCAATCTTCCTAAAAATGAAAAGCGGTTAAAGTTAAAAATGCACATAGGTTTGAAGGTGTTTTAAAATTAGAGAATTAGGCCAATAATAACAGTTGAGCAACCGTTCTAGAACCACGGAACCCGGGAATTCCTAACACCTTCTCCCGAGTTAACAGAATTTCTTATCCGGATTTCTGGTTCGCGGACTGTAATACAGAATCAATCTCTTCTTCGACTCAGGATTTTAAACTGGTGACTTGGGACACCATAAATCTCCCAAGTGGCGACTCTGAATTTTAATAATTAATCTCGTTTCGATTGTCACTTAAAGTGGAAAAGCTCCCTTATATACCCCTTCCCGATGGTGTAGGTAAAAAGGAGGTGTGACATTAACATTTCGACCTTAGTTCAAAATAACACCACTACGGCCAAAGGCCATCCCCAAAAGAAAAATTCGACCTCGCTCGAATTACAACGGGTTAACATTTCGACCTTAGTTTGAAATAACACCCCTACAGCCAAAGGCCATGGCCAAATAAAGGATTCGACCTCGCTAGAATCACAACGGGTTAACATTTCGACCTTAGATTGAAATAACACCCCTACGGCCAAATGCCATCGCCTAAAGAAGGATTCGATATCGCTCAAATCACAATGAGTCAACATTTCGACCTTAGTTCGAAATGATACACCTGTGGCCAAAGGCCATCGCTAAAAGAAAAACTCGACCTCGCTAGAATTACACGAGTTAACATTTCGATCTTACTCGAAATAATGCCTTTACGGCCACAGGTCATCGCCAAATATTTTTTTTTTGTTTTTCGAACTTGTTCAAATAAGTCAAAAATTGACTTCGCTCTAGATTCCAAGTTCGACCCCGCTTGAATACATATGAAAAGGTCGACTTCGCCTAAATCGGCAATTCAATTCAATCCCCTCAAATGTTCAAGTCGAAACCGACTTCGTCCGAAATGGTGAATACAAATTCAACCTCGTTTGAATCGAAGATGATTCCGCCTAAAGAGACAAATTAAAAGTCAATCTCGCCCAAATGTGCAAATCCGAAGAAACTCCATTCAGACTCATATGACGAGACCCTACTCAGCCCGGTCAAGGTCGAATTCCCAAATCAAGAAATCAGGGATTCGCCATACAAAAATCCAAAGGTCTACGCCAAAACAAAAAATATAACAAGCAAGGGGAAGGGAGAGAAATTCAAAGGATGTACAACGATGAAACAACTCTTTTATTTATATGTGTGCGCAACAGCCGCACCTTACACAAGGCCAAAATAGGCCCAATAAAAAAGAGAAAGACGAAAATGAACCAAAGAAAACATATACTAAAGCAACAACAACTTTTCACTAGGCGTCATCACTGCCGTTCTCCCCATCATTGTCTCCAAGAAGTTCATCCTCAGCATCCTCGCCAGCCTCTGGTGTCGCAGGATCGTAGCTGCAATTGACACGAGCCTCTCGTGCCTTCATCTGGTCTCCTTTATAAGCAGCCTCAGAAACATTTCCCGCCTCCCACAAACTCTTGTATATGTCTCGTTGGGCCTCTGCATGAACCCAAAGCTCATGCAAGAGGTGAGGAACAACGGTAGAGGCAGATTCAACTTGGGCCAACAATTGTGCCTTTTCAGCCTCGAGTACAGCGACTCGATCTCCCAAGTTTGAAGTTTCCCAGTCAATTTCGCCAATGCGCTCTTCGATCCTCGCCTCCCTTAGCGTGACCATTGCCTCTTGGATTCCTGCTCGGATTGAAGGACATAGATAGTGTCCTCCAATGCCGGCGCCCTTACTGAGGCCGACGCCCCAGCATTCTCGGCATTCTCCAACTCGGACACTTCCCTCTCCAATTTGGCTAACTTCCCCATCCATTCTACACTCAAAGCTTCAACTCTGACGGTATTTTGATCAAGTTCGGATTGCAACGACAACACCTTCGCCTGAAGATGCTCACACTCTGCAGCGACCCCCCTTCCCAACTCAAGTTCTTCGTCCTTTGCACGAAGTAGCTCCTCGAGCTCACTATTCCTGCGAATAGACTTTATCAGCTCCCGATTCCTTTTCTCTAGCTCCTCCTCGAGAGATTGATTTCCAATGATCGCCCAGAGCCGCTCATACATCTCATGGCATTTGTTGCGGTAACGCCGATACTTTTCCAGCATCATCAGAAAAATCTTGGCCCGGGTCTCGGCCCTGCAAGAACTCTCGATCTCCAGCATGTAAGACTAAACAAAGAAAATAGTCGGTAAAGGCCAAGGCCGCCAAAAACAAAAGGGGGACAAAAAACAAAGAGAACAAACTTACCCTCAGGCCCATGGCGTCCACTTCATGCGATAATTTGACGTCGCTAATATCCCGAAGTGCCTCACACTCTGCGGCAGAGCATAGAAGGTCGAACTACGGCACCAAACCCTCTGTGTCCCATAGAAGATTGAGATCCGATGGAATCTCAAGTACTCGGGAAGGACCTCCCGCTTTTACCATAGTGCAGGTAAAGCCCTCCTCAAACATCCTAACATCATCAGGATCGAGGTCGGATTCTATTACGACACGAATTTCCCACCCTCGGGAGTCATGATGGCGCCAACTAATACGAGCTAGGCAAGCCAATTATTTGCACAATTTACCTTTTACCCATTTTATATTCATTAACAATTTCGAAGTAATAACATTTAAACAGCGGAATTTAACATAAGCGGAAGAAAAAGCAATAAGCTATCAGAACATGAATCCAATACAACTGTTTGAATCTTGACTACCCAGAACTGGTGTCACATTTTCACAGACGGTCTAAGAACACTACAAATAAAGGTCGAAAAGAAATAAATACAACAGTGTCTCTAGAAATGCGTGAAAGAAACAGGAATAGTAGATGGAAGGTGAAGCCAAGGCCTGCGGACGCCTGCAAGACTACCTCGGGTCGCCTGATGAACAAGAATCAGCACTCCCACCGCGATCCAAAGTCTACAACACTAGGGTCTGCACAAAGAGTGCAGAGTGTAGTATCAGCACAACCGACCCCATGTGCTGGTAAGTGCCTAGCCTAACCTCGGCGAAGTAGTGACGAGGCTAGGACCAGACTACCAAATAAACCTTTGCAGTATATAATGTACATTGAGAAATAAAACAGAAATGAACAAGTAAGGATGGGAGGGGATACATGCTTCGGGGGTATACCAGTATTAATAGTAAATCAAGAGTAACAGTCTAAGGGCAACTTAGAATTCACAGCAAAACAAAAGAAACTAATATCCAAGCTAACCACACTTGTATCAATAATTATTGCGGCGCGCAACCAGATCCCAATATATAACAACACTGTTGCGGCGTGCAACCCGATCCATATCATTGTTGCAGTGTGCAACCCGATATATATATCTTTGTTGCAGCGTGCAACCCAATCCATATCATTTATCATTGTTGAGGCGTGCAACCCGATCCATATATATCATTGTTGCGGCGTACAACCCGATCCATATATAATATTGTTGCGGCGTGTAACCCGATCCACATATAATATTATTGCGACGTGCAACCCGATCCACATATAATATTTACAATTATAACGAGAGTCCCAACAAGGGATCAATAAGGTCTACACTATCCCGGCAAAGGATCCGACGACATAGGTAATTACATCCCGGCAAGGGAGAAACAACTATAACCAAACTTGTTACCCGAGAATAACCATAATCCTTACCCAACACAAAAAATCATCAACCTAAGCATCCATAATATCAATTAAGAACACAATGCAAGGGAACCACAACTCAACAATAGCACGGCAAGGGGGAAACATAATGATCTCTTCTCTTTCTCACTTTTACTTCACAATTCACTTCACAACTCGAGCCAATGCTCTAGAGGTTCAATTATCACTTACACTTTCACAATTCGTTATACAACTTGAGCCAACGCTCCTTAATGTTCATAGGTCACAATTATTTCCAAAATCTTTACACAACAATAGAAACCTTCACCAAGGCATGAATAACACAATAAAGTCATGAAAATCACAATATAAAACTCACGGTCATACTTGACACCAACGTATAGATACTCGTCACCATGCCTATACGTCGTACTCAACAAGAAAAAAATAGCAAATAGGACACAATTCTTAATCCCTCAAGCTAAGGTTAGACCAAACACTTACCTCGAACTTTCACGACCAACTCAATCCTCAAACACAGCTTTTCCTTTCGAACTCGACTCCAAATCAATTGTGTCTAGACATAATCGACTTAATAACATCAATAAACGCTAAACAATCCAATTCCAATGCTTAATTATAGCTTTCTAACCATTCTTCCCCAAAATTCAAAAATTGACCTAGGGCCACTTGGTCAAAACATAAGGTTCAGACCAACACCCGATCACCCATTCACCCACGAGCCAGAATATATAATTTATTTTGAAATCCGACCCCAAAATGAGGTCAAATTCCCAAATAATCAAAAGTCCTAACTCTACCCAAATTCCTAATTTTCTACCCTTAATCACATGTTTTAGGCCTAGAAATCTAGTGGGTGTTGATAAAAATGGAAGAAAACAAGTCAAAGATTACTTACCCAAGAGGTTATGGTGAAAAAGTTCTTCAAAAATCGCCCAAGAGGTGTGGAGAAGAAGAAGTTTGTGAAAAATGGGTTAAATCCCGTAATGCATTCTGTTTCTGGACTTTTAAAATAACTGGGAGGATTTGGTCATCGCGTTCGCGACAAGCTTATCACGTTCGTGATGAGTTAGGTCTGACAGACCTTCGCGTTCGCGGAGAAGTAACTCCTCGAGCCTTCGCGTTCGCGTCCAGGTGGTCGCGTTCGCGTCCAGGTGGTCGCGTTCGCGTCCAGGTGGTCGCGTTCGCGTAGGTATAAGTTTCCCTCCCCCCTAACCAGGCCATAAGCCTTCGCGCTCGCGATACCAGGAACGCGTTCGCGAAGGGAAAACCCCCCAAAGCTTCGCGTTCGCAACCTCGGTCTTGTGTTTATGTAGAAGGAATTTTCCTTCAGCACAATTAACTCACCGCGTTCGTGAGGGTCCTCCCGCGAATGCGAAGAAAAAAAATACCACAATACCATCAACTGAAAACTTGAAACTTTTTAAGAGTTTAAAACCTTCCGAAACACATCTGAAACTCACCCGAGCTCTCGGTGCTCCAAACCAAACATACGTACTAACTCAAAAACATCATATGAACTTATCTGTGCAATCAAATCGCCAAAATAACATCATTAATATTGAATTAAACCTCAAAATCAAAGAAGTATTTCAAAACTTCTTAAAACACCAAATTTGCATTTAAGGTTCGAATCACGTCAAATGACATCCATTTCTCACCAAATTTCACAGGATTGTCTCAAATCGTATATAAGACCTGTACCGGGTGATGGAACCAAAATACGGGCCCGATACCCTTGAGTTTTAATCAAAATTCATTTCCAAATCCTTTAAACAATTTCAGAAAATAATTTTCTTTAAAAATTCATTTCTCGGGCTTGGGACCTCGGAATTTGATTCTGGGCGTACGCCCAAGTCCTATATTTTCCTACGGACCCTCCGGGATCGTCAAATCACGGGTCCTGGTCCGTTTACCCAAAATGTTGACTGAAGTCAAATTAACTCATTTTATAGTCAAAATTTATCATTTTTCACAGATTTTCACATATAAGCTTTCTGGCCACGTGCCCGGACTGCACACGCAAATCGAGGTGATGCTAATTGAGGTTTTTGAAGCCTCAGAACGCAAAAATTTCATTTTAAAATAAGTACAGATTCAGACTCGTAGTCATCAACCACGATACCCTTTCCCCTCTCTGCGGCTTAAGAAGAAGCGCGATTCAGTCCAGATGACGAAGGGCAACCCAAAATGGCAACAGCAGCCTCGGGACCCCGTTTATCTATCGTAATAGCTCGTTGATCATCCACAACGACCGAAGCCCCTGCCATCGGGTTTGACTCTTCGGCCGGGTTAGCACCACTGCCAACTTCAGACACCACCAAGGGAGGGTCGCCCCCTGAAGGTGCTTCGGCTGAAGGAGCCACTTTAGACTCCACTCTTCGTCTCTTCGACGGGCCCTCTCTGCTACCACCACGGGAAGATTCGCCCTTGAGCGGATGGCAGGAGCCGGAGTCTCCGATTGAGGAGTAATTTCCATGAACACGGCCCCGGACACAGGCGTAGATTGAGTAGCTCTCGATATAGGCCGGGAAGCAGACCTCGGTGCGGGCCGGGTAGAAGGCGTCGATTGAAGAAACGCGAGCGGAGGAGCCCTCACATTTCGCACTCTCCCTGTCAATAGAGAAAAACGATCATATATACGACAATATCAAATTATAAGGCAAAGAACAAGGAAACTGCAATAGGCCGACTCACCAGTAAGAGGTTTACGCCTGTATCTCTCGTAGAAAGACGCCCACTCCCGGACACCCACTATATGGGGAAGAATAGCATTTACCCACTCGCGGATGTCATCAACTGGCAGGGGAGGCAATCTCTTAGCTGCGAAAGCAAAAAACAAATTAGCAATGTCACCTAAAGAGGAACTGTCGGCCACCACCTCGAGAGGAGTCACAAAATAAACAAAGGAAAACTTACGGGAGAAGTTCTACGTCTCGGGAAACCCTGTCGGGTCTGCCACAAGGTGCTCGGTCCGTACGTAGAAATAGCTCTCCCAGAAATGGCGATTAGCCTTGTCGTCCATCTTCACCACCAAACTCTTTGTTCCTCGGTGGCGCATGCGGATAATCGTGCCTCGAATAAGTTGAGGGGCAAAAATATACCCCAAAGTGACCTCTCGACCAGCGAGCTCTGCGTACTTGAGCAGCATGAGGAAGAGTTTGTATAAGTACGGTGAAAGCTGAGCCGGGCACACTTCATAGAAGTGGAAGAAGTCCATCACTAGGGAGGGGAGAGGAAGCGTATACCCGAAAACAAACGGGTACGCGTAGAATGCGCAGTACCCTGAGCGGTGCAGATGTACAATGTTCGTCCCTATCGCTGGCACCATTTCAATATGATTTGGAATTCCCCATTTGGTCTTGAGCACCGCAATCGCCGCTTCATCCATGGTAGAGGATGCAGGATCCGGTTCTTCTCTGGGGCTGTTGAAATCGGTCTATAATTTCCCCGGACGGGGCAGTATTTCAGCCGTCGTTGGAACCCCCTCATCTTTTGCCGCCTCCACTCCTTCTCTGAGAATAAGTGCATCATTTTCCAGCACCAGAGTTTCGATGAGCATGTCTGTGTGGGAAGAGGTACTAGCCATTGGTCTGGATTGATCAGAATAAATGAGTATGAGGAAGAAAAAGAGAAGATGGTAGCGTCAAGTTCTGACTAACAAGAGAATGAACTCAGAAGTTTGAAATATTGAAAAAGGTAAAGGTTTGCAAAATTCTTTAGATAAATCGAAAGGTGTAGCAATAGAATGGTGGTTTCCCCTATTTATAGGAACACAAATATCCTGAGCGGGAAACCCGAGAGTCGCCAATCAAAACTGATAGGGCACAAGAAACGATACGGTACCTGGGAAACGTGCGCCATAATGATAGTGGCTATTTATGATGCATCGAATCAATACAATGATTCAACTCCGAACGAACGTAACGGTCCGATGGTACCATTGAAGTGTCACGTCGCCACCTCGACCTAAGGATCTCGCTCAATGCGCAACATTCAGATTTCTCCTAACTTTCGAATCGACAAAGTCCGCCCGTGGAGCCTGCTAAGAGGCGACCTCGACGGACGGAAGGACTAACTGTATGGGTCAAAATCTGACTAGAATGATCGTCCTTAAGAGGAATGATATAGGGTCGACCAAGTTGTAATCATGCCCACGGGGCGAGATAACAAAGAGCACCTCGGCCATCGTCAGGGTCAAATAGTTGGAAAGCGTACATCACAGAACAAACGCTGTGTTCGAGCAGACGACGAAAGGTACAGTCGTAAGAAAGTATGCCGGTCAAAGACTATTGGATAAAACGGAAAGGAACTATATATATGGAAAAAAAAGAAGAGATAAAGGGGAGAGATTCAGGAGGATAGCTACCATAAAAGAGTAAACAAGAGGAATCTCTTCATCATCAACAATTATCTCTCTTCCCCTTCCTTGCTCCCATGATTATGATGCATATCTGCCCTAGATGTAAGCTCATCTCTCATGTTTGATGTACGATTATTACATTAAGAAATCTTACGCATTCTTATTCCTCTTCTATTTCGTACTCTGCATGTTTGGATCTGGAATTAATTATGTTTTGGCTAAGATTTACTTTCTTTATTATTAATAATTAGTTCGACAAAAAGGGTTTTACACTTTTTGGTCAAACACATACTTTGATTAATTTTTATGACCTTTTTCAAGTACATATTTCACCTTTTCCCTAACTTTAGTATGTTCTTGCATAAATATTGTTTCACTTCTTTTTTCCCCCCTTTTTCCATGGTTAACTCAGTCTAATTCAAATATGTTATTATAATTTCATTTTGATATTATGTTAACTTCATCAATTGGGGATCGAAAAAAAAATCTTCATAAATGATTTGCTGAAATCATGAAATCCCCCTAAAAAAGGGAATGGAACCGTCTATGCTTTGAGCCTAACAATTTATGGAGGGACATTTCCGTGGGAATCAAAAAAGAAAATTATAAACTGAAAAGTGAGGAAATTAAAATATTTATAGGAAATTTCAATGGAAACTAGTAGTAGGAGAACAACATACTAAATCGATATATACGCGGGATGTGATTATACAATTCTAGGTGCCATTGAAATGAGTTTTTAACACATTTGACACTGAAAATAATTATAGTTGCTAGTCAAATATATAAATATACATTGATTATATATAAAATATGTATATTTTTATATATTAATATTTAATATAAAAAAATATATACATTTATTGGCTATTATTTTAGTGAGTGGCTGTACTGTGTAGATTTCTAATTTGAAATTGTATTTGTTTTTTGATTTAGGGTTTTCAAAAATTGATTTCTCCCTCGGAAATATGTTCGAAACGTTTTTTGGAACATATTTTCCTGTTTTGATTACGTTTTCTATTGCGTTTAGATGAGTTTGTTTATGAGAAGATGGCTTAATTAGTATTATTTTAAAATTCAAGCAATAATTTTGAAAACTTCAGCTCGAGGTGGTTTATATTCTTGAAACCTATAATTTGATATTAAACAAGTTATTTTTGTTTAAAAAAAGTTGTCTTAGAAATGATTTTAAAAAACAAATGTAGATGTAATTAAGAAGCTTCCTTTGAAGTTTGAACTTGGCAAGCTTACTTTGAACATTAAATAATATGCTAATAGTATCTATCACATATATTTTGGACTCCACACAACAAACTGAAAGAATTTTATATTAGCAATAGGCATTTTTCTCAATAAAAGAAAGTTTAATTAGCGATATTGACTCCATTATTTTTCTAAAAAATATGAATAATGTATGCTTTCCAAAAGTTGGTAACATCCTATCTAGGCGCATTAAGATTAAGAATTCTTACTTAACTATATAAATGAACAAAACACGGACAACATGTCATTGAAATTTTGCTGGTGAATGCCTCAAGTGGAGAAAAACTAAATTAAATTCGAAATGGACGTTTTATAGCTGGAGGATCAAGTTCTTTTCCATTTCACATGGTTCCTTCCTAGAGTCTTCTATGCATAAATTATAATTTTATTGGAATATTATTGTGTTAGTTTATTTTCTCATTTGATATAATCCCTAGAATCTAGATCATTAAATTCTAACAATATGCCTGTTTACTCTTCATATCTATCTATCTATATAATATATTAAAAGTACGAAGACTCTTAGCGAAATGTCGTTCGTCTTTTTTATCCTTTAAAAAAAGTTTTTATACTGGACAAAATAGTCATTTTAATTATCCCCTAATATTTAGGAATAGACATTTAATTATTTTCCTAATATTTAGGACTTCAAAATCAACTAAATTTTGTGTCCCAAAACCTTCCCTATTTAACATGTGTAATATAAGAAATCTTCAAAAGGAAAAAAATAATAACAAGCTTAAGAGAAAAGAAAGAGTAAGATGAGTTTTGTTTTTTGTTTCGCATTGTGGCTTTTTAATGTTTTTATAGATAAAAAGTTACTTCTTTTGTTCATTTTTTGCCACGTTATATTGATTGAGGTTTATGTTTTTTATTTGCTAAAACCTAATACTTCTACTAAATACTTTTAATTATAGAAATTTTATTTTCCTAATACCGATAATTTATAATGTAAAAAATTATAACTGACATAATAAGATGAGAATTAAACAGTTTGACTTTCGTATTGAGAAGTTGATTGAAAAGTATAATAGATGTTTTTCAACTTTGATCTATTTAATCAATATAAACTTCTAAATCTGCAGAGTCTTTTGATTTTAAACTATATCTTTCTGAACTATTTTCTAATGTATTAATTCAGTATTATTTATTTTAGAGACTTTGTATTAATCATTGTTATGAGCTCATTTTAATTTTATTTACATCTTAAACATATTATTTAAAATTATTTATCTAATTTTCATAATCTTATACTCATGATCATTATCACAGGTTTACGCGCAACGCGCGTGTACCATAATTAAAGCTGTTAAACGGGTGGGCCGGGCCGGGTCCGTTTTTTTACCCGTTCGGGTTTCGGGCCGGGCCGGTTCCGGGTTGGTACAGTAACGGGTTTAGCGGGCTGGGTTAATCCGGGTAAAAATTGAACCATAAGGGTTACGGGTTGAGGAGGCCGGGCCGGGCCGAGTTTAGTGTATTGTTTTTTTTTTTTGGAATTTTGTATAACTATTGTAAGTTATATTAATACTTTGTATTAATTAAAAGAATACAAGTAAGATGGGAAAAATTGCACTTATTGCAAGTGCTACTTTATTTCTTAATTTCAAGTTTCAACTTTCAAACTTACAAAATGAAATGTTTACATTTTTTTCAACAAGTAAACTAGTAAAGTAGTAATTTCAAATGTTTTGCATCGCCCTAGCAAGTTCATCATAATCAATATGAACCGATTGACCTTCTTCTGGCGTGTTAAATTCAGATGGGTTTTCATGTGTTAATATATCTCCAAGTTCCTCGTCTTCTGGGCTATCAACATCTTCCTTTCCTTGATTTCTTCGTTCCGATCTAATCCAATCTCTGAAACATACTAAAACTTCCAAAGCATTGCTTCCCAATGAGTGGCGGGTGTCTCCAAGTTGTTGTCTTGCTTGGCTAAATGCACTCTCCGATGCAACAGTAGAAATTGGCACATTCAGCACGTCCCGAGCCATAGCGAAAAGAACAGGAAATTGCTTTCCATTTTCATGCCACCATTAGGCGATGATTCAGAAACATGTGTTAATGGGTCATTACTATTACTATCAGAAGCTCCAGGACTACCTCTTTTTTTATTTCCACCCCTACCAGTAACTTTTCTACACGCTCTTTTAGCAGCACTAAACATATTGTAAAAATTAAAGTATAAGCTAAAATTAAATATGCAATTAAAATATTAAATAAGAGAAAGAGTTGGAGGGAGTGCACCGAATTCGACAATAAATTGAGCACTTGATTACGCAATTCCGGTGTTACCACGAACAAACGTCAAGCAAGTATATCAATTTTGAACTTCAAACTTCAAATTTCCGAATGACAACTTCCGACAAATTAAATTCAAGAAAAGAGAGCCAACGGATATGTGATGAAAAATCTGATTTTCCAACGGATAGTGGGCCCCACGCTGCAGGAAAGTACAAAAAAAAAAATTCTGACAGTTAACCGGTCCGGGCCGGTCCGGGTTAACCGGTTCGGGCATTGTTCATGCCAACCGGGTTAACCGGTTCGGGCATTGTTCATGCCAACCAGGTTACCCGGGCCCGGTTAACCGCTTGCCCAAACGAATCCCTCCGTCCCCGGCCTAACCCCCCTACCCAGCCCACCCGGCCCCCTATGAACCGGGTCGGTCCGGTTCCGGTTTAAATCGGTCTGGGCCGGTCCGGTTCCGGTCCAACCCGACCCGTTAGCCACCTTTAACCCTAATGCTAGTTAATTAAAAAAGTCATATCCTTTATTCTTTGGCATGTATTCAAAAAGACAAAGTCAATATGTGGACTAACAAATGTTGGTTAAAGTTATCTCCGTATAATCTATATATTACGGGTTCGACCCGTGAAGCAGTCATTAATGCTTGCATTAGGGTAGATTGTCTATATCACACTCCTTGTGGTGCGGCCTTTCTCCAAACGTTGCGCGAATGCGAGATGCCTTGTGTACCGGGCTGCCCCAAATATTGGTAAAAGCTTGATGAAAATAATTACTAATACGTAGTATGTGTGTGTATATATATATATCTGGAAATTTCAACCTTCAATTGTCAAATAGGGAAGGCATGGCTCTTTCTTAGATAGGCTCTCCTGAAGATCAATAGTTTCAAGTTTTTGGGTTTATTTACCAAAGGAGTTTTCGTGAATGGACTATATATGTGATAGTGATGTTACATTTGATTTCAGAATACTGTTTGGATTGGGATGGATAACAACACTAGTCACGTGTGATTTCTCTTTTAGCCCAGTTCGTGACCCTATATAGACTAGTATAACTGAGTGGAGGTTTACTTTGACCATTCTCATAAAAATATTGGAATTGATACAATGTACAATTGCAGGGAATGAACTGGAATTGTGTTCCACTTATGATTCTTGTGAACCAATTTAAACCATTTGCCAATTTTCTGCATATTAAATCCGAGCCTATATATGTGAGGTGGTTAAGTGGCCAAACTCCGTATCAATGAGGGTACATGGTCCAATTCTAACTAGCTAGCAAGTTGTAATTAAGTTATTCTATTTTTCATATTCACTATAGTTATATTTTGACTATAGTTAAGTCTTATATATTGTATTTGTTCTTCCACATATATTACAAACCATTCTAATTTCTATAACATTCATATCACCTTGTACTTCCATACCAATTCATTCTAGATATATTACTCTATTTTCTTCCTTATTCAAGAAAATTTGATTAGACGTTACATCCAAAACAATCAATATTTGCATCAAACCAATAAACACATGACATATTTCTTTTACAGATGGTCTATCACTTAACCATAATCAAATAATATTCATTTTTATACAAACATCCAAACTGGATACATGTAAGTTTTCTGGACTTTACAATAATAATAATAACAACAAGTGCAGTGTATTCCCACGATGTAAGATTTGAGGAAGATAATATATATACAGACCTTATTCATACCTAGGAGGGGCAAAATAGCTAAAAGAAAACAGTTAATCATCTATATTATCTACTAAAAAATGGGTTTGGATAATGAACTTTTTAAAAACGGGTCAAATATGGATAAGAACCATATTATCCATTTAGAAAATGGATAACTAATGGGTTTAACTTTTATATTTATAAAACCTCAAATTGGGGGTTTCTCAAATTTGGAAGATTAGGAATTCTCTCAAAAGTGATCATATTCATGAAGACATTGATAATATGGTTACTCATATTATCCGTTGATTAATCCTTTTTTATCAGTATAAAATATGGATCACATCGGATAATTTATCCATTTTTTTCATTACCCATTTTCGACTCGTCTCATATCCGACCCGACCCGTCTGTTTGCCACCCGTGCTCATACCTTATGCAGGTAAAGACGTTGTTTCCGAACTTTAAGCTGTGTTAATTGTCAAAGAGACTAGCTAGTAGGCATGAATGACAATGGTGGGTTACTTGCCTTCGAACATGCATGCATGTATTGGAAGAAGAGCACTTTTCTTGTGTCCCTTAAATTTCACCATAACTATCAAACTTCCGGCGATTTGAATACACAAGAGGACCACCTTTCTTGATTTCCTCTCTATAAATAAAAACTAATTAAAGGGATTCATTGCCCCTTCTACAATTTTATTTGGTCCAATATGTACTAAGAATCTAAGATTATGACTATGAGAGATGTCAGTGTATGCTAATAAAGAGAGTGACATTTCCATTCAATTTCAAAGAGACGGACTTCACATCCATATTTTTTTTTTCTCAAGCTTAAATACACAATATCACATACCTTAAAAAGAAATTTGTGCAACTTTCTCCTTGCAAGTACTAAGTTTTTGGAAATTGTCTTGTAAATAAGTATTTATACATTGATGAAAATGTGTTTGACTGTTTGTGTGAACCTCAAAATGTTAAAATTAACTCAACCATAGAAATAGAATTGGTGTGAAGTGTAAATTGCCTAGACGACCCTTATAAAAGGATAGGTAATTTATCAAAATCGATTACATTATTCTGAGAATAAATATCTCTTAATTAGCTAAAGGTATAAATAAATCTTATAGGAAATGAGAGCGAGTTAGCGAGTCAGCTAGATAATTAGCAAGTCAGCGAGATAGCTGTTTAGAGGCCAAAGTCAAAGGAAAAACTTTTTAGAAGTTATTGGGGAAAATAAAGATAGAATTACACTCTATGTCAGTCGGCCCAATTTCAGAACAAAAAATAGCTCACATTTTGGAACTTTACCCGACATAACCCATTTTGCAAATAATGCATAGCCCATTTTCATTGGTTAACCTAGCCTCCTTTATTCTTCTTTTGTCTTTCTTCAACTTTTCACCAAAACCTATATCCAAATGCTTCTTCCTCTTTTAGAAGCAGCAGTCATTCTCTCATTCAACCTAACAGGAAGGCCTTTTCCATTACTGTAATAAACATCTCCTCAAGGAGACTAAATCGCTATTTCTATACTGTAATAACAACAATCCTTTTTTTTTGTGCAATGTGAATTTTTTTAAGACAAAATGCGTTTATACTTCATTAATAATTTTTTGTTTCTTCTCAAATTGCTGGAAAGGGGTTGAAGAGTTGCAGATATCCTCCATTTTGTTCCTTCAATTTTCAAGGTAAATAGGTCGACGATGAAGTCAGTAAAGTCACCGAAGAATGAAAAAAAGGTCTTGTGTTGTATTCAGACATTTTTCAAGTTCTTCAGATGATGTTCCAGTTTTATCTTCTTTTATAAAACAATTCCATCTCCATCTTCTCTCCTCTTTAATTTTCAGATCTAACTTCCTCTAAAAAACTCTCTTTTGATATTTTGATACTGAAATAGAGGTGTAATATTGAATATTAGATGTGTTCTGGTATAAATATTGTATAACCACTATTTATACACACTTATACATTATTGTATAATTGTGTATAAATGTGTATAAATATATATAATTATATATAAATGTGTATATATGTTCATAACATCACTTATCTTCTCCTTCTCTTTTTCTTATTCTTTTGATATACATTATTATACATTCCATATACAAGTTTATACATAGTTATACATCATTATACATGTACCGCATATGTATAATCAAATTAATTTTTTTTTCATGTTTTCTTCCTTTTTTTGGAATAATTCATGTATAAATCTACTTTTCTTGTTGATTCTTAGCCAAATCACGAACTTGCAACAATTGTTTCTAAATTTTACAATATAAGTAGAATCAACGAAAAATTGGGGGACAACTTGCAGCAGTAAAGACAAATTGGGGGAGAAATTATACGACAGAAGAATTAGAAAATCTCATGACTTCATCTAAATAAGATAATTATCCTGATTAAACTCCGTTGCCGAATAAAAAATCTAAAAAATACTCTTTTTACAAATATTAGCCGACTATTTTTGGGCTACAGATTTATAAATTTATAACTGGGCTATTATGTTGCAAGTCAAATGTGTGAGTTGTATTTATGTAAAATTATCCCCAAAATAAACGAAGAAGGGGAACAAAAGTTACAAATAGGAAATGTTTTTTAAATGATATGATCCCATTTACCGAAGAGTATAAAGATTAGTGATATAACATAGGAAATCTTTGTATAATCACTTTCTATTATTCAAATTGTAACAAGTTATATCGTAATATTTGCTCAAAATGATAAATTGAACAAAATTTAAAAACATACTACGTAATTTTTAAATTATAACGACTCGACCGGTCGTTTCGAGAGTTGTAGCCCCGTTTCCCCCATTTCTTGCTTCTTGTGTGTTGTATAACTGTATTGTGACTTATCGGGTTGGTCGGTTTGGGTTCGGAGTGAATTCGGAGTAAATTGAGACACTTAGTCTCTTAATTGAAAGCTTAAGTTGGAAAAATCGAGCGGATGTAGACTTATGTGTAAACGATCTCGAATTTGAATTTTGATGGTTCTGTTACCTCCGTTAGGTGATTTTGGACTTAGGAGCGCATCCGGAATGTGATTTGGAGGTCCGTAATAGAATTAGGCTTGAATTGGCGAAAATTAAAATTTTGGCGAATTTGACCGGCAATGAAAATTTTGATATTGGGGTCGGATTGGATTTTTGAAAGTTGGAGTAAGTTCGTGGCGTCATTTATGACTTGTGTGATAAATTTGAGGTAAATCAGACGTGCTTTGATAGTTTCTGGCATCATTTGTAGAATTTGGAAGTTTAGAAGTTCATTAGGCTTGAATCCGAGTGTAATTCGTATTTTTGTTGTTGTTTGAGGTGATGTTAGGATTCGACTAAGTTCGTATGATATTTTGGGATTTGTTGGTATGTTTGGTTGAGGCCCCGAGGGCCTCGGGATAATTACGGGTGGTTAACGACTTGAGTTTGAGTTGAGGAATGCAGCTGAAGTGTTGCTGCTACTGGTGTAACCGCACCTGCGAAGTGGGCACAGTAGGTGCGAGCCCGCAGAAGCGTGGCAGGGATGGTCCATGCGGCCAAGGATGAGTTGGGCAGAGGTCGCAAGTGTGAAGAATTTCCCGCACCTGCGATGGTCGCAGAAGCGAGCTGTGGGGCACATATGCGAGTGTTGTCCGCAGGTGCGATGCTATTTCCGCACATGCGATGAGCGCAGATGCGATCTTTTGAACGCAGAAGCGGAGGCAGTGGTTTATGTGACTTTTCGCTAAAGCGGAGTTTTGACTGCAAATGCAGTTCCGCAGATGCAGATAGAGGCCCGCAGGTGCGAAAAGCCTGGGCAGAATGTTTAAAAACAATTGTTTGCGATTTTAGTCTTATTTCAACATTTTGGACTTGGGCTTAGGCGATTTTGAAAAGGATTTTGAGGGAATTTTTGAGGTAAGTTTCTTGTACTCATTATTTATCATAAATCTTGATTTCCCATTGTTTTCCCACCTAGATTGTGTGGTGTTGAGGTGAAATTTGGGGGTTTGAGGCTAGAGATTTAGAAAGTAAGTTTTGGGGATTTGAATGGTCATTTGATGTCGGATTTTGATAAATTTCGTATGGCTAGACACGTGAGTGAATGAGTTTTCGAATTTTGTGACTTATTGGATTTCGGGACGTGGGCCCGGGGGCCGGGTTTGAGCTAATTTCGGATTTTGGCTATGATTTAGTATTTTTCTTGTGGAATTGATCCCTTTAGGCCTTATTGATTGTATTGTACTACTTGTGGCTAGATTCGGGATGTTTGGAGGCTGATTTGAGAGGCAAAGGTATTGCGCAGTAGAGATTTGCTCGGTTTGAGGTAAGTAACGCTTTCAAACTTGGTTCTGAGGGTTTGAAACCTCGAGTTATGTGTTATGTGATTGGTATTGAGGTGACGCACATGCCAAGTGACGGTCGTGCACCATGCGAATTGTGACCTACCTGATTCCATGGCATTGTATAGTGACTCTATCTTGTTGTTATCTGTGTTTTCATCATGTGATAAAGTAATTGAGCTGCAAATCATATTAGATATCATGTTTAGGCTTTATGCCGGTATTGTGGGACCCCTAGTGGTTGTTTCTTGCTGTCATCTCACTGATTTCATTGATGTTATATACTCAGTCATGTCCATGCATTTCATATCATATCTCAATCTCAGTTGTTATTTATTGATACATCATATCATTGTTTCGGGCTAGTTTTTATGACATTGTGTGCCCGTGAGTGAGACTGGAGAGATTGTTGACTGAGCAAGGCTGAGAACCTGATTATGACTGATAGTTATGGGATCGAGTTATACGCCGCAACGGTTATATTGATGTTTATGATAGCACTTGGTCAGTAGGAGCCTTTCTGGAGTCTGTAACACCCCCCCAAGTGAGCACGAATGATATTATTGAGGGATGGATCTTCCCTGGATATTAATCTTGTCCGAAGTACTTTATACCTGGAGATGGATCTTCTTCATAGGGATGGATTGACCTTCCTTGGTACTAGGTGACTTATAGCCAGTGATGCATATATTCCGGAATGGATCTTCCCTGGGATGTTTGGCCCATATACAGTACCGAGTGATTGAGCATTTGAGAGTGTGAGCACATGAGGCTGACAACATGGTGCATCACATACAGTATGTGCATTAGCATATAAAGGTAGTAGATTTATATTTTTTATACTGTTCGAGTCTGCTTTACTTTACTATTTTGAGATGCCTATTTAATATGAAACCATGCATACGTTTCTGCACAGTTATTTCTATTATACCTGTAGTAGTTGAGTTCGTCATTACTTTTCAGTCCAAAGTTTATACTCGTTACTTACTGAATTGAATGTAATCACATTACTCTCTGCACCTCGTATGCATATCCAGGTGTTTCTGGTCACGGCAGAGGCTGCTGATTGAGGTTTCTGAGCTCGGAGACTATCAAGGTAGCTGCACGGCATTCGCAGGCCTTGACTCTCCTTCTTTATCACTAGTTGTATTTAAGTTATTTCTCTAGACTCTGTAGTGGATTGTATTCTGATCTAGATGCTCATGTACTTAGTGACACCCCAATTTTGGGTTGGATTGTATTGTATTTTGGGAATAATTCCGTTTTTAAAAGGTTTCTTTAATGTCAAATGCTTCCATTTTTACTTTCAAAGTTATTCTTATTGTGATGAGTTGTTCAGTAGAGTCTGGCCTAGTTCCACGATAGGTGCCATCACGACAGTTGATTTTGAGTCGTGACAAGTTGGTATCAGAGCCTAGGTTGCATAGGTCTCATGAGCCATGAGCGGGTTTAGTAGAGTCTTGTGGATCGGTACAGAGACGTCTATACTTCTCTTCGAAAAGCTGCAGAACCCTTAGGAAACTTCACATTCTTGAATTCTTGTCGTACGAATCTGTTTATTCTGGTAACTAAACTTCTGTTATTCTATTCTCTTACAGATGGTGATGACTATTACTACTAGGCAGGACAGACAGCCACCAGTATCACCAGCTAGGGCCGCGAGAGGCCGAGGTCGCGGTAGAGACCGCGATAGGGGCAGAGGTGCAGCTCGGACAACAGCCAGGGCAGCACGTGTAGATCCACTAGTTGCCCCGGTCCAGGATCAGGTCCTAGTTGTGGATGCACCAGTGGGACCAGCTTAGGCACCAGATGCCCATTGTGATCCCAGGCCTTCAGGAGGCCTTAGCTCAGACTCTAACCATGTGCACCAGCCTTGCTTAGGCGGTCTTTATTTCGACTGCAACAACCACTTCTCAGGCCAGGGGAGGTACTTAGACTCCCGTTGCCTGCACACTAGAGGAGATGATGCAGGGACTCCAGACACCTGGAGCGCCACCAGCCCAGCCAATTGCAGCTGCTCAGTACTATCTGGTTTATGTTATGCTGATGATGAGCAACGTAGATTGGAGAGGTTTGGGAGACTTCAGCCTCCATCTTTCTGTGGTGCAGAAGGAGATGATGCACATAGTTTCTTGGATAAGTGTCAGAGGATGCTCTGTACAACAGGTATTTTGGAGACTAGTGGGGTCTCGTTCACTGCTTTTCTATTCTCTGGGACTGCCTTCACGTGGTAGGAAGCTTATGAGAGGCGTAGGCCGGTCGGTGCAGCACCACTAACATGGTAGGAGTTCTCCGTTCTCTTTCTAGAGAAGTATATGCAGCAGTCTCATAGAGAGGATCTGTGTAGACTGTTCGAGCAGTTGCGTCAGGATGATATGACTGTGACGCAGTACGATATAAGGTTTTCTAAATTAGCCCGTCATGTGGTTTGGTTGGTTCCCACTGATAGGGAGAGTATCAGGAGGTTCATTGATGGCCTCACATTTCAGCTGCGGGTACTTATGACCAGAGAGAGTATCCAGTGCTACATTCGAAGAGGTTGTCGGCATTGCTCGACAGATAGAGTTGGTCCGCAGCTAGGAGCGGGTTGAGAGAGAGGCCAATAGGTCTCGTGGATCAAGTAGTTTTGGTAATGTTCCTTTTGGAGGTCAGTTCCACCACGACAGAGGTCGTCCTTACAGGCATGCTTAGGCAGATCTCCCAGTTCACCGTGGTGAATCATCGAGCGATGGTTCTCATAGTTCTCATCAGGGTCACTCATCTCTCAGTGCAGTTCCAACTTAGAGTTCGTCTCATGCACCATCAGCTCAGGGTTCATCTATGTCGGGGCCTTTTATCAAATATCCCAGTGCTCGGGGCTCCCTTCAGTCCCCACCGCCATTTGCTGGGAGCGGTTGTTTTGAGTGTGGAGATCTGGGTCATATGAAGAGGCATTGTCCCCGCCTTTCAATAGGTTCATCTCAGCAAAGCAGTCAGCCTTCGACTTCAGCACCAATTACTGCACCACCCGTCCAGTCAGCTCGGGGTGGAGCTCGGTCAGCTAGGGGTCGCCTTAGAGGGGGAGGCCAATCACGTGGCGGACATGACCATTTCTATGTACTTCATACCAGACCAGATGCCATTGCTTCAGATATAGTGATCACAAGTATTGTCTCTGTATGTCATCTAGACGCTTCTGTATTATTTGATCCTGGTTCCACCTATTCATATGTGTCATCGTATTTTACTCATTATCTGGATATGCCCTATGAGTCTATAGCTTCATCTGTTTATGTATCTACGCCGGTGGGCGATACTATTGTCGTGGACTATGTATGCCGGTCGTATATAGTGACGATTGGGGGATTGGAGACAAGAGTTGATCTTTTGTTGCTTAGTATAGTTGACTTTGATGTGATATTTGGTATGGAATGGTTGTCTCCATATCATGCTATTTTGGATTGTTTCGCTAAGACAGTAAGGTTGGCGATGCCGGGATTGCCACAGATTGAGTAGCAAGGTTCTTTAGACTATGTTCCCAGTAGAGTGATTCATACATGAAGGCCCAACGGATGGTTGGGAAGGGTTGCCTTTCTTATTTGGCCTTTGTGAGGGATGTTAGTGCTGAGACCCCTACTATTGATTCGGTTCCGGTGGTGCAAGATTTTTCGGATGTGTTTCCTGTAGACCTGCCGGGCATGCCGCCAACTAGGACATTGATTTTGGTATTGATTTGGTGCTGGGCACTCAGCCCATTTCTATTCCTCTGTATCGTATGGCTCCGACTGAGTTAATGGAGTTAAAGGAGCAACATCAGGAACTCCTTTAGAAGGGGTTTATTAGGCCTAGTGTGTCACCTTGGGGTGCACCGGTTCTGTTTGTGAAGAAGAAGTATCGTACCATGAGAATGTGCATTGACTACAGGCAATTGAACAAAGTCACAATCAAGAACAAGTATCGTTTGCCATGTCTTGATGATCTATTTGACCAGCTTCAGGGAGTGAGGGTGTTCTCCAAGATCGATTTGAGATCTGGGTATCACCAGCTGAAGATTCGGGACTCGAGTCTGCTTAAGACAACATTCAGGACCCGTTATGGTCATTATGAGTTCCTTATGATGTCTTTTAGGATGACCAACGCCCCAGCAATGTTCATGCATCTGATGAACAGTGTGTTTCGGCCTTATCTCGACTCATTTGTTATTATGTTCATTGATGATATCCTGGTGTACTCTCATAGCCAGGAGGAGCGTGTCCAACATTTGAGGGTTGTGTTGCAGCAGTTGAGGGAGGAGAAGCTTTATGCCAAGTTCTCCGAGTGTGATTTTTGGCTCAGTTCAATGGCATTCTTGGGGCACGTGGTGTCCAGTGAGGGTATTCAGGTGGATCCAAAGAAGGTAAAGACAGTTAAGAATTGTCCTAGACTGTCCTCAACTATTTAGATTCGGAGCTTTCTTGGTTTGGCTAGTTATTACCGTCGGTTCATGCAGGGTTTCTTGTCTATTGCATCGCCATTGACCAAATTGACCCAAAAGGGTGCTCCTTTAAGGTGGTCGGATGAGTGTGAGGCGAGCTTTCAGAAGCTCAAGACTGCCTTGACCACAGCTCTAGTTCTAGTTCTACCATCAGCTTCTGGTTCTTATACAGTATATTGTGATGCTTCTCGGATCGGTATTGGGTGTGTTTTGATGCAGGAGGGTAGAGTGATTGCTTATGCTTCGCGTCAGTTGAAGCTCCATGAGAAGAACTACCCTGTTCATGATTTGGAGTTGGCTGCCATTGTTCACACGTTGAAGATTTAAAGGCACTACCTCTATGGTGTGTCTTGTGAGGTATTTACTGATCATTGTAGCCTCCAGCACTTGTTCAAATAGAAGGATCTCAATTTGAGGCAGTGGAGATGATTGGAGCTGCTAAAGGACTATGATTGTCACACCTCCTTTTTCCGCCCCCCACGGGGGGTGAAGGAGTTTTTCCAATTAAAGGACAATCGAAACGAGATTGGTTTGTTTATTTCAGAGTCGCCACTTGGAAGATTTAGGGTATCCCAAGTCACCACTTTTAATTTCGAATCGAGGAAAATATTCGACTTTCCAAATGATGTCTGCGAACCAGAAATTCTAAGTAAGGAATTCTGTTGACCCGAGGGAAGGTGTTAGGCACCCCCGAATCCCGTAGTTCTAGCACGGTCGCTTAAACTGTTGTAATAGCTAAAATATCTGATTTTAATACATGTTCAAAAACTATAGTGCAATTTCAACTTTTAACCACTTTATTGTTATTATTATTTTTATAGAGAATTGCAACATCGTGAAAATATATCTCGAACCACGTCACATCAACGTACCCGTGGTTATCGACATATTTCGACTTTGTTGAGATTTTGATTTGGGTCACATAAATATGCACCCGAGTTTTAAGAAAATTAAATTATTAAAGGCGCGCCTAAAGCGACTAGCGTATCATTTACTTTGGGTAGGACCGTGAAAGTTTGCAAAACGGTCCATTCCGAAGTCAAAGCAATTTTTATAGTAAATATTTACCGAGGGCCCCGCAATTTGTGATTTACTATGGCGAGGCACACCTCCATTTTATTTTAAAAGGATCGTCCTATAGTAACTATGTTTTTCTATTTCCGTCCGTCTCTAAAATAAAATAAGAAAAAGTACCTAATTTATTTACATGCTTGCGGGTTATTAGTTAAGATCCGTATACGATTTGTTAATTCTGAAAATGATGCAATAAGGGCGATCCGTTTGCCATTTATTGGGCCCAAGTCCAATGTATGTGAGGTAAAACTGGACCCGGGCCATCCTTAATCCAATAGGGCTAGTTAATGGTTTCTACACATTCATAGCTTGTAAAAAATTAGTGTCATCTTATTAACAAGTTTCTTCAAATTTAAAGTGACGTTCTACTGGAATGTAAGAACTTGGAATTCTAATTAATTTTTTTTATCCTAAACCATTTGCATGCATTAAATTAACTACTGGTATCTAATTAAACAATGTTCCTATCAGTTTCCAAAATAGACCATTTGTTTAATGAGATAGCTATTGAATGTTTGATAATAATCTAAATGGCCTAACATGCTTTTGATATATGCTATTTAACAAATAATACTGAAGTAACAGAACAAGAGTTACTATATCATCAATCCTTTTAACTAAACATACATGGGCAGTTTTCTTACTAAACTATTGCAAAAGGCATGTCCAATTATACATAAATAAACACTTACATGATTCTAATGAAAAAGGTGTTCTAATACATGTACAAATAAATAGACAACTATAATGAATTTAAAACTTCAACTCTTCACTTCTTTGTATTTATGCTTCAAGTTTTAACCTACAAGAACCAGTGTATCAATTTGTGTACCTGGTATTTGGAAAGAAAAGAGACAAAGAGGAGGATCAGTGCAGAAAGCAACAGTAGCATACACAACAACACAGCAGTACAACAACAACCAGTAAATCCAGGAAATACTAAAACTGAAAACCAGCAGTACCAAAATGAAACAAAGACAGATGCAAGGACACAGACTCCTGATTTGTTAAACACTCAAGAAAAGCAGCCTGAAACTCTTAATGTAAAAGTTCAACCTTAACACTCTAACTCTTAGTGTAAAAGTTCTGATTTTTACTTTCTGAATTTTTTCCTCTCTTTTTCAGTATTTTTCAGATTTTTCTCTCTTTCAGTCTGCCATTTTCTGTCCAGACCTTCCCCTCTCTTTATACAAGTATCCTCTTTTCTCCTAGGTGCTGCCCGACCCCTCTCTTCTTTGAAAAATCAGAAATTTTCCACTATCTGCCACTAAGAAAGCCTTTTCCACTTAAACAGCTCCCTCATTACCTTTTGTTCCCCATTAATGTGTTAGTTAATACCGCCATTAACAAAGCACTAATACTAAAAATATAAACTTAACCGTTTCAATCCCAAATTGCCCCTAAAAACCCTAAATATTACTGCCCTCCTAACACAAACACTACTGCATTACAACTTTTTAAAACTGAAATCTGTTTTCAACTTTAACAAAGATTTGAAAATTAAACCTGACTTTCAACTGTACCCAAACTTATTTCTGATTACTGAAGGACTAAGGTTAGAAATTAATTGGAACAAATGAACTTGGAATTAAATCAATCTAGACTTAACACAACATAGAACTTAACACAATCCTTAAAACTGAAACTGAAATATTTAATCAATATGCACATGAATGCAAACATCAAGAATGCAAGTTCATTGTCATCCTAATGACAATGCCCTGAAACCAAATGGCCACGGATCAAATATACACAACAACGTTTGACAGACTTTCTGTTTTAACAAACAAGAGTGAATTAATTGACGAGAACTAATTTAACTGACTACCTAAAACAAACGATAACAGTCAATCAAAAATAAATAAACAGGTTGTTTCAATCAGCATTAACAGGAACATGGATTTATAATAAAATAACTAATCGACGAACTTAACTGAATCGATTACACATATTGTAACCCATAGCAATTATAACAAACAGAAACAATGCTAGAATTTGATCAAATAAATGGGTCTAGTGGATATGAGACTGAATTAAGTAAAAGAAAAATAGGAAAATTATATAGATTATTACAACAGGTAAGATGTACATAGAATACAAAAGAAATGCAGGAAAAATACCTCTAAATCTTCACCCCAAAATACGTCCTAATCTTGAACTGGATTTGACCTTTCTTGAGGTCGAATGGACTTTAATCGAAGCATTCTCAATTGAGAATACCTCGATTAAAGTCTATTAGACACCAACCCTTCCTTTAATTTTAGACAGATTCCTTGATTAGAGTTCTTGAGGGTCTGATTTGGGGTTTGAACCTTTCTGGTCAGATTCGAACCAAACCAAGTTTGGTTTGGTTACGAGTGAGGTCAGGAGAGTGACTGGTGTGGTTTTGGGGTACATTAGGGTAGTTTTAGGTTTTGCTCGAATCTTCGAATGAAGATTCGAGCAGTTCCAGGAAGATTCGACCTAAACTACTACCGCATCCATAACGAGGATGGTCAGGAGAAACCATGGTGTTGATTTGGAAGCCATCGGAAAAGGTTGGGTTTTTAGACCAAGCTTTGATCGAAGATTCGAGACATTGGGGCCTGATTCGAAGGAAACTAACATCAGATCTGGAAAGAAGATGTCGTGGGGAAGCTATGGTGTTAAGATGGGGTCATTTGGACCATCGGAACCGCCGTGAGGCAATTTCCGGTGGACGGTGCATGGTGGTTGACGGTGGGGATATGTTTGGTCTCTGAAAGTCAGAGACAAAAGTGGGAAGGGGGGGGGGGTATGGCTTGGGGGTGGGTGAGGAGTTTAAGCATATATACTAGGGGGAAAATGAATCCTGTCCGTTCGATCAAGCGAGATCAACGGCCTGGATCAATTCCTTTGAGGGGAAAGGTGTCGTTTGGTTTTAATTGGGGGTCGGTTTGAACCGGGCAACGGGTCGGGCCAGGGAATGGGTAAAGGAGACGGCCTTTGAGCCGTTGGATCATGCAGGATCAATGGCTGTGATTGATCGCCTGCTAAAACGACGTCGTTCGGATGTCTTATGAGATTTGGACCGGGCAAAATGGTGTTTGGATTGGGTTGTGGGCTGTGGGGGGGTTAATTTGGTTTGGGCCTGGATTTCGGTCCAGGTCCGATTTTCCTTCACATTTATAACTCATTTTCTTTTACTTTTTTTTTAAAACTAATTTTTTTCAAAATTAAAAACCTAAAAATCCTAAATTGAATTCCAAAATTAGATTAAATAAAAATTAGATTAAGTACAAAATCACACGGTCGAACTTAAAAATACCAAACAAGCATATTTTTATGATTTCCCATTTATGCCGAATAAATTATATAATCAAATCCTAAATGTATATATTTTTTGTTTGTATTTTTCATTTTATATAAACAAATGATTAATTAATTCTAAAAATGCAATATTAATTCCTAAATGCATATGCACCTGCATTACCATTTTTTTTGTATTTTTCCTTAATTAGGATAAAATAAACATGCACAGACGAAATGCCACGAAAATTCAAAATTGCATACAAAGAAAAATTATTTGTGATTTCTTTTGGAGTAGTTCTTGTGAGGCAAAAATCACGTGCTCACAGCTGCCCCTCTTTGTCCGAAAACACGAAGAGTTTTCGTACAAAGATAAAGTGAGCGGACACGAGCGATTTTTGCCCGTTTGACTATTCCTTGTGAAGCATTTTTGAAAGATTTGACTGAACCTTGCTTCAAAGGTTTCCTACATATCCCTGGCTAAAAGGGAATCAGGTCAATGTAGTTCGGGAAGTTTTGGCAGCTGGGACTACCATGGGATTGCTGTTACTGCTGTTGCACAATGTTGCTACTGCTTGCCGATCTCTTTATTACACCGTGCCAAAGGAAAATATGAAGCTAGACTAAACTTAGGAAGTACAAAATCTTATCTATTTTCTACTTGCTCTGGTTGCCTTGCTTTCTTGTCGGCTTGTGTTTCCTCTGGTGCTTTTCTTTCGAAAACTGCTGGGGAGGACACTGGCCTTTTGCCTTTCTGAGCACAAGTTTTATTATTCCGTTCCGTCTGCTGGAGATATTGCTTCCTACATTGAAGCTTGTTTTTGGCTCCTCTGGGGATACGGTTTTCTTCATCAGATTTGTTATGCTGGGCATAATTTAATGTTCACAGACCGTTTCTTTCAAGACTCGTCTTTTCTTCCTTTTGACTCATGCGCTTGAATTTGTGCTGGGACCTCTTGTTGAAACCTTCTGCCGGTACTGGGGATTTTTATTGTACCCCTCCTCACTACTGACTTCTTTTTGATCTTGGAATGTATTCCTCTGTTCTACAGGCGGGCTCCTGACTTGAATCTTAACTTTTGAAAGATGACACTACCTCCATTCTACAGGCGGGCTCCTCACCTTAACAGCTTTTCTGAAAAATAATTCAGCCTCCCTTATACAGGCGGGCTCCTGACTTCTTCAACTCAAAATTTAACAACCTCCGTTCTACAGGCGGGCTCCTGACTTCTTCAACTTAAAATAACAACCTCTGTTCTACAGGCGGGCTCTTGACTTCTTCAACTTAAAATAACAACCTCCATTCTACAGGCGGGCTCCTGACTTCTCCAACTTAAAATAAAAACCTCCGTTCTACAGGCGGGCTCCTAACTTCTCCAACTTGAAAATAACAACCTCCGTTCTACAGGCGGGCTCCTGACTTCTTCAACTTAAAATAACAACCTCCGTTCTACAGGCGGGCTCCTGACTTCAACCACTTAAAAATATAACAACCTCCATTTTACAGGCGAGCTCCTGACTTCTAACTTTCTCAAAATAACAACCTCCGTTCTACAGGCGGACTCCTGACTTCTTCAACTTAAAATAACAACCTCCGTTCTACAGGCGGGCTCCTGACTTCTCCAACTTAAATATAACAACCTCCGTTCTACAGGCGGGCTCCTGACTTCTCCAACTTAAAATAAACAACCTCCGTTCTACAGGCGGGCTCCTGACTCCTCCGTTCTACAGGCGGACTCCTGACTTCTTCAACTTAAAATAACAACCTCCGTTCTACAGGCGGGCTCCTGACTTCTCCAACTTAAAATAACAAACTCCGTTCTACAGGAGGGCTCCTGACTTCTTCAATTTAATATAACAACCTCCGTTCTACAGGCGGGCTCCTGACTTCTCCAACTTAAAATAAATAACCTCCGTTCTACAGGCGGGCTCCTGACTTCTTCAATTTAAAATAACAACCTCCGTTCTATAGGCGGGCTCCTGACTTCTTCAACTGTTTCCTTGCAAACTGGTGTTTTGTTCTTGTGAAAACCGCTGGGAATAACACTGTTGGGGATTTATCTTCCTCCTTTTAACAATGGTGGGGATGATATTGATTCAAAGGTCATTGCTTTTACCCCTTTGGGTTTTCTTGCTTCTTCCAAGATTGCCTTTCTTTGAAACCTGTCTTTCCCTTCTCGTGTATTGCTGGGGAATTTTAATTCCTTTAAAATCTGTACTATCTTCTCTTTTTCCAAATGGCTATCTGATTTCAAGAAAATTTTCGTAATGAGAGAAAATTTTCTGCCCCAGTTTGATAATCTTCTTTGTGACCCTGCTTCTTGTTGTCAATAATATTTCCTTTCCCTGTTTTAAATCAAAGAAAAATTTGTTAGTTTAAAACGGGGCAAGTGGTTGTGCCACTTCTGCTGGGGACGATTTTCTCTTTTTCTTTTCCCTGCTTTGTTACAAAACTTGCTGGGGATGATATTATTTGCTGAGGATGATACCCCTGCTGGGGATGGTTTTTCTTTTCCCCGCTCTGTGTTGTCCGGCCATTGTGGAACTTGGTCGAGGATCTGTCGGAGTTGTTCCGGTATCTCGCAAATCTGCTGGGGATCCTCTTGGAATTTGATCCATAACTTCTCTTGGAATTTTGGGCCTCTTAGGATCTAAACCCATTCATCATTTGGTCTTGCGACAAACTTCTTTTCGCTTTGTCGCCTTATCTTTGGCTTGTCCTATTCGCATTTTGCCTTGCACTATTTTGGCAACTGGTAGTAAGCTCTGAAACTCCTTTTGAAAAATAAACTGTTGGGGAAGTAAAATCTTTTAAACTAAGCAATGAAAGAGTGATAATTTTAAAGATAGAAAAAGAAGTCTTTCTGAACAAACGCTGGGGAAAAAGAAAAGAAAAGAACTTATCTGAATGATATAACCCATCCCAACGATCATGTCGTGCATTCCGGATTGATCAACCCAGTCTGTTCGTATCAATCAATCTTTCGGATGGCCTCATCTCACTGGGGATAAATAAATACTCAACTTTTGCCAAATGTGGACCTTTTTCGCCAATCTCGCCTTGTCGCCTCATAGTGCCCTTCGAGGGGTTTTCACTAATAAGACTCTCTCATTTCTCTCAACTACCATCGCCTCATGGTGTCTGTGAAGGTTTTCACCGATAAGACTCTCTCATTTTATTTTATTTTTCAGCTGGGGATTGGAGAGTTGTCGATATGACGCTCTTTGTTGGGGATTTGTTCGGCTATCAATTCATTTCCAGTTTATTATCCTCTTCTCTGCTGGGGATCAGAGTGTTGTTCCCACTTCCACGTGCATGAACTTGGCACTTCTCGGATACTGATTAGGAGTCTTTTTTGGACATCAATATGGTTTTTTGTGTATGGCTAAAAGGAAAAGGGGTATCAAAAGTTTAAAATAATTTGGAGGGGTGAAACAGTACAACTCTTGGAATCAAACTTCTTTTCACAACTTCTGCCCCAGTTCTTCTTGCTTGGGGATTTTTATTTTTTGGTTACACTATGACCGAGCCGTGAGGCGCCTACGTATCCTTCTTTGAGGAATCAGGTCAAACGTAGTTCCCAATTCTTTTGTTTTTCTTGTGATTTTTCTTTTGTATTTATTATTGTTTTTCTCTCTTTTTATCTTTTATTTTAATTACTGATTCCAAAAGAGGGATATGAAAGAATAAATAAGGCTCAAAAGGGTAAACAAAGGTTAAAGTGTTTGGATAGAAGAAAGAATTGCCTCCGTCATTTCATTCTCCGATAAATGCCAACCACAAACAAATGACAATTACAATCAAAAGCGATCATACATAATATCTCTTAACTGCGTCGGAATTGATAGCCATGCCGACGCATTTCCCTTCGATATCTGTTAGACATAAAGCGCCATTGGACAACACTCTGGTTACAATGAATGGTCCTTGCCAATTCGGGGCGAACTTGCCCTTTGCTTCTGCTTGGTGTGGCAGGATTCGTTTCAACACTTGTTGCCCCACTTCAAATTTTCTGGGGCGCACCCTCTTGTTGTAGGCTCTTGCCATTCTCCTTTGATATAACTGGCCATGACACACAGCTGCCAATCTCTTTTCATCAATCAAGTTCAACTGCTCCAAACGGGTTTTGACCCATTCGTCATCATCAATCTCAGCCTCAGCGACAATCCGAAGGGATGGAATTTCAATTTCCGCCGGTATTACTGCTTCAGTTCCATATACCAACAAATAAGGGGTTGCACCTACTGAAGTCCGGACGGTAGTGCGATAACCCAACAATGCAAATGGTAATTTTTCATGCCATTGCCTGGATCCTTCTACCATCTTCCTCAGTATCTTTTTGACATTCTTGTTGGCTGCTTCAACAGCTCCATTCACCTTGGGACGATATGGTGTGGAATAACGGTGTGTAATCTTAAACTGTTGACATACTTCTTTCATCAAATTGCTGTTAAGATTAGCACCATTATCCGTGATGAACACTTTTGGGACCCCAAATCTACAGATGATATGGGAGTGAACAAAATCCACCACTGCTTTCTTGGTTACCGACTTGAAAGTTTTAGCTTCAACCCACTTAGTAAAATAGTCGATGGCCACCAGAATGAACCTATGACCGTTGGTAGCTGCCGGCTCAATAGGTCCAATGACATCCATGCCCCATGCAACAAATGGCCATGGCGCTGACATTGCATGCAATTCTGTCAACGGAGAATGAATCAAATCTCCGTGTATCTGACATTGATGGCATTTCCGCACGAAATTGATACAATCATGCTCCATAGTGAGCCAATAATACCCTGCTCGAAGAATCTTCTTCGCCAATACGTATCCACTCATATGTGGCCCACAAACTCCAACATGTACCTCTGTCATAACTGTCGTGGCTTGACTGGCGTCTATACATCTCAACAATCCCAAATCTGGGGTTCTTTTGTACAACACTCCTCCACTGAGGAAGAAACCACTTGACAATTGCCGAATGGCTCTTTTTTGATCTCCGGTGGCCTGCTCCGGGTATATCCCCATCCTGAGGTACTCTTTGACGTCATAAAACCATGGCTCACCATCCACTTCTTCCTCTATCATGTTGCAATATGCATGCTGATCACGAACCTGGATGTGCAACGGGTCAACATGAATTTTGTCTGGGTGGTGCAACATTGATGCTAAAGTGGCCAATGCATCGGCAACCTCATTGTGAGCTTTGGGGATGTGTCTGAACTCCACTGATCGAAATCGCTTGCTCAGATCGTGCAAACATTGTCGATATGGTATGAGCTTCAAATCCCGTGTTTCCCATTCACCCTGAATCTGATGCACTAGGAGGTCCGAGTCCCCCAAGACCAAGATGTCCTGGACATCCATGTCTGCAGCTAATCGCAAACCCAAGATGCATGTCTCATACTCAGCCATGTTGTTGGTACAATAGAAATGCAGTTGAGCTATAACAGGATAATGATGTCCTGTTTCAGAAATAAGCACTGCTCCGATTCCAACTCCCTTCGTATTTGCACCTCCATCAAAGAAAAGCTTCCAACCTGGTTCCTCAGGTAATTCCAACTCCTCTACATGCATTACTTCCTCGTCAGGAAAATACGTCCTCAATGGCTCATATTATTCATCAACAGGATTCTCAACCAAGTGATCTGCCAACGCTTGGGCCTTCATGGCTGTCCTCGTCACATAGATGATGTCAAACTCCGTGAGTAATATTTGCCATTTTGCTAACCTTCCTGTGGGCATAGGCTTCTGGAAAATGTACTTTAGCGGATCCAAGCGGGAAATGAGATAAGTAGTATATGAGGATAAATAATGCTTCAATTTCTGGGCCACCCAAGTTAGGGCGCAACATGTCTTCTCGAGTTGAGTGTACTTAACCTCATATACTGTAAACTTCTTGTTGAGATAATAGATGACTTGCTCTTTTCTTCCTGTAATGTCGTGTTGCCCCAACACGCAACCAAACGAATTCTCCAAGACCGTTAGATAAAGAATTAATGGTCTCCCCGGCTCAGGGGAACTAATACAGGTGGATTTGATAAATATTCTTTGATCTGGTCGAATGCCTCCTGGCATTCTGCTGTCCATCCTACCGCAGCATCCTTCTTCAACAACCGAAAAATGGGTTCACAGGTTGCTGTGAGTTGAGCAATAAATCTACTGATGTAATTCAACCTTCCCAACAGACTCATTACTTCTGTCTTGTTCTTCGGCGGTGGCAAATCTTGGATAGATTTGATCTTTGACGGATCCAGTTCAATACCTCGCTGACTGACGATGAATCCCAAAAGCTTCCCAGATGGAACACCAAATGCGCATTTGGCCGGGTTGAGCTTAATATCATACCTTCGAAGTCTTTGAAAGAACTTCCTTAGGTCTGCTACGTGGTCTTCCTGATGCTTGGACTTTATGATTACATCGTCTACGTACACTTCAATTTCTTTGTGGATCATGTCATGAAACACAGTGGTCATTTCTCTCATGTACGTCGCCCCAACATTCTTCAAACCAAATGGCTTTACTTGGTAGCAATAAGTTCCTCATGGCGTAATGAAGGCTATATTTTCCGCATCTTCCTCATCCGTCAGAATCTGATGATACCCAGCATAGCAATCCACAAAAGATCCAATCTCACGTCCGGCACAATTGTCGATCAAGATATGGATGTTGGGTAAAGGAAAGTTGTCTTTAGGGCTTGCCCTGTTCAAGTTGCGGTAATCGACACACACCCTGATCTTTCCATCTTTCTTTGGTACCGGCACCACATTAGCCAACCAATCAGGATATCGAGTGACACGAATAACCTTTGCTTGCAGCTGCTTGGTTACTTCCTCTTTAATCTTCAGACTCATATCTGTTTTGAACTTTCTCAATTTCTGCTTGATGGGATGGCATGCCGGGTCAGTGGTCAATTTATGAACCACTAAATCTATGCTTAACCCCGGCATGTCATCATACGACCATGCAAAAACATCTTTGAACTCAATAAGTGTTTTGATCAATTCCTCCCTGATATTTGGTGCAATGTGGATGCTTATTGTAGTTTCTCTAATATCGTCGGCATTCCCTAAATTGATGGCTTCTGTGTCATTTAAGTTGGGTTTGCATTTTTCTTCAAACTGGCTTAACTCTTTGTTTATCTCCTCGAATGCTTCATCCTCGTCGGATTCCGATTCATTATCATAATCGACCTCTTGTATGGTTAGCTCGGAATCAGATTGATCTTTCAGACTAGGTTGAAGATCCGTTGTACATGCCTTGTCATTAGAACCAATATGAAAAGAACTATTCAGAAAAAGAAACAAAAGAAACAAAATTAAAAATAATAAAATAAAGAAGAAATTTTTCATTTTATTGAATTATGAGATAACAAGGTTTTATACTTTATTGAGCACAATAAAAATAAATCTGGATTACAACCCTGGAATAATCCAGAAAACAGAAAAGGAAAATCAGAGCCAACTACCAGGACTCCCTCCAAGTAGGAAGAGGAGTAGTCATCCAATTGTTGACCTTGATCTTAGGACCCACAAACTGTATGTCTGCCTTACTGGAACCCTCTCCAGCTTCTAGCATGTTGACGTTGGCAAACTCTCTTCCAAAGCTTTCATTCAAATCTCCGTCTGGCCCTATCAGAGGTCCGAGAACTTTCGGGACCGGCAACTTTCTGCACCCTGCTTTGACAAATGATCTGGACAGGCGTGGGACTGGCTTAGGAAGGACCCAGACTCTTTTCTTCAATTTGCGGGCCCCCTTCATATCCGCTGCAGTAGGCTTGAATCCCAACCCAAATGTTTCCAGGTTCTTGGGCAAAGAAACTGGCTGGATCATTCCCTGCAGATCAACCCCCAGACCTTTCCCTGGTACCAACCCATTATTCAACATTTCTGAGGCTATCATGAAGGTTGCAGCTGTGATTCTGGGAAGTGGAAGGCCCCCGCCCTCAGGAATTTTGTCTACTGAGACTGCGTCGAAAACCTGATAAACCCATGGGCCCTTATCATCGTCGGTTTCTATGAAAGGCACAATAGCATTACTGACGGCGTGTGTACCGTCATCCCCGTGTACCACAATCTCTTGTCTATCCCATTCAAATTTGACCACTTGATGCAGTGTAGAAGGCACTGCTTTTGCTGCATGGATCCAGGGTCGTTCCAACAAAAGATTGTACGACACTGCCACATCTATTACTTGAAATTCCATGGTGAACTCAACTGGACCAATGGTTAATTCCAGTACGATATCACCCACTGTGTCAATGCCGCCCCCATCAAAACCTCGGACGCAGACACTGTTCTTGTGGATCCTATTATCAGCAACCTTTAGCTTGTTCAGAGTGGCCAAAGGACAGATATTGGCACTTGACCCATTATCAATTAGTGCTCGAGTGACCACCGATTTTTCGCATTTTACCGTCAGGTAGAGTGCTCTGTTGTGTTCAGTACCCTCTACTGGTAACTCATCGTCAGAGAATGTCACTCGGTTTACTTCGAAGATCTTGTGCGCTACTTTCTCCAAATGGTTCACTGAGAGCTTGTCCGGGACATATGCTTCGTTCAGAATCTTCATTAAGGCCTGACAATGATCGTTCGAATGGATTAACAAAGATAGCAACGAAATCTGGACAGGGGTCTTTCTTAATTGCTCTATAATTGAGTAATCCTACGCCTTCATCTTCTTCAAAAATTCCTCTGCTTCTTCCTCTGTTACTGGTTTCTTTATTGTTTCAGGATTGACCCTTCTCAATTCTGCGGGAGACAAATACCTTCCCGATCGAGTTAACCCCTGTGCCTCGCATACGTCTTCCACAACCTCCTTCCCCTTATGCGTCACTGTCACTTGACTGTAGCTCCACAGAACAACTTTCTCACTTATTATCGGCAATTATATAACTGGCTTGATAACAACTGGTTCCACGTGGATCCCTTTTACTACCAACATTGGTTTGCTTGCTACTCCCTGCAACACTGCTCTAACTGACTCTGGCTTCTTTGCAGCAAGAGACGATCCTTTCCCTACTACCACAAATGGCTTGTAATATACCTTTCCCGACTGTACCACTGCCTTTCCACTGGTCGACTCTTCATTAGAACTGGCGCGAATCATCATTACCGTTTGTGAGGGTGTTTTTGGTTTCCCTCCTTTGTGCACTAGTTCGATCATGTGGGCTTCATGGTGCACCGGTAGTAGATTTTCATTGATGTTGGGTGCCTCTGGTGCCTGAACCTCGATCCTATTTGTGTCAATAAGATCTTGTATGGCAGTCTTCAACTTCCAAGATTTCTCAGTATCATGCCCGGGAGCACCCGAACAATATGAATGGTCCAGATTTCTGGGAAGGGGATTTGGCCATTTAGTTTCAACAGGACTTAGTAGGCCTATCTGCTTCAACTTGTGAAACAGAGTAGTATAGGTTTCTCCCAACGGAGTGAATGTTCTTGGCTTCTGCATCCTTTCATTCCTGAAAGCTTGATTTCAGTGGAAGCTTGGCCCTGAAGGATTCCTGTAGGCCCTTGGTGGTGGATATGTGTTTTGTGGAGGTGGATATGTATGTTGGGGAGCCGGCGCACGCCATTGCGGACGAGCCGGAGGCTGGGTGTAAGTTTGGGCATGATGGACGGAGAAATGGGGCTCTTGTGGTGGATAATATGGTTGTGGAGGGTTGTATGGATTGTGTGGATAGTTAGGGTAATGGGGTCTGGTTTGGTAGCGAGGGGCTGGACCTCTTGATCTGGACCAAGTACCTGCTTCGACTGTTGCGACCTCCTCTCTCTCCCGAGCGCACCTCCCGTGCCGCTTTGGATAGCCTGAGTTATGGCCTTGATCGCCGAATAACTCATTATTTTGTTGGACCTGAGTCCCTCTTCAACCATGCCGCCCATTTTTACTACTTCATTAAAAGATTTACCAACCGATGTCACTAAGTGACCAAAATAGGTCGGCTCCAACGTTTGTAATAAGTAGTCCACCATTTCACTTTCCCTCATTGGCGGATCGACTCTTGCTGCTTGTTCTCTCCAGCGGAATCCGAATTCCCTGAAGCTTTCTCCGGGCTTTTTCTCAAGTTTTAACAGTGTGAGACGGTCGGGGACGATCTCAAGGTTATACTGGAAATGACCTGCAAATGCTTGTGCCAGATCATCCCAAGTATACCACCTGCTAGGATCCTGCCTCGTGTACCATTCTAATGCGGACCCGCTTAAACTTTGACCGAAATAGGCAATCAGCAACTCATCCTTTCCACCTGCCCCTCTCATCTTACTGCAGAAACCTCGTAGATGTGCCATGGGATCACCATATCCCTCATATAAGTCGAACTTTGGCATCTTAAAACCTGCCGGCAATTGAACATCGGGGAAGGGACACAGATCTTTGTAGGCCACACTAACTTGGCTGGTCAATCCATGCATATTCTTGAAGGATTGCTCCAGGTTTTTCACTTTACGGAGCACTTCATCCTGCTCCGGATTTTTTGCTGGCCTTTCAGTTTTTGTAGTGAACTGAAGGTGAGGGGTGTAAGTGTATGGCTCGGGAGGTTTGAAGGTGAGTTCAGGAGGATAATATTGATTGTCTTGAGCCTGAAACACTGGTTCATCAGGGGATTTTTGCAACGTGGCTGGTGGAGGTGCCACGAAAATAGGAACTATTGGTGGAGGAGGGTTTTGTTTAGGTGGTGAAGCTTGGGGATTATAGGAAGTTTCTCCTTGATAGTATTGAGTAATGGGGAAGCTCGCTGATGGACCAGTGGAAGGGTATTCCGGAGTTCAAGCTAGTGAAAGGGTAGGAGTAGGGGGAAGTATTGGTGGTGTTTGTCCCTTAGCCCAGGCTAAGTGAATCCCAACAATCTCTTGTCTCAACCTGTCCATTTCCTCCTTCATCATTTGCATCTCTGTTTTTTCTTCCTCAACACTTTTGTCCGATCCAGACATATTTTCCGGAATGGGCCCTTTTGATCTTGTGTAGTAACGGTAATCTGCCAGAACGTTCTAACGAGCTAACTGTTTTGAAATCTCTTTCTCTGGTATGGAACAACAAACTTGTTAGCGTTAGAGTTTAACACATAGTGCAATTTCATATCAGGGAATGCAATGTTCCTGGGCAGTTTAACCATTTCTAACATGTTTTTGCTTTGATTGCATGCGTCATTCCGGCTTATATCCTTTATTTATTCACTTTTCCCTTTCTTTTTATCTTTGTGGTGGTGGTCGAATCTTATGTAGATTGCCTACGTATCATGTCCCCGCATGAATCAGACCGGGCGTAGTTCTGCCATAAGTAAAATAAAGACTCAATTTTACTTTTTATTACCCAAATATGCTATTACAAGCTATTATTTGAAAGAAAAACAAACGAAATACAGACTCCATACTATTAGCAATGTTTGAAGAGAACATAAGGGTAGAAAACAGACTCTGAAAAACAAACAAGTGCAAGATTGAACTAGGGATACATTAAAGCCTTGAATTTTGGTGCCCGCGAGGCATCATTCGGCCTTTCCGCGGGCTTTGGTGCCAAGGCCTCTTTGCAAGCTTTTTAATTCCTCCATGATCTGGTGGACATAACCCATGACTGAGGCAAAAAGGATATCACGGGGCATTTCTTCACATGTTAGGCACTTCGTGGTGATGTAGCGCCCAATCTTATTGATCCTACCCCTGATTCTATCACTTTCTATGCACAACTATTCTATTCGTTGATTCTTTAGTTCCAATATTCGAGTATTGTCAATGAGATGATCTTGGAACCTCTCCATTTGTTCTTCCATTCGGGCTATTGAATCATAGTAGCGTTCCCTGTCTGTTCTAGCATCTTGGGCTTGTTTAAGGACCCGATCACTGAGAGTGGAATTTATTTCTCTCAATGTTGTAACACTCATTTCGTAATCCCTTTTCACTTGCCATAGGTGGTTTTTCCGTGCTGCTGTAACTTTTGCCCACCTGGCCCGTATTCTTGCTATGCTAGCCTTGGATCTTTCCAAGTCTTTTCGGCCTTCAGCAACCTGATTCCTTAACCCTGCTATCAACCTTTTATCAGCCCGGCTTCTCAGTTGGTTGTCAGCATCCATTTTCATCTTCCAGATCTGAGCTTTGAGGATCTCGCTTTCTCTGGCTAATCTGTTCTTTTCTCCTTTGTTGGCAGCAACCTGCACTTTGTTCTCAAATTTCAGATCCTTAATCTGTTGTTTCAGTTTGCCTATTTCGGCAAAATATTCCCGCTCTTTGGCCAACCAGTCCCAATGCTCTTGTGAGGACTTGGCAAATTCTTGAAGGTGAGGTCTTTTAGCCGGCCTTCCAGATGACATTTCCCATTTGTACCAAGCCTGATATCCAGGTGAAACTTCCCCTCTTGCTTGATTCAACACACAAGTATTCGCCTCTAAGTATTGACATTGTCTCCAAATCTGGCGGACCCTTGCTTCAGGAAACTGACCATCAGAACTGATCTCAATCACCTGGGTGCTTAGATCCTCGTCTTTGGGCACTATCTGACACCTCCCAAGTTGCCTCAAAACCCGATACGGTGCATAAGGTTGAATGCTTTTAAGTCCCATCAAGAGAAAATAAGGCCTAGCTGCTGGCATGTATATGACTTCGTCGATCGGTAACCATCCCAGTGTCCACTGTATTTGACTGGCATCGAGGGTCCGAAAATATGAGGTCCAAGCCGAGACTACTTCAGGTAGGCGGGCCTCATTAATTCTGGTGTAGAACTCCTCTATGCAGGTCTTTTCAGAAGATCCATGGCTCAGGAACTGGGCTCAGTGACATAGGTGTTCGGTCATCCACATTTGTAATAACAAGTTACAAACTTCGAAAAAGTTTCCTCTGGCTTTGCAGGCCGTGAGAGCTCGGAACATATCAGATACAATCATGGGTGCCATCGTGCTATCTTTTTGAGTGAGCAAAGTACTAACGACCCCAACTATCTTTATGTCAATATTCCCGTCTTTTCTTGGGAACACTAAGAGCCCTAAGAAGGTTATCATGAAAGCAACCCGTCTATGTTCATCCCATTTTTGATGGTTACTTTTGCTGCACAACTTATTTTCTGGCTTGTCGAATCCTCCTATGTGACCATATCTTTGGTATATGAAACTCATAGTGCAAAAACCTTTTCCCAAGTCAGGGTTATGGATTGTTCTAACTATCTTTAATGAATCCAAAAACCGGTGCACCGCTACGGTTCTTGGAGCGATTAGGTATTTATGCCTTAATGGAATTTCAGCACTGCCGACGTATCCTGCTATTTCCTCTAAAGTTGGGGTGAGTTCGAAGTCCGAGAAATGGAAGACATTGTGCGCAGGGTCCCAGTACGGGATCAGTGCCCTTATAATATCTCCTCGAGTCCTGATATCCAACAAACTCGTGAGACCTTTCAGATATTTCTTGATTTCGTCATGCCCTTCTTTGCCTAAATCATCCCACCATAGCCGCAACTGGAGGGGAATTTTATTCATGATTGAAAAAGGTTCATTTTGAGTCGTGCTCATTCTGCACATTTATTAATAAGATTAAACAGGCGAAAATTTATTTGACTAAAAAAATGATTTGATCATTTTTCCTTAAAAAAAAACCAGATCTTCCGAACACGACCTTTCAGTACTTCAGGGACGAAGATTTTAAGGTTGTGCGAGTTAACCTATAAAAATAAGAAGTGACCATTTATACAAAGGCAGCTTTCCGGCGTTCCTTTTGGGAACATTCGGCTATTTTTTATAAAAACGGCATCACCCGACTCTATGACAGAAAAATTAAAATTTTGACAGTTTTATTTATTTATTATTTTTTACAAAAAAATGGGAGGTTGGACCGGCGAGGGTTGCCTACGTATCTCACGTCCTGTGGGAATCAAACCGGCGTAGTTCGCCCAACATATACTAAACTTGTAAACAAGACTCTTTTTTTTCCAAATAAATCAAACTAAAAATAATTTTTTTTTTTCATTTTTCAAAATTTTGGCAGGGTTTTGATACTACTTGGACATTGGTTTTATTTTTCTAAAAAGTAGTTATCTACCTACACTGCTATTTTTTTTTACAATTTTTAAAAAAAATTCTTGATTTCAGAAACCGGTCAGCATGCAGATCTGAAGCAAATAAATGTGCAAAACAAACAGCATGCATCAGGATGGTCTTTTCCATTTCAGGTTGCTAGTCCTAGACGGACCCAACCCCTGTGTTGAGTCCCCTAAGCCAGATGCAACATGATGCAAATAAACGTTCCTACTAGGGATCAGGCATGAAGTCAAGTTATTCTAGGTTCAACCTGGGTCTTTGTTCTAGACAGTGCACCCGAGCGGACAACTCGAGTTGAGGAAGGAGCTCCTTTCCGGGAACCAAAAGGCCAGCCGGCTTAGAAACTTTCCGAGCCTCTTTTATTTAGGGTAGGACACTAACAGAATAGGGAGTCTTAACCAGTAAGCACATCCCCGGAGGTAAGAAGAGAAGGTTTCGGCACAGTTTATATGTACAGTTCAAATAATATCAAAGTAGTAAAAATCATCATTTTGCATATTAAGCACAAATCATATGGGAATATCAGATAATAAAGCCAAAACACAACAATTTATTAAGATCGAATTTCTAACCCTGAACCGGTGGTTCTGAGTTTATTTATCCCCAGCAGAGTCGCCAGAACTGTCACACCTCCTTTTTTCGCCCCCGCGGGGGGTGAAGGAGTTTTTCCAATTAAAGGACAATCGAAACGGGATTGGTTTGTTTATTTCAGAGTCGCCACTTGGAAGATTTAGGGTGTCCCAAGTCACCAATTTAATCCTGAATCGAGGAAAATATTCGACTTTCCAAATGAAGTCTGCGAACCAAAAATTCTAAGTAAGGAATTCTGTTGACCCGAGGGAAGGTGTTAGGCACCCCCGAATCCTGTGGTTCTAGCACGGTCGCTTAAACTGTTGTAATGGCTAATATATCTTATTTTAATACATGTTCAAAAACTATAGTGCAATTTCAACTTTTAACCACTTAATTGTTATTATTATTTTTATAGAGAATTGCAACATCGTGAAAATATATCTCGAACCACGTCACATCAACGTACCCGTGGTTATCGACATATTTCGACTCTGTTGAGATTTTGATTTGGGTCACATAAATGTGCACCCAAGTTTTAAGAAAATTAAATTATTAAAGGCGCGCCTAAAGCGACTAACGTATCATTTACTTTGGGTAGGACCGTGAAAGTTTGCTAAACGGTCCATTCCGAAGTCAAAGCAATTTTTATAGTAAATATTTACCGAGGGCCCCGCAATTTGTGATTTACTATGGCGAGGCACACCTCCATTTTATTTTAAAAGGATCGTCCTATAGTAACTATGTTTTTCTATTTCCGTCCGTCTCTAAAATAAAATAAGAAAAAGTACCTAATTTATTTACATGCTTGCGGGTTATTAGTTAAGATCCGTATACGATTTGTTAATTCTGAAAATGATGCAATAAGGGCGATCCGTTTAGCATTTATTGGGCCCAAGTCCAATGTATGTGAGGTAAAACTGGACCCGGGCCATCCTTAATCCAATAGGGCTAGTTAATGGTTTCTACACATTCATAGCTTGTAAAAAATTAGTGTCATCTTATTAACAAGTTTCTTCAAATTTAAAGTGACGTTCTACTGGAATGTAAGAACTTGGAAATCTAATTAATTTTTTTTATCCTAAACCATTTGCATGCATTAAATTAACTACTGGTATCTAATTAAACAATGTTCCTATCAGTTTCCGAAATAGACCATTTGTTTAATGAGATAACTATTGAATGTTTGATAATAATCTAAATGGCCTAACGTGCTTTTTATATATGCTATTTAACAAATAATACTGAAGTAAGAGAACAAGAGTTACTATATCATCAATCCTTTTAACTAAACATACATGGGAAGTTTTCTTACTAAACTATTGCAAAAGGCATGTCCAATTATACATAAATAAACACTTACATGATTCTAATGAAAAAGGTGTTCTAATACATGTACAAATAAATAGACAACTATAATGAATTTAAAACTTCAACTCTTCACTTCTTTGTATTCATGCTTCAAGTTTTAACCTACAAGAACCAGTGTATCAATTTGTGTACCTGGTATTTGGAAAGAAAAGAGAAGAAGATGAGGATCAGTACAGAAAGCAACAGTAGCATACACAGCAACACAGCAGTACAACAACAACTAGTAAATCCAGGAAATACTAAAACTGAAAACCAGCAGTACCAAAATGAAACAAAGACAGATGCAAGGACACAGACTCCTGATTTGTTAAACACTCAAGAAAAGCAGCCTGAAACTCTTAATGTAAAAGTTCAGCCTTAACACTCTAACTCTTAGTGTAAAAGTTCTGATTTTTACTTTCTGAATTTTTTCCTCTCTTTTTCAGTATTTTTCAGATTTTTCTCTCTTTCAGTCTGCCCTTTTCTGTCCAGACCTTCCCCTCTCTTTATACAAGTATCCTCTTTTCTCCTAGGTGCTGCCCGACCCCTCTCTTCTTTGAAAAATCAGAAATTTTCCACAATCTGCCACTAAGACTGCCTTTTCCACTTAAACAGCCCCCATTACCTTTTGTTCCCCATTAATGTATTAGTTAATACCCCCATTAACAAAGCACTAATATTAAAATATAAACTTAACTATTTCAATCCCAAATTGCCCCTGAAAACCCTTAATATTGTTGCCCTCCTAACACAAACACTACTGCATTACAACTTTTTAAAACTGAAATCTGTTTTCAACTTTAACAAAGATTTGAAAATTAAACCTGACTTTCAACTGTACCCAAACTTATTTCTGATTACTGAAGGACTAAGGTTAGAAATTAATTGGAACAAATGAACTTGGAATTAAATCAATCTAGACTTAACACAACATAGAACTTAACACAATCCTTAAAACTGAAACTGAAATATTTAATCAATATGCACATGAATGCAAACATCAAGAATGCAAGTTCATTGTCATCCTAATGACAATGCCCTGAAACCAAATGGCCACGGATCAAATATACACAACAACGTTTGACAGACTTTCTGTTTTAACAAACAAGAGTGAATTAATTGACGAGAACTAATTTAACTGACTACCTAAAACAAACGATAACAGTCAATCAAAAATAAATAAACAGGCTGTTTCAATCAGCATTAACAGGAACATGGATTTATAATAAAATAACTAATCGACGAACTTAACTGAATCGATTACACATATTGTAACCCATAGCAATTATAACAAACAGAAACAATGCTAGAATTTGATCAAATAAATGGGTCTAGTGCATATGAGACTGAATTAAGTAAAAGAAAAATAGGAAAATTATATAGATTATTACAACAGGTAAGATGTACATAGAATACAAAAGAAATGCAGGAAAAATACCTCTAAATCTTCACCCCAAAATACGTCCTAATCTTGAACTGGATTTGACCTTTCTTGAGGTCGAATGGACTTTAATCGAAGCATTCTCAATTGAGAATACCTCGATTAAAGTCTATTAGACACCAACCCTTCCTTTAATTTTAGACAGATTCCTTGATTAGGGTTCTTGAGGGTCTGATTTGGGGTTTGAACCTTTCTGGTCAGATTCGAACCAAACCAAGTTTGGTTTGGTTACGAGTGAGGTCAGGAGAGTGACTGGTGTGGTTTTGGGGTACATTAGGGTAGTTTTAGGTTTTGCTCGAATCTTCGAATGAAGATTCGAGCAGTTCCAGGAAGATTCGACCTAAACTACTACCGCATCCATAACGAGGATGGTCAGGAGAAACCATGGTGTTGATTTGGAAGCCATCGGAAAAGGTTGGGTTTTCAGACCAAGCTTTGATCGAAGATTCGTGATATTGGGGCCTGATTCGAAGGAAACTAACATCAGATCTGGAAAGAAGATGTCGCGGGGAAGCTATGGTGTTAAGATGGGGTCATTTGGACCACCGGAACCGCCGTGAGGCGATTTCTGGTGGGTGGTGCACGGTGGTTGACGGTGGGGATATGTTTGGTCTCTGAAAGTCAGAAACGAAGGTGGTAAAGGGGGGTATGGCTTTGGGGGTGGGTGAGGAGTTTAAGCATATATACTAGGGGGGAAAATGAATCCTGGCCGTTCGATCAAGCGAGATCAACGGCCTGGATCAATTCCTTTGAGGGGAACGATGTCGTTTAGTTTTAATTGGGGGTCGGTTTGAACCGGGCAACGGATCGGGCCAGGGAATGGGTAAAAGAGACGGCCTTTGAGCCGTTGGATTATGCAGGATCAATGGTTGTGATTGATCGCCTGGTGAAACGACGTCATTCGGATGTCTTATGAGATTTGGACCGGGCAAAAGGGTGTTTGGATTGGGCTGTGGGGGGGTTAATTTGGTTTGGGCCTGGATTTCGGTCCAGGTCCGATTTTCCTTCACATTTATAACTCATTTTCTTTTACTTTTTTTTTAAAACTAATTTTTTTCAAAATTAAAAACCTAAAAATCCTAAATTGAATTCCAAAATTAGATTAAACAAAAATTAGATTAAGTACAAAATCACACGGTCCAACTTAAAAATACCAAACAAGCATATTTTTATGATTTTCCATTTATGCCGAATAAATTATATAATCAAATCCTAAATGTATATATTTTTTGTTTGTATTTTTCATTTTATATAAACCAATGATTAATTAATTCTAAAAATACAATATTAATTCCTAAATGCATATGCACCTGCATTACCATTTTTTTGTATTTTTCCTTAATTAGGATAAAATAAACATGCACAGACGAAATGCCACGAAAATTCAAAATTGCATACAAAGAAAAATTATTTGTGATTTCTTTTGGAGTAGTTCTTGTGAGGCAAAAATCACGTGCTCACAATGATATTACAATTTTGTACCATCCGAGAAAAGCCAATGTGGTGGCCGATGCCTTGAGTATGAAAGCGGTGACTATTGGCAGTCTTGCATTCCTTCTTGTTGGTAAGATACCTCTTGTAGTTGATGTTCAGGCCTTGGCCAACCGGTTCGTCAGATTGGATATTTCGGAGCCCAGTCGGGTTCTAGCTTGCGTTGTTTCTCGATCTTCCTTGTTTGATTGCATCAGAGAGTGCCAGTATGATGATCCTTATTTTCTTGTCCTCAAGGATAGGGTTCAGCACGGTGATGCGAGAGATGTAACTACTGGTGATGATGGGGTATTGAGGATGTAGGGACAGATATGTGCGCCTAATGTAGATGGGCTACGGGAGTTGATTCTTGAGGAGACCCATAACTCACAGTATTCCATCCATCCGGGTGCCGCGAAAATGTACCAGGATCTGAGGCAGCACTATTGGTGGAGGAGGATGAAGAAAGATATAGTTGGGTTTGTAGCTCGGTGTCTGAACTATCAGCAGGTCAAGTACGAGTATCATAGACCGGGTGGATTGCTTCAAAGGTTAGAGATTCCAAAGTGGAAGTGGAAGAGAATCACCATGGACTTTGCAGTTGAGCTTCCACGGAGTTTGAGGAAGTTCGATGCTATTTCGGTGATTGTGGATCGGCTGACCAAGTCTGCGCACTTCATTCCAATTGGTACTACTTATTCTTCGGGGCGGCTGGATGGGATTTACATCCGAGAGATTGTTCGTTTTCATGATGTGCCAGTTTCTATCATTTCAAATAGAGGCATGCAATTTACATCGCAGTTCTGGAGAGCCATGCAGCGAGAGTAGGGCACTCAGGTTGAGTTGAGCACAACATTTCACCCTCAGATGGACGGATAGTCCTAGTGCACTATTCAGATATTGGAGGATATGTTACGCGCTTGTGTCATTGATTTTAGGGGTTCATGGGACCAGTTTCTGCTGCTCATAGAGTTTTCTTACCGCAACAGTTACCATTCGAGCATTCAGATGACTCTGCATGAGGCTTTATATAGGAGGCGGTGTATATTTTCGGTGGGTTGGTTTGAGCCGGGTGAGGCTAGGCTTTTGGGTACAGAATTGGTTCTGGATGCATTGGACAGGGTGAAATTGATCCAGGAGCAACTTCGCACAGCGCAGTCGAGATAGATAAGCTATGCTGAAAGGAAAGTTCGTGACGTGTCTTACATGGTCGGGGAAAAGGTTCTGCTAAAGGTATCACCCATGAAGGGTTCTATGAGATTTGGGAAGAAGGGAAATTTGAGCCCTCAGTTTTTTGGGTTGTTTGAGGTGCTTCGAAGGATTGGAGAGGTGGCCTACGAGCTTGCTTTGCCACTAATCTTGTCGAGTGTACATACAGTATTTCATGTTTCTATGCTTCGGAAGTATATCGACAATCCGTCTCATGTTTTGTATTTCAGCATGGTTTAGTTTGATGGTTATTTGACTTATGATGTGGAGCCGGTGGCCATTCTGGAGCGGCAGGTTCGAAGTTGAGGTCAAATGATATAGCTTCTGTGAAAGTGCAGTGGTGAAGTCAGCCTGAGGAGGCCACTTGGGAGATTGAGCGGGAGATGCGGAGCAGATATCCACACATATTTGAGACTTCAGGTATGTTTCTAGACCCGTTCGAGGACGAACATTTGTTTAAAAAGGGGAGGATGTAACAACCCGACCGGTCATTTTGAGAGTTGTAGCCTTGTTTACCCATTTTCTACATCTTGTGTGTTCTACAGCTGTATTGTTACTTATTGGGTTTGTTGGTTCGGGTTCGGAGTGAATTCGGAGTGAATTGAGACACTTAGTCTATTAAATGAAAGCTTAAGTTGGAAAAGTTGACTGAATGTCGACTTATGTGTAAGTGACATCAGATTTAGATTTTGATGGTTCCGTTAGCTCCGTTAGGTAATTTTAGAATTAGGAGCACATCCGGAATATGATTTGGAGGTCCGTAGCAGAATTAGGCTTGAACTGGCGAAACTTAGAATTTTGACGAATTTGACCGGTAGTGAAAATTTTGATATCGGGGTCGGATTGGATTTACGAAAGTTGGAGTAGGTTTGTGGCGTCATTTATGACTTTAATGCGAAATTTGAGGTCAATCGGACATGGCAGGGATTGTAGATGCGGCCAAGGATGAGATTGGCAGAGGTCGCAGGTGGGAAGAATTTCTCGCACCTGTGATGGTCGCAAAAGCGGGCAGTAGGGTGCAAATGCGAGTGTTGTCCGCAGATGCGATGCTATTTCCACACCTGTGATGTGTGCACATGCAGTCTTTCGATCGCAGAAGTGGAGGCAGTGTTTTAAGTGACTTTACGCAAAAGTGAAGTTTTGACAGCAGATGCGGATAAAGGCCCGCAGGTGCGAAAAGCCTGGGCAGAATGTTTAAAAATAAGGGTTCACGATTTTAGTCTTATTTCATCATTTTGGACTCGCACTTAGGCAATTTTGGAGAGGATTTTCGAGGGTATTTTTGAGGTAAGTTTCGTGTACTCATTTTTTATTATAAATCTTGATTTTCCATTATTTTTGCCACCTAGATTGTTTTGGTGTTGAGGTGAAATTTGGGGTTTGAGGCTAGTGATTTGGAAAGTGAGTTTTTGGGATTCGAATGGTCATTTGATGTCGGATTTTTATATATTTGGTATGGTTAGACTCGTGAATGAATGGGTTTTCGGGTTTTATAACTTTTGTCGGATTTTAATATGTGGGCCCGGGGGCCGTGTTTGAGCCAATATCGGATTTTGGCTATGATTTATTATTTTTCTTGTGGAATTGATCCATTTGGCCCTTACTGATTGTATTGTACTACTTGTGGCTAGATTCGGGACATTTGGAGGTCGATTTGAGAGGCAAAGGCATTGCAGAGTAGAGATTTGATTCGTTTGAGGTAAGTAACGCTTTCAAACTTGGTTCTGTGGGTTTGAAACCCCGAATTATGTGTTATGTGATTGGTATTGAGGTGACGCACATGCCAAGTGATGGGCATGCGGGCGTGCACCATGCGAATTGTGACCTACCTGATTCCATGGCACTGTATAGTGACTCTATCTTGTTGTTATCCCTGTTTTCATCATGTGATAATGTAATTGAGTTGCAAATCATGCTAGATATCATATTTAGGCTTTATGCCGGTACTGTGGGACCCCTAGTGGTCGTTTCTTGCCGTCGTCTCACTGATTTCATTGATGTTATGTACTCAGTCATGCCATGCATTTCATATCATATCTTAGTCTCAGTTGTTACTTATTAATACATTATATTATTATTTCAGGCTAGTTTTCATGACATTGTGAGCCCGTGAGTGAGACTGGAGAGATTGTTGACTTAGTGAGGCTGAGAGCCTGATTATGAGTGACAGTTATGGGATTGGGCTGCTCGCCGCAGCGGTTATATTGATGATTATGATAGCACTTGTGCTGTAGGAGCCTTTTCGGAGCCTGTATCACGCCCACAGTGAGCACGAATGACATTATTGAGGATAAATCTTTCCTGGACATGGATCTTGTCCGAGGTACTTGATACCTGGAGATGGATCTTCTTCATAGTGCTAGATTAGCCTTTCTCGGTACTGAGTGACTTATAACCAATGATGTATATATTCCGGGATGGATCTTTCTGTTAGGATCCGGAATTCCCACCAGCAGGACTGTGATAGCGCCTAACATCACACTCGCTAGGCAAGCTAATGTTAGAGTTTTATTGACCATTTTCCTTTACATTTTATTGATTAAAATTTAACAAGTTAGAACAAGTAGAATTAAATGTGAAAGTAAGTAAATAACCTTTTTATCCATATACTATTACCAATAACATTGCCATTACTACCTAGAATCCGGTGTCATAATCCACGAACATACTATGATTTTCTATAAATATCGGTCTGAAAGAAATTACATTTGTTTTGGAAATAAATAAAATAGTACTAAATAGATGTAGAAGGGGCCGCTAGGGCTTGCGGACGCCAACAGGACTACCTTAGGTCTCCTAACTATGAAATCTGAAGCCAATCTTTCAATCAGCCACTACCAGCTCCAAATCTGCACAAAAAGTGCAGAGTGCAGTATCAGTACAACCGACCCCATGTACTGGTAAGTACCGAGCCTAACCTCAACGAGGTAGTGATGAGGCTACGGCGGGGCAATTACAATATAACCTGCATACAATGTATAATAAAAGCAGAAAGAAGAACGGAACAAAATAAAACAGTATCTTGCAAGGAATGCATACAGAACTCAAGTATTTTTATCAGTATCCATCTATAATCAATCCTTAAGTGAAATGTAAAACGACATAATGACTTACACAGTAGAAGAAAGATACATAAACACATAAACTAATGCACCGCGCATCCTGATCCCACCATATAATCAATACCTGTATAAATGTTTACCCTTATTACTCCACATCAATCCACCCTTATTCCTCTTGTTGCAGTGTGCAACCCGAACCCACCGTACATTTGCATTTCACCCTTATTCCTCCTCTATATATCACCTTTATTCCTCCTGTTGCGCTACCTGATCCCATCATATCAGTATCACTTATTCAATAAGTACAAAAATTTCACAATTTAACTCAACTCTCCATAATATTTACACCTTAAACCAAAGCAAACGGAAAGCTTGTACATTATGAAACTTTACACAATTAATACTACTCAACGAAACCAATCCAAATTATACCCTAAAACACTGATAAACCAGCTTAAGCCAACAATTGAAATGATGAAACTACGGTGTAACTAATACCTTTAACAAAGGACAATAATGTTTGACAAGTAGCAATTAAACATGAAATACCAGTAAAGCATGTAGCAGTTAAGGCATGAAAAGACAATATAACAAAATGAGAATTACATAGGCAAAATAGATAAATTGGTAGCGCATAGGTACTTGTCACCTCACCTATATGCCACTCTTATGGATTTTTCGCATAGCAATTAAGTCAAGGGTTCCTAATCCCTCGATCCACACGCCACTCACAGCTCAATTACCGCTTTTCCTCTAGTTTTGTCACGACCCAAAAATCCCTCCGAAAGAGTCGTGATGGCACCTAGTCTCTAAAATAGGTAAGCCTAACATAAAGTGAAATAACATTGATATTTACTAACTATAAATTAAATTACTCTGAACAAATTACAATTCCCAAAACTGGTGGTACAAGTCACAAGCCTTTTAAGAGTATTTATACAAAATAAATACATCACCGTTCTGAAACAAAAGGAACAAATAGAAATAAGTACAAATGAAGGTGACTCCGAGGCTGCGAACGCTGCAGCAGGTTTACCTTGAGTCTCCACCGCAACGACCCGCACAACTACTACCGATCAAATACATAGATCTATACACAAAAATATACAGAAGTGTAGTATGAGCACACCACAGCGGTGCCTAGTAAGTATCAAGACTAACCTCAGTGGAGTAGTGACGAGGAACAGTCAAGACACCTACTGGTCAAATGAAATGAATAGGATATGATAATAAAATATCAAGATAAAGATAACGAGGTACTATCAACAGCGGAGAAAAATAAAAATACAAACAGTAGGGACAATAAAGGGCGAACACGGGTAATAATGAACGATAACCAAGTAAATTAGATAACTGAGTAAATCAGCACTGACATAATAGGGACATAGACAAGTAAGAATGTATTCAAATAAAGAAGGTAATGCCAACTCAATCAATCACATCATGTCTAATACACAATACCAACCATCTCAATCCTCGGTTTCTCATATAATAATCTCAACTTTCGAACCTTCAACGCATATGGCACCTTGTGCCCACATATTTTCCATCTCACTTTTAACAACAAAATCCACATGCTATACAATCCATAACCTTCGTACAAATGCACTCAAGATGTTCAACAAGTCTCATTTACATAATATAAAGTAAATTACATTTCTAAACTAATCAGGAAAATCAGCGAGAAAAGGTGAAGTTGTTTTAAGAAATCATTTGAGTAAAGAAAGTACCCCTTTTAATTAAAATACAACATCGAATGAATTATTACCTTTAACATGGGAGTTAATAACTTAAAACTTAGTAAAAATTCCTTTTAAGTAAAATACAACCTCAGCCGGTTTAAGGGAATATAATTGAGAAACTAATTGAATTTAAGATGAAACAATTATTGAAATTTGAAGTATTGAAAAATATTTATATATAAATACGGCGAGGTATTGAAAACACTGTAGGTTCCAACATAAAGAATCCCAACAATAAAGGAATTTAAATAGTTAAAACACTTGAATTGATAACAACATATAAACACAGCTAACAGAAAGTGCACAACGTTCTTTCTTGTTGCGGCATGCAACCCGATCCCAAATCATATAATACCGTTGCGGCGTACAACCTGATCCCATTTCATATAATACCGTTGCGGTATGCAACCCGATCCCATTTCATATAATACCGTTGCAGCGTGCAACCCGATCCCATTTCATATAATACCGTTACGACGTGCAACCCGATCCCATTTCATATAATACTATTACGACGTGCAACCCGATCCCATTTCATATAATACCATTGCAACGTGCAATCCGATCCTATTATACAATTCAACATCAAGCATAAAAAATCCCGGCGAGGGAACAAGAGTATAACAACAACATCCCGGCAAGGGAGACAATATCATAAACAACAATATCCCGGCAAGGGATACAACAATGATAATCATCATACTAAGCATGAGTAGTACATAATAAGGGTCACGGAAAAACCAAGAAACACACTAACCTTAACAAAACAACAAGACCTAATAAGCGCGTGGTAACTACATCGGTAACTACAATAATTGGACATGTATCACATTTGCACAAAGTCATATAAGAATTCATAATCAAGAAGTATCAAAACAATAAGGAATGAAATCACTTCAATTAAGGCAATTAGGGGCCAAGTAACACGTAAGAATTAGAGTAAAGCTAGCAACATTATATGGAGCATATAGAGGTAATTTAAGCAATTAGGAAACTCAAGCATGACGAAATACTTTGCACATAATAAACATAAGGACCTAAGAACCCAAGAGGCAAGTTTTCCACAAATAAGTTCGAGCACACACTCGTCACCTTGCACGCACGGACTACAATTAGCATAGAAGACTCAAATCCTAAGGGGGAAGTCCCCCACACAAGGTTAGGCAAGATACTTACCTCAATCCAGCCAATTCAATACTCAATTTAGATTTTTCTTTACCAATTCATCAACGTTCGGCTCAATCTAGCCAAAAACGACTTGAATACATCTAACAAAGTAAGAGAAAATAATTCCAATTAATAAAACTATGACTCATATACAATTTGCAAAAAGTCAACAAAAGTCAACTCCCTGGGCCCATACCTCGGAACTCGACCAAATTTACAAAAACTGAATACCCATTCCGATACGAGTTTACCCATACAAAAATTATCCAATTCCGATACCATTTGGTCCTTCAAATCATCATTTTACATTTTTGAAGAACTTTACAAATTTTTCCCAAATTCCATCCAAATCACGAATCAAATGATGAATTTAAAGATAGATTTATGTATTCTAACCAAATACGAGTTAGAATCACTTATCCTGATGAATTTCTTGAAAAACCTTCGAAAAATCGCCAAGATCCGAGCTCTCTAGGTCAAAATATGAAATAAAACCCTAAACCTCGTATTTATAGTGCGCTTCCAAGATTTCCATCACTGCTGACCGCGGAAAAACCACCACTGACCGTTGTCCATCACCGCTGACCGCGGAAAATCCACCGCTACAGCGAAAAATGTTGACTGCAGTGATATACTTTAGTATTTTTTCCATAACTTTATCTACAAATGTCCAAATTGTGATCTCTTTATCTTTCTGGAAACTAGACATGAAGGACTACAACTTTTGTTTTTAAATTATCTCAAAATTCCTTGTAAATCAAAAGATATAGGCTTCCAAATCAGATCAGTGAACCTGCAGATTCTTCCTCACCGCGGACCGCGGACCATTTTCCGCTACAATGAAAATTCCACTGCTGCAACGAAATATCACCGCTGACAGCGCTCCTTTTGGCTGCTGGGGTGATGATTTACCGCTGTCCGTGGCCCCCCCACGATCCGTAACAACTTTCGAGTGCCGAAAAGTCAGAACTCGCTCATAACTCACCCTCAAACTCATCTGAGGCCCCCGGAACCTCAACCAAATGTACCAACACCTCCCATAACATCATACGAACTTAGCCCCACTCTCAAATCACTTCAAGCATCGCTAAAACCACGAATCAGATGCCCAAACGTATGAAAATCACTGTGAACTTCAAGGACCTCTAGAATTGCAACCAAGCGTCCGAACCATATCAAATCAATTCCAAACGACGCCAAATTTTGCAGGCAAGTCCCAAATGACATAACGGAGATGTTCCAACTTTCGGAATCGTATTCCGACCTTGATAACATAAAAGTCAACTATGGGTCAAACCTCTCCATTTTCCAAACTTTAACTTTTCCAACTTTCACCAAAATGCCACAAATTACCTTACGGGCCTCCAAACCCAAATCCGAACACACGCCCAAGTCCAAAATCACCATACAAAACTACTGACATCATCCAAAACTCATTTCGGAGCCGTTTACTCAAAAGTCAAATTCCAGTCATATTCTCTCCGCTTAAGCTTCCACAACTATATTCGTTCTTTCCAATTCGACTTTGATTCATCCGAAAACTGAATCCAACCATGCACACAAGTTGATATACATAATGTGAAGTTGCTCTTGACCTCAAACTGCCAAACCGGGCACAATTTCTCAAAACGACCATTCGGGTCATTACATCCTCCTCTACTTAAACATACGTTCGTCCTCAAACGTGCTCGGAGTTGTTCCAAAGCCATCAAACCACTACATGAGCTCCTCATGCATACACTCGGGGGTGATTCCTCATCACCCAACCCATGCAGAACTGACAATGCCACTTAACTGAAGGTTTAATCTCCTCCTTTATCAATAACCTTAGAACAGAACCCAAACCTCAACATCTGAAATTCATCATAAGACCCGAATTCAACATCATCACACTGAATACACCCGAACAAGCTGAATCGAGCCAAAAAAAATTCCAATCCAGAATACAATCACATGCTGATCCACGTAGCTCAAATACTCGAAACAATAACCTCTGACCACCATAGCTGCTCAAATAATACTCTGGATGCCGGCAATATGCTTCACATTGAATACAACCTTGTTCCGGACTTCCACAATACTGTCCATGATAAAGAAACATGCGAAAACTTATAGCCGCTCATGAAGTCAACAAGTCAAGAAACTCTCTCACCCGCCAATGGCCATTAACCAACTCTTAGCAGAAGCAACCACATACGTCCAAACACTCTTCACCCCCAATTGCATAGTATAAACCTTAGGTCTAAAAACATCATCTCAGCGAATACAAGCAACCCAACTAACAGCTCTTCATCGGACTACACAGATTCTCACACTACATAGTTTGTAGACCAACCCAGCAATGACTCAATTATGCAGCACAAATAAAGGAAAGCAAAATATAAGAATTATCTAACAAGTACAACATGTGTAAAAACAAAAGTATAATAATTTATTTTTTTTCAATTCGTCCTACAGAGGGAAAACACGATACCAGATAAACACAAGGAAAAGGTATGCTACATAACATCCGTTGTGGCATGTAGCCCGCCCCCAAATACTCATCGAGCTAAAATGCTTGGGCTCACTGATCATATGAATACTGATATCAAGTACAACAAAGTGCACAAATAAAACTGTGGGAAAAAGTGAATAGAAGTAATAAGACATATAAGAGAAGCAAGCACATATAAGATGCAATGAGCAAATTAACATCACGAGGGCTATCTCACCCGCATCACTATAAGGCCTGAAAAGAATTACAGCATGCGTGGGGAATAATCATACAGCCTCACTGCCTAACACAGTATAAAAGAGTAGCACATAACATAGGCTAGAGGCACCAATAATGTCCATTCTACCTGATAACATAACCAAAATGACAATCTCACAGGAGTACACAAACTTAACCTGGTACAAGATACATATTCTCATTGAGCTTTCACATAACCCCTAACCCAAATCCTGAGTATTTTCCAAATAGGTAAATATTCTTTTCAAAAATCCACAGCGACCTATCAATAATGCATGCTATTAATTATCCCATTTTCAACATTTCTTCAAAATCCGTAAACAGGAAATAGTTCATATTTGAGGGCATCTAGCCCCAAACATTAGGAATACCAAAAATTTACATACCCGACTCAACTACGCAAATCAAATGACTGATATCTCGCTCACATCCTATCATTCTGCTGAGGCACCCATATAAGATTTCTGGTCGTGTAACAAAACATAAACCTCGAAAGCCTCAAAACCCAGTAATCACCATGCTACTAGCCACACCTGCAAACCAAAACTCAAAGTCCTTTCCAAAACATGCACATTTTTCACATAAGATAGCCAACAAGGTCAACTATCTATTAATTTTTTATACCTATTCAGGGGAAACCTATAATGTACCATATATTCCTTATGTCCATAGTAGACAGCCAACTCAAGCTGTTGCTAAACCATCAAGAACCCTCCGAGATCCATCCACACGTTCTAGGCCATCAGGATCGCACCTTCCCAACTCAATCGAGTCACACAAACCATCCAATCCAAGAGTGCTGGCACAAATACCAGTAGAGAATTCCTATTTCAAGGACTAATTACTTATCGCTATGCTGACCCAATACTATAGGGGTGACCCATTTCCTTCGGATAGTCGATATGCAATAATCCCAATCAAAGTCCCAAATATAGATAATCCTAACACAAACCACGTAGCCAAAAGCTCATAAACCACTACATTTCCTCTGCAGCACCCCATCCTAGCGCAGCCATGGTTCCCACACTAAATAGACCTTCTGTGAATCTGAAGTTGTTCCTCCGACTCCCCTTGATGCTGAAATGTAGATCCATTAATGACGTAGAAATACTCAGGCCAAAACTAACGTAAGTCTGACTCTGCAATCTTAATGCCGCTGATGGACTCCTCCACTTGGCGCGATGCCATAGAAAACAATGTCTGATGATCCGCAGAGCTAACCTTCACAGCTCGTACAACACAAATCACAAGACACTCTAATATCTCCAACTATCCTCAATCAACACCCACCACACTTTCGCTGCGCCTCCATGTAAAAAACTGAATAGTCTCTCAATACCTTTGTATCTCTAGTCTGGACGACACGTTGAGATAATGCCTGAGCATACCTGACTCCTTCGTAGACCGTCTGTAGCATCACAGACCACATGGGCATAGCGGACGCTGAGAGTGTAATATTATACACGAGTGGATGTAAAGGGACATAAGTCATATACTTCGAGCTAAATCAATATCGCACGATAAAGAATGAAAGAAGAGGAATTTCCTAATAGTTCTATAGCCTCTCGAAGATAAGTACATACATCTTCATACCAATCTGCAAGACTCTGCTAAACCTGCTTGTGACTCATAGCACCTATGAACCTAGAGCTCTGATACCAACTTGTCACGACCCATAAATCCCTCCGAAGGAGTCGTAATGGCACCTAGTCTCTAAACTAGGTAAGCCTAACAGAAACTGAAATAACATTGATATTTACTAACTTTAAATTAAATTACTCTGAACAAATTACAATTCCCAAAACCGGTGGTACAAATCACAAGCCTTTCTAAGAGTAGTTATACAAAAAAAATACATCACTGTTCCGAAACAAAAGGAACAAATGGAAAGAAGTACAAATGAAGGTGACTCCGAGTCCTGCGAACACAACAGCATGTTTATCTTGAGTCTCCACTGCAACGACCCGCGCAGCTACTACCGATTAAATACCTGGATCTGTACACTGTCGCACCTCCATTTTACAGCGCCCGCGGGGCGCGTGGGGGAGTTTTCTCCAATTGAAGGACAGTCGAAACGGGATTTATTTAATTATTTCAGAGTCGCCACCTGGGAATTTTAAGGCGTCCCAAGTCACCAATTTTAATCCCTGAATCGAGGAGAATATGACTCTGTTTATTATTCTGCGAACCAGAAATCCTGAGTAAGGAATTCTGTTAATCCGAAAGAAGGTGTTAGGCATTTCCGAATTCCGTGGTTCTAGCACGGTCGCTTAACTGTTTTTATTATTGTCTTAATTATCTTGATTTTACTAAATACGTTTTTATTGCATGATTTTACTACCGCTTTTTACTTATTGTTTACAATTATATGGACGAATTACGCGTACGTAAATTCGTATTATATACTTTTTATAATTATCGGGGATCATGCCATGCGTACATGTACATAATAAAATTGTCCATGTTATAGTTTTTATCAAAATATATGTTCGAAATTTAAAACAACATCAGGAACATCATTACCCTTTTTATTTAAATAATGAACTGCACATCTCGGGTTTTATGAAATAAATTTAATGTTTTCCAAAGAAATTCGTTTTTTATTAAATATTCACTCGAAATTGCGCGTACGCATAATCCGAATTTTTGCTTTTAAAAAAAAAAAAAATATAATCAGGGTGCGCGAACGCATCCCCGATTGCGCAAAATCTTTGTTAATAATATTATGGACTTTCCCCAAATTGTTTATTATATCATGAGAAATATCCATTTAAGATACCCTTGAACTCTTGAAAAGAATTCACAATTTATTAAATGTTGCCCGTCGATTATAATTCCCGCGTATAAATTATATTTATCCAGACTATTCAAATTCAAAGAAAAGAAAAAATATGATTAACACTATTTTCGGCAAATACAACATTATATATCTACCAAAGAATGAATTGCATATGAAACTTAAAAACAAATGATTCATAAAGGGAAGAAATATTATCCAAGAATTTTCATTATTTTTATTTAGTGCAAATTCTATTTTTTACTTACCATTGATTTAAAGAGTTGCAATCTGTGCATGTACATCTCAACTTATTCTCATATACTCGTTTTTAATCTAATAGGCGAAATTATTTTAATTAATTATGCTTGTGATTGAGTTGGGATAGATATATATAATCAAACCAATTTGATTCTCAATCTATATGAATTATTACTAAGCATTATCTTTCACATTGTATAAGTTCCTAGGCCCTTTATTATTAGGAAAGAAAACAAATCTTCCTGTTGACTTAATAAAAAGATATTGCATACAATATTACTCATCATATTTGACATTGTGAACATAGCGGATTATACTAACGCGTCTTTCAACTATTGATTATAACACAACCAAGGTTGTGCCAAAAGATAGCAAATTGCAACCAACATCATCTAGCTTTTAACAACAACTAACTTACTAACAAAATAAACCAATAGCGTATTTTTCCTTGATATTTCCATATTATACTATACCTAGCTAACAATACCATAAAGTGTAAATAAAAGCCAACTTTCTGCCATGCTTCCTATTTACACAACTCAAAGATAACTAAACTAATGAAATTTTGACATGGATAACATTATTACAAAGTTTTATATGAATTTCAAAATAAGACAATTAACTTGTAGCCATCGAGTCGAACTCACTACTGGTTAACCAACATGAAACCAAAGCTGAAATTTTTAACTAAAGAACTTAAATGAATAGAAGATAGTATTACAATTCAAACTTTATTTATTTGTCATGTTGAATCTCTTTCCAACATAGAATTTAAGAGATATGTACCTGAAAATGAAGGTAGAAGAAGTAAATTTTCAGCAGTTGCAGCAGTAACAAAACCAGCAGAATATACCAACAACACAGCAAGTCTGAACAAGACCCGTTAACCCAGATGAATAGTGACAGACACTTGAGGGAAAGATTTCAGATTCAGACTGAATAATATCCACAAAAAAAAACAACGGACAGATTCTAGAAGGATAACATTTTTTCAGATTTTCAGTTTCTTCCTGTTTCGGATTCCTATTTCTGATTTTTTCTGTTTCTCTTTTCTTCTCTTCTTTCCTTTATGTCTGAAAGCCCTCCTCTTCAGTTTTAAAATCTAATCCTTAAAACTTATTCCTTTCTCTTTACAATCTGACCTTAAACTCTGATTTTTCCTCCTCAATTTCACACAATTTTTTTTCTCTCTTTAAAATCTCCTCTTAAAAATCTGTTTGCTTCCTCTATTTATACAGGTCTGTCCCTTTCTTTTTAAGTGCTGCCTGGACCCCCTTTTTGTTATCTAAGGCAGATTTTCCCTTAAAATCTGCCACTGAACTGCTTTTTCTTATTCAAACAGCACTAAGGATACCTTTACTTTATTTTCAGCCCCTCAACTTCCTTTGGTTTCCTATTATCCTATTAGATTAACAGCCACTAACACTCCACTTCCAGCACACTAGCACTAACACTATTTTTTAATGTTTCATTCCCAGAAATGCCCTGAAATCCTACTGTTATTACTGCCCATTAATACAAGATCAGAATCTGTTATGAAACAGATTTAAAAATCTGTTCAAACCTAATTATCAACCTGATTTAAAACAGCTAATACCAATTCTCTTAAGTTCCTAACACAGTTGTATCTACCCAACAATTGTGAAATTGAATTTACCTAACATCTCAACAACATTATACTGAATTTCAACATAACAAATTATACTAAACTTCAACTTTGAACTAAAATCAAACAAACACAGGAGCATTGTCAATATATTGTCAATGCCCTGAAACTTAATGTTCAGACAATAACATATATACATCACTTATTTTGACAGATTCATATAAACCAGGATGATTTAACTGACGAGTATTAATTAAAAATGATTATCTATAACATCTGTCAACAAACAGTCCATAAAAACAGAAACAGATTGTTTCAATCAGTATTATCATAAATGAGAATTTGTAATATAACTAATCGACGAACATAATCGAGTCGATTACTCACATTGTAAATAATCACAACCAACAGAAACAGTTTCATATTTTGATCATATAGACGAGTATGAGACAGTATAACAATAAAAGATGGGAAAATTACACAGACTAATGAAACAAACATAAAATACACGTAGAATACACAAAAGAAATAGAAAAAATACCTCTGAATCTTCAAACTTCATACGGACTCGAACTCAACTTGGGTTCGGACTTTGTTTGAAATCAAACAGACCTTAGTCGAAGTATTTTCCACTGAAAATACTTCGACTAAGGTCGATTAAACCTCAATCTTTATTTAATTTGGACAGAATCCAAAAGTCTGGTATTTCTAGGTTTTTTTGAAGATTCGATTTGGGACTTAACCATTTCTGGTCAGATTCGAGGGGGACCAAATACGACACAAGGGTGAGGGTAACCTAGGGGTCATTTGGTGTCAATTTAGAACAGATCTGAGTTTGTTCTTGTTTGGTCCGAATCTTCAAAAGAAGATTCGAGAAGCTCGGAAGTGATTCGATCCAAACAAGCAACAGATCCATACCTAGGGTGGTTAGGGGAAGCTATGGTGTCGATTTGGGGCTGTTAGGTTTAGATCTGAGTTTGGCTCGAATCTTCAAATGAAGATTCGAGAACCTTCAGAAGATTCGAGCCAAGAGGCTAACATATTCGGATAGAGGGTGTTCAGGGGGTTCTGGGGTGTTAAGGTAGTGACCGGCGGCGTTGATGCCGCCGGGTTTCAAGCGAAGGGGAATAGGGGCGGCTAGGGTTAGGGGTTTGGTTTGGGAACGATGATGAATAGTGAGAGGAGGGGGGTGTTAAGTTAGGGGCCGGGGTAGGGGTTTGATCCTTAAATAGGGGTGGGGTGGATTGATCTCATCCGTTGGATCAATTAAGATGCACGGTTGAGATCAATCCACTTAACCAAACGTTGTCGTTTGGTCTAAGTTCAGGGTCAGCCTGGATCGGGTCATTGGGTCGGGTAGAGGGTTCCGGGTAAGGGCAAGGTATCTCAGCCGTTGGATTGATTTAATCCAACGGTCCTTGATGAAGCGGGACCAAACGTCGTCGTTTGGATTTGCTCCTGAGTTGGACCGGACCTGGGTTGTTTTGATTGGGCTGAGGGGGGGTTAACTTGATTTTGGGCCTGGATTTTAATCCAGGTCCGATTTTTTATTTCTTTTTCAATTATTTCATTTTTCTAATTTAAATTTCTAATTTTAATTATAAAACAATTTTAACTTCACAAAAATATATTAATTACTTTATAACAATTATTTAACACATAGACAAAACATTAATCACACAGTAACATATTTAAAAATAGAACGAATGCATATTTTTATGATTTTATTTAAATTATCTTTCAAATGCATAATTAAATCCTATATGCATGCAACATGTATTTTATTTTAATTTTCATTTTATTATGACAAAGTAAACATTTACGGACATAACACAAATATTTAACACCACGTAAATTCAAGAATTACACAATAAAAGAAATTTATTTTATTTTTTGATTTATTTTGGAGTAGTTTTCGTAAGGCAAAAATCACGTGCTCACAGCTGCCCCTCTTTGTGCGGAAACTCGAAGAGTTTTCGTGCAAAGATAAAGTGAGCGGATACGAGCGATTTTTGTCCGTTCAAATACTCCGTGGGAAGCATTTTTTGAAAGATTTGACCGAACCTCTGCTTCAAAGGTTTCCTACATATCCTTGGCTATAAAGGAATCAGGTCAATGTAGTTCGGGAAGTTTTGGGTAGCTGGGACTACCGTGGGACCGTGATGTTACTGCTGCTTCGTGCTGTTTTTACTGCTTGCTGACCTCCTTATTACACCTTACTTCCAAGGTAATACAAAAAGCTAAACTAGACTATGGTACATGAATTATAAAATCTTATCTAGATTATGCCCTTGCGTTTCTTGTTGTCTTGATTTCTTGGTGACTCTTGGGCATTTGGCTTATTCCGTATTCCCTTTCATTGTGTCCCGTATTTCTTTTGGGACTCTTGTTGTTTCTTGCTGGGGATTTTGTTGGACTCCTCTGCTTTATTGATTCTAAATGTGCTCCTTTATCATATTAGCGGGCTTTTGATTTCAAAACTTCAATTGCATTCCCTCGTTCTCCAGGTGGGTGCCTTGACTGCTTCTTTTCTTTCTTCATCCTCATTCTCCAGGTGGACGCCTGACTTCTTTTTAACTTCTTCATCCTCATTCTCCAGGTGGACGCCTGACTTCTTTAATTCTTATCCTCGTTCTCCAGGTGGACGCCTGACTTCTTCAATTCTCCATCCTCATTCTCCCGGTGGACGCCTGATTTCTTCTTTTCTCATCCTCATTCTCCAGGTGGACGCCTGACTTCTTCTTAACTTCTTCATCCTCACTTCTTTAATTCTCATCCTCATTCTCCAGGTGGACGCCTGACTTCTTCTTTTCTCATCCTCATTCTCCAGGTGGACGCCTGACTTCTTTAATTCTCATCCTCATTCTCCAGGTGGACGCCTGACTTCTTCTTTTCTCATCCTCATTCTCCAGGTGGACGCCTGACTTCTTTAATTCTCATCCTCATTCTCCAGGTGGACGCCTGACTTCTTTAATTCTCATCCTCATTCTCCAGGTGGACGCCTGACTTCTTTAATTCTCATCCTCATTCTCCAGGTGGACGCCTGACTTCTTTAATTCTCATCCTCATTCTCCAGGTGGACGCCTGACTTCTTCTTTTCTCATCCTCATTCTCCAGGTGGACGCCTGACTTCTTTAATTCTCATCCTCATTCTCCAGGTGGACGCCTGACTTCTTTAATTCTCATCCTCATTCTCCAGGTGGACGCCTGACTTCTTCTTTCCTCATCCTCATTCTCCAGGTGGACGCCTGACTTCTTTAATTCTCATCCTCATTCTCCAGGTGGACGCCTGACTTCTTCTTTTCTCATCCTTATTCTCCAGGTGGACGCCTGATTTCTTTAATTCTCATCCTCATTCTCCAGGTGGACGCCTGACTTCTTTAATTCTCATCCTCATTCTCCAGGTGGACGCCTGATTTCTTTAATTCTCATCCTCATTCTCCAGGTGGACGCCTGATTTCTTTAATTCTCATCCTCATTCTCCAGGTGGACGCCTGATTTCTTTAATTCTCATCCTCATTCTCCAGGTGGACGCCTGACTTCTTTAATTCTCATCCTCGTTCTCCAGGTGGACGCCTGACTTCTTCTTTTCTCATCCTCATTCTCCAGGTGGATGCCTGATTTCTTTAATTCTCATTCTCATTCTCCAGGTGGACGCCTGACTTCTTCTTCTTTACCAGGTATTTCCTGACACAAATATTGTCTTTGCCCCTGTTTTAAATCAAAGAAAACTTCGTTAGTTTAAAGCAGGGTGGTTAACTGGGGTATTCTTGCCGATGGTGAGGCTTCTCTTCATCTCTTTTTTATTGCCTTGGGATGGTTGAAAAAGACCGTTTTGTCTTTGTAATTGATCCTTGACTATAGTATTTCCCTCTGTATGTTTTCCTTCAAATCCTTTTAACTGTAATCATATGTCCCTTCTGACTTTACTGATCCACTTTTGATTTCACTTTTCTTACACCAATATCTTTTTATCTCCCGCCTTTCATGGCCGTATTTTGCATCATGTAACCTTGAATCTTGGTAGTATACCTTGACATTCCTTCTTATTTGTTTGGACTAAAACTTATCTCAAAGCTTTTAGAAAAGTAAGATTATTAGTGACGAAACACGCTGATTTCGACAATTATAGAATGAAAAGAAAATCCAAGTTTGGATGACTGTTGGAGAAAGAATAAAAACTTATCTGATTGGAGTTACTGGCGCCAATGATCAGGGTATGCATTTTAGATTAATCAACCCAGTCTTTTAATCAATCTCCTTTCAATTGTCTCATTTTTATTTTCCCCCAAAATTTCCGTAATCCAACTTCATTTTTCATTTCACAGACCTGTTGGACTTGTAATGTCTCAAAGAGTTTTCACCGATAAACCTTCCTCATTTGTTCATTTCTCACTTCCTTTTCGCCTTATGGTGCCTATGAAGGTTTTCACCAATAAGACTCTCTCATTTTACTTTTCTCTCAACTTCCGTCGCCTTATGGTGCCCGTGTGGGTTTTCACCTATAAGACTCTCTCATTTTTACTTTCTTTTCTTGTTTGTACCAGAGTGTTATGAACCATCTTCATTTGCTTGTCTCAGCATTTTTCTAAGATTGATCGAAAGGTCTTTTTGGTATGGGGTTAGAAATGGAAAAGGTATTAAAAGCTAAATAGCTTTGGTATGGGTTTAAAATTACAACTCTTGGAATCTTTTCTTATTTCCAATACAATTCCTGCCCCAGTTTCTTGATTGGGGTCTCTTAATGTTTCTTTTAGTGCACATTGTGTATGTCGTGCACCCTATGACCGAGCCGTGAGGCGCCTACGTATCCTTCTTTGAGGGATCAGGTCAAACGTAGTTCACTAGATAATAGTGATGATTTTTTTTTAATTTTATTTTTTATTTTTTTATTGATTCCAAGAGAGGGTAAGAAAGAAACAAATATGGCTCGAAGGGGAAACAAATGGTATAATGTTTGGATAGCAGAATAAATTGCCTTTGTCATTCCAATCTTCGAAATAATACTAAATACAAACATTCAAAAAGTTATGCATAATATCTCTTTACCGCGTCAGAATTAATTGCCATGTCTATGCATTTGCCTTCAATGTCTGTTAAGCATAGTGCACCATTTGATAATACTCTGGTCACAATGAATGGTCCTTGCCAATTCGGGGCAAATTTGCCTTTTGCCTCAACCTGATGTGGAAGAATACGTTTCAGCACATGCTGACCCACTTCAAACTTCCGTGGACGCACCTTTTTGTTGTATGCTCTTTCTATTCTTCTTTGATATAATTGACCATGACATACTGCGGCCAATCGTTTTTCATCAATCAAGTTTAACTGTTCCAGACGGGTTTTGACCCATTCATCATCATCAATCTTTGCTTCAGTGATGATCCGAAGGGAAGGAATCTCAGTTTCTGCAGGAATTACTGCTTCAGTGCCATATACCAACAAATAAGGAGTTGCTCCTACTGAAGTGCGAACAGTAGTGCGGTATCCCAATAATGCAAATGGTAATTTTTCATGCCATTGTTTTGAACCTTCTACCATTTTCCGAAGTATCTTCTTTATGTTTTTGTTGGCTGCCTCCACTGCTCCATTCGCCTTGGGCCGATATGGGGTAGAGTTGCGATGTGTAATCTTAAACTGTTGACATACTTCCTTCATTAAGTTGCTGTTAAGATTAGCACCATTATCTGTGATGATCACCTTTGGGATTCCGAATCGACATATGATATTTGAGTGGACAAAATCGACCACAGCTTTTTTGGTCACTGATATGAATGTCTTGGCCTCAACCCATTTGGTAAAATAATCAATAGCTACCAGAATGAACCTGTGCCCATTGGATGCTGCTGGCTCAATCGGTCCAATCACATCCATGCCCCAAGCAACGAAGGGCCATGGTGCCGACATTGTGTGCAATTCGGATGGTGGAGAATGAATCAAATCTCCGTGTATTTGGCATTGACGACACTTGTGCACAAAACTGATACAATCTCGCTCCATGGTAAGCCAATAGTAACCAGCTCGGAGGATTTTCTTTGCCAATACATATCCTCTCATGTGGGGTCCGCAAACTCCCGAATGTACTTCAAACATGATAGCTGTAGCTTGTCTGGCATCTATGTATCTTAATAATCCAAGATCTGGTGTTCTTTTATACAAAACTCCTCCGCTTAAGAAGAATCCATTTGCCAATCGCCTAATGGTCCTCTTTTGATCTCCTGTGGCTTGTGCGGGATATATCCCCATCCTGATATACTCCTTGATGTCGTGGAACCATGGCTCACCATCAAATTCTTCTTCGACCATATTGCAATAAGCGTGCTGGTCGTGGACTCGAATATGTAGTGGATCCACATAAGCTTTGTCTGGATGGTGCAACATTGATGCCAAAGTAGCCAATGCATCGACAACCTCATTACGGATCCTCGGAATATGCCGGAATTCCACTGATTGAAACCGCTGACAAAGATCATGTATACATTGTCGGTATGGTATGAGCTTCAAGTATCGGGTTTCCCATTCTCCTTGAATTTGATGTACCAAAAGATCCGAATCTCCCATGACTAATATTTCTTGGATACCCATATCTGCGGCTAGCCTTAACCCCAAAATGCAAGCTTCATATTCAGCCATATTATTGGTGCAATAAAATCGCAATTGAGCCGTAACAGGATAGTGATGCCCTGTTTCAGAAATGATTACGGCTCCTATCCCGACTCCTTTCATGTTAGCGGCTCCATCAAAGAAAAGTTTCCAGCCAGGTTTTTCAATTCGCTCCACCTCGTCGATATGCATTGTTTCTTCATCAGGAAAATAGGTTTTCAACGGCTCGTATTCCTCATCGACCGGGTTTTCGGCTAAATGATCGGCTAGTGCTTGGGCTTTCATTGCAGTCCGAGTCACATAGATGATGTCAAATTCTGTGAGCAATATCTGCCACTTTGCAAGTCTTCCCGTTGGCATAGGCTTTTGAAAAATATATTTCAATGGATCCAGACGAGAAATGAGGTAAGTAGTATAGGACGACAAATAGTGTTTCAACTTTTGAGCTACCCAAGTCAGGGCGCAACATGTCTTTTCCAGATGAGTATACTTAACCTCATAGGCTGTGAATTTCTTGCTAAGGTAATAGATGGCCTGTTCTTTTCTGCCAGTGAGGTCATGTTGCCCAAATACACAACCAAATGAATTTTCCAAGACTTGTCAAGTAAAGAATCAAAGGTCTTCCTGGCTCTGGCGGGACCAACACGGGTGGGTTTGACAAGTACCCTTTTATCTTATCGAACGCTTCTTGACACTCATCGGTCCATTTGACCGCAGCATCCTTTTTCAACAATTTGAAAATTGGTTCACAGGTTGTTGTGAGCTGAGCAATAAACCTGCTGATGTAATTTAACCTTCCCAACAAACTCATTACTTCAGTTTTGTTCTTTGGAGGTGGCAATTCTTGGATGGCTTTGATTTTTGATGGGTCTAGCTCGATGCCTCGCCGACTGACTATGAATCCCAGCAACTTTCCAGATGGAACTCCAAATGCGCATTTGGCAGGGTTAAGCTTGAGGTTGTACCTGCGAAGTCTTAAGAAGAACTTCCTCAAATCCCCAACGTGGTCGGCCTGATGCTTTGATTTTATGATCACATCGTCCACGTATACCTCAATCTCCTTGTGTATCATATCATGAAACACTGTGGTCATCGCTCTCATGTAGGTTGCTCCGGCGTTCTTCAAACCGAATGGCATTACCCGGTAGCAATAAGTTCCCCATGGTGTGATGAATGCCGTCTTTTCTGCATCTTCTTCATCCATTAGAATTTGATGATACCCAGCATAACAATCCACGAAAGATCCTATATCATGCTTGGCACAATTATCGATCAAAATATGGATATTGGGTAATGGGAAATTATCCTTCGGACTGGCTTTGTTGAGATTGCGGTAGTCGACGCATACTCTAATTTTGCCGTCTTTCTTTGGCACAGGAACGATATTAGCTAACCAAACAGGATATCGAGTGACTCGAATGACCTTTGCTTCCAATTGTTTGGTGATTTCTTCCTTAATTCTCACACTTATATCAGGCTTGAATTTTCTCAGCCTTTGCTTGACAGGAGGTACCGTTGGATCGATGGGCAATTTGTGAACCACTAAATCAGTGCTCAGGCCCGGCATGTCGTCATATGACCATGCAAAAACATCTTTGAATTCTATGAGTGCTTTAATTAACTCCTCTCGGATCTTTGGTTCCAGATGGACACTTATTTTAGTTTCTCAGATATTACTCGTGTCCCCTATATTGATGTCCTCGGTATCACTCAAGTTAGGTTTGATTTTTTCCTCAAAGTGAATTAACTCTTTACTAATCTCTTCAAAAACCTCATCTTCATCATATTCTGATTCATAATCACAATATATTTCTTGAATTAATATTTCGGAACCAGATTGATTTTTAAGACTGGGCTGAGGATTCCTCATGCATGCCATATCACTAGAGCTAGCGTAAAAAGAACTGTACAGGAAAAAGAAAAGAAAACTATCAGGAATGATAATAAAAAGGAAACTGCTTTTTATTGGATGATGAAAGATAACAAGGTTTGCACACTTCAAACAAACTGTAAGATAAGCTTTGGGATTACAACCCTGAAGTAACCCAAACAAACTTGAAAGAAAATCAAAATAAACTACCAAGACTCCTTTCGAATGGGGAGAGAAGTGGCTTTCCAATTATTAAGCTTTGTTTCTGGCCCAACGAATTGAACTTCTGCGTTGCTACACCCTTCTCCGCTTTCCAACATATTCACATCATTAAATAATTTCGCGAATCTTTCAATTAATTCCTCCTCAGGATTGATCCGGGATTTAGGAATTGTTGTTATCGGGCGGTTTTTAACGCCGATCTTGACAAAAGATTTTGATAGACGTGGGACTGGTTTTGGAAGAACCCATGCTTGGTGTTTCAACTTCCTGGCTTTTATCACGTCATTTACGGTGGGTATGAACCCCAAACCGAATGTTCCCCAGTTCTCGGGGAGAGATACTGGTTGTATAATTCCTTGCAAAGATAAGCCCAGACCTTTGCCGGGTATAAAACCATTCTTTAACATTTCATAAGCTACCCTGACTGATGCAGAGGATATCTTTGGATTCGGAAGATATTTCCCCTCTGGAATTTTCTCCACCGACATTGTGTTGGACATTTGGTATACCCATGGTCCCTGGTCATTTTCTGTTCCCTCGACTGGTACAATGGTACTGCTGCGAGCATTTAAACTTTCTTCCCCATGCACAACTATTTCTTGATGATCCCATTCAAACTTGACAACCTGATGTAGTGTTGACGGGACTGCTTTAGCAGCATGGATCCATGGTCGGCCCAACAACAAGTTGTAAGAGACAGTTATGTCCACCACTTGAAATTCCATTGTGAATTCAACTGGCCCTATTGTTAGTTCCAACACTATGTCGCCAAATGAATCTCTGCTTCCACCGTCAAACCCCCGTACGCAGATACTATTCTTCTGGATCCTCTCCTCTTTAATTTTTAATTTGCTTAAAGTGGAGAGAGGGCATATGTTTGCACTTGACCCATTGTCAACCAATACCCGGGTTACTACGGAGTTTTCACATTTCACGGTGAGGTAAAGAGCTCTGTTATGCTCGGTACCTTCCACAGGTAATTCATCATCAGCAAATGTAATTCTGTTTGTCCCAAAGATTCTGTTGGCTATTCTTCCCAAATGATTTACAGAGATCTTTTCAGGAACATGAGCCTCATTCAGGATTTTCATTAAAGCCAGACGGTGCTCCTCTGAATGGATCAGTAATGACAACAATGAAATTTGCGCGGGTGTCTTCTTCAATTGATCCACAACAGAATAGTCATGGAGTTTCATTTTTCTTAAAAACTCTTCCGCCTCTTCTTCCGTCACAGCTCTCTTTATTGGTGTTGGACTATTTTTAGTTTTTCTTAACTCTTCGGGCGTAAAACATCTTCCCGAACGAGTCAAGCCTTGCACCTCACACACTTCTTCCTTGACTTCTTTTCCCTTGTACATTACAGTCACCCGTTCATAGTTCCATGGGATGGCTTTGTTGTTGATGACTGGCAGCTGGGTCACAGGTGTGATGATGACCCGATCTGTACGGGCTCCTTCCACGAATACAATGGGTTTGTTAGCAACCCCTGGTACTATCACTTTCGGCCTTTCTTGTTTTGGGGCAACTTTGCTCGATGATCCCTCCTTGTCTACCACAGATGATTCATCGCCATTTCTGCTCTGTTTAGGTACCGGCTTCTCCTCTGTTAACTGCTTATCTGGTTTGGCTTCATGAGACTTGATCATCATGACAGTTTGTGACGGCTTCTTTGTCTCCCCATCAGCTTGTATGATTTCTATCATATTAGCCTCTTGATGGGCTGACATTGGATTTCTATTGATATTGGGAGCTTCGGGGGTTTGAACCTCGATTTTATTAGTATCAATCAGCTCTTGTATTGCATTTTTTAAATGCCAGCATTTCTCCGTATCATGGCCTGGTGCACCGGAGCAATATTCACAGCTAATGGTGTAATCCAGATTCTTTGGAGGAGGATTGGGTAGCTTGGATTGTATTGGTCTCAGCATGTCTAGCTGTCTCAGCCTGTGGAACAGACTAGTGTAAGACTCTCCCAATGGAGTGTAAGTTTTCTTTTTCTGTTCTCTTTCCCCCTGAACGCTGGCCTCGGCCTGAAACCTGGTCCGGGATAGGCTCGTGGGTAAGTACTTGGTGTGGCAGGAGCACGCCAATTGGTGTGAACAGGTGGCTGATTGTATGCTTGAGCATGGTTAATGGAGAAATGAGGCTCCGAAGGGTGATAGTAGTGTTGGGATGAATCATGGTGGTAAGCTGATTGGCGAGGTCGTTGTTGATTATAGTAAAGCGGTGAACCTCTGGGTCCCGACCAAATTCCTGAATCAACTACCGCTGCTTCCTCCCTCTTCTTTCTTCCGATTCCTCCTACCCCGCCTTGAATAGCTTGAGTAGTTGCCTTAATTGCTGAATAGCACATAATTTTATTTGTTTTGAGACCTTCTTCCACCATACCTCCCATCTTCACCACTTCGTTGAATGATTTTCCAACCGCTGAAACCAGATGGGCATAGTAAGTTGGCTCCAAGGCTTGGAGGAAGTAGTCTACCATTTCGCTCTCCTTCATAGGAGGATCCACTCTTGCTGCCTGTTCTCTCCACCGAAAACCATACTCTCTGAAACTTTCATTGTGTTTCTTCTCAAATTTTGTCAAAGATAATCGATCTGGGATGATTTCCAGATTGTATTGGAAATGGTATGCGAAGGCATGTGCCAGGTCATCCCAGGTGTACCATCTCCCATGGTCCTGGCGTGTATACCACTCCAAAGCTGATCCGCTTAAACTTTGACTGAAGTAAGCCATCAATAATTCATCCTTTCCCCCAGCTCCTCGCATCTTGCTACAGAAACCCCTTAAGTGGGCTACTGGGTCGCCGTGCCCATTGTATAGGTCAAATTTGGGCATTTTGAAGCCAACTGGTAATTGTACATTGGGGAATAACCACAAATCTTTGTATGCTACACTGACTTGCCCACCTAATCCTCGCATGTCTCTGAACGATTGTTCCAAACTCTTGACCTTCCTGAACATCTTTTCTTGCTCAGCATTTTTGGCTGGCTTGTCAATTTCGGTTGGGAGATCAAAACGAGGAGCAGTTGAATTAATTTCGGAGGCTTTGAGGGTAGGCTCCGGAGGGTAATATTGGTTGTCCTGGGCCTGGAATGTAGGCTCACTAGGAGATTTGTGAAATGTAGCAGGGGGAGGTGCTACGAAAACAGGAGTCATAGGTGGAGGAAAGTATGGAACTGGTTTCGGAGGTGGAGACTGTGGTGTCTGAGAGGTGGTGCCTCGGTAATGCTGGTAAATGGGGAAGTTTGGGGATAATTCAGTGGTAATATTATCCTGAGTTTGGGTCATTGATGGAGCAGGGTTATTTGGGTAAGATGGGGGTAACTGTCCTGTAGACCAGGCTTGGTACATCTCAGTCATTTGCTGCTTGAGTTTAAACATCTCTTCTTTCATTTTCCCGACATCCATCTCCTCTAGCTCCATACCTGTGTCAACATCTGGGATAGACATACATTCGGGTATTGATCCTTTTGATCTTGTGTGATAGTGATAATATGCCAGTATACTCTTTAGAGAAACTAACTGCTTGAATTCTGGAAATGAACAAACTTGTTAGTTTTGAGAGTTTAACACATATATAATCACACGTTGAGATGCAATGCTCCTAGACAAATAATCCCTTTCTATTATGCATTTGCTCGGCTGCTTGTGTCGTCCCAGCTTTCTTGAAATTTTTATTGTTATTCACTTTTATTTATTATATATATCTTTTATTGTGGTGGTCGAATCCTATAGAGATTGCCTACGTATCATGCCCCCGCATGAATCAGACCTTGCGTAGTTCGGACTAAAGGCAATCACTTTTGTTCATTATACAAAGATGGAATTACATTTGAAAACTTTTAAGAAAATGGTTTGAAACACACACACTTAAATCAAAATAAAAGATACAATTCTTAACATCTCACAACATGCCCCACTTTCCACTTTTGTTGTCAAATATTGGATTATCTGCTCAATGTGGGGCTTGACCTGGATGGCCTCCCAGCGTACGATACATCCTTTCCAACTCCATTGCTAGATGACGAGCAAAAGTGGGCGCATGCTCTGTAAACCTTTCATAATCCATTCCTTGGCAGTTTACATAACTTTGAGATGTGAAGACTGCCAGGTCGTGGATTTGTACCCTGAAACCTTGGAGACGTTGGTCTTGGTCTTGCAATTGCCGCTGACGAGTGGTGGCTATATCTCTGACACGGTTTTCACGATCTAGAGCTGATTCTAACAGAGCTTGGAGTCTGGCCTGCTCTAATCTTGCTTGCGCTCTTTCTCTGTCGAGGTCTGCTTGTTGATGTTCTCTGTTGCATCTTCTTGCCTCTTCTAGTTGCGCACGAAGCTGGTCTTCTGATTGCATCCAATGGTCTTTTTCCTTCTTGAATTGTGCCCTGTCTTTTTTGGATTGCCTATCTTGGCGTTCCTTATTAGATCTGGCTTCTTCGTTTAATTGCTGGATCCTTTCTTTTGCTTTGCTCAATGCCCTTTCGTTCTCTGCAAGAATAGAATCATAATCTTGCATTCTTTCAAAAAGATTGGCGATGGTTTTTTGATCCTTCCAGCTCCTCTTTGGTGTCTCAGAAACTCTTTTCATTCTTTGGAATCGAGCATGAAGATTTTCATTCTCACAAGCTAGACTCTTCTTCTCGCCTTCGGCTTCTTGTGCTTGCAAATCTTTCTCCAAACTGAGGCTTCTCAGATTTTCTTTTAGGGCATGGATAGTTGCTTTGTACCCTTTTTCCTTTTCTCCCCAGATCAACCGCTCTTGGATTTTATCATTGAAGTTTTGAACATGGGGTCTTTTTGTTGGCCTTCTTAGCTCAGGCTCTGGTACATCATCCACGCGAGACCGTTTTTCAAACCACCTTGCATATCCAGGATTTATCTCACCCTTTGTAGTGTCTGGGACTTGAGTATCACTTTTCAAGTATCAACATCCATTCCACATCTGCTAAAGTAGAGCCTCGGGAATAGTGGCTTCTGGGTGTAATTCGATTACTTGCATACTCAAATCTTCATCATCAGGAACTACTTGATATCTCCCTAATTGCCTTAGGACTCTTAGTGGCGCATACGGCTGAATGCTTCTCAATCCCAATAGTAGTAGATAACTATTTGAGGTTGACATGTGTATTACTTCCCTCATCGGGAGCCATCCCAAAGTCCATTCAATCTGATTTGCCGTTAACGCCTTTAGATGAGATACCCATGCTTCTATCCCTTCTGGAGCCTGATAATTTTTTGTTCTTTCCTCATAGCTCTCGATGCAATTATCATTGTTTGACCCATACTATATGATCTTGGGCTGTTGTTGGAGATGTTCCATCACCCACATTTGCAACAAAATTTTGCATCCTTCGAAGACTTTTGCTCCTGATTTACATAAAGTCAAAGCCCGATAAATATCTGATAGAATGATGGGGATAAGGGTGTGATTTTCTTTGGTGGTGAGGATTTGCACAACTTTCGCGGTGCGAATATCAATTGTTCGCTCTTTGTTTGGGAAGACCATGACTCCTAGAAAAGCCACCATGAAGGCAAAACGACGGTGAATCTGCCAAGTGTCTTTGTTTTGCTTGTTAGTAAGGCCTTTATCATGAATTTCGAACCCATCTGACATTTCGAACCTTGAATACAAAAAGTTGAAGGAGCAACATCCATTGATGACATTGTTTTTCCTGATTTGACTACTGATGTTCAGAAGACCGAAGAATCGATGTACCGAAGGAGCCTTTGTGAATATCAAGCTTTGATTTCTTAGACTTCCGTCAAAACCAGCATATCCAGTTATCTCCTCTAATGTAGGAGTAAGCTCGAAGTCAGAGAAATGAAAGACATTGTGAACAGGGTCTCAAAAAGTTACTAACGCCGCAATCAGATCATCACGGGGTTTAACTTTCATAATGTCCGTGAGATTTCCCAAATGCTTGACGACCCATTTTTGACCATCTTCTCCTAAATCATACCACCACATTTGAAGCTGAAATAGAAATTCTTCTGTACTCGTGGATGAGCGGCTTTGTGTGGTGCTCATTTTGTATCTGAAATTTAATTTTAATAAAGTCAAACTTCATTTTGAAAATTTATACTAAAAAAATCATTTTCAAATTTTTTTTATTTATTAAATACCTTTATTTCAAGATTTAAAACTATTTTTCTTTTTTCGAAATTTTTAAAACAACCCATTTTATTCCTTTCTTCTCACTATGATTTCATTTAAGCTGGTCAACAAGCATGTTCGAGGCAAATGAATGCACAAGTAGCAAGTAGGATGCATCATGATGGTCTTTTTATTTCGGGTTCACCTGTCCTAGACAGACCCAATCCCTGTGTTGAGTCTCCAAGGCCAAATGTACATGATGTAAATATACGTTCCTACTAGGGATCCGGTACATGGCTGAGTTATTCTAATTGAAAAACCTGAGGTTGATTGTTCTAAACCTGGCTTACCCAAACGGACAGTTTGAGCCGAAGCGGGGGCAACGTACCGGGAGCACGAAAGTCTACCCGGCCTAGTTACTTGTCCCAACTTCGTCTTATTTGGTATGACTTTAACAGAAAGGTGGGCCACGCGCACGTGTGCACCATAAATTTAGAAGACTCAGAAAGAGGGAGGTTTCATAGCAATTGTATATGCATAATTCAAATAATATTAAAGCAGTAAAAATTTCATTTAGCATATTGAGCATATATCATGTAAAAATCAGATAATAAATAAAGCCAATTATAACAGTTATTATAAGCTTGAATTCTTAAACCCTGAACCAGTGGTTCTGGGTTTAGTCCCCAGCAGAGTCGCCAGAGCTGTCGCACCTCCATTTTACAGCGCCCACGGGGCGCGTGGGGGAGTTTTCTCCAATTGAAGGACAATCGAAACGGGATTTATTTAATTATTTCAGAGTCGCCACCTGGGAATTTTAAGGCGTCCCAAGTCACCAATTTTAATTCCTGAATCGAGGAGAATATGACTCTGTTTATTATTCTGCAAACCAGAAATCCTGAGTAAGGAATTCTGTTAATCCGGAAGAAGGTGTTAGGCATTTCCGAATTTCGTGGTTCTAGCACGGTCGCTCAACTGTTTTTATTATTGGCTTAATTATCTTGATTTTACTAAATACGTTTTTATTGCATGATTTTACTACCGCTTTTTTACTTATTGTTTACAATTATATGGACGAATTACGCGTACGTATATTCGTATTATATACTTTTTATAATTATCGGGGATCATGTCACGCGTACGTGTACACAATAAAATTGTCCATGTTATAGTTTTTATAAAAATATATGTTCGAAATTTAAAACAAAATCAGGAACATCATTACCCTTTTTATTTAAATAATGAACTGCACATCTAGGGTTTTATGAAATAAATTTAATGTTTTCCAAAGAAATTCGTTTTTTATTAAATATTCACTCGAAATTGCGCGTACGCATAATCCGAATTTTTGCTTTTTAAAAAAAAAAAATATAATCAGGGTGCGCGAACGCATCCCCGATTGCGCAAAATCTTTGTTAATAATATTATGGACTTTCCCCAAATTGTTTATTATATCATGAGAAATATCCATTTAAGATACCCTTGAACTCTTGAAAAGAATTCATAATTTATTAAATGTTGCCCGTCGATTATAATTCCCGCGTATAAATTATATTTATCCAGACTATTCAAATTCAAAGAAAAGAAAAAATATGATTAACACTATTTTCGGCAAATACAACATTATATATCTACCAAAGAATGAATTGCATATGAAACTTAAAAACAAATGATTCATAAAGGGAAGAAATATTTTCCAAGAATTTTCATTATTTTTATTTAGTGCAAATTCTATTTTTTACTTACCATTGATTTAAAGTGTTGCAATCTGTGCATGTACATCTCAACTTATTCTCATATACTCGTTTTTAATCTAATAGGCGAAATTATTTTAATTAATTATGCTTGTGATTGAGTTGGGATAGATATATATAATCAAACCAATTTGATTCTCAATCTATATGAATTATTACTAAGCATTATCTTTCACATTGTATACGTTCCTAGGCCCTTTATTATTAGGAAAGAAAACAAATCTTCCTGTTGACTTAATAAAAAGATATTGCATACAATATTACTCATCATATTTGACATTGTGAACATAGCGGATTATACTAACGCGTCTTTCAACTATTGATTATAACACAACCAAGGTTGTGCCAAAAGATAGCAAATTGCAACCAACATCATCTAGCTTTCAACAACAACTAACTTACTAACAAAATAAACCAATAGCGTATTTTTCCTTGATATTTCCATATTATACTATACCTAGCTAACAATACCATAAAGTGTAAATAAAAGCCAACTTTCTGCCATGCTTCCTATTTACACAACTCAAAGATAACTAAACTAATGAAATTTTGACATGGATAACATTATTACAAAGTTTTATATGAATTTCAAAATAAGACAATTAACTTGTAGCCATCGAGTCGAACTCACTACTGGTTAACCAACATGAAACCAAAGCTGAAATTTTTAACTAAAGAACTTAAATGAATAGAAGATAGTATTACAATTCAAACTTTATTTATTTGTCATGTTGAATCTCTTTCCAACATAGAATTTAAGAGATATGTACCTGAAAATGAAGGTAGAAGAAGTAAATTTTCAGCAGTTGCAGCAGTAACAAAACCAGCAGAATATACCAACAACACAGCAAGTCTGAACAAGACCCGTTAACCCAGATGAATAGTGACAGACACTTGAGGGAAAGATTTCAGATTCAGACTGAATAATATCCACAAAAAAAACAAACAACGGACAGATTCTAGAAGGATAACATTTTTTCAGATTTTCAGTTTCTTCCTGTTTCGGATTCCAATTTCTGATTTTTTTTCTGTTTCTGTTTTCTTCTCTTCTTTCCTTTCTGTCTGAAAGCCCTCCTCTTCAGTTTTAAAATCTAATCCTTAAAACTTATTCCTTTCTCTTTACAATCTGACATTAAACTCTGATTTTTCCTCCTCAATTTCACACTCTCTTTTTCTCTCTTTAAAATCTCTTTTCAATCTCCTCTTAAAAATCTGTTTGCTTCCTCTATTTATACAGGTCTGTCCCTTTCTTTTTAAGTGCTGTCTGGACCCCCTTTTTGTTATCTAAGGCAGATTTTCCCTTAAAATCTGCCACTGAACTGCTTTTTCTTATTCAAACAGCACTAAGGATACCTTTACTTTATTTTCAGCCCCTCCACTTCCTTTGGTTTCCTATTATCCTATTAGATTAACAGCCACTAACACTCCACTTCCAGCACACTAGCACTAACACTATTTTTTACTGTTTCATTCCCAGAAATGCCCTGAAATCCTACTGTTATTACTGCCCATTAATACAAGATCAGAATCTATTATGAAACAGATTTAAAAATCTGTTCAAACCTAATTATCAACCTGATTTAAAACAGCTAATACCAATTCTCTTAAGTTCCTAACACAGTTGTATCTACCCAACAATTGTGAAATTGAATTTACCTAACATCTCAACAACATTATACTGAATTTCAACATAACAAATTATACTAAACTTCAACTTTGAACTAAAATCAAACAAACACAGGAGCATTGTCAATATATTGACAATGCCCTGAAACTTAATGTTCAGACAATAACATATATACAACACTTATTTTGACAGATTCATATAAACCAGGATGATTTAACTGACGAGTATTAATTAAAAATGATTATCTATAACATCTGTCAACAAACAGTCCATAAAAACAGAAACAGATTGTTTCAATCAGTATTATCATAAATGAGAATTCGTAATATAACTAATCGACGAACTTAATCGAGTCGATTACTCACATTGTAAATAATCACAACCAACAGAAATAGTTTCATATTTTGATCATATAGACGAGTATGAGACAGTATAACAATAAAAGATGGGAAAATTACACAGACTAATGAAACAAACATAAAATACACGTAGAATACACAAAAGAAATAGAAAAAATACCTCTGAATCTTCAAACTTCATACGGACTCGAACTCAACTTGGGTTCGGACTTTGTTTGAAATCAAACAGACCTTAGTCGAAGTATTTTCCACTGAAAATACTTCGACTAAGGTCGATTAAACCTCAATCTTTATTTAATTTGGACAGAATCCAAAAGTCTGGTATTTCTAGGTTTTTTTGAAGATTCGATTTGGGACTTAACCATTTCTGGTCAGATTCGAGGGGGACCAAATACGACACAAGGGTGAGGGTAACCTAGGGGTCATTTGGTGTCAATTTAGAACAGATCTGAGTTTGTTCTTGTTTGGTCTGAATCTTCAAAAGAAGATTCGAGAAGCTCGGAAGTGATTCGATCCAAACAAGCAACAGATCCATACCTAGGGTGGTTAGGAGAAGCTATGGTGTCGATTTGGGGCTGTTAGGTTTAGATCTGAGTTTGGCTCGAATCTTCAAATGAAGATTCGAGAACCTTCAGGAAGATTCGAGCCAAGAGGCTAACATATTCGGATAGAGGGTGTTCAGGGGGTTCTGGGGTGTTAAGGTGGTGACCGGCGGCGTTGATGCCGCCGGGTTTCAAGCGAAGGGGAATAGGGGCGGCTAGGGTTAGGGGTTTGGTTTGGGAACGATGATGAACAGTGAGAGGAGGGGGGTGTTAAGTTAGGGGCCGGGGTAGGGGTTTGATCCTTAAATAGGGGTGGGGTGGATTGATCTCATCCGTTGGATCAATTAAGATGCATGGTTGAGATCAATCCACTTAACCAAACGTTGTCGTTTGGTCTAAGTTCAGGGTCAGCCTGGATCGGGTCATTGGGTCGGGTAGAGGGTTCCGGGTAAGGGCAAGGTATCTCAGCCGTTGGATTGATTTAATCCAACGGTCCTTGATGAAGCGGGACCAAACGTCGTCGTTTGGATTTGCTCCTGAGTTGGACCGGACCTGGGTTGTTTTGATTGGGCTGAGGGGGGGTTAACTTGATTTTGGGCCTGGATTTTAATCCAGGTCCGATTTTTTATTTCTTTTTCAATTATTTCATTTTTCTAATTTAAATTTCTAATTTTAATTATAAAACAATTTTAACTTCACAAAAATATATTAATTACTTTATAACAATTATTTAACACATAGACAAAACATTAATCACACAGTAACATATTTAAAAATAGAACGAATGCATATTTTTGTTATTTTATTTAAATTATCTTTCAAATGCATAATTAAATCCTATATGCATGCAACATGTATTTTATTTTAATTTTCATTTTATTATGACAAAGTAAACATTTACGGACATAACACAAATATTTAACACCACGTAAATTCAAGAATTACACAGTAAAAGAAATTTATTTTATTTTTTGATTTATTTTGGAGTAGTTTTCGTAAGGCAAAAATCACGTGCTCACATACACAAAAATGTACAGAAGTGTAGTATGAGCACACCACAGCGGTGCCTAGTAAGTATCAAGACTAACCTCGGTGGAGTAGTGACGAGGAACAGTCAAGACACCTGCTGGTCAAATGAAATGAACAGGATATGATAATAAATTATCAAGATAAAGATAACGAGGTACTATCAACAGTGGAGAAAAATAAAAATACAAACAGTAGGGACAATAAAGGGAGAACACATGTAATAACGAACGATAACCAAGTAAATCAGATAACCAAGTAAATCAGATAACCGAGTAAATCAGCACTGACATAACAGAGACAGAGACAATTAAGAATGTATTCAAATAAAGAAGGTAATGCCAACTCAATCAATCACATCATGTCTAATACACAATCCCAACCATCTCAATCCTCGGTTTCTCATATCATAATCTCAACTTCCGAACCTTCAGCGCATATGGCACCTTGTGCCCACATATTTTCCATCTCACTTTCAACAACAAAATCCACATGATATGCAATACATAATGTCCGTACAAATGCACTCAAGATGTTCAACAAGTCTCATTTACATAATATAAAGTAAATTACATTTCTAAAATAATCAGGAAAATCAGCGAGAAAAGGTGAAGTTGTTTTTAGAAATCATTTGAGTAAAGAAAGTACCCCTTTTAATTAAAATACAACATCGAATGAATTATTATCTTTAACATGGGAGTTAATAACTTAAAACTTAGTAAAAATTCCTTTTTAAGTAAAATACAACCTCAGCCGGTTTAAGGGAATATAATTGAAAAACTAATTGAATTTAAGATGAAACAATTATTGAAATTTGAAGTATTGAAAAATATGCATATATAAATACGGCGATGTATTGAAAACACTGTAGGTTCCAACACAAAGAATCCCAGCAATAAAGGAATTTAAACAGTTAAAACCCTTGAATTGATAACAACAAATAAACATAGCTAACAGAAAGTGCATGACGTTCTTTCTTGTTGCGGCGTGCAACTCGATCCCAAATCATATAATACCGTTGCGACGTGCAACCTGATCCCATTTCATATAATATCATTGCGGCGTGCAACCCGATCCCATTTATATAATACCGTTGCGGCGTGCAACCCGATCCTATTTCATATAATACCGTTGCGGCGTGCAACCCGATCTCATTTCATATAATACCGTTACGACGTGCAACCCGATCCCATTTCATATAATATCATTGCAGCATGCAACCCGATCCCATTATACAATTCAACATCAATCATAAAGAATCCCGACGAGGGAACAAGAGTATAACAACAACATCCCAGCAAGGGAGGCAATATCATAAACAACAATATCTCGGCAAGGGATACAACAATGATAATCATCATACTAAGCATGAGTAGTACATAATAAGAGTCACAGAAAAACCAAGAAACACACTAACCTTAACAAAACAACAAAACCTAATAAGCATGTGATAACTACACCGATAATCACAACAATTGGACATGTATCACATTTGCACTAAGTCATAGAAAAACTCACAATCAATAAGTATCAAAACAATAAAGAAGACAATCACTTCAATTAAGGCAATTAGGGGCCAAGTAACACGTAAGAATTAGAGGAAAGCTAGCAACATCATATGGAGCATATAGAGGTAATTTAAGCAGTTAGGAAACTCAAGCATGATGGAATACTTTGCATATAATGAACATAAGGACCTAAAAACCCAAGAGGCAAGTTTCCCACAAATAAGTTCGAGCACACACTCGTCACCTAGCATGCACGGACTACAATTAGCATAGAAGACTCAAATCCTAAGGGAAAGTCCCCCACACAAGGTTAGGCAAGATACTTACCTCAATCCGGCCAATTCAATACTCACTTTAGATTTTCCTTTTACTAATTCATCAACGCTCGGCTCAATCTAGTCAAAAACAACTTGAATACATCTAACAATACGAGAGAAAACAATTCCAATTAACAAAACTATGACTTTTATACAATTTGCAAAAAGTCAACTCCCCGGGCCCGCACCTCGGAACCTGATAAAATTTACAAAAACCGAATATCCATTTCGATATGAGTTAACCTATACAAAAATTATCCAATTCCGATACCATTTGGTCCTTCAAATCATCATTTTACATTTTTGAAGAACTTTACAAATTTTTCCCAAATTTCATCCCAAATCACGAATCAAATAATGAATTCAATGATAGATTTATGTATTCTAGCCAAATCCGAGTTAGAATCACTTACCCCAATGAATTTCTTGAAAAACCTTCAAAAAATCGCCAAGATCCGAGTTCTCTAGGTCAAAATATGAAATAAAACCCTAAACCTCGTATTTATAGTGCACCTCCCAGATTTCCATCACTGCTGACCGCGGAAAACCACCACTGACCGCGGTAAATCCACCGCTACAGTGAAAAATATTGACTGCAGTGACATGCTTTAGTATTTTGGCCATAACTTTCTTTACAGATTTCAAAATTGTGATTTCTTTACCTTTATGGAAACTAGACACGAAGGGATACAACAATTTATTTTTGAATCATCTAAAAATTCCTTGTATATCAAACGATATAGGCTTCCAAAGTCAGACCAGTGAACCTGTAGATTCTTCCTCACCGCGAACCGCGGACCATTTTCCGCTATAGCGAAAATTCCACTGCTGCAGCAAAATATCACCACTGATAGCAGTTCTTTTGGCTGTTGGGGTGATGATTTACCGTTGTCCGCGGCCCCCCACGATCCGTAACAACTTCCGAGTGCTTAAAAGTCCAAACTCGCTCAAAACTCACCCTGAAACTCATCCGAGGCCCCCGGAACCTCAACCAAATGTACCAACACCTCCCATAACATCATATGAACTTAGTCCCACTCTCAAATCACTTCAAACATCGGTAAAACCACAAATCAGATGCCCAAACGCATGAAAATCACTATGAACTTCAAGGACCTCTAGAATTGCAACCAAGCGTCCGAACCATATCAAATCAACTCCAAACGACAACAAATTTTGCAGGCAAGTCACAAATAACATAACGGGGCTGTTCCAACTTTCGGAATCACATTCTGACCTCGATAACATAAAAGTCAACTATGGGTCGTACCTCTCCATTTTCCAAACTTCAACATTTCCAACTTTCACCAATGCCACAAATTACCCTACGGGCCTCCAAACCCAAATCCGAACACACGCCTAAGTCCAAAATTACCATACGAAGCTACTGACATCATCCAAAACTCATTCTGGAGCTGCTTACTCAAAAGTCAAATTCTGGTCAAATTCTCTCCGCTTAAGCTTCCAGAACTATATTCCTTCTTTCCAATTCGACTCTGATTCATCCGAAAACTGAATCCAACCATGCACACAAGTCGATATACATAATGTGAAGCTGCTCTTGACCTCAAACTGTTGAACCGAGCACAATTTCTCAAAACAACAGGTCAGGTCGTTACAAGTTTCTACCTCCGAACCACTCGTATCTTGTCATAATTAACCTAATAACATCAATTATTGCTAAAGAAATCAATTCTAATACATAATTATAAGTTTCCCAACATTTCTCCCAAAAAGTCAAAAATCGACCCCAGGCCCGCTTGGTCAAAACTCGAGGTTCGGACAAAAACCCATTCACCCATTCACCCCCCGAGCTCGAATATGTAATTAGTTTCGAAACTCACCCGAGCCCTCGGGGCTCCAAACCAAACATGCGCACAAGTCTTAAAACATCATACAAATTTGTTTGTGCGATCAAATCACCAAAATAACATCTAGAAATACGGATTTAGCACCAAAACACATGAAATTCCTAATAACACTTTGAAATTCCTATTTTCATAACCAGACGTCCAATTCGCGTCAAATAAGTTTCGTTTCTCACCAAATTTCATAGATAATGTATAAATACTATTTTAGACCTATACCGGGCTCCAAAACCAAAATACGGGCCCGATACCAACAAGATCAAACATTAACCAAAATTTTAAAACCATTGATTTTCAGTCTTACAATTTTCATCAAAAATTCATTTCTCGGGCTAGGGACCCCAAAATTCAATTTCGGGCATACGCCCAGGTCCCATATTTCGATACGGACCCAACAGGACTATCATAACACGAGTCCGGGTCCATTTACTCAAAATGTTGACCGAAGTCAACTAAATTAACTTTTAAAGGCAAAAATTATTATTTTTATCAATTTTTCACATAAAGCTTCCCGAAAACATGCCCGGGCTACGCACGCAAATTGAGGAGGAATAAAATGAGGTCTTAAAGGCCTTAGAACATGGAATAGAGTTCTAAAACATAATATAACCTTTTGGGTCATCACATTCTCCACCTCTAAAACAACCGTTCGTCCTCGAACGGACATAGAAAAGTACCTAAGCTGGTGATAAGGTGGGGATATCTGCTCCGCATATCAGACTCGAACTCCTAGGTAGATGCCTCAACAGGCTGACCTCTCTATTACACTCAAATCGAAGGATAACTCTTCAATCTTAACTGACGAGCGTGCCGGTCTGAAATGGCTATCGACTCCTCCTCGTAGTCAAATCCTTGTCCAACTGGACATTGCTAAAATCTAACATGTGGGATGGATCACTGTGATACTTCTGAAGCATGGACATATGAAACACTGGATGTACTACTGATAAGCCTGGGGGCACGCAAGTCTGTAGGCCACCTCTCCCACTCGCTCAAGGATCTCAAAAGGCCCAATATACCTAGGGCTTAACTTGCCCATCTTTCCAAATCTCATTACATCCTTCATTGGTGAAACCCGAAGAAATACTCTCTCTCCAACCATGAATGCGACATCACAAACTCTGCGGTCGACATAAGTCTTCTGCCTGGACTGAGTTGTGCAAAGTCTATCCTGAATGATCTTAACCTTATCCAAGGCATTCTGTACCAAATCTGTATCCAATAACCAAGCCTCCCCCGGATCAAACCATCCAACCGGCGATCGACACAGTCTACTATATAATGCCTTATAGGGAGTCATCTGGATGCTCGACTAATAATTGTTGTTGTAAGAAAACTCTGCTAACGGCAAGAACTGATCCCACGAACCTTCAAAATCAATAACACACGCGCGGAGCATATCCTCTAAGATTTAAATAGTACGCTCGGACTATCTGTCCATCTAAGGATGGAATGATGTGCTCAACTCGACCCGCGTACCCAACTCACATTGTACTACCCTGTAGAAGTGCGAGGTAAATTGCGTACCTCAATCCAAAATGATAGACACGAGCACACCGTGAAGACGAACGATCTTACAGATATAAATCTCTTCCAACTGCTCTGAAGAATAGGAAACTGCATCGAACTTCCTCTAAGTCCGTAGGAGTCCAACAACGAAATCCATAGTGATATGCTCCCACTTCCACTCAGGAATCTCTATCTTCTGAAGCAAATCACTAGGTCTCTGATGCTCATACTTTACTTGTTGACAAATTAGACACCGAGCTACATATGCAACTATATCCTTCATCCTCTTCTACCAATAATGCTGCCGCAAGTCGGGAACTGTGGGCCTCCTCTAGAATCAACTCATGACGTCCATCCACATTAGGCACACAAACACGACCCTTCATCCTCAAAACTCCATCATCTCCAACTGTAACCTGCTTGGCATCACCGTTCTACACTATGTCCCTAAGGACAAGCAAATGAGGGCCTTCATACTGCCGCTCCCTGATACACTCAAATAAGGAAGACCGAGCGACTGTGCAAGCTAAAACACAACTAGGCTCAGAAACATCCAACCTCACAAACTGATTGGCCAAAGCGTGAACATCCAATGCAAGCTGTCTCTCACTAACTATAATATATGAAAGGCTAACCATACTAGCTGACTTCCTACTCAAAGAATCATCCACCACATTGGCCTTCCCGGGGTGATACAAGATGGTGATATTATAGTCTTTCAATAGTTCCAAACACCTTCTCTACCTCAAATTGAGCTTATTTTGCTTGAACAAATACTGCAAACTCGTATGATCTGTGAACACCTCACACAACATGCCATATAGATAGTGCCTCCAAATTTTCAGCGCGTGAACAATGGTTGCCAGCTCCAAGTTTTGAACTGGATAATTCTTCTCGTGAACCGTTAGTTTCCGTGAAGCATTTACAATAACTTTGCCACCCTGCATCAATACCATACCAAGTTCAATATGAGATGCATCACAATATACTGTATAGGGCCCTGAACCTATGGGCAACACCAACACCAATGCCATAGTCAAAGCTGCATTGAGCTTCTGAAAGCTCACTTCACACTCGTCTGACCATCTGAATGGGGCACCCTTCTGAGTCAACCTAGTCAATAGGGTTGCTATAGATGAAAACCCCTCCACAAATCGATGGTAATAACCCGCTAAATCCAAGAAACTACGGATCTCCGTGGCGGAAGTAGGTCTAGGCCAATTCTGAACGGCCTTAATCTTCTTAGAATCCACATGAATACCCTCTGCTGATACCATGTGACCCAAGAAAGCAACTGAACTCAACCAAAACTCACATTTCAAAAACTTAGCATATAACTGGCTGTCTCTCAGAGTCTGAAGTACGATCCGAAGATGTTGCTCATGCTCCTCTCGACTCCGGGAGTATATCAAGATATCATCAATAAAAACAATCACAAAGGAATCCAGGTAAGGCTTGAACACCCGGTTCATCAAATCCATAAATGCTGCTGGGGCATTTGTCAAGCCAAATGACATTACCAGGAACTCATAATGCCCAAATCGAGTCCGAAAACCTGTCTCAGGGACATCAGAAGCCCTAATCCTTAACAGATGGTAGCTAGACCTCAAATCGATCTTTGAAAACACCTTGGCACCCTGAAGCTGATCAAATAAGTCATCAATTCTCGGTAGTGGATACCTGTTCTTGATGATGACTTTGTTTAACTGCTGATAATCTATGCACATCTTCATTGATCCATCCTTCTTCTTTACAAACAATACTAGGCCGAATAAACCCCTTATCAAGGAGTTCCTGAAGCTGTCCCTTCAACTTCTTCAACTCCGCCAATGCCATACGATACGGTGGAATAGAAATGGGCTGAGTGCCTGGAACCAAATCAATACAGAAGTCAATATCCCTGTCGGCTGGCATCCCTGACAGGTCTGTAGGAAATACCTCAAGAAACTCTCGAACAACTTGTACAAAACCCATGGAACTAACCTCCGTACTAGAATCACGAACATAAGCAAAACAGCTCTTCTCGACCATACATCGAGCCTCCATATATGAGATAACCCTACTGGTAGAATGACTAGGAGTCCCTCTCCATTCTAAACGAGAAAACCCCGGCAAGGCTAAGGTTATTGTCTTGGCGTGACAGTCCAATATAGCATGATAAGGTGACAGCCAATCCATACCCAAAATGACATCAAAATCGACCATATCGAGAAGTAGGAGATCTACGCTAGTGTCAAAACTCCCAATAGTAACCACACATGAATGATAGACGTGATCTACAACAATAAAATCTCCCATAGGTATGGACATATACATAGGCACTCAAGGAATTACAGGGCACAACCAAATATGAAGCAAAGTAAGATGACACATATGAGTATGTAGACCCTAGATCAAATAGAACTGAAGCATCTTTACTGCAAACTGAAATAGTACCTGTGATAACAACATCAGATGACTCAGCCTCAGGCCTGGCTGAGAAAACATAACATTGGGGTTGGGGCCCACCACTCTGAACCATATCTCTGGGATGGCCTCCTGCTAGCTGGCCTCCACGTCTAGCGGCTGACCTCCACCTCTAACAGCCTGACCTCCACCTCTAGCGGTCTGACCTCTACCTCTGGCTCCCTGACCCCTACCTCTGGCTGGCTAAGTAGGCAGTGCAACAATTGGTGCCAGAACCATGGCACGAGAACCCTGATGCTATGACTGAACACCCAATAATCTCGTCCAGGTCCTCCGAATATGCCCATACTCACCACACTCCAAACATCCATCCTGATACTGCAGTTGTGGAAATTGAGACTCACCCTGACGGGCCGAACTGACCACGATAATAACTCTAAAGAGGAGATGCTCTGATAGGAGCTAGTGGTGCACTATAAGCTGGCTGCCCTGAAGGAGGTATATAAGGACCACGACTCCCTGAAGCTCCATGGGATTTCTGAACTGCTGAATGAAACGGCTTAGGAGGATGGCCCTTACCGAAAGTACCCCGACCTCCAAATGAGGCCTCACTGAATCCACCGGAGTGATGCGGCCTCTTGTCAAACCCCTGACCACTCCCCCTGAGATAGAATCATCTTAACCCGTCTGGCCACATTGGCTGCATCCTGGAAAGAAATCTCATTCCCTGTCTCCTTAGCCATCTGCAATCTGATAGGCTGAGCAAGTCCCTCAATAAACCTCCTCTCTCTCTCTCTCTCTCTCTCTCTCTCTCTCTCTCTTTCTCTCAGTAGGAAGTATAAGAAGAGCATGGCGAGCCAAATTAATAAAGCGGGTCTCGTACTGAGTGACGGACATACTGCCCTACTGGAGATGCTCGAACTGCTTGCGATAGTCCTTTCTCAGTGTAATAGGAAGAAACTTCTTGAGAAATAACTGAGAAAACTGGTCCCAAGTCAAAGCAGGCGACCCAGCTGGTCTAGTCAACACAAAATCATTCCACTATCTATTGGCAAAACCTAACAGATAAAATGCAGCAAAGTCAACCCCATTGGTCTCCACTATCCCCATGTTCCGTAACACCTCATGACAACTGTCCAGATAGTCCTAGGGATCCTCTGAAGATGTACCTCCATAGTGAACTAGGAAAAGCTTGGTAAACCTATCCAATCTCCACAAAGCCTCAGAAGACATAACTGACCCATTATCGGTCTGTACTGCAACACCCGGTGGAACTAACCCAACGGGCTAAGCTGCTAGAGTTTAAAACTGAGGAGCCATCTATTCCGAAGTATGGGTAGCGGGAGTCTGTGCTCCTCCCCCATCCCGAGAGACTACTGGTGCTATAGGGAATGTACCGGCTTGAGCAACACTCTCCATAAGGCGCATTAGACGGACCAAAGTATCCTGAAGTACCGGGGTAGCGATGAACCCCTCTGGAACCTGAGCTGGCCCTGCTGGAATGGTCTGGGCTGGAGCCTTCTCATCAAACTCTACTTGAGGCTCCGCCGATGGTGCTGCTGCTCAAGCTCTAGGCTGAGCCCTACCCCCGCCGATGGTGCTGCTGCTCAAGCTCTAGGCTGAGCCCTACCCCCGCCTCGGCCTCTAGCACAGTCTCGGCCTCATCCTCTGCCCCTCATAGGAGCTGCCACTGGGGGCTCTAGCTGCTGCTCAGCTAATGAAGCGGTACGTGTTCTCACCATCTGCGAAGGAACAAGAGTAGAGAGTTCAATTAGCATTGAGAGATTAAATCGCACGACAGAGAAGAATAGAAATAAAATTGTTCCAAAACTCTGTAGCTTCTAGGGGATAAGCACAGACGTCTCCGTACCGATCCCTCAGACTCTACTAAGCTTGTTCATGAATTGTGAGACCTAGGCAACCTAGTGCTCTAATACCAACTTGTGACGACCCAAAATTCCCATCAACTGGGCCGTGATGGCGCCTAACATCACACTCGCTAGGTAAGCCAATGTTAGAGTTTTATTGACTATTTTCCTTTACATTTCATTGATTAAAACTTAACAAGCTAGAACAAGTAAAATTAAATGCGAATGTAAGTAAATAACCTTTTTATCCATATACTATTACCAATAACATTGCCATTACTACCCAGAATCCGGTGTCACAATCCACGAATATACTATGATTTTCTACAAATATCGGTCTGAAAGAAATTACATCTGTTTTGGAAATAAATAAAACAGTACAACAGTGATGTAAAAAAGGCGACGCCAGGGCCTGCGGATGCCAACAGGACTACCTTGAGTCTCCTAACCGTGAAATCTAAAGCCTATCTTTCAATCAGCCACTACCAGCTCCAAAATCTGCACAAAAAATGCAGAGTGCAGTATCAGTATAATTGACCCCATGTACTGGTAAGTACCGAGCCTAACCTTGACGAGGTAGTGATGAGGCTACGGTAGGGAATTACAATATAACATGCATACAATGTATAATAAAAGCAAAAAGAAGAACAGAAATAAAGCAGTATCTTGCAAGGAATGAATACAGAACTCAAGTATTTTTATCAGTATCAAGCTATAACCAATCCTTAAGTAAAATGTAAAACGACATAATAACTTATACAGTAGAAGAAAGATAAATAAACACATAAACTGATGTGGCACGCATCCCGATCCCACCATATAATCAATATCGGTACAAATGTTCACCCTTATTACTCCACATCAGTCCACCCTTATTCCTCATGTTGCAGTGTGCAACTCGATCCCACTGTACATTAACATTTCACCCTTATTCCTCCTCAATATATCACCCTTATTCCTCCTATTGCGGAGCGCTATGTTATAAAAGGCAGAATTGGGACTCGCTCGAGGCTCGCCCCGGGGCAGAGCATTCATTACATTGTGCGTAACTTATGTGTGGGGCTTAGTTCCGCGAGACTTACGCCTAGACCGTCGGGGCTTGCATCCTGGACATGCCCAACACCCAGCGTACTGGGCTCACCTAATAGAACTTTATGAAATTGTGCGTAACTAACCTTGTAAATCCGCAAATTTTCTTAATAAATCGTTGACTATTCAAAATTACTTTTTTCTTAATCATTAATCATTAAGTTGAAGTATTTTATGTCATAATTAAAATAAAAGTTATTGTACGTTATCCACTAAGACTGTTATGTTAATAAATTTTAAATACACCTTTTATTTAAAAGTATTTATTTATTAACTTTTGTTATGTCTTTATTATATAATAGTCCATAATTTCTTTTATAATTATTTTTCCAAATATGATTTATTTTACGTTTACGAGATATAATACTTATTAATTTAATAGCCCGGTATTAGCTAGTAATTATTTATAAATAATTAGTTATTATGGTATAGTATGGTGAATTATGTGTCACTTTATTAATTTGTTGAAACTTAAAAAAAATGATGCTAGAGAATCATATTTAAATTGTGAATTATGTTTTTATATAAATTCTCTTTCAAATAGAAAGCATATTAAATAAAAGGAGTATTTAAAAAAAATCAAATTATAATATCGAAATTCTTTCAAGATTCATTACTCCTTAAGAGATAAATATATGATTTCACATCGAATATATTACTTTTGATGTTTGAGTTGTAACGACGATGCAACTAATTTGCATATTATGATATATGTCATACTTTTCGTAGTATTCATAGTTGAATTATAATTTATAAATATTTTAAATAAATTGTTTGTTATAATTTTTATAATTAATTTTTAATTTTATACTACTTTAAAATTCTTGAAATTAGTAAAATTTAAAGATCTGTGGGACTTACGCCTCATGTCTCAGGGCTTATGCCTCGCCCCGTCAGAACTAAAATGCCTCGCCTCATGCACCCGCCTTTTAAAACATTGGCGGCGCGTAACCCGATCCCACCATATCAGTATCAATTATTCAATAAGTACAGAAATTTCACAATTTAACTCAACTCTCCACAATATTTAAACCTCAAACCAAAGCAAATGGAAAGCTTGTACATTATAAAACTTTAAACAATTAGTACTACTCAGCGAAACTAATCCAAATTATACCCTAAAACACCGATAAACCAGCTTAAGCCAACAATATGAAATGATGAAACTACAGTGTAACTAATACCTTCAACAATGGACAATAATGTCTGACAAGTAGCAATTAAATGAAATACCAGTAAAGCATGTAGCAGTTAAGGCGGGAAAAGACAATATAACAAGAACGAGAAATAAACAGGCAAAACAGATAAATTGGCAGCGCATATGTACTCATCACCTCACCTATACGCCATTCTCATGGATTTTTCACGTAGCAATTAAGTAATGGGTTCCTAATCCCTCGAGTCAAAGTTAGACACGTCACACACCTCGATCCACAAGCCACTTACTGATCAATTACTGCTTTTCCTCTAGTTTCTACCTCTGAACCACTCATATCTAGTCATAATTAACCTAATAACATCAATTATCGCTAAAGAAATCAATTCTAATACATAATTATAAGTTTCCCAATATTTTCCCCAAAAAGTCAAAAACCGACCCCGGGCTTGCTTGGTCAAAACTCGAGGTTCGTACCAAAACCCATTCACCCATTCACCCCCGAGCCCAAATATGTAATTATTTTTGAAATCCGACCTCAAATCGAGGTCTAAATTCCAATTATACAAAAATTCCTAATTCTATCCAACCCCCAATTTTCACCATGAAACCCCTAGATTTTTGGTTAAATTCTTGTAAAATGAAATGAAAGATTGAAAGATAAGTTATAAATATTATTTTGGACCTGTACGGGGCTCCGAAACCGTAATACGGGCTTGATACCAACAATATCAAACATTAACCAAATTCTTAAAACCATTTGATTTTCAGTCTTACAATTTTCATCAAAAATTCATTTCTCGGGCTAGGGACCTCGGAATTCGATTTCGGGCATACGCCCAGGTCCCGTATTTACATACGGACCCACCGCGTCTGTCATAATATGAGTCTGGATCCGTTTACTCAAAATGTTGACCTAAGTCAACTAAATTAACTTTTAAAGGCAAAAATTATTATTATTATTATCAATTTTTCACATAAAAGCTTTCCGGAAACGCACCCAGACTAGCACACAAATCGAGGAGGAATAATATAAGGTTTTGAAGGTCTCACAATACGAAATCAAGTTCTAAAATATAAGATAACCTTTTGGATCATCACACTTTCCTAGGCCATTTGGGCCATATACAGTACCGAATGGTTGAGCATTTGAGTGTGTAAGCACTTGAAGCTGACAACATAGTGCATCATGTACAGTGTGTGCATTGGCTTGTAGAGGTAGCAGAGTTATATTCTTTATACTGTTCGAATCTGCTTTACTTTACTATTTTGAGCTGCCTATTTAATTTGAACTACATTTCTGCACAATTATTTCTATTATACATGTACTGATTGAGTTCGTCACTACCTTTCAATTTAAAGTTTTGACTTGTTACTTACTGAGTTGGATGTATTCATGTTACTCCCTGCACCTCGTGTGCTGTGTTTCTGGTTACGACAGAGGCTGCTGATCGAGGTTTCTGAGCTCAGAGACTATCAAGGTAGCTGCACGGCATTCGCAGGCCTTGACTCTCCTTCTTTATCACTAGTTGTATTTCAGTTATTTCTCTAGACTCTATTATGATATAGACGCTCATGTACTCAATGACACCCCGATTTTGGGTTGGATTGTATTGCATTTTGGGAATTATTCTGTTTTCAAAAGGTTTCTTTAATGTCAAATGATTCCGTTTTTACTTTCAAAGTTATTCTATTGTGATGAGTTGTTAAGTAGAGGCTGGCCTAGTTCCACGATAGGTGCCATCACGACAGTTGATTTTGGGTCGTGACATAAACTAAATCAATAAATGCAAATCTACCAACTTTTATACACACATCTATTATTTAACGAATAGTCAAATTATATATATATATATATATATATATATATATATATATATATATATATATATATATAATATTCTTAATTTAAATTATTTATTGCTAAAGTTTGAATTGCTAGTTTGATATAAAATAAATATGGATAACTATTTACAAACTAGTAACAACACCTAAGAAGAATAACACAAGTATACTTCTAAGAAAAAAATGGAGTCTATTACTCGAACGATCACTAAACTATCCTAAATTACCTAGTAAAGTCATCTTTCTTTTGTTTATCACTTAACTGTGCCTATTGCATATAAAAGGCCATTTAACCAGATTTCTCAAACTTTTGATGTCAAAATACCTATTTTATCCTCTAAATTATTATTAACTTTTATCTTTTTAATTTTTTAAAAACTTTTTAAATAATATAATTTTCCCTTTCTATATTATGGACTTACCGATAGAATAAATTAATTTTTTATTATAAAGTAAAAAAGTGCAAAATATTTTTTAAGCATATATAATGTTGGAATAATAAAATAATTGAGCTAAATAATAACGTTTTAATTTAAATAATATTTTCGTAATAGTAATTTTGATAAATACAACAAAAAATCGAAGAATTATTTACACAATTTAGAATAAAAGAGAATAGAAGCTTTTAAAATATATATTCCATACAATTAATATAAGAAATAATTATTTAAAATAGTGGTATATTTTGTAATATGCATCCTATATTCTTGAAAACTATGTTCAATTATTTTATTGTTCTAATATTATATATGCTATAAATATTTAAATTTAAATTTTATAATTAAAATTTATTTATTATATAGGTAAGTTTATAGTATAGATTTAAAAGAAAAAAATTATTATAATATTAAAAAAGTAATAAAAAGATAAAGATTGATAATTGGAGGGTAAATAGTTATTTGGTTATTGAAAGTTTGAAAAGTTTGGTTTAGCTATTTTCTAAGTGCTATATGCATATGCATAGTTTAGTATAATTCTTTTGTGATAAATAAAAGAAAGATGGCTTAATAGGTAATTTTGGATAATTGACGAGGAACTCAAAAAATTAGGTGTTGAAAGTTGAGGAAGAAAAGTCTCCCCAAAGCCCTGCCTTTCTCTCTCCCTCTATCTTTGAGCTAGGCCGAGAGAGAGAGAAGAACACCCCGACGACGAAGAAGACTTGTTTACTCTCTTAGATCAGTAAAGGCAACTTTGTATTCAGAAGCTTATAAATGGATCAGATATTGAACAAGTTGGGTTCTTACTGGATTGGTCAGAAAGCCAACAAAGAGTTCAATTCCGTCGGCGATGACATTAACGTACGTCCCTTTTTCTCTATTTACTCCCTTCCCCAACAAAGCTTAGGGTTTACTGTTTACACCAATTCTGGTCTAGTCTAATTTCCCGATAATTTAATTTGGGGGTGGGGGGTTACTTAAACTACGTTTTTTTTTGGGATCACTAGATTACGGGGTTCAATTGATTGATTTACCGTTAAAGATTAAATTTTTTATGGTCAATGGTGGTGATATATGTACCCTGTTTTTGAATATGCTTAATTAGAAGTTTATTCTCTTAATTGCGTTTTTCTCTTTTAAACTGTTCTTTCTTGTGAGCTTGTTTTTAGGGAAATTCTTTCAAATTTAGTCTCTTGTCTCTAGAGAAAGGAATGGAAAATTAATGTGATAATTACAGATATGAGTGCAAACGGTATGGTGATAGAAAGTTTATTTAAAAGAAATATGTCATGCATTTATTGGTTTGGCGCAAACATAGGTGCTCATAACTTTTTTCCCGTGATATATTGTCGAGAGAAGTGCCTTCGCTTGTTTCTCAAATAAGTACATTGCAACATCGTTTATTGAGATTAGTCATGGAGGGATTACTTTCGATTTTGGACTCCAGTTGAACTGAACTTTAAGTGAGCTTTCTATCTAAGCCATGGTTTAGCTACTGATATGTCTGAGAAACATGACTCTCACCTGTATCCGATCTCACATATAGGCAAATCCCTGTAACCAACCTCATATACTGAGGGAACATAGAAGTAAGCTTCTTAGTTTCTTCATTAAACGCATAGTTGGTGGCATCATGAGGGAAAATAACTGCTGGAATTCCGTATTCCTTCAGCCGATGTCACGAGGCTTTTGCATTTCTCCTACGAATCTATAGTTAAGTAGGGATGAGTGAGCTGCTGACTTTGCCGGCATTTGGCAAAATAATAACAGAGAAAAAAAAGCTCATGACTGGGCATCCTTAGATAATTACCGGAAAATGAAGCATCCTCGAGAAATGAATCGATGGTGTTCCCTAAGAGCAAACGAAAATTTTGATATGAAAGATTTTTTGTGTATGACATTTGAGAAGGCAAATTCGTAAAAAATCTCTATGAATTAATCAAACCATCCAGCTAAGCACCTTAACCGGCTTTCCTCTCTAGAACAAGATGTGTGAGGAAATGACTCTTTGCTGTAAGCGTAAATGAAATAGCGGGAAATAGATTATGAACAGAATGATACCACGGAGATCTCAATTTTTTCTCTTAGTCCAACACAAAATCGCAGCTTGACAAACTTTTAATAAGTCTTATTACCTCCCACATGTTAGTGTTTTGCTTATCAAGTTTTGGGCCAATACTCTATTCTTTCGCATAAATTTTTATTTTCCCCACCGTTCTCAAGCTGAGCTAGATGGATTAGTTTCTTTGCTGCAATCATCACTTGTTTAATTGCAGACAAAGAATTGTTGGAGTGGGCATAAACTTTGTTGAATTACATCCTCTTTCTTTCCTTTATTGCATTCTTGGATTTCAAAGCACAAGAAATTTCTTATGTAAAAATGTAGAAAACATGCTCTGTGTCTTGTCCTACTTTGTTACTACAATAAGTGCACAACCAACATCCTATCATGCCATGGATCCGAAAAGCTGAAGCTTTACTCTTGAATAGGAACTTATTTCCTGAAAATATAGGTATTGTGCTAGGATATGGGTTCTTTCTCCTTTTTATTATACTCTAGTGTTATCCTCGTGTTTCCTATTTTTAGATTGATATTAGTACCTGATGTTTCCTTTGCTTCCTTTTTATTTTTTCTGGTTGTTGCTACTATCTCGCTTTTCATAGTCTTTTCTCTTTTGTCATAACTGCTGTGTTTTTGCTTTATTGAGCCGAAGGTCATCCAACGACAACCTCTCTACTTTCACAAGGTAGGGGTAAGGTTTGCGTACATATTACCCTCCCCAGACCCCACTTGTAGGAATACACTGAGTATGTTGCTCTAGGACAAAATGGTCATATAGCTTTTAAAGGATATTTCTGTAAGTTAACTTTGGACTTAGTAGGTTCCTACTTGTAGTATAGTATGATAATGTTGTGCATTACAAGTATGAAAAGCATTTTACCGACGAAAGTAATTACAAGATCCACCTTCAAGTTTCTGCACTGGTGAAACTATTAAATTGAAATTGATGCAATAAATTAAAATAAGTTCCAATTTTGTTCAAATATTGATGAGTGTCAATCTGCTTTGATATGTGTGAGCTGAGACTATTTAAGGAATACCTACCCTAACCAAAACAAAATATGTTTACTAATTTGCAATTTGCTTGGAGAAACCATTTGCTTATTTTTATTGATTTAGTTCTGATTGAGATCTCTCCATGGACTTTCTCTCTTCTCGTCTTCTTTTTACATGTGTCTGGGACTTCTTCCCCTTTTTAAAATTAGTCCCTGCAAAGCAGTATTGAAGGAGGAAGCAAATGGCTGGTGAACAAGATTAAAGGTTAGTCTTCCTCCTCATTATCTTTTAGCTCCTTTTGTCTTCTGTAAACTTTTACGTCTAACCCTGAAGCTGTCTGAACACTAGCATGCTAGTACCCCATCCCCCTAGTGAACATTAGGCTGGCACAGGAACAGAGAAATAAAATGCTCACCTTTTACTTCTTTTTGCAGTCTTGTCTCATGATGTATAGGATAGTTGATTGTGGATATTCAGGCTGCCGAGTAAACTAGCTTATGATAAACCATGTTGAATGTCCCCAAAAAAACACAATCAATTTCTAGTTTTTTCTCAGAAAAATCTATTCTTTCTTGAAATGAAAAAGAGGCTAAAGCTGTTTAGCTGGATGGTTGGAATACAACAACAAAAAAAGCCAGTGTAATCCCACAAGTTGGGTTACCTTGATGGTTTGAATAATTTAATACTATTTTGTAAATGTTTGATTTCTTAAAAGGTATACCCAAATATTTTCTCATATCGAATTCTTCACTTACTCGTAGAAACAACATCGATTAATTTTGTTGAAGATGCTGTCATTTTATCGATGATAATCTATGGACGCTCGTCAGTATGAGTCTTGAGCTAGCTCTCTCTCTCTCTCTCTCTCTCTCTCTCTCTTATTCCTTTGCCAAAATAGTCAGGAGCTATCTTATCCCTGCTTTGCATCGGATTTGCAGGAAAAATGCAAAAGCCATTGCCAGAACTGCTAAAGGAGTATGACCTTCCAGTAGGCATTTTCCCTCGTGATGCCACCAACTATGAGTTCAATGAAGAAACCAAGAAGCTTACTGTCTATATTCCCTCAGTATGTGAAGTTGGTTACAGGGATTCGTCTGTATTACGCTTCTCTACAGCTGTTACTGGGTATTTGGAGAAAGGAAAGCTAGCTGACATAGAGGGAATGAAAACGAAAGTGATGATGTGGGTAAAAGTTATGGCTATTTCATCTGAAAAGTCAAAGCTTCATTTCACGGCTGGCTTGAAGAAAACCCGTAGTAGGGAAGCTTATGAGGTCTTGAGAGATGGAGTCGCTGTAGATAAATTCTAGTGTTGTCAACTTATTATGAACACTGAGATTGTCATATATCTGTAAAGCCTTAAAGTATTGCTCTTCATTGCTTCTTTGTTCGAGTTGTTGTAGTTGCGACTTCTCTGTGAAACAGTTGTGTGAATATTTTGAATTTGGATTAAATTGGAATGTTAATTGCAAACTTATGAAATATAAAAATGTTGTAAAACCAGATTTCGCATGTGTCAAAGTTGAGTCTTTTTTGAGTCGGGGATAGTATCTAACTAGCTGGCTCTATTCATTGTCGGAATGTAAATAAAAAAGAAAATGCACCAGCCGGGAATCGAACCCGGGTCTGTACCGTGGCAGGGTACTATTCTACCACTAGACCACTGGTGCTGCTGTTTATCCATGATTGTTTTTACCTAGTTTTGTAGTCATTGACTTTGCTAATGCTATTACAGTTCTTATTAGCCTAAAAAAGATGAGGTTATCATACTTAGGTATTAGGGAAAGCAGTTACACAATTTCTTTGTCGCTTAAAAATAGATGATGTTATAAAGCTTACGCAGGGGTGACAAACGGGCGAGTCGGGTGGGATATGCGGCGGGTTAAAACGGGTAATACAAAAACTAATAAATTCTTCAGTCCGACCCATATTTAATACGGATAAAAAAAAGGTTAATATGACTTCTTGAATATGATCACTGTTGGGAGAATTCCTAGTCTCCCATACTTTAGGAACCCCAAATTTAAAAAGTTACACCCATTGTTTTCCATTTTCTAAGTGGATAACATAATTTTTATTCATATTTGACCCATTTTTAAAAAGTTCATTATCCAACTCATATTTTAATGGATAATATGGGTGAATAACTATTTTTTGTTTTATCCATTTTGCCACCACTAAGATTAGGTATTAGTTAAGCAGTTGGAAAAATGAAGATACAGCTACCGAACTTCTTTAATTTATCTTTTATGTCATTGATCTTCCTGCGAGTACAAAGCTTGATTTTCTCAATTTTTGGTGTGAACTCTCAGCGGGATAAAACGTTAAATATGTACTGTATTTGTTCCTGTAACCCATAATGCACTTTTATAGTTTTGCAAAGCGAAGAAGTCCCAAATCTAATTTCCCTGAATAGTATTTTCTCGGTCCGTTGAGCTGTAAGTATATTACTATATGATTGCATAATTGAATGAAAAACCACGCTTGGAACTTACAGATGTATACTTTATTATATCTGATGTTTAATGAATGTTTCCTTTGACTAAGACCCATTTAACCTTTATTCATATTCATGTGATGCTTGAACGTTATAGCAGCTCTGGTGTAGATGGATAATCCATGAATAGCTCGAGCAGAGACCTAGAAAGGAATTTATACCCAATGACCTTAAAAATAGATGTTCTTACTTTTTTGACCCCGGCTTGTCTCATGGGTAAAAACCTTTAAAGCCAAAAGTTAAAAATGTTGTCATGGAGCAAGCGAAGGGCAACACTAGTTAAACTTGAAGTTACCCATGAGACATGCTGGATAAAAAATCAATAATGACACAGAAGTCTTCTATTTGTGCAAATTATCCAACCTGAAAGGCTCATAAAAGTGACCACGCAATATTATTCCGTAAAGTTTTCCGTGTGACCTATAGGTCACGAGTTCGAACAATGGAAGCAGCCATTAATGCTTGTATTAAGGTAAGTTGTCTACATCACATCCGTAAGAATACGGCCCTTTACCGAACTTTACATAAATATGAAATACATTATGCACCGACTGTTCATTTTTAATACTTGATTCACATCCAATGGTTGACACTGTTTTAACTATGATTTTGATTGCTATTTATGTAGTAATATTTCAGCATAACTAGGATTACAACATTGAACCCCAGGTTAACGATATTTCAAACTTATCACGCACACCAATTAATTTGATACTCATAATTGAAATAAAATCTCCCTTACAGTGATTCTTGTCAAATCAGCATCCCAAATTCATGTGAAAACTTCAAAAACATGTTAAATGAAGAAACCAATATAGCAGCCCAAGCAATATGCTAGTGGGCACCTCAAAATAGCACAAAGTGCAAAGATAAGAGCAAAACCAAACAAAAGTACAAGGCTAGCAAAATTATAGAAAGGTACATTAGTTTCATGCTAGAGTTAGAAAAATTAATTGTTCTTGCCTTGAAATAGTAAATGTATCCTTCTACGGTACAGAAAACCCAATTATACCCTACGAAAATCCAGTGAATCTCCACCAAGAATGTGTGATCGTTACTGTGTTAAAACAAAAAATCAGAAAACTGTTAGAAGAATAAAGATATGTATAAAATAGTAAAGAATCAGAAATATTCCGAGTCCACAATTTTCTTGTGCGTCCTTAAGAAATTTTAACCCCCTCACACGTTGCCAAGGTAATGGATTAAATCCTCCCAGGATAAAACGGAATAGACCTTCCTGCAACAGTGGCAATACAAACTGCAGGATACCAACGAACTCAAAGAACGGAGCAAAATCACACTTACAAATTTGAGAGAGAGAGACTGTGAATTAAGATGCAGTATATTCAGAAAGAAAGAAGTTCTAGAGTATTTTTCGTATATGAAAGATGCAGCCTTGCCTCAGAATTTATAGGCAAATATCAGAAGAGGTGTCTGGAAAGGTGCCTTTTCAGAAAATACGTGGCCTGCCGCAGTTATACCGCGATCGCCAGAGAGCCTCTCTGAATCTGACTGCCGCGATTCTACCGCGGTCGCGGCAGAACCGCGGCCAGCGAGGCCCTCTGAACTTTCAGCAGTGTTCTGACGTATTTTCAGCAGTGATTTGACATTTAATTAATTATTAAATAATTAAATAAATTTTGTCCAAAAATAATCTTATCGATCATTTGACAAATCCGAAGCCGAAGCTGAAGCCGAAGCCAAAGCCGAGCCGAGCGAGCGACGACGACGGCGCGAGGGTTCATTCTCTTCAACTCCTTTTAAGAGCTTTAAAAAGTGAATCTATATATAAGCACATAAATGTGATTGTCCCTCACCAATGAGGGACAAAGTGCAAGACAAAAGTTCACTTCTTCAAATTTTCATTTTCCCTTCATTTTATTTACCTTCATTTCCAATTCACACTTCTTCTACTTTAAAGCCCAATGGCTTAAAGTCCAACAATCCCCCACATGAATGGGAATGGCTGTATCAAGAAATATCATAGATGAAAGCTCTGTGATTTTGCAAGTAAGGATTAATTGCATCTGGATAAGTAGGTTTCCCTTTGAATTTTCCGTAGTGAACATATGTCGGATATACTCGGTCAATCGGTAGATTTGATATCTTTGAACCGTCGAACTTTAGTGTATACCTAGATAGCCATATGTCACACAACCAACCCTTAACCGTCTTTTGGTTCTCATTGTTGTGTTCGTTTTAGCCATGAACACCGCCTGGTTTTATAAGTGCGTAGAGAATTGGCCTTACAGAATTCTCATTGAAGCGGCTTCCACTTCACACTTACATAGGTGATTCCTAAATGTGTAATCCTTTAGATTGACACTATTTGATAAATACCTCATCAAACTTAGGTAATCATTAAAGAACGTGTAAAGTTCTATCCTTGTTACTGAACATTGTCTTCATCACGAGAATGGACCAAAGTTTTTATTTTGACAATGTTGAACCGGTCAATCATAACTTTGTTTGAGCTCCTTGAACCTAGATCTTGGAACAACCAAAATTCTAGGTAGAGTTACCGCCATGTTGACTTGTCCTCGGCCATAGTCCCATTCCCTTAGATGACTTCTCAACTCCCTCTCTAGTTAAGTCTTTTGTAAGTGGATCCGCAACATTATCCTTTGATCTTACATAATCAATAGTGATAATTCCACTAGAAAGTAGTTGTCTAACGGTATTATGTCTTCGTCGTATATGACGAGACTTTCCGTTATACATACGCTCCCTGCCCGTCCTATAGCAGCCTCACTATCGCAATGTATGCAAATAGGAGCCACAGGTTTTGGCCAGAACGGAATGTCTTCTAAAAAATTCCGAAGCCATTCAGCTTCTTCACCGGCTTTATCCAATGCTATAAACTCTGATTCCATTGTAGAGCGAGCGATACATGTCTGTTTGGAAGACTTCCAAGATACTGCTCCCCCACCAACAGTAAACACATATCCACTTGTGGACTTTGTTTCTGATGAGCCGGTTATCCAATTAGCATCACTATATCCTTCAATAACCACAGGATATTTATTGTAGTGCAAAGCGTAGTCTTGGGTATATTCCAAATATCCCAGAACTCGTTTCATAGCCACCTAGTGATGCTTGTTAGGATTACTTGTGAATCGACTAAGTTTACTTATTGCACAAGCTATATCGGGTCGTGTGCAGTTCATGATGTACATTAGACTTCCCAACACACGAGCATACTCCAATTGAGATGTACTTTCACCTTTATTCTTCATAAGATGATGGTTTAAGTCAATTGGAGTCCTTGCACTTCTAAATTCCAAGTGTTTGAATTTTTCAAGTACCATTTTCACGTAATGTGATTGAGACAAAGCTAGACCTTGAGGAGTCCTCTGGATTTTAATTCCTAGAATTACATCGGCAACTCCTAAGTCTTTCATATCAAACTTACTAGCAAGCATACGCTTAGTAGCTTGAATGTCGGCAATGTCTTTGCTCATTATTAGCATATCATCAACATATAAGCAAACAATGACTATATGATTTGGAACGTTCTTAATGTAAACACATTTATCACATTCATTAATCTTAAAACCATTTGACAACATTGTTTGGTCAAATTTCGCATGCCATTTCTTGGGTGCTTGTTTTAGTCCATAAAGGGACTTGACAAGTCTACACACCTTCTTTTTTTTTCTCGGAACCACAAACCCTTCAGGTTGGTTCATGTAAATTTCTTCCTCAAGATCACCATTTAAGAATGCTGTTTTTACATCCATTTGATGGATTTGAAGACCATACAAGGCGGCTAACGCTATTAGCATCCGAATAGATGTAATTCTTGTTACCGGCGAGTATGTGTCAAAATAGTCAAGACCTTCTCGTTGTCTAAATCGTTTGACAACAAGTCTTGCCTTGTATTTGTCAATAGTACCATCGTCCTTCATTTTCTTCTTGAAAATCCATTTAGAATCCAACATTTTGTTACCTGGAGGAAGATCAACAAATTCCCAGGTATGGTTGCTCAATATGGATTCTATTTCACTATTGACATTTTCTTTCCAATATTGTGCTTCTGAGGAAGACATTGCTTCCTTGAAGGTACGAGGCTCATTTTCTAACAGAAAAGTCAGAAAATCTGGACCGAATGAAGTAGATATCCTTTGACGTTTACTTCTTCTTGGATTTTCTTCATTAGGCATACCATATGTTATTTCCTCTCGAGGTCGTTTTGACTTTTGGCAGGTCACTTCACTTTCCTTGTTATACGGATAAATAGTTTCAAAGAATTCAGCATTATCTGATTCTATTATCGTATTAATGTGAATCTCAGGATTTTCTGATTTATGAACCAGAAAACGATATGCCTTGCTATTGGTTACATATCCAATAAACACACAATCAACCGTTTTTGGACCTATCTTAACCCTTTTAGGTTTAGGAACTTGTACCTTAGCTAAACACCCCCACACTTTGAAGTATTTCAAGCTAGGCTTCCTTCCTTTCCACTTTTCATAAGGAATGGACTGTGTTTTACTATGAGGTACACAGTTGATTATCCGGTCAGCTGTAAGTATAGCTTCCCCCCCCACAAGTTCGGTGGTAAGCCAGAACTTATTAGCAATGCATTCATCATCTCCTTCAATGTTCGATTCTTCCTCTCCGCAATTCCATTAGATTGTGGAGAGTAAGGGGCAGTTGTTTGGTGAATAATGCCATTTTTCAAACAAATTTCTTCAAAAGGAGATTCATATTCGCCACCCCTATCACTTCTTATCATTTTAATCTTTTTGTTTAGTTGCGTTTCAACTTCACTCTTGTATTGCTTGAAAGTATCAATTGCCTCATCTTTACTATTAAGTAAATAAACATAGCAGTATCTCGTGCTATCGTCAATAAAAGTAATAAAATATTTTTTCCCACCGCGAGATGGTGTTGACTTCATGTCGCAAATATCTGTGTGAATTAAGTCTAAAGGACTTGAATTCCTTTCAACGGACTTATAAGGATGCTTAGCATACTTTGATTCCACACATATTTGACATTTGGAATTAATGCAATCAAATTTTGGCAATACTTCTAGATTTATCATCTTCCGCAATGTTTTGAAGTTTATGTGACCTAAACGCGAATGCCATAAAGTGTTTGACTCAAGTAAGTAAGAAGAAACAATTCACTTTATTGATAGGAACTGCTATTACATTTAGCTTAAAAAGGCCCTCATTTAGGTAACCTTTTCCTACATATACATCGTTCTTACTAAGTACAACACTATTAGAAACAAAAATACATTTGAATCCATTCTTAACAAGAAGTGAGGTAGACACAAGATTCTTGCGAATTTCTGGAACATGGAGGACTTGATTTAGAGTCACTATTTTTCCCGACGTCATCTTCAACGCAATCTTGCCAACTCCTTCAATTTTGGCCGTTGATGAATTTCCCATGAAGATTGTCTCGTTGGGTCCTGCCGGGGAATAAGAAGAAAATAACTCCTTGTTAGCACAAACATGGTGGGTGGCTCCAGAATCTATCCACCATTCTTTTGGATTTCCTACCAAATTGCATTCAGACAATATGGCACATAAGTCCTCCATTTCATCTTCAACCATGTTAGCTTGATTCTTTTTCTTCTTATCATTCTTGGGCGCACGACAATCCACGGCCTTATGCCCAGATCTTCCACAGTTGTGGCAATTACCCTTGAACTTTTTCTTGCTTGGGTAATTCTTTGGTCCGGAAGCCTTCTTCCTCTTCTTATTTTGTGGCGCCTCCTCAACAACGTTTGCCCCCATTATTGTCGAGTTTCCATGTGACTTCTTTTCAGCATTTTTGTTGTCTTCTTCTATCCTCAGACGAACAATCAAGTCTTCTAGTGTCATCTCCTTCCGCTTGTGTTTAAGATAGTTCTTAAAATCCTTCCACAACGGAGGTAACTTTTCAATGAAAGCAGCGACTTGAAAGGCCTCATTTATGACCATACCTTCAATAACAAATTCATAATTAATAATAAAATAAATCTTATTAATAAAATTATTGATTCGGGTCATACCTTCAGCAAGGAGGTCATGCACAATGACTTGTAATTCTTGGACTTGAGTTATGACGGACCTAGTGTCAATCATCTTGAAATCCAAAAACCTTGCAGCCACGAACTTCTTAAGTCCGACATCCTCAGTCTTGTACTTCTTCTCAAGTGCATTCCATAACACTTTTGAAGTTTCCATGACACTATAAACATTGTACAAGCCATCTTCCAAATAACTCAATATGTAGTTTTTGCACAAGAAATCAGAATGTTTCCATGCTTCAGTTACAACAAGTCGTTCATCATCCGGAGTATTTTCAGCCATGACCGGAGGATCCTCCTTGATGAAACGTTGCAAACTCAACGTAGTAAGATAAAATAGCATCTTCATTTGCCAACGTTTGAAGTCAATACCGGAAAACTTTCCGGGTTTTTCTGCCGGTGCCATAGCATGAGAAAGAGTAGAACGACTTGCAACAGTAGCAACCGTTCCCGCAACACTTCCATTAGTTTGGTTTTCATTCGTCATATTTCTGTAAAGTTGAAAACAATACAGAACTTGTTAATCAGTGAAGTTTTTGATATCTTCAAACTGAATATCAAACCAACCATACAACACGTAACAATGGTGAAGTTTTTATATACTTTAAACTCGTACGTTTATTATTCCGGCAAAGTTTTTATGTACTTTAAACCGGACAAAAACAATTATAGGAGTAGAAAGCAACAAGGCTTTAGTCTCCAACAAAGTATAAAGAAAACAGTTTAATAATCAACACAGAAACGTTAGTAAATAAAATTCCTTAAGGTTGTGATCGTTACTGTGTTAAAACAAAAAATCAAAAAACTGTTAGAAGAATAAAGATATGTATAAAATAGTAAAGAATCAGAAATATTCCGAGTCCAGAATTTTCTTGTGCGTCCTTAAGGAATTTTAACCCCCTCACAGGGAGGATAAAACAGAATAGACCTTCCTGCAACAGTGGCAATACAAACTGCAGGATACCAACGAACTCAAAGAACGGAGCAAAATCACACTTACGAATTTGAGAGAGAGAGACTGCGAATTAGGATGCAGTATATTCAGAAAGAAAGAAGTTCTAGAGTGTTTTTCGTATATGGAAGATGCAGCCTTGCCTCAGAATTTATAGGCAAAAATCAGAAGAGGTGTCTGGAAAGGTGACTTTTCAGAAAATACGTGGCCTGCTGCGGTTCTACAGCGATCGCGGCCGAACCGCGGCCAGAGAGCCTCTCTGAATCTGACTGCCGCAATTCTACCGCGGTCGAGGCAGAACCGCGGCCAGCGAGGCCCTCTGAACTTTCAGCAGTGTTCTAGCGTATTTTCAGCAGTGATTTGACATTTAATTAATTATTAAATAATTAAATAAATTTTGTCCAAATTCTCTTCAACTCCTTTTAAGAGCTTTAAGAAGTGAATCTATATATAAGCACATAAATGTGATTGTCCCTCACCAATGAGGGACAAAGTGCAAGACAAAAGTTCACTTCTTCAAATTTTCATTTTCCCTTCATTTTATTTCCCTCCATTTCCAATTCACATTTCTTCTACTTTAAAGCTCAATGGCTTAAAGTCCAACAGAATGTTTGTGAGATTATCACACCAATAGCAGGTCAGATTTACTGTTTATTTTTACTTTTACTAGTTAGTGTACATAATTATACATTGTTATATATATATAATGCACGAATTATACTTCCACAGGTTATTTTTGGTTTAAGAGATGAGGTGTGCAGCTATTTAGGCTAATTTTTCATTGTTTTTCTCCTTAGATTCCATCCATTTACAAGAGCTTCTGACCAACTGATTCAAATTATATTCACAAATTTCAACACAGAATATAAATATATCACTAAAATTTAATAAATACCGAATTCTGAATTCACTATTCAAAAGTACAATGAGTTCAATACAAACAACTTTAAAGATTAAATCTATCAAGTTTAAATCTTAAATGTACATCTATTTGCCACTAAGGCTAATCCTAATTCTACGTCGTGTTAAAACAGATGCTCTCCTTATTTTCATCAAGTACACAGATTCTAACAATTTTCAACAATTTGTTTAGCATCACATCTAGTTATGAATATAACGAATCTGATTCATGATATATTGAGGTGCGGAGTTTGAACACGACCTACACGTTCGACAAAATTCAGTAACTTTTGTCCAAAATATGTATTTGTCTTAAGAAATTTATCGAAAATAAATAATTTATTAATTTAGAACCCAGTAACTTAAACATTAAAATCACGAACCCATAAGCTTCAAGTCCTGCCTCTATATATATTCCATCTTGCTCCATCAAACTCCCAAATATCGCGATAAACGGCTTAAATATATATAGTTGACATGGGAATGTTAGGGATAAGGTGATGGAACAATTTGGTCTGGTGAAGACCTCTGAGACTTGGAGCTATAAGAATAATTTGAACGTTTCCTACACAGTAAGAAGATCACAGTGACAAGAAAAAGGATAAAAAGAATAACAAGTACCAGCAACATAATTTCTCCATTGAGAGCAAAACTATATATGATTCTTAGCAGATAGCATCGCATCATCTTTCTGCGAAAAATCATCGGGAGTCATGTACGAGGGTGTATTCAAAGGATACATCAGGAAAGATAGTGCTAAGTGTTAACAAACTTATGGTATATTTATTCTTCTTTTTCATTACGATGTAGAATATCAGTGGAGCTTTTAAGAAGGTGAGGTTTTAAGATAGTTTCTTGGCATGTTATGTTGTGTCACAACAACTTGTGTGATAGCCCACCTTGAATTGTCCATTTTCACCCCCCAACCCCAACCCCACCCTACACCCCGGTCCGGTTGAAAGGCTCACTCCTTCCCTCGATTGGTCCAACTTCTCTATCAGCTTGGTCCGATAGAGGATCATGCCATGGCAAATGTCTCATCCGGAAGAGGCGAATCCAACGTAGCACGTTTAGGTTATTTGAATTAAATACTTTCGATGTGTAACATAAATTTATATGTAAAATTATAAGTTCAATACTAAAATATTTAAAAGTTAAGCTCATTGAATTCAAATTTTGGATTCGAACTAGACGGGAGATGACTTTTCTTAGAGATTAATGGACCATATATACTAAAAGGTGAAAATAATCCCAACAAGTGAACAGGCAAAACCAGAAAAGGTCAATGTCACGTGGGCCACGATAAAGCCGTGCAAACACTGAACTTCCTAGTAAGTTAAATTCGATCGTCAGAATTTTGAATCGCAGAATGACCTATCTGATTCTCCCAAGAAAATAGTTTTCATAACACTCACTAGAACCTCAAAATTGTATATAAACAAATATCGGCATGTAATAAATATCAGAGTTCTAGAAACAAGAATCCAAAGGGAATAAAAAAGAAAAATATTTAAGAAGAAGAAAAGGTCAAAAAGTCCAAGTCTCTAGCTATATACTCCCTCCCTCCATCCACTCGACTCCCTCCATCTGGAATTTTTGATATCGGAGTCGAATTTCAATTTTGGAAGTTGGAGTAGGTCCGTAATGTTGAATATGACTTGTGCACAAAATTTGAAGTCAATCGAACCTGGTTTGATAGGTTTCGGCATCGGTTGTAGAAATTTAAAGTTTCAAGTTCATTAAGTTTGGATTGGAGGATGATTCGTGTTATTAGCGTTTTTTGATGTAATTTGAGGGCTCGACTAAGTTTGTATGATATCTTAGGATTTGTTGGTATGTTTGGTTGAGGTCCCGGGGGCCTCGGGTGTGTTTCAGATGCTCAAAGGATCATTTTTGGACTTGGGAATATTGCAGAAAATCTGGTGTTTCTGTTGCTGGTTTCCTTCATCGCGTTCGCGAGAGAAGTCTTGTGTTCGCGTAAGGCATCTGGGAGGCCAACCTGAAGTTGTTCTTCGCATTCGCGAAGTTGGGGCCGCGTTCGCGAAGGTTTGATCATTGCATCGCGAACGCGTTAAGGACATTACATTCGCGTAGATGAAGTGGAGTAGTTATGGAGCCCAAGGGTTTGTTCTACGCGTTCGTGTAGTGGTATCGCGTTCACGAAGCAGCAAGGAGTGCAAGGTATGCGTTCGCGAAAAAGGAATTTTGGTCAGTGAGATTTTGCTCTATGCGAACGCGAGGATGTGGCTGTGTTCGCGAAGAAGGATTCACCTGGGCAGAATATAACATTTAAAAAACGAGGGTTTGACCATTCTTATCACAACTTGAGTTTGAGAGCTCGGATTTGGACGAGATCTTGAGGAATTTTTAGAGACATCAAATGGGCAATGATTCTTTACTTGATTTTGGTTATATTCCACTAATCTATCATTATTCCATCTTTTAATTTCGGATTTGGGTTGAAAATTTGGGAAAAATGGGAAGAAGTTCTTCAACTAAGATTTTGGATTTTGATTGAGATTTTGATATCGGATTGGGATAATTTTTGTACGAGTTAGCTCGTGAGTGAATGGGTATTCATATTTCGTGACTTTTACATGATTCTGAGACGTGGGCCCGGGTAGACATTTTAGGGCGATTTTCGAATTTCTTATTAAAGTCTTGATTTCATTAATTAGATTAGTCTATTATAGTTGTATTTATGATATGCAATTGCTTTTGGCTAGATTTGGGCCATTCAGAGTTGGATATTTGTGGGAAACGCATTATTACCGATTGATTGAGCTTGGTTCGAGGTAAGTGGCTTGCCTAACCTTGTGTGGAAGAACTCCCCTTAGGATTTGGTACTGTTTGATATGTGAGCGTCGTGTACGTGAAGTGATGAGTGCGTACACGGGCTATTTATTATAAAAACTCCATTTTCACTAAGTAATAATCTGTTTCACTTTAATTGAATTATACTAGCATGTGTAATTATCTTGTTCAGCCTAGAATAACATGTCTACGTGTCTTAAATGCTTATTTGAACTTTGTGCAACATGCTTAGTGGATTTATTGCTTTTTAGTTGACTTGTACTTAGTCTAAACTGTACGATTTTGTGGTGTAGCAGTTATTTTCATTTTTTGAGCTATGTATTTACTTTGGGACTACAAAACGGTATTCTGGGAGATCTCCCTGCATATTTGCTGTCACGACCCAAATCGATGGGCCGCGACAAGCACCCAGTACCTTACTTAACCGAGTACCAACGTAACGTATCTTTCTTATTACATTATCATATACACGTGACATACGGGCTAATAGGCCAACATAATCATTTATAAACTCAAAACATAGGCCGACAAGGCCGTACAATCTTTCACGTACACGACATATGTCTACAAGCCTCTAAGAATACATAAATATCATAAACGTCGAGACAGAGTCCCGCCATACCAAACAATATACGTAACTAAGAAAACAAGCAACTCCGAGGCAAATGGAGCGCACCAACATCTTTCGCTAAGCTGATAGCCTACATGGAGGGCTCTCGACCTGTCTATCGGGACCCGCGGGCATGAAACGCAGCATCCCCAGGCAAAAGGGACGTTAGTACGAATAATGTACTGAGTATGTAAGGCACATAAATAAATACATAAGAGACATGGAAGACATATAGAGTACATGACTCAACCTGTAAGTCTGAATAACTTTTACAAATCATAAATTACTTTTAGAGTCATGCATATGCGTATGAATGTCATGTTGTGAATAGGTACATATTTCATAACATCATTAGCCTCTGAGGGCATCCTATCATATCATATCGGCCACTATGGGCAAAATCATCATCATATACCAGTTGATCAGGTGGTGGTGCGTATATAATGCCATAACATTTCCCATATCCCATATACATATATATATACATACATATATACGCGTATATAATGCCGTTTGAACACATACATATATACGTGTATATAACGCCGTTTGAATCATATTTCATTCATTGTGGGCAACATCATCATCATATACTAGCTGATCAGGTGGTGGTGCGTATATAACACCGTAACCTTTTCCCATATCCCATATACATATATACGCGTATATAACGCCATCTGGTCATGAGTCAATGCACATGAATGCAATGTATGAAAAGTACGTTAATAAAATCTTTCAGAATCTCATAAGACCATTTTGCCTTTGAGTAATATCATAAAGTAAACTCTTTTTAACTTTCGTATTTTTCTGAGACCCGTGAACAGATGATAAAACATTATGATACACGGAAATTCAAGACATAGATATCTTTAATACTTATACGAATAGAGTCATTCGTGGAATTTGTACATTTGCACATTTCGTTCGTATCGTATGGATCATGCCAAAAGAATGAAGGGATAGCCTTAACATACCTGGAGTAGGAATGACTCCATATAATTATCCCGTTAGAAACCTTCGTGGATTGAACTTAGAACCGAAAAATCGGATTTAGGCCTCTGCATTTTTGAATTTGAGGAACGAAATTGGCTTGGTTTCACTGCCAAAATAACAAAATGGAGCCAAGGATTTGGACGAGAATGATTCTGCTTCAATAGTTCTTGGTTTCCAATGCCAAAAACATTAAACTTGAAATGAAGCCAAGATTTGGACGAAATTTCTTGGATTTTAAAATACTTGGATTTGGCTAAGGAATCTGTTCCAAGGTTTTGGATTTAAAAATCCAAGGAAGAATCACCAACTTCTAAATTGAATGTTGTCTAAGCTTTACTTGGAGAATACTTCACACAAGTCTTTATGACTTGTAATTTAGTTCCTTTAATTTCCTTATGACACATGTAAATGTGAGTAGTTAGTCACCTTAACTAAAACGGGGGGGGGGGGGGGGGTGGGGGGTGGCTGCCACATTTTCTTGGGGTGTGATTTTGTAAATATTTTATTCACTTATTAGTTAACTGGATAATATTATGTTATCCGGTAATTAATCAATTACCCACATAATTTAAAAATTTCCACAAATTACTTAAAATTCTATTTAGTTTTAAAATACTTCATATATACTTTATATATTATACTACCATGGTCATATGGTACTTTGCATGGTACTAGTTCATAATTATCGGGTATTATCGCTCGACCCGTATTTTATTCCAAATTGACTACTTTTAACGAAACTCGTTTTCTTTAAACTGTGTACCCTCTTATTCTTCATAACACTTATTTATTGCTTGCTATAAATAGCGTAAGTATGATAACTTCAAGATGATCTCATCCTCGAGTCTTACATCGGTTAACTGAAAACGAAATTTTAACGTACAATACTTTACGGTGCAACATTGTTGTAACTTAAAATTGCAAAACATGACATCACCATAATGTAATACTGCTGGACGTGACATCTCACTTCCGGGCTCTCATTAATTTATTTATTTATGGTGTATTTTCATGTACAAAAATATGGGGTATAACATCATCCCCTCTTGGAACATTCGTCCTCGAATGTTGACTGATACGCTTATCGTTATCATATCCCATAGCTCTTGTAAACACTTTAGTAGTCCTCTTGCCATCTAGGCAACTGTTCGGTGAATAAGTCCAAAGACCAGGGCATTCCTTCCTTAGGCCTCCTTCTCACACCTTAACTTGTAGTCGGAATCCTTCTAATCTCGTAACTGTTGCTACCTTTCGTCATGAAGCCTCTATGATACTGACCTTGTAAGTGTGCCTACGCGACTTTCCTCTCATTTTTCCTCCGTCGTTTAGCCAATCTCTAGGCATTACTTTCTAAATATATACAAGGCTTAATAGGATGCACCTCTGAACATCTATAGGTGTACTGAAGTCTTTCACTCGGTACTTTGTTGAACTTACGAATATTGCTATACCTTTTTTCATAAATCCATTTATCCCTCCGTATGACTTTACTGCATCAAGATAGGTCATATTATACCGTAACTCTTACCTCGATTTCTCGTTACTGAGGTCTGCTACCAAATTCTAGGTTACTTTCATTACTTATCCAATACGTATAAATTTATGTCCTTTAATGCTTCCACATTACTGTCCATCTTAAGAATGACGGCCTACTATCATCTCATACTTTATAAATTTTATCCATCCATTGTTGATTCATCTCAATATTGATCTATAATCTACCCCTAATAACATAACCTTTTATATAACACTGTGCTAGGATCCACGTTTCATCGGGGAACATCTGAAATGATTAAATTGATCCCCCTGGGGGATACCATGCTTTCATAACCGTATCTCACAGCATCCCAATGTGATTCACTTTGCGTGGGTATTTTAATCCTTTCCAATTCATTAGATCCCTTTCTTTTCTTCGTCAGATCATTACTCAATCGATGACCCAAAGTATATCCTCATTCTATTACCAGGGAAACATTCCATCTCTTCTAAATGCCACGAGTCTTAGACTCCTTTGAGCTCATTCAGGCTATACTGAACTTTCTATAATTTAGAGAAACCATTAGCTCTCTTGTTTTCATGGACTTAATCTTGAGGACTTATCCATTCTCGTCACTTTTTCACTTGCCTTTCCTCATTCTTACTCATGTTTTCTCAAAACTTTGTCGCTCTACCATACTTTAGCTTGCGACCTATAAATATCCATTTATAATACTCGCAACTTTCCTTCAACTTGCTTACACTATATATTTCCTCATATTATTCTGGAATGTCAAGCGATACATCACACCGCCTCCAACTCTTCTCTATTCTCTTAACTTGATCTCTCAGTACTTAGAAACCATAGGTTGGAAGACATGTCGCTGACGATGCCATTATCATTCCTGGTTACTGGATCCCCATGCTGATAGCCTTCTATCCGAAGTATAGACAATTCACAATCTTCTGCCTTTGAGTATCTCGTACGTTGTTCACCTTTATCTTACTTACCTTAAAATCTCGCATCGTATCATCTATCTCTTTCCTGACCTCCCTTACACCTAGGTGTAATTCACGTTCATAACTTGAAGCTCTATTATAATACTCGCACCTCTAGTACATACACAATCCAGTGGGAGCTGCGTACTGACTTCTTATGAGGTTGGTACTTCTTCTAACTGGCTTCCTTGTAAAGCCATTATAGATTATGGTTGTTGTATTATTTCTCTTCCTTTACGTAGGCTTAAGCAATCTTCCAATCCGTGGCTCATGGTATCAGTTATTACCTTAGCCTTTCATGGGCATTATGGAATATCCATGATACAATCTTCTAACAATTCAATCCTTTGTCTATGGCTAGGCTTAATTCTTTCTTTTAACTTATACCAGAGTCTTCTATGGTTGTATGATTGTCAACAAATATACTGCCTGGGTAATGCTCCAAAATCTTGAGTGTATCCATAACGTACTAACACTGGATTATTGATCAAATAATTATTTCGTTCCATCTTAGCTTTCAACGTAAGCTATTACTTTTCCTGGTCCTTCTGCCCCCTTATTGCATCCATACTTAGCTTATCTTAGTTCTCACGCATGCCGGAGTTTGCGTACAACTCATATGATCTTCGAATATTTCTTTTGATTTTTACTTCCCGATCACTAGTCACGGTAGATTTCTCTTTCTTATGGAGGATGTACAATATTGTTGTGAAATTATTGTTACAAGAGCATTTCCTCTCTAGGTCGTCGTGCCAAGATTGAAGCCTTTTTCCTTATTTCCTCAGCTAGTCTTTTGATGTGGTACTTAGGGAGAACCCTTGACTCACGTAAAGCTGTGGGCTTATTACATACCTTTTTGATATCCTTACTTACCTATAATCATCGTAGTTGCTTACTTCCATGCCCTTGAGCTTGTATGGTTGCTTCTGAACTGATATTTTGACTGCCTTCCCAGTGACACTTTCTTTTATCCCTATAACACTAATATGGTATTTTTAACTATCCCGAATCTTGTTTAAATATATCTCAAGTATTATAATGATATTCTCCGAGGCTGAATTCTCCATGTTGGGTTCTACTATGTTTATTTTACACGATCTGATGACTCGTCTGTAATCTCCTGTTTAGCCATAACTGAGATCTTCCTATCCAATTACTAACTACGATGGCCCATTTTCGTATCAATATTCTTCGTAATCTTTCTTGGATGATTTACTTTGTTTTAACTTACGTCTCGCGCTGGCTCCTTATTTATTAAAAACAGCTCAGGCAGGAACCTTTACTTCCTCTCCTTTTTGTCGTGCTTGCACAATATTATTGAATCGTAACGTATCTGTAAGATTTGGATAAATGCCATCTCATTCCTTTTTCATTTATTGCATTCTTCCTTTACCATTCCATAGTCATTAGAATTACTTAATTCTGACTTAGTGCCACATTACTCCATATTCCCCCCTTTAGGGGTGTACTAAAAGTTGAAGCCAGGAGGATCTACCTATAGATGTTTTACCTCTTCATCTTTGGCGTCGTTTCTCAACATCAATGATCCTTACTCGCCTTGCGGCAATTATTCCGTACCAAGGATGAAAAATTCCCTTACTCACGAGGGTGAATTTTAGTATAACCGGCACATACAGTCCCTTAAACTAAATTTGCTCACTTTGTTTGTTATAGGGAAGCGTCTTCCTGAATGACCATTCTCTGAACTTCTCATAAATCTTCTTTTGTCGTCCATTCTATTATTGGCGGAACAAAATCTGAAATTCTTATGATGGCAACTATCATCAGTCACTCAGTCCCTAATTCTTGTTTAGTTTATTTTGTTCATCAATCCATACTGGTTCTATTACTCTGGGGTCTGACTTTTCCTCTTGGTAATCACGCTAGAGTTGCAAATTTATTTCTTGAAATAAGGACATGATTGTATGACCTATACTCTTTTGTTGTCCTACGGCCTGTCACTTCTCGTTTCTTCCTTCACTCGACTATAGATTTTGTAATATTGTCATCTTTTGATCTATCGTTTCCATCCATGTATCACATCTTACTCATTATGCTTTATTAACTCTTTTCTTATTTCCCGCTAACATTTATGCCTACCATTTTATTCTGAAAACTTGAACAAGACATTCTTTGCTCTTAGCTTCCCTTTGCTCTATCCAATGCCTCTTCAAGTTGCTTAATGTTCTCGCTTTACTAGGGACACGATCCACACTAAGGTAATATTTATCCTTTTAAAGCTTTTAGTGCATATCTTTTTAGTACTCATATCTGGCTGCACTATTTCAGAGTGCACCATCTGGTGTCTCATAAAGATATCTATTAGCATATTTGCAATATCCTTCGGAAATGTCAACTGACGCAATCAATTCATGCATCATATTTTCTTATACTACTTTTGTTAATCTCCATAGGGCATACCTGGAATGGTTGCGACCAATTGTATATACCTCTGTTACTATTGAATATAACTTAAAAAGCTTATGTTCCTCTGCCTCATTTATAAACGCCATTAGCCTTCATTAATTGGGTGCCTCGTACTCTTCTTCCTCTTGCTTCTTTTGCTTGTTGAGAATTGTATTTATCTTTTTAATCTCTTATTGTCTTTTACCATAAAGATGGATAGACATTCTTGCTATAAGGCTTCTTATAAGGAAGCTTGCACCTTTCCGTACACCCATGATCTGCAAAAGACCTCACATTTACTTATCGTAGGCATTATACAAAAATCCAATTCCTCTAACTCAGCTCTTCCACAACTATTTCTCTTTCCAATCCTTCTTTATCGATGCAGGTATCGTCTTATTACGAATAATAGAAAAAAAGAATTTTAGAATTTGAGTTTCTTATAAGTGAGCTCTACCACACGATCTAGTGCAAGAAGAACGAGTGAGAATCCTAAATGCCCTGTAGCCTCCTGCTTATAAGTGTGATGCACGACACACCCATAAACAAGACTCTACTAGACACGGCTTGTAGACTCCCTAGGATAGAACTGCTCTGATACCACTTTTGTCACGACCCAAACCGATGGACCGCGACAAGCACCCAGTACCTTACTTAACCGAGTACCAACGTAACGTATCTTTCTTATTACATTATCATATACACGTGACATACGGGCTAATAGGCCAACATAATCATTTATAAACTCAAAACATAGGCCGACAAGGCCGTACAATCTTTCACGTACACGACATATGTCTACAAGCCTCTAAGAATACATAAATATCATAAAGGTCGAGACAGAGTCCTGCCATACCAAACAATATACGTCTAACTCATACTAACCAAACAAGCAACTCCGAAGCAAATGGAGCGCACCAACATCTTTCGCTATGCTGATAGCCTACATGGAGGGCTCTCGACCTGTCTAACGGGACCTGCGGGCATGAAACGCAGCATCCCCAGGCAAAAAGGACGTTAGTAGAAATAATGTACTGAGTATGTAAGGAACATAAATAAATACATAAGAGACATGGAAGACATATAGAGTACATGACTCAACCTGTAAGTCTGAATAACTTTTTTAAATCATAAATTACTTTTAGCGTCATGCATATACGTATGAATGTCATGTCATGCATAGGCACATATTTCATAACATCATCAGCCTCTGAGGGCATCCCATCATATCATATCAGCCACTGTGGGCAAAATCATCATTGTATACCAGCTGATCAGGTGGTGGTGCGTATATAACGCCATAGCCTTTCCCATATCCCATATATATATATATATACATACATACATATATATATATACGCGTATATAACGCCATTTGAACACATACATATATATGTGTATATAACGCCGTTTGAATCATATTTCAGCCACTGTGGGCAACATCATCATCATATACCAGCTGATCAGGTGGTGGTGCATATATAACGCCATAACCTTTTCCCATATCCCATATACATATATTTACATATATACGCGTATATAATGTCATCTGGTCATGGGTCAATGCACATGAATGCAATGCATGAAAAGTACGTTAATAAAATCTTTCGGAATCTCATAAGACCATTTTGCCTTTGAGTAATATCATAAAGTAAACTCTTTTAACTTTCGTATTTTTCTGAGACCCATGAACATATGATAAAATATTATGATACACGGAAATTCAAGAACATAGATATCTTTAATACTTCTATGAATAGAGTCATTCGTGGAATTTGTGCATTTGCACATTTCGTTCGTATCGTATGGATCATGCCAAAAAAATGAAGAGATAGCCTTAACATACCTGGAGTAGGAACGACTCCGTATAATTATCTCATTAGAAACCTTCTTGGATTGAACTTAGAACCCAAAAATCGGATTTAGGCCTCTACGCTTTTGAATTTGAGGAACGAAATTGGCTTGGTTTCACTGCCAAAATAACGAAATGGAGCCAAGGATTTGGACGAGAATGATTTTGCTTCAATAGTTCTTGGTTTCCAATGCCAAAAACATTAAACTTGAAATGAAGCCAAGATTTGGACGAAATTTCTTGGATTTTAAAATACTTGGATTTGGCTAAGGAATCTGTTCCAAGGTTTTGGATTTAAAAATCCAAGGCAGAATCACCAACTTCTAAATTGAATGTTGTCTAAGCTTTCCTTGGAGAATACTTCACACAAGTCTTTAAGACTTGTAATTTAGTTCCTTTAATTTTCTTATGACACATGTAAATATGAGTAGTTAGTCACCTTAACTAAAATGGGGGGTTGCCACATTTTCTTGGGGTGTGATTTTGGAAATGTTTTATCCACTTATTAGTTAACTGGGTAATATTATGTTATCCGGTAATTAATCAGTTACCCGCATAATTTAAAAATTACCACAAATTACTTAAAATTCTATTTAGTTTTAAAATACTTTATATATACTTTATATATTATACTACCGTGGTCATATGATACCTTGCATGGTACTAGTTCATAATTATCGGGTATTATCGCTCGACCCGTATTTTATTCCAAATTGACTACTTTTAACGAAACTCGTTTTCTTTAATCTGTGTACCCTGTTATTCTTCATAACACTTATTTATTGCTTGCTATAAATAGCATAAGTATGATAACATCAAGATGATCTCATCCTCGAGTCTTACATCGGTTAACTGAAAAAGAAATTTTAACGTACAATACTTCACGATGCAACATCGTTGTAACTTAATATTGCGAAACGTGACATCACCATAATGTAATACTGCGGGACGTAACATCTCACTTCCGCGCTCTCATTAATTTATTTATTTATGGCGTATTTTCATGTACGAAAATATGGGGTGTAACATTTACTTTGGAACTATGGGACGGTATCGTGGGAGATCCCCTTGCATATTTACTTTTGGACTACTAGCCGGTATCTTGGGAGATATCCTGTTGTTATTTTTGTGTACTATACTGTCATCCTTCTGTGATTTCCTTCTTGTTAAATTTCAGTCTTTTATTTTTAGTGCGATATTTTTGTTTCGTCTTATTATATATATATATATATATATATATATATATATATATATATATATATATATATATACCAGTAGGGCCTAACCTGACCTCATCACTACTCGACTAAGGTTAGGCTTGGCACTTACTGGGTATCGTTGTGGTGTTTTCATGCTACTCTTCTGCACTTGTTTTCGTGTGCAGATCCAGGTACCTCCTACCAGCCTCGCTTTTAGTTACATAGTTGCTACTGTTCTGGAGACTTCAAGGTATATCTGCCCGCGTCAGGAGACTTCGGAGTCCCCTTCTATCCCTTCTTATGTTGTTCCTCTTTTACTTATTCTAGTACTAATGTATAGAACCGTTAGACAAAAATCTTAGAAGCTTGTGACTTACGGTGTTCTGGGTCTTGGGAGATTTTTTTATGTATACTCGAGAGCGGTTATTTTGTATATGCTGAGCGGTACTTATATCAGTTGTTAAATTATCTATTACAGTTAGTTGTTAAATTTATGTTGTCATTTCATTATTCCGCAAATGTTACACTTACCTAGTCGTAGAGACTAGGTGCGTCATCACGTCTCACGGAGGGAGGATTTGGGTCGTGACAAGTTGGTATCAGAGCTCTAGGTTCATAGGTGTCATGAGTTACAAGCAGGTTTAGTAGAGTCTCGCAGATCGGTACAAAGACGTCTGTACTTATCTTCGAGAGGCTATGGAGCTATTAGGAAAATTTCACTTCTTTTGATTACTTGTCATGCAAAATTGTTGACTTCGAAATTCTAAAGGTTATACCGGTGCCACTTGTAGCCCTAATTCAGCCCGAGGGTAGGGCAACGGTTTTTGAGGAGGAATAACATAGGCTCGAGAGTTACAAGAAGTACCACCCTCCTACTTTCAGTGGTTTGGCAACAAAGGATGCTTAGAGGTTTCTTGAGGAGTGGCACCGTATCCTCCGTACTATGGGCATAGTAGAGTCGAGTGGGGTTTCTTTCACAGCGTTCCAGCTTAGAGGAGCAATCTTTCGGTGGTGGCGTGCTTATGAGTTAGACAGTCCGGCTGAGGCAACTTCACTTACATGGACTCAATTCTCAAATATGTTTTTAAGGGAGTATGTTACCCAGAGTCTCAGAGATGCATGGCGTGCCGAATTTGAGAAATTGCTCCAGGGTGCTATGACTGTGTGAGAGTATGCAGTTCGTTTCATTAATTTGGCTAGACATGCACCGACCTAGGTTTTTACAGTTCGAGAAAGGCTTTGTCAGTTTATTGAGGGGCTCCATCCCAGCATCAGGATCAACATTTTCCGGGAGTTGGAGGTGGATATCTCGTATCAACAGGTCATGAGTATTACTAGGAGACTGGATGGCATGCTTGCTCGGGAGAGGGATGAGAGAGAGGCCAAAAGGTCTCGAGAGACTGCTCTTATTCTAGTGCTCGTTCCCCAGCTGCAGTTTGACATGGTAGGGTCTATTTGACTCGCTTGTTCATTCAACACTTCTAGCCACCAATGGTATTCCGGCTACTCCTAGGCCCCAAAAGTCTTATTATGCCCCGCTAGTATCTATTGTGTCTTTTGAACGGGGTGCTTTCAACAGTCAGTCTTTCAGACCTGGCCCGAGCCAGCCAAAACAGCCATGCCCTCCGAGAGCTAGCTTTGAATGTGGAGATACTCGCCATATGGTGAGGGATTACTCCAGACTTAGGAGAGGTGCACCTCCACAGACTTCTCAGGCACCACGTGCTCCACAGGGTCCCCAAGCTTACAACACCAGCTACCACTCCACCTACTTAGCCAGCTTAAGGTGGAGGTCGGGGAGCTAGAGGCCGCCCTAGAGGGGGAGGCCAGGCCAGATACTATGCTCTTCCTGCTCGTACAGAGGAAGTTGCTTCCGACTCTATCATTATAGGTATTGTTCTGGTGTGTCATAGAGATATGTCGATTTTATTTGATCCAAGATCCACTTACTCCTATGTGTCATCTTATTTTGCTCCGTATCTGGGCATATCATGTGATTCTATTATTTCTCCTATTTATGTGTCTACATCCATGAGAGATTCTATTATTGTTGACTGTGTGTATCAGTTGTGTTTGGTTGTTATTAGTGGTTTTGAGACCAGAGCCGATTTATTATTCCTTAGTATGGTAGATTTTGATATTATCTTGGGCATCGAGTGGTTGTCGCCCATTACGCTATTCTTGATTGTCACACCAAGACCATGAAGCTATCTATGCAAGGCCTACCGCAATTAGAGTGGAGGGGTACCTTAGATTACATTCCTAGCAGAGTTATTTAATTTCTTAAACCTCAACGAATGGTTGAGAAGGGGTGCGATGCGTATCTAGCTTATGTGATAGATATCAGTATTGATACCCCTACAGTTGAGTCAGTCCTAGTAGTGAGGGATTTCCCTGATGTATTTCCAAGTGATCTTTTGAGCATGCCGCCCGACAGAGATATCGACTTTGGTATTGATTTGTTGCCGGGAACTCAGCCCATCTCTATTCCTCCATATCGTATGGCTCCTCCTGAGTTGAAAGAGCTGAAGGAACAATTATAGGAAATGCTTTATAAGGGCTTTATTAGGCTTAGTGTGTCACCTTGGGGTGCTCTTGTCTTGTTTGTGAAGAAAAAGGATGGTTCTATGCGTATATGCATTGATTATCGTCAGTTGAACAAAGTTACAGTGAAGAACATGTATCCTTTTCCTCGTATTGATAACTTATTTGATCAGTTACAGGGTGCCAAAGTATTTTCCAAGATTGACTTGCATTCAGATTATTATCAGTTGAAGATTCAGGAGCTCGATATCCCGAAGACTGCTTTCAGGACTCGGTATGGTCATTACGAGTTCCTTGTAATGTCCTTTGGGCTGACCAACGCCCCAACACCATTTATGCATTTAATGCATTGTGTATTTCGGCCCTATCTTGACCCTTTCATTATTGTGTTTATTGATGACATTCTGTTGTACTCCCGGAGTCGAGAGGATCATGAGCAGCACATGAGAATTGTGCTTCTAACCTTGAGAGAAAAGAAACTATATACAAAGTTCTCAAAATGTGAGTTCTGGTTAGATTTCGTGGAATTTTGGGTCACATAGTGTCGAGTGAGGGGATCAATGTCATGACCCAAACTAGAAGGCCATGACTAGCACCCGACCGTACTTGTCGAGCACCAACGTACATTTTATCTAACCTTCTTTATTATCTTTTAGGGTTGACTAGATCAATATAAATGGTAGACATGAATCATGGACAACCAATAATAAAATATGATGGCATGAACATACATAACATGGGATGACCAGACAATCAAGAAACTATATATAAGGTACGAGCTAACACGCTACCATGAAAGACTATACAACAAAAACCAGCCGACAAGGTATACCAAACTATACATGAGTCGACACCTGTCAATGAGCCTCTAAAGGAACATAAGTGTTGCAACATAGCCGGAAAAGGGCCCTGACATACCCATAATGTCTATAACAAAAATGCATACCAAGACCACGGCAAGTCCGGAGAAGGGATCTCGCCAATCACCGCTGAATTGGACAACTTACTGTAGTGGAGGCGCTACACCTGCCTGTCTATCAAGACCTGCAGCATGACATGCAACATCCACAAATAAAAGAACGTTAGTGCGAATAAAGTACTGAGTATGTAAGGCAGGGAACCATAAGTACAAACAGTAATGTAAGCAGGGATAGAGAATATACAACTTGTAACATCTGCGTACCTCTGAGGGCTACTGACATGAAATGCATAATACATATGTATATATACATAAACTTTTAAATCATATGCCTCTGTGGGCATCATTATCATTATATCGTACCCGGTCGTAATAGGCTCGGTAAAAAAACGTACCCGGCCATCATAAGGCTCGGTAGTATCGTACCCGTCCACGTGGAGCTCGGTAAATCCCAACTGATTAGTGGTTGAACAATAGGTGCCGTACCCGGCCGAATATAGCGCGGCTCGGTAGAGTAAAATAGATACATATATATAATTCATGCTCGACTCATAGAATCACGTTCTAAACCTTTCGGAGTGACGTATGGTCAGTATCATTTGTACACATTATTAGGACTAAATCTTCACTATGAACCTTATAAGAATCAGGAAGTACCAACAACATTGATAACATAAGAATAACATAAGCAACATCAACATCAATCGTTCCATAAGAGGGGAAACAATGTAAGTACTGCTAGCTTCTAAGAGTAGAGTATCTTTGGAAGCTCGTTCATTACATTATGTACGATCGGAGTCATGCAAAAGAAGGAAAGGGATATCCTCACATACCTTATATATACTGACCTAATCTCAATCTATGCAATTGTCACGACTCCTTAGTCTACAATAAGAGAAACGATACTATCGTTATCATTTAAGCGTCATAACTATTATGTATCGACCACAACCTATTTTACGATGAAACGGACAGTACCTCCCCTATATATATGAATTCACACAATTCAAAACAATCACCAAACATCCCAAGCATCATCAATAATAATCATATTGAGCCTCCCAAAATAGTCCATGCACAACCTAATCACTTCATATATACGACGGCCACCGTAGAAGTGTCAAACGACCCAGAAATGTTAGGAAGAACTACCAGCCCACAACCCTACATCTATATGGTGTTTCTACACACCCTCCATCATCCAAAACTCTACAAAACAGTAGTAAAACACACAGCCCAACAACAACACAAAACAGTCCACAAAATAGTTCGCTACAAGTGAATAACTCGAACTCACGGCTTTCGATCACCGTCCAGTGAGTTATTACATGTATAGAATGAATTTACATGAATTCACAGCAGCAAAAATGTATTAAAAAGAGCAGTAAACTTACCTTACTTGTTGGATAACTCATCCCTTCTCTTGGTTCTTCAAACTCTAAGTTTTACCCCCAATTAGAACTTAAAAGAGAGGGAAAATCGATTAGGGTTTGTGTGGGATTCTTGGGGAGGAGTTGCAGGGGTTCAATTTGGTTTTGAAGGTCTGAAATATGGGTGAAATAACTGAGTTGATAATCCCTTAAAATTCCCCTCTTGGCCGACTTTGGGGCTTTTAATTTTGCCCAATCATTTTGGCAAGTAGGTGATGCACATCACCTACTTGTGACTTATCAATCTGCACAAGCTCGCGAAAATACGAATATCTCTATACTCCGAGATTGTATTGACAAAAAGTTTAATGAGTTGGAAATTAGACTCATAGATCTTTAATTTTGTGGGTATATCACCCCGTAATTCCTTGTATATTGGGTGAAAAGCTTAGTAACATTTGACATAATATTTAAGTAAAATTATGAACCTAAGTTACGACAACTTTTGTCGACTTTTGTTTTATAACTCGTTTGACTTCAAGACTTATGATACGGATATTATATGATTCAAATGCCTTAATAAATGACCTCTTGAGTGTATTAAGCACCTCTAGCTTTACCCAAAAATACGGCTGACAACATCCTTGATTCATTTAACTTCTAATACTTGTTAATCACCCTTATACACCTTTGTATCACTTAAGACCAATAGGATTAACTTCTTATCATTTTAAAGATAATTTCTTCATGGATTTACGTCGACTACATTATGTCATGAACTAACGTACATGAATATGATTAGGACCCCTTTAATTATATTATATCAAAAACCCTACCCCATTCCCTCTAAACCCGCCTCCCTTAAACTCTGTCAATGCCCTCTCCATCTCTGTCAAACCCTAGCGTCGTCACCCTAAAATCTCTCCTATTCCGGCTCAAACATGGAATCAATCCATGATTTACTTACCTATTTTGTGTTGCTCTATCATTATACGCTCGTCTATGGTATTACTTAGATTCTTGCCCTATGTTTGGCAAGAACTACCTCAATAACGGGTAGGTTCACCCTGATTCTATGAAGATCTGGACGATCTTCTGTCCATATACATGTTTTATTGAATGGAAGGTTGCCACATTTTCTTGGGGTGTGATTTTGGAATTTTTTTATCCAATTATTAGTTAACTGGGTAATATTATGTTATCCGGTAATTAATCAATTACCCGCAATTTAAAAATTACCACAAATTACTTAAAATTCTATTTAGCATTAAAATACTTCATATATAGTTTATATATTATACTACCGTGGTCATATGGTACCTTGCATGGTACTAGTTAATAATTATGGGGTATTATCGCTCGACCCGTATTTTATTCCAAATTGACTACTTTTAACGAAACTCATTTTCTTTAATCTGTGTACCCTGTTATTCTTCATAACACTTATTTATTGCTTGCTATAAATAGCGTAAGTATGATAATATCAAGATGATCTCATCCTCGAGTCTTACATCGGTTAACTGAAAAAGAAATTTTAACGTACAATACTTCACGGTGCAACATCGTTGTAACTTAATATTGCGAAACGTGACATCACCATAATGTAATACTGCAGGACGTGACATCTCACTTCCGCGCTCTCATTAATTTATTTATTTATAGCGTATTTTCATGTACGAAAATATGGGGTGTAACATTTACTTTGGAACTACGGGACGGTATCGTGGGAGATCCCCTTGCATATTTACTTTGGGACTACTAGCCTGTATCTTGGGAGATATCCTGTTGTTATTTTTGTGTGCTATACTGTCATCCTTCTGTGATTTCCTTCTTGTTAAATTTTAGTCTTTTATTTTTAGTGCGATATTTTTGTTCCGTCTTATTATATATATATATATATACCAGTAGGGCCTAACCTGACCTCATCACTACTCGACTAAGGTTAGGCTTGGCACTTACTGGGTATCGTTGTGGTGTTTTCATGCTACTCTTCTGCACTTGTTTTCGTGTGCAGATCCAGGTACCTCCTACCAGCCTCGCTTTTAGTTACATAGTTGCTACTGTTCTGGAGACTTCAAGGTACATCTGCCCGCGTCAGGAGACTTCGGAGTCCCCTTCTATCCCTTCTTATGTTGTTCCTCTTTTACTTATTCTAGTACTAATGTATAGAACCGTTAGACAAAAATCTTAGAAGCTTGTGACTTACGGTGTTCTGGGTCTTGGGAGATTTTTTTATGTATACTCGAGAGCGGTTATTTTGTATATGCTGAGCGGTACTTATATCAGTTGTTAAATTATCTATTACAGTTAGTTGTTAAATTTATGTTTTCATTTCATTATTCCGCAAATGTTACACTTACCTAGTCGTAGAGACTAGGTGCATCATGACGTCTCACGGAGGGAGGATTTGGGTCGTGACAAGTTGGTATCAGAGCTCTAGGTTCATAGGTGTCATGAGTTACAAGCAGGTTTAGTAGAGTCTCGCAGATCGGTACAGAGACGTCTGTACTTATCTTTGAGAGGCTATGGAGCTATTAGGAAAATTTCACTTCTTTTGATTACTTGTCATGCAAAATTGTTGACTTCGAAATTCTAAACTTCTGTCTTTTATTCTCTCACGGATGGTGAAGACACGTACAATCAAATCAGATGAACAAGCACCCATACCCCCTGCTAGGGCCACTAGAGGCCGGGGTCGGGGTAGGGGCCAAGGACGTTCACGTGGTGCAGCTAGAACACCTGCACAAGCTGCCACAGAGGAGCCACTAGTAGCTCCAACCGGAGCATAGGCACCTGAGATGCCTACTACTACTGCACTAGCTCTTCAGGAGACCCTTGCATAGTTCACGAGCATGTTCAGTACTCTAGCTCAAGCAGGGTTGATTCCCCTTGGTCCTACCATATCTCAGGCTGCAGGAGGAGCACAAACTCCCGCCGCCCGTACCCTAGAGCATCGGGTCCAATTCGATCAGATTCCAAAGGTTATACCGGTGCCACTTGTAGCCCTAATTCAGCCCGAAGGTAGGGCAGCGGTTTTTGAGGAGGAATAACGTAGGCTCGAGAGTTACAAGAAGTACCACCCTCCTACTTTCAGTGGGTTGGCAACAGAGGATGCTTAGAGGTTTCTTGAGGAGTGCCACCGTATCCTCCGTACTATGGGCATTGTAGAGTCGAGTGGGATTTCTTTCACAGCGTTCCAGCTTTTAAGAGCAATCTTTCGGTGGTGGCGTGCTTATGAGTTAGACAGTCCAGTTGAGGTAACTTTACTTACATGGACTCAATTCTCGAATATGTTTTTAATGGAGTATGTTCCCAAGAGTCTCAGAGATGCATGGCGTGCCGAATTTGAGAAATTGCTCCAGGGTGCTATGACTGTGTGAGAGTATGCAGTTCGTTTCATTAATTTGGCTAGACATGCACCGACCTAGGTTTTTACAGTTCGAGAGAGGCTCTGTCAGTTTATTGAGGGGCTCCATCCCAGCATCAGGATCAGCATTTTCCGGGAGTTAGAGGTGGATATCTCGTATCAACAGGTCATGAGTATTACTAGGAGACTAGATGGCATGCTTGCTCGGGAGAGGGATGAGAGAGAGGCCAAAAGGTCTCGAGAGACTGCTCTTATTCTAGTGCTCGTTCCCCAGCTGTAGTTTGACATGGTAGGGGCTACTTGACTCGCTTGTTCATTCAACACTTCTAGCCACCAGTGGTATTCCGGCTACTCCTAGGCCCCAAAAGTCTTATTATGCCCCACTAGTATCTATTGTGTCTTTTGAACGGGGTGCTTTCAAAAGTCAGTCTTTCAGACTTGGCCCGAGCCAGCCACAACAGCCATGCCCTCCGAGAGCTAGCTTTGAATGTGGAGATACTCGCCATATGGTGAGGGATTACTCCAGACATAGGAGAGGTGCACCTCCACAGACTTCTCAGGCACCACGTGCTCCACAGGGTCCCCAAGCTTACAACACCAGCTACCACTCCACCTACTTAGCCAGCTTGAGGTGGAGGTCGGGGAGGTAGAGGCCGCCCTAGAGGGGGAGGCCAGGCCAGATACTATGCCCTTCCTGCTCGTACAGAGGAAGTTGCTTCCGACTCTGTCATTATAGGTATTGTTCTGGTGTGTCATAGAGATATGTTGGTTTTATTTGATCCTGGCTCCACTTACTCCTATGTGTCATCTTATTTTACTCCGTATCTGGGCATATCCCGTGATTCTATTATTTCTCCTATTTATGTGTCTACATCCATGGGAGATTTTATTATTGTTGACTGTGTGTATCAGTTGTGTTTGGTTGTTATTAGTGGTTTTGAGACCAGAGCCGATTTATTATTCCTCAATATGGTAGATTTTGATATTATTTTGGGCATGGACTGGTTGTCGCCCCATTACGCTATTCTTGATTGTCACACCAAGACCATGAAGATGTCTATGCAAGGCTTACCAGAATTAGAGGGGAGGGGTACCTTAGATTACATTCCTAGCAGAGTTATTTAATTTCTTAAAGCTCAACGAATGGTTGAGAATGGGTGCGACGCGTATCTAGCTTATGTGATAGATATCAGTATTGATACCCCTACAGTTGAGTTAGTCCCAGTAGTGAGGTATTTCCCTGATGTATTTCCAAGTGATCTTTTGAGCATGCCTCCCGACAGAAATATCGACTTTGGTATTGATTTGTTGCCGGGAACTCAGCCCATCTCTATTCCTCCATATCGTATGGCTCCTCCTGAGTTGAAAGAGTTGAAGGAACAATTATAGGAAATGCTTTATAAGGGCTTTATTAGGCTTAGTGTGTCACCTTGGGGTGCTCTTGTCTTGTTTGTGAAGAAAAAGGACGGTTCTATGCGTATATGCATTGATTATCGTCAGTTGAACAAAGTTACAGTGAAGAACAGGTATCCTTTTCCTCGTGTTGATAACTTATTTGATCAGTTACAGGGTGCCAAAGTATTTTCCAAGATTGACTTGCATTCAGGTTATTATCAGTTGAAGATTCAGGAGCCCGATATCCCGAAGACTGCTTTCAGGACTCTGTATGGTCATTACGAGTTCCTTGTAATGACCTTTGGGCTGACCAACGCCGCAACAACATTTATGCATTTGATGCATTGTGTATTTCGGCCCTATCTTGACCCTTTCATCATTGTGTTTATTGATGACATTCTGTTGTACTCCCGGAGTCGAGAGGATCATGAGCAGCACATGAGGATTGTGCTTCTAACCTTGAGAGAAAAGAAACTATATACAAAGTTCTCAAAATGTGAGTTCTGGTTAGATTTCGTGGAATTTTGGGTCACATAGTGTCGAGTGAGGGGATCAATGTCATGACCCTAACTAGAAGTCCATGACTAGCACCCGACCGTACTTGCCGAGCACCAACGTACATTTTATCTAACCTTCTTTATTATCTTTTAGGGCTGATGAGATCAATATAAATGGTAGACATGGATCATGGACAACCAATAATAAAATATGATGGCATGAACATACATAACATGGGATGACCAGACAATCAAGAAACTATATATAAGGTACGAGCTACCACGCTACCATGAAAGACTATACAACAAAAACCAGCCGACAAGGTATACCAAACTATACATGAGTCGACACCTGTCTATGAGCCTCTAAAGGAACATCAATTCTGCAACATAGCCGGAAAAGGGCCCTAACATACCCATAATGTCTATAACAAAAATGCATACCAAGACCACGGCAAGTCCGGAGAAGGGATCTCGCCAATCACCGCTGAATTGGACAACCTACTGTGGTGGAGGCGCTGCACCTGCCTGTCTATCAGGACCTGCAGCATGACATGCAACATCTACAAATAAAAGAACGTTAGTACGAATAAAGTACTGAGTATGTAAGGCAGGGAACTATAAGTACAAATAATAATGTAAGCAGGGATAGAGAATATACAACTTGTAACATCTGCGTACCTCTGAGGGCTACTGACATGAAATGCATAATACATATGTATATATACATAAACTTTTAAATCATATGCCTCTGTGGGCATCATTATCATTATATCGTACCCGGTCGTAATAGGCTCGGTAAAAAAATGTACCCGGCCATCATAAGGATCGGTAGTATTGTACCCGTCCATGTGGAGCTCGGTAAATCCCAACTGATCAGTGGTTGCACAATTGGTGCCGTACCCGACAGAATATAGCATGGCTCCATAGAGTAAAATAGATACATATATATAATTCATACTCGACTCATAGAATCACGTTCTAAACCTTTCGGAGTGACGTATGGTCGGTATCCTCTGTACACGTTATTAGGACTAACTCTTCACTATGAACCTTATAAGAATCAGGAAGTACCAACAACATTGATAACATAAGAATAAGAGAAGCAACATCAACATCAATCGTTCTATAAGAGGGGAAACAATGTAAGTACTTCTAGCTTCTAAGAGTAGAAAATCTTTGGAAGCTCGTTCATTACATTATGTACGATCGGAGTCGTGCAAAAGAAGGAAAGGGATATCCTCACATACCTTGTATATACTGACCTAATCTCAATCTATGCAATTGTCATGACTCCTTAGTCTACAATAAGAGAAACGATACTATCGTTATCATTTAAGCGTCATAACTATTATGTATCGACCACAACCTATTTTACGATGAAACGGACAGTACCTTCCCTATATATATGAATTCACACAATTCAAAACAATCACCAAATAGCCCAAACATCATCAATAATAATCATATTGAGCCTCCCAAAATAGTCCATGCACAACCTAATCACTTCATATATGCGACAGCTACCGTAGTCGTGTCAAACGACCCGGAAATGTTACGAAGAACTACCAGCCCACAACCCTACATCTATATGGTGTTTATACACACCCTGCATCATCCAAAACTCTACAAAACAGTAGTAAAACACGCAGCCCAACAACAACACAAAACAGTCCACAAAATAGTTCGCTACAAGTGAATAACTCGAACTCACGGCTTCCGATCACCGTCCAGTGAGTTATTACATGTATAGAATGAATTTCCATGAATTCACAGCAGCAAAAATGTATTAAAAAGAGCAGTAAACTTACCTTACTTATTGGATAACTCATCCCTTCCCTTGGTTCTTCAAACTCTAAGTTTTACCCGCAATATAACTTAAAAGAGAGGGAAAATCGATTAGGGTTTGTGTGGGATTCTTGGGGAGGAGTTGCAGGGGTTCAATTTGGTTTTGAAGGTCTGATATATGGGTGAAATAACTGAGTTGATAATCCCTTAAAATTCCCCTCTTGGCCGACTTTGGGGCTTTTAATTTTGCCCGATCATTTTGGCAAGTAGGTGATGCACATCACCTACTTGTCACCTATCAATCTGCACAAGCTCGCGAAAATACGAATATCTCTATACTCCAAGATTGTATTGACAAAAAGTTTAATGAGTTGGAAATTAGACTCATAGATCTTTAATTTGGTGGGTATATCACCCCGTAATTCCTTGTATATTGGGAGAAAAGCTTAGTAACATTTGACCAATATTTATGTAAAATTATGAACCTAAGTTGCGACAACTTTTGTCGACTTTTGTTTTATAACTCGTTTGACTTCAAGACTTATGATACAGATATTATATGATTCAAATGCCTTAAAACACGATCTCTTGAGTGTATTAAGCACCTCTAGGTTTACCCAAAAATACGGCTGACAACATCCTTGATTCATTTAACTTCTAACACTTGTTAATCACCCTTATACACCTTTGTATCACTTAAGACCAATAGGATTAACTTCTTATCATCTTAAAGATAATTTCTTCATGGATTTACGTCGACTACCTTATGTCATGAACTAACGTACGTGAATATGATTAGGACCCCTTTAATTATATTCTACCAAAAACCCTACCCCATTCCCTCTAAACCCGCCTCCCTTAAACTCTGTCAATGCCCTCTCCGTCTCTGTCAAACCCTAGCGTCGTCACCCTCAAATCTCTCCTATTCCGGCTCAAACATGGAATCAATCCATGATTTACTTACCTATTTTGTGTTGCTCTATCATTATACGCTCGTCTATGGTATTACTTAGATTCCTTCCCTATGTTTGGCAAGAACTACCTCAATAACGGGTAGGTTCACCCTGATTCTATGAAGATCTGGACGATCTTCTGTCCATATACATGTTTTCTTGAATGATTCTTGCATCTCTGGTCTGATTTAAAGCATCTGTCTCAACTAGGTTTTGAGACCTTTCCTTGTTCTTTACCGATCTCTGATTGATACTATTTCCTTTTTCGTATTTGACTAATATTTTCCTTATTTCTTTTTAATCTAATGTGTTTCATTTATTTTTACCGTATTTTGCACTAAATTAGGATTTCAGATCTTTTCTGGTTCGATTATGTGTTTGCTTTTAAGCAATCTCCCATCTATGTTCGTTTTATGCAAACATGTGGTTATTTTGCTTTATTTTCTGCCGATTTTATGGTTTACCTAAATTTAGGGTTTCAAACCCTTTTACTTGAACCAAATTTGGTCCAATCCTACTTTTCTTTTGAATAATCCCTGTCTATGTTTATTTTTGTGCTAATACGTGATTCTTTGCCATTATTCTCTGCTTATTTTGGGATTTACCTAAATTAGGGTTTCAGACCCTTTTTACTTTAACCAAATCTGGTATTCCTTTTCGTTATATGCCTTATGTGGTTCTTTACCTTTTCCCTACTGATTTTGTGTATCTTCACCTAAAGTCTAGGGTTCCATTTTACTAATTTAAATGCTTACCTTTCTAGTGTTTGACTAATTGGTTTTCTATGTTTATGTGTTTAATTCCTATATTATTTAAACCCTTCCTCTTTCCCCTTTAGGACAAGACTCGAACTCTCCTATTCTCACTACTAAAACATAAGCTCTCTCTCTTGCTCCTGTTCTAATTTTTGCACTAAGTGGCTATTGTTTGGCCTGCTGAAAGCCAAGGCCAAATTACTCTGGAATTTAACTATTACTGCACCTTTACTTGCTTTCTTCTCAACTGGTATGCCCTAACCTTTGTAATTTCCTTCTCTATGCTTTGTGTGACTAGCCTATTTCAATTTCTAGCATGATTCTATCATTTATCTGGTAATTTTATAATACTGTTAACTTAAGACTAAGTTATTTAGAATAACAGGAATCCTCTCATAAGTTGGTTTAAGGTTTGATCTGTTTTTAAGTTTTATACCTGTTCTGAACTATGAGCATGTAATCAAGTATGTTTGTGCTTAACTCATTTGTCATGTCTGTTCAATTCAAATGTTTTCTACCTAATTGCTTCTGTGACTAAATCATGACTGTTTTAAATGCTAGCATAAGCATTTAGCTTAATCAGACTTCACCATGTTTGAACTGTATGCTAAACCTGAACCTTATTTGTTTCTTGGAGCAGTTCCGCCCGCAACTCTGTATTCTGAACTTTCTCTCTTCTGAAAATTGAACTATTTCAAAACTTGCCCCTTACCCTTTATGCACTGATTTTTAAACTCCTAATCTTAGTCAATTAGGTTCTCACCCCTAGTGTGAGCACTGCCTAGGATCCTTGAGACTCATTTGACTTTGACATATTGGGGCTGGTTTTTCCAATCTTTTATGAACTCTGTGCTGAATATGTGGTTCTAGTCTGAGAATTGCCCGAGGTCCCTGAGGCTCTTTGGGAACTTTGACACACTAGAAGCCTAGTTTTAATATGTTGTGAATAGATCACTGCTATGCTTCAGAGCTGTTGTGTTTGAAGGCATAGTTCCCACGTTTAGATTGGGCCTATGAAGGCTCCCTACAGTGTAATCATTATTATTATGTAATTCATTCATTATGGGCTGCAATTATTTCTGTAATAACAATTTGGGGTTTATTAGTAAAAGGTGGGGGGGGGGGGTTTCTTATACCTTTGTTGAAACTGGGTAGAGATCCTACCTATATGTTTAATTATACTGATTGAACTATGTGGATACTATATTGTGTTTAGAGATCCTACCTATTGGATTTTTCATGATTGCTTTGATTCTGTGTTGCACATCTACATGCTAGAAACCCTGCTTACAGGACTTTATGTTTGCTTCTGTATTAGAAATCCTGTTCATAGGATCTACACATATTTTCAACTAAATGTGCATTAGTGACCATGCCTATAGGAACTTGTTTGTTTGAGTCAATTATACATCCTGGCAATTTATTAATTTCTGTCTAAATACGATTAATAGATATCATGCCTATTGGAGTAGAAATTAGTTTCAAACCTAGAAATCATGATTATAGGATTTAAAACTAATAGATATCATGCCTATAGGGTGAAATCAGTTCTGAAACTTGAAAATCCTACCTGTAGTAGTTTAAATCAACCTCACAATTAGAAATCATGCATATAAGGGTTTAAATCAATTCAGCTATTAGAGAGCATGCATATAGGATCTAAAAGGAATAAAACTATCTTTATGAGTTAAAATCAGTGCTACACTTAGAAATCATGCCTATAGGTTTGTCATTGATAAACTCGTAGAAATCATGCCTATAGGATCCTGTTAGTCTATTCTGAATTCAAGTGCTCTTGTAAATCACTTAGGCAATAGATCCGTAGAACTTATTCATGATTCTGGATTTAAAACTGTGACACATTTCTGCCTGAGGTGCCCAGATTCATGCTGAATAAAATCAATAGGCAAACAAATAGGACTTAATGCCCGCCTTAACAAAGCTGTCTCTGAACCCTGTTTTCTCGCATAGATATCCTGCCTATAGGATTTTAAATTAATAAGTTTGCTGGTTAAAATGCGTACTTTTGTTGCTTATGTGTGGAGGTTAATATGGGCCTATACTTTCTCTTTGTCTGAAAGTCCTATTTGCTTTTTGTGTGCCACCTAGACTCCACATTTTTAAGTAACATAGGCTGGTCTTGAACCATCCCAAATAGAGGTTCTAATACCTCCATGACCATAGCTAAGGGATGGGTAGTGCACGCATAGGGTACGGTTTAGAATCAATTAGTGCACTTAAGTAACAACTTGAAGATAGTAATTGGGTAGTAAAGGAAATGATAGACCATGCACTAATGCTATGAGTAAAACCCCGACTTGAGGGAGTTGCAAAGCATTGCATGGAATGATCTTATAGGCTAAAAAACTTAGGACCACCCCTATACTCCTATGTAGAAAATAAGTTGAATATTGTATTTATCCAAATTATTTTCTTCCCTTTAAGACTAATTCGCTTAATTTAAGTTCGGTCGGGACCCATCGTTGTAGTCATCGAGGGGTGCCTAATACCTTCCCCTCAAGGTTATTTTGAGACCTTACCCTAATCTCAGGTAATACAAACTGGTTATATGAGTTAATTGCTCTAGGTGCCCTAACGCACCTTAATCCATTAGGTGGCGACTCTTTCAAATCCAATTCCCTACCCTCACGGAAAGGAGTTGTCCCAAAAATATCGATACCCAATTTTGCGAGAAAAAGGGGGTGCGACAGGATGACGACTCTGCTGGGAAAATCTTTAGGGAAATTCACAGACAACTTGTCTGTGAATTTGTATTTAAGTATGTCTTTATTATTACGTTAATACTTACACACCCCTTCCCATTCTATGTGAATTTATTTGCCTATCCTTATTCATTTATGATTTTCCTCCCCTGCTTTATCACTTTTACTATGGAAACTGACTTGTCTCCTTATTTTCTTTTCTTAAATGTCTTTACAATTATTAAATACCGCATTTTATCATTATTCATCATGCAAGTACTTGGCAACATGTTATTTTCTTCTGCATAACTCCATGCTCAACATCATATTCCACTCGTGCGTACTAATACCATAGCGACGCTTGATGAGTGTCCATGCTCTTCCTAAAATCATCCTTTAAATTCATAAAGGCTTATTTGCGGTAAAACTAGTCGATCACGGTTCCGTGCCTTTCCCTCTGATACGTGCATTATTTGGAGAGATAAATGCCGACATGCTAATCGTTAATGTGTAAGTAGTCGAATCCGGAGGGGGCGAAGGTCTAACTTTGTTTATTTTGCAGAAAATGAGGCACGAAGTCCCCGGGTTCGGCATGGTCTGAAGTATACCACTATTGTTGTTAGACTGATGGGAAAATCTTTCGCCAAGCGACAAAAATCACGTGAAAAGGGTTCTCTGAAATTTACTTCTTTATTGGACATCCAACCAAACAACATGCTGATCGAAGCTGCTACTATATTCTGCGACGGAGAAAGAGTTATATTCCGTTTTGCTGACATAGAAATGACTTCTCTCTAGGGGAAATCAGAGGATTTGCTGGATTGCCATGGGATAGCCCGATTTACTAGTACAAGAAAACCACAATACTAGGGGGTTTCTAAAGATGATGGATCTGAGAAAGAACAAGGACTTGGAGTGCTTGAAGAAGTCCTACATACCCTTTGACTTTTTCTATGAATGATACAGACACAACAAATCTTACTGTATCTTTCGTGATGAATTCTCCATCACTTCCTTGGGTTGGATTCACCGTATGGTTTTTATATTCATCGTCTACTTTCTGTGTATTATAGTGTTCCCAAGCCAAGGGGACAGGATTCACACCAGGTTGGCCATGGTAGCCAAAGTTTTAATGGAGGGAATTGATGGGCAAACCTATACCATTGTCCCGATGATTGTAGCAGACATATACCGAGCTCTGGATCGTTGCAAGAAAGGGTTCAAATACTTTGAGGGATGTAACTTGCTACTACAGATTTGGTTGTTAGAACATCTTCAGAGGGGTCAATACCGCCAAGAGTTTCCATGAAGACCATGGAATGATCACATAGCTTTCCACCATCCTAAAAGAATGACCTTCATCCCAGAAAGATTTGCACAGCTAGAGAATGCTACAGAATGGGTGCAGTTTTTCAATAATTTGACCGAGGACCAGGTTCAATAGATGTTCGAGTGGTTCCCTACCAATGAATTCATCATCAAATCCAAGGATGTTCCGCATTTGGTGTTGATTGGGTTAGGGGGAATATATCCCTATGTTCCTATCAGGGTCATGAGATAAGCTGGTAGAAAACAAGTCATACCATGAGTCTCCAAAATGAGTCATTACAGAGCAGATTTTCAGGGTGACGCCATTCCATACAAATGTGAGGCCCAACACATGTGGCACTTGCAGATTATCGTGGAAAAGGACACCATCAAGCCAGATTGATATCACGCCGGTCATGTGTACTTCTACCCATCATGGTTAGAAGATAACATAGCAGGAATATTCGAGCCAAGGGTTGGCCAAGGAAACAATGTCATAGATAAAGTTGCTGAAGCACAAGTGAAATATGAGAGGCTATATAAGAGGGTCCTTGAATCCGAAGCCAAGCATCTTAAACAACACAAGTTCGACATGGAATCAATAAATGAGTAGAAGGAAATGGCTACAAAATCGACAGAAAGGCTGGAGTATTTGGAGCAGGGTCTAACGGAACTGGAAGGGAAGATGAGGAAAAGGGTTGTAGATTGTCAGAATGCAGAAGGCAACGAAAAAGGACACCTAGCAAGGGCATACCCGCAACTTGTCATGCACGACCTGGGGAATCTGATTGATGGAGTCAAGCGAGCCAAATATAGGGAAGGTCCATCCGGGACCAAGTAGATTAGGTTTATCTATTTTGAGTTATTTTGAAATTTGAATATAATAAGGCAGATGCCATTAGTAACTCATTTATTTATCATTTTTAGGTTCGGCTTATTTATTACATTAATGAAATGAGGTATTTATCAGCATTAAATATCTCCAAATCTACTTGTCGCTAGGCCTATCCCGGTCACAATGAGGCTTCCCAAATTAGGACGCGAATTTAAATTCCCACAATACGTGTTTAAATCCTGCAAATGATTTTCAGATTCCTTACTGACTTGTCTACCTTTTGTTTTTCTTTATTTTGATTATTCCCATCCCCTAAAGTTGGTTCGCACATACTGGCATTGTCAGCATATCACACCAGATCTAGAGATCCTCCCCCTCCTCCTCCTCCAAGTAACCTGAAAAGCAAAGGAAAAGCTAAGATGGATGACATGAGTGGTATCCGGAAAAAAATGCTGAGAATATTGAAACTTCATATGGTCAAAGTATTCCAGCCCAGAATGATTTGGTCTTACGATTGGAACAGAAAATACTAGAGTTGCAAGGAGAACTTGAGCAGGTCCGCAACATGGGAAACCTCTTCCTCACCCTAAACGTCCTAGACGTTAACCAACAAAATGCACACAATCCAGCACCTCCTCAAAACATATCAAACCAACGCCCACAAAATCCTCCGCACCCCATCCATACGCAACTCCTCTCCAAAATCCTAATCCTCCACCAATACCCACTCCCCCTCAGCATCAACATCTTCCTGCTCAATACCCACAAACCACTTACCTTACTCCTCAGAATACCCCACAACCTATCCTTGATCCACAAACTCAACTAATGATCACCACTACACGCTAACCCCCGACACCCACCAAAAAAATCCCATATACATAGAGACTTTACCTCACTCTACTCGGCCAATCCCGTACACTCCAGAATTTGCCGACAAGGACCTGCTCATTAAGAACATGGACGAAGAGATCAAGAAACTCACAAGTCGAGTCCAGGGTATTGAAGGAGGTAAAGGAATTGAAGGTCTGAATTATGAGGATCTATGCATTCAGCCAAATGTGGAACTACCAGAGGGTTACAAACCTCATAAGTTCGGGATGTTTGATGGAACGGGTAACTCAAAGGTACATTTGAGAACATACTATGATAAGCTTGTGGGTTTTGGGAAAGATGAAAGAATTTGCATGAAGCTGTTCATGAGGAGTCTCACTGGAGATGCCCTATCTTGGTATATCAGTCAAAATCCCAAGAAGTGGGTTAATTGGGTAAGCATGGCATCAGACTTTATGGATCGATTCAGGTTTAACACAAAGAATGCGTCGAATGTCTTCTATAGACAGAATCTAAAAAAGAAATAAATGGAGACTTTCCACGAGTATGCTACTCGATGGAGGTCAGAAGCTGAAAGTCAGGCCGGTACTAGAGGAAGAGTAGATGAACAAATTTTTTGTCAAGGCCTAGGATCCCCAATACTATGAAAAGTTAATGGTCATCAAAAATCACAAGTTCTCTGACATAATCAAACTTAGAGAAAGGATTGAAGAAGGGATCAAAAGTGGGATGGTGACCAATTTTGAGGCATTGCAGGCTACGAACAAAGCGTTACAGTCAGGGGGTATATCGAAGAAGAAAGAAGTACGGGCAGTGATGGTGGACCAAGGCCCAAAATCTCCACTCACATACCAAACACCTCCACCCACATACCAACCTTCACCTCCCAGATATTCTTAACCCGCTACCGCCTATCACACTTATAATACCCAGCCAGCCTACTACCATTCACCTCTAACCAGTCAAAACTATCCAAAACCCAGACCCAATTTTGATCGCAGGCCGCCCAGACAATATACCCCTATTGATAAACCCATTGACCAACTATATGAAAGATTAAAGGCTGCCAGATGTGTTTCCCCTATTCATGTTGTTGCCATGGAAAACCTTTCCCGGCAGGTCAACCCAAGCAAAATATGTACATACCATTCAGGCATAAAAGGGAATACTATCAATGAATGCCGCACGTTGAAAGACAAGATTCAAACCCTGATTGACACCAATGTCATTGAAGCAAAGGAAGCCACACCAAATGTCCGCAACAATCCCCTATCAGATCATAGAGGTGAATGAGTAAATGTGATAGAAACTGATGAAGAGTGGGATTCAGAGGGGTCGATTGGGCTTATTCGGGAAGGTGATGACCCTAAACCTGCAGTCATGCTCACACCTATTGTGGTGCAGATATAACCACCAGTCGAAGTTGAAGTAACCACATCAGTCCCGTTTGAAGTTGAAGTAACAACATCTATGACTACACCGATTCCATTTGAAGTTGAAGTACCCACACCCTTCACTGTGACGGTAGCACCCACACCTCCTTTCAAGTCCAATGTCGTACCCTGGGATTACGTCACTAAAGATAGGAGAAAGGGAAAAGCAAAGATGGAAGAATTTGGTGCTGCACAGAGGATGACCAGAACTGGAAGGATCTATACACCCGAGAATCTAGGAGGAACAAGCAAGAAGGCTACTACCAAACAACCCATTATTGAAACTAGTCCAGATGATCTCTGGAGGAAAGTACATGCAAGAGAATACTCTGTCGTTGATCATCTGAACAAGAATCCCACCCAGATATCCATCCTGTTGCTGCTACAAAATTCTGAGGCGCATAGGAACGCTCTGATGAAGGTGTTGAATGAAGCTTATGTGCCTAACAACATCACCAATGGAGAGATGGCCAACATGGTAGGGCAGGTACTAGAGAGCCACAAGACCACCTTTCACGAGGATGAACTACCACCTGAAGGATTAAGTCACAACAGGGCGTTGCACATCACAGTACAGTTTGAGGACAAATTCATCGCCAGAGTCTTAATAGATGGGGGTTCAAGCCTCAACATTTGTCCATTGACTACTCTGAAAAGGCTGGGTAAAGATTTCCATGAGATACGAGCAAGAAGTATGAATGTGAAGGTATTTTACGTGTCTCAAAGGGCCACAATTGGGGAAATTAACCTTTGTTTGCAGATGGGCCCGACTTGGTTCAATGTTGAGTTCCAAGTATTAGACATATCTGCTACATAAAATCTTCTACTAGGACGACCTTGGATACATGCTGCTGGAGGTATGGCTTCCATGCTACACCAGGCCGTGAAGTTCGAATGGAACCATCAGGAGATAACCATTCACAGAGATGGAAGTAACCCCATTTACACCAATCAAACTGTCCCGGTTGTCGAAAATAGAAGAAAGTTGGGTAGAGAAACTTATCACTACATTGAGCATGTCAATGCACTTGAGAAAGATAAGTGGTGGAGTAGCAAAATAGAAAGCATACTGGCATGGTCTGGGTATGAACCCGACAAGGGGCTTTGGAAGAAACTCCAAGGCATTACCAAACCGATACAGTTGAAACGTCACAGCACAATCTTTGGGATTGGATATCCATACACCTGTCAAGAATATAATGATTGGTCACCACCATGGCGTTGTCCTTATTACCCTCTCGAGCAGCCAGTGCCACATCTGAGTCAGACTTTTCACCAGGCCAACACAATATGGGGATCTGCAGAGGAGGAGGCTTTGGCTGGGCTAAGGAGTCTATTTCTAGAAGACGAGGATATGGATTGCAATGTGATAGTTGAGGAGGAGGAAGAAGGCCTCATCATTCAGACCGTGGAAAAGGGATTTATTCTCAAGAATTGGACTGTCGCACCATCCCGGGCCCGTCGAGTTCCTGGGTAGCTTGACAATTAATTTGACCTATTTCTAATAGCCATTTTAGGCATTTAAGATATTTCCAGTATTTTATTTAAAAGATGCATTTTATTTCAAAATAATTGCTCGAGTCATCAAGCCGTACCTATTTTGGATGATTTCAAAATTTAATTAATGCATTGCTATTTAGTATTTATTATTATCTGTTACATTTTTCCTATACAAAATTATTATTACTTTCCCTAACGAACCGATGACTATGACATGTAATGAGACAATGCAATATAAGGATAGTGACTCAGAAAAAGAGGATGAAATACCTGAGGAAGTTATCAGAGAAGTTGAGAATTTTGACAACAAACCTAAGTCCAACATGGACGAAACCGAGACAATGAATTTGGGAGAACCTGAAACCACCAAGGAGACTCGCATTCACCTATCACAGTTTGAAAAGGAAGAATACACTCGTATCCTGAAAGAATGTGAGGATATTTTTGCGTGGTCATGTGATGACATGACTGGTCTAAGCACATCCATAGTGGCTCATAAGTTGCCTACCAATCTAATATGTCCCCCGGTGAAGCAAAAACTTAGAAAATTCAAACCAGACATGAGCCTAAAAATCAAGGAAGAAGTCACCAAGCTGATTAAAGACAAAGTCCTCAAGGTAGTTGATTACCCAACCTGGTTAGCCAACATCGTACCGGTTCTGAAGAAAGTAAGGGAAAGTAAGGGTGTGTGTTGACAATCAGGATTTAAATAGAGCAAGTCCCAAGGATGATTTCCCACTGCCAAATGTACACATTCTGATCGACAATTGCGCCAAGAATGAACTCCAATCCATTGTAGATTGCTCCGCAGGTTATCATCAGATTTGGATGGATGAAAAAGACGCAGAGAAAAAAGCTTTCATTATACCGTGGGGAGTGTACTACTACAAAATGATGTCATTTGGTCTAAAGAACGCTGGGGCCACCTATATGGGAGCCATGAAAACCATATTCCATGATATGATACACAAGGAAATAGAGGTGTATGTTGATGACGTCATCATCAAATCCAAGAAGGCCACAGATCACATAGCAGACTTGAGGAAGTTCTTTGACAGACTACGAAGGTACAATTTAAAACTGAACCCCGCAAAATGTGCATTCGGGGTTCCTGCATGAAAATTGTTGGGATTCATTGTCAACCACCGAGGAATCGAGTTGGACTCGCCAAAAGTTAAAGCTATCCAAGATTTACCACCACCAAAGAGCAAAAAAGATGTGATAAGCTTCCTAGGGCGCCTCAACTATATCAGCCACTTCATAATACAGTCTATGGTATATGTGAACCTATCTTTAAAATATTGAGGAATGATGTTGAAACCAGTTGGACTAAAGATTGTCAAAAGGTTTTTGACAAAATTAAGGAATACCTATCCACGCCACTAGTCCTAGTCCTGCCGGAACCTGCGGACCACACATGGACGATTTTGTTTTAGCCAAAACGATACTCAGAGATGGATATTTCTAGATGAACATGGAAATAGATCGAATTCAGTATGTCCAAAAATGTCATGAATGCCATATACATGCCTACATAATAAGTACAACCAAATGAACTCAATACAACAAGTGTACCTTGGCCTTTTGCTGCCTAGGGAATGGATGTTATCGGTCAGATTGAGCCCATTGCTTCAAACGTGCGTAGGTTAATTTTAGTGGCCATTGATTACTTCACAAAATGGGTGGAGGCTTCATCTTACAAAGCTGTAACCAAGAAAGTTATCGCAAATTTTGTCAGGGATCGTATTGTTTGTTGTTTCGGGCCTCCCAAGTCCATCATCACTGATAATGCCTCCAATATCAATAGTGATCTAATGAAAGCCATGTGTGAAACCTTTAACTTCAAGCACAAAAGCTCTACAACATACATGCCTCAAATGAACAGAGTCGTGGAAGCTGCCAATAAGAACATCAAGAAGATACTAAGGAAGATGGTAGAAAATCACAAGCAATGGCACGAGAAGTTACCCTTTGCCCTATTGGGATACCGTACCACAAATCGCACATCAACTGGGTCAACTCCCTATTTATTAGTTTATGGTACCGAAGCTGTCATTCCTGCCGAGGTAGAAATTCCTTCCTTAAGGATCATACAAGAAGTCGAACTCAGTGATGCAGAATGGATAAGGAGACGCTATGAGCAACTAGTCCTCATAGATGGAAAAAGAATGAATACAGTGTGTCACAGTCAGCTTTATCAGAATAGAATATCCAGAGCTTTCAACAAAAGGGTCAAACCAAGACATTCACACCGGGGCAGCTGGGCTGAAGCGGATCTTCCCACATCAGGATGAAGCTAAAGGGAAATTTTTACCCAACTGGTAAGGTCCTTACATGGTTAACAGAGTACTAGGAGGAGCACTCATAATTGCAGAAATAGACGGAGAAGTTTTGCCAAAACCTATAGATTCAGATGCAGTCAAGAGATATTATGTTTAGATTGTTTACATTTCTTCATCTGATGTAACGGAACTATGCTTGACCTGATTCCTATATAAGAGGGGATACATAGGTAGCCCTGTGGGTTCGGTCACATCTTAATAAGATCTTCATTTCCCCGGAAAAAGAAACTGGGGCAGAATTTTGAGGACCTTCAAAATTTCGGAACAAGTCCAGCCGACGCCATCATATGCAAGATAGTCAGAAATCGGTTAAGTAACTGGGGCAAAATTTTGAGGACCCTCAAAATTCTAATGCAAGAAGTCGCAATGTCTCTAAAAGTGTCAAAACCATTAGTTCATCTGATTTACTTGATATTATATACCACTATGTTTTATAAAATAATTATATTCTATCAATAAATGCACATTTTTGAAAACTTTATTTCTGTGACTGCCAGGTGTTATCCAGAGTAATCAAACAGGGCCTCCAGAGCAAAGCAAAGCAAAACAAGCAGACAAAGGCATGAACCAACCTCCCCGAAAAAACTCACAATTTTTCTTTGAATGCAGGGACAAGGAATAACCACAAGCACGTGTACCTTAACACATTACCTTCATAACAACCGAACCGCCAATCGCAAATATATCTCCAGCTAAGAAATATTCTGCTCCTACTTTCTATTTGTCTGCTGCATGAGGCTAAGCATTGCCTTCCCTTTGCATGAGGCTAAGCCTTGCCTTCATATTTGCACAAGGCTAAGCATTGCCTTTTCTTTGCGTGAGACTAGTCCCTATCTCAAACCTTGCATGAGGCTAAGCCCTGCCTCAATATTTGCATAAGGCTAAGCATTGCCTTCTCTCTGCATGAGACTAAGCCCTGTCTCAAACGTTGCATGAGGCTAAGCCCTGTCTCGATATTTGCATAAGGCTAAGCATTGCCTTCTTTTTGCATGAGACTAAGCCTTGTCTCAAATCTTGTATGTGGTTAAGCCCTGCCTCCCATATTTGCATAAGGCCAAGTATTGCCTTTTCTTCGCATGAGACTAAGCCCTGTCTCAAACATTGCATGAGGCTAAGCCCCTGCCTCAATATTTGCATAAGGCTAAACATTGCCTTCTCTCTGCATGAGACTAAGCCCCGTCTCAAATCTTGCATGAGGTTAAGCCCTGCCTCCATATTTGCATAAGGCTAAGCACTACCTTCTCTTTGCATGAGACTAAGCCCTGTCTCAAATCTTTCATGAGGCTAAGCCCTGACTCTATATTCGTATAAGGCTAAGCACTGCCTTCTTTTTACATGAGACTAAGCCCTATCTCAAATCTTGCATGAGGCTAAGCCCTGCCTCCTAAATTTGCATACTTTGCATTATATTCTTCTCTCGGGGTTAAGCTCTGCCCCCAAACAAGACCAAGCTTTGTCTTGTTATCACCTATGGTATCATTTCTCTGCACTTCTTGGGCTGATATATAGCCAACTTATCCAAAGGCGTCATAGTCCGAAGGCATCATCCTTATAGCCTAAAGACACCATGTAATGGCCTGAGGATCTCTCAACACTGCACATCATTAGTCAAAGGCATCATGGTTCAGAGGCACCATTTTCATGGCCCAAGAACATCATTTCATGGCCTACGAATCCCTTATCTCACGCTTCATGGCTCGAGATATCATGGTCTAAGGACGTCATCTTCACTATCCATAGACAACCTTCATGGTCCAAAGGGAACTTGCATCATGTTTAAATTCTTGCTGTAATCTATACACTTGCATGCATCGTGTTTTAAGTTTTGCATGAAATCTAGGAGGTAACCATTCTTCAAACAGGAGCAACCTTCGCTCCGGTTTCCACTCACACATTTATGCCTAGCTATTATTTCAAACGTAACTGATTCTCATCAATTCCTCACCTTTACTCTACGATCGTTCAGATACCTGCCCTACGATACATCTGTTACAATTCAGATTCACATTCATAACTCTGGATAAAACCATCCGATACTATCTTACCCAAAAGAACCAAAACATACGGTCATTCCTATAACAATTTCATCGGTTTCATTCGATGTTGGGTCCAGAAATACACACATCTTGATTCCTGTAAAACTAGGGATATGTAGGCAGATAAGAGACCAAGGTGTGGCCTATATTTTTCAAAACATCCCATTTGACCAAAATCAGTCATTATTTCTTTACCGAACAACTCTTTCATCCTTCCAGGATAAAAGGGAGCAGCTGTTGATACCTAATTTTCCCTCACATATTTAAATATGTATATATACTTTCAAATAATGCATGAAAATCATAAGTATTTTTCCTAATTTTTCTATAATTTTTAAAAAAATTTAATCAATTTATTCTAATATTTTATTATGAAAATAATCATTAATTGCATCACAAATTATTTTATCATCTAATTTGACCATTTGCACCTAGATTAGTTTTTAAATACTTTAACATATTTATCATAAATACATTTGCATAAGGCTAGAATTGCATATTTTGCAATAATAGCCCATATGTACTTATAATTACATTATTTATGCAAAAATAATTTTTTATATTTTTATATTGTCACATAATTACTTTAAATCATTTTTATGCACCTCTGCTATTTTTTATTTATTTATTATTTTTATAAATTATTTTATTTAATAAATTGGGTATTTAAAATCTGGCCCCATTTTAATTTAAATTCGGACCTAGACCAACCCCAATTTACCTAGCCCAATTACCCCTGGCCCAAACCCATTAGCCCAGTCCCCATACCTATTTTAATACCCGACCTAAGGCCCTTTAAATTAGGACCGTTGATCTCTAAGATCAACGGTCCACTATGCACCAACCCCTTTAATTATATCCTACCAGAAACCCTACCCCATTCCCTCTAAACCAGCCGTCCTTAAACTCTCTCAACACCCTCTCTGTCTCTGTCAACACCTAGTGCCGTCACCCTTAAATCTCTCCTATGCCGGCTCAAACATGGAATCAATCCATGATTTGCTTACCTATTTTGTGTTACTCTATCATTAAACGCTCGTTTATGGTATTACTTAGATTCTTGCCCTATGTTTTGCAAGAACTACCTCAATAACATATAGATTCACCCTGATACTGTGAAGATCTGGACGATCTTCCATCCATATACATATTTTATTGAACGATTCTTGCATCTCTAGTCCGATTCAAAGCATCTGTCTCAACTAGGGTTTGAGACCTTTCCTTGTTCTTTACTGATCTCTGATTGACACTCTTTCCTTTCTCGTATTTGACTAATATTTTTCTTATTTCTATTTAATCTAACGTGTTTCATTTATTTTTACCGTATTTTGCCCTAAATTATGATTTCAGATCTTTTCTGGTTCGATTCTGTGTTTCCTTTTGAATAATCTCCCATCTATGTTTGTTTTATCCAAACATGTGGTTATTTGCTTTATTTTCTGCCCATTTTATGGTTTACCTAAATTTAGGGTTTCAAGCCCTTTCACTTTACAGCAACAGTTCTAGCTATAGGACTCTGTACCTTAAGCTGCCTCAATATCTGGTTCTGGGCTTTCCAACCCTGTGTACACCAAGCATGTAATACCCCCACACAGGAACACAAAAACACACCATCACCACAACAAAGGAAGCAACAATTTCAGGCCCGAAAACCCCCTGCAATCACACCAGCAGGGCAGGACTTTAACTGTTGCTATCTAGTTCCTATAGACAGTCACCCACCTAATAGCAACCATCAATGTCCCAACCCTCATAACAAACCATCAAATGATGTATCCCAAACAAAGCAATTCCGTCAAACCTTTTTCAGCTACAACCCAAACCCCTTAGATCACCAATCCAGTCCCTAAGATGTTCCTAGCAAACACAAGAACCTGGGAGCAGATCTTCTTCTAGAACATGGGAGCAGTCTACACAAGAACTTGCAACCAGTGTCTCCCCATAACCCAAAGATCCCAGTCAATTGTACACCTCAGAAATGCAGAACCTCACAACTCTGCACATGCAACTGTGCATCTTCACCTTCTGCTCACTTCCTCAACAACATGAACAACAATAAAAAGGACTGCAATCAACACAAGAACCTACAGTCAAGACCACCACCTGCCCAACACCCAAACTCAGTCCCAGAACCCACAAGAACCTGGGAAATGATCCCCACTTCTCTAACATGTGTGCTAATTTTGTAGGTACATGGAGAAAACTTGGTCAATTGTTGCACCTTCAGTCAGTGGTATTAGCATACCAGATGCTCATTCTGCTGAAAGTGCACCAATCTCCCCAAGTCTCTCAACTCATCATCATATAAACACACAAGGTTCCAATCTCTTGCAAGGCATCAACATCCAATCCATAACAATTATGTCACATCAGCTCTATGCAGTTCCACTTTTAGCAAACTGCCTGCCATAATTCCACAACCTTCCTACACCTGATTCAAATTTAGCAGGTCATCATCTAGGCAGGACATCATAAGCTGCCACACACTAGCTACGTTCCAGATTTCCATCCCTGCTCTCTCTTAGCAGATTTCAAGATAAGATGGATAATTGAAGCAGGATTTGGCTCATACTTTTGCTCACTCTCTCCTATCAGAAACATCAGACAGCAGCAGCTCAATACAACTCCCCTTGGAGCCTTTTTGACAGTTATTTTCCTCTTGGCTTTCCTTGTCCCCAATGTCAAAGCAAAGTGGAAGATAGCCCCCACCATTGGTTTAGGTTATTTCCCTTTCCAATTAGGACACTTCTACACAATTATTAGATGTAGAATTAATTGTATATGGAAGAACTTATTCCAACTCTTTTGCTTAGTAGATTTAGGATCACTTGTGCATTTTTGTATAGTTGACCTAGGCTTACTTCACTTGTATTTTGTACTCCCATTTTTCTATCACTGTTGGATAGACAATTGGTTCATCATCATAGATCTAACTCACCACAAGGTCCAGGTGTATTTTGGTTACCATATTTGGTTGACCAAATGTACTTTCATCTTAATTGTGGAGGTAAGGTTTATGTCCCCTCCATTTTTGTTGTACTATATTTTATATTTATGAAAATTAAACCTAGGCACAACGCCTAGTGAAATTGCCAAAAAAAACCCTTTTACTAGAACCAAATCTGGTCCAATCCTCCTCTTCTTTTGAATAATCCATGTCTACGTTAATTTTTGTGCTAATACACGATTCTTTGCCATTATTCTCTGCTAATTTTGGGATTTACCAAAATTAGGGTTTCAGTCCCTTTTTACTTGAACTAAATTTGGTATTCCTTTTCGTTATATGCCTTATGTGTTTCTTTACCTTTTTCCTACTGATTTTGTGTATCTTCACCTAAAGTTTAGTGTCCAATTTTACTAATTTAAACGCTTACCTTTATAGTGTTTGACTAATTGGTTTTCCATGTTTATGTGTTTAACTCCTTCATTATTTAAAACCTTCCCTTTTCCCTTGAGGACAAGACTCAAACTCTCATATTCTCACTACTAAAACTTAAGCTCTCTCTCGTGCCCCTGTTCTTATTTCTGCACTAAGTGGCTATTGTTTGGCCAGCTAAAAGCCAAGTCCAAATTACTCTGGAATTTAACTATTACTGCACCTTTACTTTCTTTCTTCTCAACTGGTATGCCCTAACCTTTGCAATTTCCTTCTCTATGCTTTATGTGATTAGCCTGTTTCAATTCCTAGCATGATTTTGTCCTTTATCTGGTAATTTTATAATTCTGTAAACTTAAGACTAAGTTATTTAAAATAACAGGAATCCTCTCATAAGTTGGTTTAAGGTTTGATCTGTTTGTCAGTTTTATACTTGTTCTAAACTTTGAGCATGTAATCAAGTATGTTTGTGCTTAACTCATCTGTCCAGTCTGTTCAACTCAAATGTTTTCTACCTAATTGCTTCTATGACTAAGACATGACTATTTCAAATACAAGCATAAGCATTTAGCTTAATCAGACTTCACCATGTTTGAACTGTATGCTGAACCTGAACCTTGTTTTTTTCTTGGAGCAGTTCTGCCTGCAACTCTGTATTATGAACTTTCTCTCTTCTGATAATTGAACTATTTCAAAACTTTCCCCTTACCCTTTATGCACTAGTTTTCATACTCCTACTTGTAGTCATTTAGTTTCTCACCACCCCCAGTGCGAGTACTCCCTAGGGTCCTTAAGACTCCTTTCAGCTCTAACACATTGGGGCTAGTTTTTCCAATATTTTATGAACTTTGTGCTGAATATATGGTTCTAGTGTGAACATTGTCCAGGGTCCCTAAGGCTCTTTGAGAACTTTGACACACTGAAAGCCTGGTTTTAATGTGTTTTGAATTGATCAATGTTATGCTTCAGAGTTGTTGTGTTAGAAGGCCTAATTCCCAGGTTTAGATTGGGTCTATGAAGGCTCCCTACAGTATAATCGTTATTATTATGTAATTCATTCATTTTGGGGTGTAATAATTTTTGTAGTAACAAATTTTGGGTTTATTAGTAAAAGTTGGGGGGGGGGGATTTCTTATACCTTTATTGAAACTGGGTAGAGATCCTGCTTATAGGTTTAATTATGTTGATTGAACTATGCGGACACTATACTGTATTTAAAGATCCCGCCTATTGGAATTTTCATGATTACTTTGATTATGTGTTGCACATCTGTATGCTAGAAACCCTGCCAATAGAAATTTATGTTTGCTTCTGCATTAGAAATCATGTTCATAGGATCTACACATATTTTCAACTAAATGTGTATTAGTGACCCTGCCTATAGGACCTTGTTTGTGTGAGTCAATTATGCTTACTGGCAATCTGTTACTTTCTGTCTAAATACTATTAATAGATATCATGCTTATAAGAGTAGAAATCATGCTTATAGATTTAAAACTAATAGATATCATGCCTATAGGGTGAAATCAGTTCTGAAACTTGAAATTCAAGCGCTCTTGTAAATCACATAGGTAATAGATCCATAGAACTTATTAATGATTCTGGGTTTAAAATTATGACACATTTCTGCCTGAGGTGCCCAGATTCATGCTAAATAAAATCAGTAGGCAAACAAATAGGTCTTAATGCTCGCCTTAACAAAGCTGTCTCTAAACCCTGTTTTCTCGCATAGATATCCTACCTATAGAATTTTAAATTAATAAGTTTGCTGGTTCAAATAAGTGTTTTTGCTGCTTATGTGTGGAGTTTAATATGAGCCTATACTTTCTCTTTATCTGAAAATCCTATTTGCTTTTTGTGTGTCGCCTAGATTTCACATTTTAAGTAACATAGGTTGGTCTAGAACTATCCCAAATAGAGGTCCTAATACCTCCAGGACCATAGGTAAGAGATGAGTAGTGCACGCATAGGGTATGGTTTAGAATCAATTAGTGCGCTTAAGTAACAACTTGAAGATAGTAATAGGGTAGTAAAGGAAATGATAGCCCATGCGCGAATGCTATGAGTAAAACCCCAACTTGAGGGAGTTGCAAAGCATTGCAAGGAATGATTGTCACACCTCCTTTTTTCCTTACACCACGTAAAAGTTATAAATATAAGGGAGTTTTTCCAATTAAAGGATAATCGAAACGGGATTTGTTTCTTTAAAGATTCAGAGTCGCCATTTGGGAGTTTTATGGTGTCCCAAGTCTTTGATTTTAATCCCGAATCGAGAAAAAGTTTGACTCTGTTCAACAGTCCGTGAACCAGAAATCCGAGTAAGGAATTCTGTTAACCCGGGAGAAGGTGTTAGGCATTCCTGAGCTCTGTGGTTCTAGCACGGTTGCTCAACTGTTATAATTCGCTTATTATCTGATCGTAAACAATTATGAACCTATGTGCAGATTTTAGCATTTAACCGCTTTTATTCAATTTTTAACGAAGATTGAACGCCGTTTAAAACACGTCTTTGAATCGCGCCACATGAAATGCACCCGCAATCCTAAACATATTTTATTCAACGTTTCAAGATTTGATTTGGGTCACATGAAATGCACACCCGAGTTTATGAAAGTAAAATTATTAAAATAGCATGCCTAAAGCAACTACGTGCTTTAACTTTACGAGGCCTATGGAAAATTCGCTAAATGGCACGCCTCGATTTATTTGAACTTGGTTAAGGAAATGAAAGACCTAACAATAATCTAAAACACCTTATTGAAATCCTAATATCTATTTTTTAGAAAAAGTCCAAAGCCTACTATATTTAATCATTAGTGGACTAGTTATTAATTCAATTCATAAACACAGAGGAGCTCAATCCCTATAAGATGCATACAAGATAGAGGCCCCCAATAGCTGAAGACGATCAGGCCTTAGCATGCCAGGCCGGAATTGATATTGGGCATGAGGCAGGCCCAATTCGAACAATAACGTGCCCAAGTCGAATGAGGGAGAGATCAGAGGATCGAGTCCAAATAGCCGTAGGAGGAAAGTTTTCAAACCATAAAAACGCATGAACAACTGAACTTTAAAAATTGGCAGATTTCCACACTCGAATCGAATGACCCCAAAACTAAAGCTATGGCAACTGACTGCTGAAACATCCATTCACCACAGGATTAATACTTGTACCAAACACACATTAATCACTTTCATGCTCACATAATATTTCAACTTTTAAACCTAACTAACATTTGAACATGAAGCAACCTTGAAGATACCACTGATGATTTCCATACATTGTGAACAACATAGCACAATTGTTAAGGTTCGACCAAATTGCTATATGAATTTCAAGCTTACGCATGCTAATAGTAATGGAACCTAACAGTTTCCAGATAACTTCTGCATACAGATAATTATAGAAAATAAACAATCCTCTCATTCGATTACAACTAAATAAATAGTAAGATCCAAATATGTCATAGTCTCCACAGTTCACAACTAATTACAACATGAGAATTCGATTACTTAAAGGGAATTTGACTATACTATGAATGAATGAAGGAATACAAACATCAAACAAGAATTAAAGCGCGATAGTGCTTCCATTTAATCCTTGAATCAAGCCTTACATCGTGAAGGGTTCTGAATTTGTACCTAGAATTCGAAAATAAAAGCAGAAAAATGGAGAATCGGCAACAGAACAGTAGCAGGCCAATACCAGCAACACCAGCTCAACTAAGATGAACTTGAAAATAAATAGAAAACAGTCCCACTCGAACAATACCCAAAACAACTTCAAAATTAAACCTCAAACACCCAATCTCAGTCCATTTTAAGACTACATCAATCAGAAACTCTTTTCAAGATTTGAAAACTGAAGGAGTTACAGAGTGAATTTCAATGAAGTAGTAATTTTACTCTAATTTTCAGCTATTTTGCCTTTTCTGAATTTCAGCTCTTTAATCTCTCTAATTCTGCCTTGAATGACAAGGAAGAGATGCCTTTATAGGCAAGCAAATAGGGCAGACCCCAAGAGATACGTTTTTGCCATTCAGTCCTTTTTAGTTTCCATTTTAGCTTAAACACCCCTAATTTAAATTCAGTTTTTGTAAAGTAGTCCCCTCCCCAGCTTCCTATAAGCTTCCCAGACAGTTACAAATAGATTCCCTTACTAAGACTACCCAAACTAACTCCATACCCCGGTTATTCACCTTAAACCCCAATTGAGACATGAGTCAAATTAACCCACGGCTGAATTTACCCCAAGAACCCAAACCAATTTGGACGGGCTGCTCTTTGCCAAATAGACCAAAGACAAATCAAAGCCCAGACGAACACTTATCTATTTGAAAAGAAAAATCTACAAGCCATGATAACATGAAATGATTTCAAAGCAAATCTACTAACTTACTGATCAATTAACGATGACTAGGCAAGGATTTAACTCAGTTAAAGTAACTTAATTTAAAAATAACTTGGATGGCTAAATAGAAAACAAGATTAGAGAGTTATCTATGCTATTAACACAACGGACTAAAGAAATCAGACAACAAACTTTCACGAAGAAGAGAAGAACAATGGCCGGAAGACCAATCTAAACTCGAGATATTAGTCGAGTTTCAGCCAGACTAGTATAGGAAGATTAAGCTAAAGAAAAAGGGAGGAAGAAGAGAATAAGACAATCAAAAACGAAGAGAAGATAAGAGAAGAAAAGAAATTACCTATTTAGACTCGAAATCCATCGAAGACGAAAACCCTAACAAAGCTAAGGTCGATCGTTTGAATCCTAACTTCAGAACTCGAAGAACGGTGCCTTCTGACCATGCATGTACCAGGATTGACGAAAAATTGGTTTTGAACTTTTGGGGTTGACCTCAGATTCGAGATTCGCGGAACTCCGGGCCGATTCAAAGGAGAGTAGTTGTGGATTTGGCATGAGGGGATCCTGGGGATTGTGAGGTGTTAGTTTAGGGTTGACTGGAGGCGGCGCCGCCACCGGAGAGCACAAGGGCGGCGTTAGAGTTTTCTTTCAAAACCATATTCGAGACGTTCTGGGTTGATTCGAGGCAAATGGTGGGGTAATTTGGAATGAGGGGCTCTTGATGGTCATGGGGTGTTATTTTGGGAGTTGTTGGAGGTGGTGCTTCCGGTGGATGGTGGCGGAAAAGGGGGCGACTCCGTTAGTGTTAAGCTTGGGTTCTCTGATAGGGGTGTTGGAACGATGAAATGAAAGGGGGGGGAGGGGTAGGGCCGTTAGGACATATGTATATCAAGTAAGGGCTCAGTTCCCAGCCGTCTGATCATATGGGATCAACGACTGAGATTGGACTCTGGAAAACGATGTCGTATGGTACTGGGAAATTTAGACCGGGTGAGGCGTGGATTTGGGCCGGGTACTGGACGGGTACGGGGAAAATGGCTTTGGGCCTGGGCACTTTTAACTGAAGGCAGCCCAATTCTATCTCTTCAATTCTTTTTCCAATTTTCCATTAATTTTCAATTCATTTTCTTTTAAAAATCTTTTTCTTTTTTCCAAAACCTAAATTAAATCCTATACCAAATTAACCTACCAAATTAAATTAATTAACCCTAATAATTGCTACTAAAAATAATTAAAAACCAAATTAAAGGAAAAACTACCAAAATTCAAAATTAAAATTAAAAGTGCAAAATAAACTATTTTTGTGATTTTTTCCTATTTTTATAAAATAGTTTGTCAATTAATCCTAAAAATGTAAAATTAAATCCTTAATTCAAATGCAACATATTTTTTTTGTAATTTTCATTAATTAAATAAAAATAAAAAGATGCACAGACAAATGCAAAAAATTTCCATAAAATGCCATGAAAATCCCCAAATTGCACACACTAACAGAAATTATTTTGTTTTGAATTTGTTGGAGTAATACATATAGGGCAGAAATCATGTGCTCGCAATGATCCTATAGGCTAAAAAACCCAAGACCACCCCTTATACTCCTGTGTAAAAATAAATTAAATATTGTAGTTGTCCTGTCACACCACTTTTTTCACTACACCCCGTAAAGGGTATAAATGCAAGGGAGTTTTTTCCAATTAAAGGATAGTCGAAACGGGATTTGTTTATTTAAAGGTTCAGAGTCGCCACTTGGGAGATTTATGGTGTCCCAAGTCACCGGTTGAATCCCGAATAGAGAAAAAGCTTGACTCTCTTTAACAGTCCGCGAACCAGAAATCCGGGTAAGGAATTCTGTTAACCCGGGAGAAGGTATTAGGCATTCCCCGAATTCCGTGGTTCTAGCACGGTCGCTTAACTATTATAATTGGCCTATTATCTGATTCTTAATGATTATAAACTTGTGTGCAAATTTTAACTTTAAACTACTTTTATTTAATTTTTAAAGAAGATTGAACGTTGTTTAAAACACGTCTTTGGATCGCGCCACATGAAATGCACCCGCAATCCTAAACATATTTTATTCAATGTTTTAAGATTTGATTTGGGTCACATGAAATGCACACCCGAGTTTAGGAAGGTAAATTATTAAAATAGCGCTCCTAAAGCAACTACGCACTTTAACTTTGCGAGGGCCATGGAAAATTCGCTAAATGACGCACCTCGAACTCTAAGGATCAAAATAAAATTAATTACACGAAGGACATGCAATTGTCATTTTTATTTGGCACGACGTACCTCGATTTATTCTAATCAAGAGGTCTCTAAATTAAACACAAGGGCCACACACTATCTTCTATTTAATAGCACCCCTTGAAACTACTTAAGAATACGACTAATTGAACATGAAAAGATGGGGGATTTGTTCAACTTAACCGAATGGTCCTTAGTTAATATAGACTAGTAATCAAAAAACGGGGCTGAAAAGGCGACAAAAGGATCCAGATCCTATTTCCACGCATTTGGGCCCAAGGTGAGCCCAATTTCAAATCATCTGAAGCTACAACGAACTGGACTCACTATCGAGCCCTTACAGCGTGCAAGCAGGGATCTAAATAACGAAAATTAATGTTGAACTAACATAGACGCAATAATTTGAAATCACCCTTTGACGGACTAATGGATAATTACAAGAGGCTTTAGCAACGCCATGATTGGAAAACAATTAGAACTCAATTCTTGAGAGACTACGCGGCACATGACTCTTAATTTTCAAAGCCCTGAATCAGCTTACAGTGCTAACGTGGGAACTTAACCTTATTTAGACCGCACATTAACAAAACTTAAAGGATCAAATAACCGAGACTTTGAAATAATCAAATATGCTCAGTTAAATTCTTTCAATATTGACAGTACCCAGACCAACAATTTAAAGTTTTGATGCTACATGAGCTAATCAATCTCATTTCCAAACAACACTATTATGTTTCAATACCCCACAGAATCCTCTAACAGCATACCAAACATTAATCATTTTCCTTTTAGTCTCGTTAGCACCAATTCAAGTATGAGAATACTAGCAAGCACACCTACTTACTTCATTTAAGGCTCAAACACATTTGAAATATAATAACTTGATTAAATCCTTTACATAACATTCCAACAGTCTCAAACCAAATACAACAATAGGAACTTCACCATTGAAATGGAAACCAGCTAGACTACACAAGGATTCATGTGATCTAAAGCACAAACAATAAAAAAGGGTAAACAAAACTCAGGTAAGTCTGCTGCCGTCCCTTAACCTCTCATTTCCATCTTCAAACTGAAACTTACATCAAGTAAAGTTAAGAAAATGTACCTGGAATTCAAATCAAAATAGAAAAATGAGAGATTCAGCAACAAACAGTAACAGCCAGCCCAGCTTCAGCAATTAAAACAGTGATAATCCACTCAGAAGAATCAATGGAACAGTAAACCAATCAGCAAACTTAAACTAGCTCTTTCAATACCAAGTTCAATCCATTTTACCCCATATGAGTCAAGAAAGTTATTTCAGAAATTGACGACTTCAAGAATCACAAAGGAAAACTGAATGATGTAAGCACGTGATTTTTGCTTCACGGACAATCGCTCCAAAAGAAAATAAAAATAGTGGCAAATGGCTTCGCTATACAATTTTTCGATCTTTCCGTAACATGTGTTGCTGGTCATTTGGGGGTCTGTCCATTTTACATCTAGTCATTATCAAACAAAAATACAAAATGCCTGTCGTTAAAAGAAAATTCAAAAAAAATATATATGTATGTGTGTATCGTTCGTTCTAAGTTGTGATCTAATCATTTTTATTTTATTTTATTTTTATTGTCCATTTATGTGTGTTTATCGTTGTGGGTGTCACTCAATATGTGTGTAGGTTTATTTTAATTTTTACATTGTTTTAGGAATTTTTGTTTAAATTGAAAAAAAAAAGAGGAGAAAAGGAAAATCTGATTTGGGCCCCGAAACAAGGCCCAAAACCAAAGTACTGATCCAGTCCAAACCCAGCCTGCCCAAGCACGGACTCAAACGACGTCGTATCGGCGTCCCCATTTGAAGCCGTTGATCTGATTCAAACGAACGGTCCAGATCAGGCTGTTCAACTCGCCTCAACGACGTCGTTTCAGGCAAAATGATCTAAGCCGTCCAACCCCATTGATCCAACGGATCCAGGCCCTCCTCTAAACCCGTCAAACATGACCCGATCCAATCCCCTACCCGGTCTTAACCCACTATCAGCTCCCGAACGACGTCGTCTCTCCTCAATGAGTAGATCCTGGCCCTTGGTCTCAATTGATCCAATGGCCAGGATCTAAACCCTCAATACATATATAAACTCAACCCTTACCCCCACGCCCCAAGCCGCACCCCCATTCAGCCACTGTTCACCATCTTCCCCAGGGCCCCTTTGCTCTCAAACCCTTAGTAGCTTAGGTTTTACCCCGTGAGCCCGGTAACCATGGTTCCGATGACCACCAAAGTAACATCCCCGATGCACCCAACCACCCTGAACACAAATCCGTTAACCGTTCACCTCGAATCAACCCGTAGCTTCTCGAATCTTCGAACGAAGATTCGAGCAAAAACTAGATCTACACCGATTGACCCCAAACTCACACCACAACCCCTCCTGACCTCCCTCACCCCCGGAGTGGCTTTGGTTCCGTTCGAATCTGACTGGGATTGAACGGTTCCCAAATCGAACCTCAAGAGCCCTAGGATTCAGATCTATGGGTTTGTCTGAATCAGTGGCAGGATCAGGGCCTAGCAGACTTTTACCGAAGTGTTCTCAGTTGAGAACGCTTCGGTTAAAGTCCATTAGACCCCAAAATCACCTGGCCCGAGTTCGAACTTGAATCAATCTTAGTTTCATTTTCCTGAGGTATTTTTCCTTTTTCTTTTGTCCTCCTAAAATCTATCTGTCGTTCGTGTTCTGGTTTGTTTTGTTTCGTGACTCGTCTGTCTATGTGTGTACGTTTTAAGTTTGTTGTTAGTTTTATTGGTTGCTTGCTGTATATTATAGCTTGTGTAGTCATCTAAATAAGTGTCGTCAACTGAATTCACTTGAAAGATGTTATAGCTTGTGTAGTCATCTAAATGAGTCTACATTTCAGTATTGATTACTATGCCTGTTTCTTGTTGGTGTTACTTGTATCGGCATGACCAACTTGTACCCTTTAATTGGCACCCTTGTTTGCTTAAAGTTTGAATCATTTCCTGAACTTAGGCAGAGAATTGGCAATTAGCTTTAGAAATCTAACAAATCAGCCTGAAAACAGTTTGAGTTTAATTAGCTAGTAGTCAGGTATTGGCTGAAATTAGAGAGGTCTATATACTAACTATTAAGAGTTAGGGTAATACAGTAATATGCAAGGTATAAGGGTAATCTTGGCATAAGACAGGGTCTGATTAGGGGATAATTTCAGAATATGTCAAGTGGTAATTAAAATAGGATTAAATTAATGCTAATGGGGGACCAGACCTAAGAGTGTGGGAATTAATTGAATACTTAACTAAACCCATAACCCTTGATTAGAGTAATAAAGACAGGGCATGGGGGCTGATTAAGGATTCCAAGAAAGATGTCTTTAGGCATGGGGAGTTAAGGGGAATGGGCAGTCTGCAAGTAGGAGGGAGGCAGCTTAGCTGCCCTTAGTCATTTGGCTTATAAATAGGCCATTCGAGAATTTAAACAGGGCTGGATTTTAGTCTTGAGAAAAAGAGAAAACAAAGTGGAATTTTAGGCTGAAGTTTTAATCTGGAGAGAGGTCTAGTGAGTCCAAAGAAAAACTGAAAACATAAGGTACACACCTAATACACTGTCAAATGTAGCTGGAAATTTGAGCGTGAATGCAAATGAAAGGACCTGAAGAATGTTTTCTTTTCTATATACATAATTTGCTACCTTAAATATCATGTAATGTAGAAAATTTTATGCTTGTTTTGGGTGCTGGGGATAGCCTTCAGGCCTAATATTGACAATGAAGGGTAGTTGAATGTTAGATTGTGTATATAGGATGGTGATAAGAGCATGCCCAAGGTAATAGGTTGTATCTCAGATTTAGTGCAATGGTGCAGTATAAGCATGTAATGTATGCCAAGCATGAAAATCGTATACTGTAAATTAATTCCTTTCCTTTCCAATAAATTTCATATATAACTGTTAAAACCATTTTTAGATAAAGAACACGGTTTGCAATCTCAACCCCACGAGGGTCGAGCCCGGGTCAAAACAGACCCAGCAGGCTCGCATCGAACGAGCAGCGGCCCAGGTCTGGCCAATCATGCGTGGGCTGGATTTGGGCCCATGATTATTTATTCGACTGGCTGTGCACGCAGCCTCGTCCCTGATTTTAAGCATTTCCGAATTCTGTTACAAATAACTTGCAAGCATTAATTAAATCAGGACTATCTACTGCTTTCGATTGATAGAGATAAATACGACAAGAAACATAGTTGCTATAGGATATCCTTTTTAAAAATAAGAACGAGATGAGCCTCGATGAAAAATAAACAAAACGCACAGATGCGGGGCCCTTGTTAAATGTATATTATTGAAGCATTTAGTTTCCAGGACGGGTTGCTTAGCAAATCTCACAACCCTCATAAAATAACAACACGTTAGTCTCTTTAGGATACGCTTTAATAAGCCTTACCTTCTTAAACTCGGGTGCACATTTATGTGACCCAAATCCAAATCTCGACGGATTCGAAATGTATTTCTAATCACGGGTACATTGATTGTGACGTGATCCGAGAGGCATATCCATGACGTCGCAAATTCCTTTTAAAAGTAGAACGAGACGAGCCTCGTCAAATAAAATTATACACAGCTGCGGGGCCCTCTAACTGTATATATATTAAAACACTTAGAATTCGGGACAGGCCATTTAGCGAATTTTCCGGCCTTACCTAAAACAACAATACGCTAGTTGCTTTAGGCACGTCTTAATAATTTGTTCTCCTTAATTCGGGTGCACATTTATGTGACCCAAATCCAAATCTCAACCGAGTCGAAATATGTCAACAACCATGGGTGCATTGATGTAACGTGGTTCGAGATATGTTTTCACGACGTTGCAATTCTTGATAAAATAACAGCAAATGACAAAAGCGGTTTAAAAGTTAAATTTTGCACATAAGTTCACACTCGTATAAAATCAGATAAATAAGCCGAATATAACAGTTGAGCGACCGTGCTAGAACCACAGAACTCGGGAATGCCTAACACCTTCTCCCGGGTTAACAGAATTCCTTATCCGGATTTCTGGTACGCAGACCATAATATAGAGAGTCATTCTTTTCCTCGATTCGGGATTAAAATTGGTGACTTGGGACACCCTAATCTCCCAAGTGGCGACTCTGAAATAAATAAACCAATCCCGTTTCGATTGTCCTTTAATTGGAAAAACTCCCCCTGCGCCCCCGCGGGTGCGGAAAAAGGAGGTGTGACAGCTCTGGCGACTCTGCTGGGGATTGCAGAAACCCAGAACCACTGGTTCAGGGTTAAGAATTCGAGCTTAGAATAATTGTTATTATTTGGCTTTATCTGATTTTTTTTACATGTTTGAGCCTAATGTGCTAAATGTTGCTTTTACCGCTTTGATATTATTTGAACTGTATATATAAACTGTGCCGAAACCCCTCTCTTCTCTCTCTTGAGGAGTGCACGCTGGTCGTGGCTTCTTTCTGTTAGTGTCATATACCAAAATAGAACGAGGATTCGGAGGAGTTGCAAAACCGGATGGCCCTTTGGTTACCGGTACACAGCTCCCATCCTTGGCTCGAGTTGTCCGCTCGGGTAAGCCAGGTCTAGAACAAACACCCAGGTTCTGAACCTAGTATAACAAAGCCACATGCCGGATCCCTAGTAGGAACGTTTATTTGCATCATGTGCATTTGACTTAGGGGACTCAACACAGGGGTTGGGTCCGTCTAGGATAATCAACCTGAGAATAAAGACCATCCTGCTACATCCTGTTTGCTTTATGCATTTACTTGTTTCAAGGCTTGCATGCTGACCGGTTTCTGAATATCGGGAATGTTTGGAAAAGGAAGAGAAATAACGGTTGAGGGGTTAATTATTTATTCTTGAAAAGTCACAAAAAATGGTTAAAGATCTGCCAGAATTTTGAAAAAAAAAGAAAGAAATGTGTGTCTTATTAATTTGTTTTAAAAAGAAAAAAAAAGGGAGTCTTTAATTCGTTTTAAGAAAGTAGGGCGCCCCCAAAATTCGATTTATGCCCGAACTACGTCAGTTTGATTCTCGCATGGTGCGGGACACGTAGGCAACCCCCATCAGGCTCAACTTGTTTTTCAAAATATAGGTACAACCCAAAGGACGAAAGTTTTAAGGTGACATCATACTTTTTCGGAAAACAACCAAATTTCATTTTTTTAGAAAAAGAGTGTGTCAATTTGGTATTTGAGTCCAATGAGTCTGGATCAATGCTTAATCACCCCAATAAACATGCAGAATGAGCATAAATCCAAGTTTGCCGGTAACAGTTAGAAGCAAAATCCCTCTGGAGGTGCGATTATGGTGGGAGGATTTGGAAAAATCAGAGCAAGACAAGATCAAACTGCACCTGGGAGGTTTGGTTGATTTGTTGAACGTCAGGCCTCGGTGCGACATCATAAAGGCTTTGGTTACATTCTGGGATCCGGCCCACAACGTGTTCCGTTTCTCGAATTTTGAACTCACCCCAACCTTAGAAGAAATGGCGGGTTACATGGACGTCACTGAATGTTTGAGACACAAATACCTGATCGCTCCAAGAACCGTGAATTCACACAAATTCATGGATCTGTTGAAGATAAGCAAGAGAGTCCCGTACGCCGAACTAGATAGAGGTTTTTCTACCCTACAATTCATATACCAGAGGTACGGAAGTATATGAGGATTTAATGATCCAGAAAGTGGTGTTTGCAGCAGGGGAAGTCTGGTAAAATGGAATGAGCATAGGCGGTTCGCTTTTATGGTGGCATTTTTGGGCCTTGTGGTGTTTCTCCGAAAAGATAGAAATATCGACCTGAAAGTGGCCGGAATCGTCAAAGTCCTGATTACCAACGATAAAAGCATCCTTGCTCCTATGATAGTGTTGGAAATGTACCGAGCCCTCACGGCTTGTAAGGCCGGAGCAGACTTCTTCGAGGGGTGCAACTTGCTATTACAGATGTGGATGATCGAACACTTGTGTCACCATCCTCAGTATGTGCGCTACATGTCTACAAATGGGGGTTGCATCGAAGGTTATAACCTAAGGGTTTCAGGTTTCCAATCACCAGGAGGGTTTGAAGAATGGATATCCTATCTCCGGGTTATCGCTGCAGATCAAATAAACTGGACTTTGGGTTGGCTTTCTGTGGAAGAAATCATATACATGCCCGCCACTGGTCCTCATTTCCTTTTAATGGGACTCAAAGGTATTCAACCTTATGCCCCTTACAGGGTGATGAGACAGTTAGGAAGATGCCAAGTACTACACCCGGACGAAGATCTCAGCACTTATGCAGTCGAGGTCAGCAGTGACGGCCAATTTCCTGAAAAGACAGTTCGTTGCATATGGAGTGAATGCCAGTACCTGACGGCAAATACTCGGGTAGGTGATGTGTCTAGGGGTGAAGTCTCGCCAGCCTATCTCGCTTGGAATAACAAGAAAAACATTGTGAAACGGCTAACCAAACGGCCTCACCTCCAAGATTTTGTTGAGTCATCGCAAGAACAATGGGACTGGCTCGCAAAAGAAGAAGGTTACTTGGTTGAAATCAGGAAGCTGAAGCGGCAAGTTGAAAGGATTGTATTTGAAAACAACGTGCAAGTCGCCCAAGAGCAGGCTGAAAAAGACAAGCTAGCCCAAGAAAACCAAGCTCTGAAGGCCCGCCTTCGCCAAGCCAGTAAGAATAACATCGACCGACAGAAGCGTCACTCCGACGAAAGATTGATAGCCAGTTTGAGAAATCAGGTCATCCAGAGCCAAGAAGAATTAGACCAATCAAAGGCTTGCATAGCGAGGATGAGGGTCAAATGGGCAGAAGGTACAATGGCCCGGAGAAAGCGCCTACAGCAAATCATGAGAAATTGTGAACTGAGCATCAAAGCAGCAAAGGAAACAAATTCCGCGTTGCAAGAGCGGATCTTCAAGCAAACACAAGATGCCCAGGCCGACCGGAGACGTTATTACAATGCAATGGAAAGGCAAATGGATATATTCCAGGATCAGCTCGTCACCAATGCGCAAACGCTAGGATTAAAGAGCCGACAGATAAGGCAGTTGTTCGCAGAAAAGGACAACATTCGAGCAAGAATTAACGAAATTGGGCATCACATCTACCTAAAATGTTTGGCATGCGAGCAAACACCTCGGGAAACCCTCATCGCTTCCATCATGGGCTGCGTCCACCGGATTATGAACGAGTTGAAGAGCTTGCAAAGAGACCTTACACCTAAGGCCGCAAAAGGGCCAAAAGATGCCTCGTGGGTCTCTAAGTTGGAAAACTAGTTGTTGATCGAGTCCTGGTCGTTTTGTTTGTTGTTTCCCCATATGTTGTTTTCCTCAAACCAAGTTTAAAACCCTGGAGTCTGTACTGTTGCTATTTTGTTTTAAGTAATGTGTAATAGCAAATTTTGATAATGAAATTAAGCGACTCCAGGAAAATTTCTATGTGTCTTTACTTTAAGGCAGAACTACGCCTGGTCTGATTCACGCGGGGACGTGATACGTAGGCAATCCCCATAAGATTCGACCGCTTTTAATAAATAAAAGATTGTAAATAAAATAAAACGCAGGGTTTCGCAAAATACTTTAAAGAGACGAATGAGCAAGCCGGGATGACGCATGTTGTTTGAAGCAAAGCATGTAGAAACGGTTAACTGCCTAGGTGCATTGCATCCTCTATATGTTATGATCAAATCTGTTAAGCTCTAAAACTAACAAAGTTTGTTGTTGTCTGATACCAGACAGTTAGTTGTTAAAGAATTCTGGCAACACATTCATACCAAACCAGATCCAAAGGACCAGTAGCAACAAGCATGACTACTTCGGAGAATAGCAATGAGGAAGAAAGGCCGATGAGCCAGTTGTTAAAAGAAGCGATGGAAAGGATTGAAAGGATGGGACTAGAAATGAATGCAATGCAACTAACCCTAGCCAAAACACAAAAGAGTCCTGAAACACTGGGACACATGCCGAAGTACCCTCACTCTGGCCCTTCCACAAGCCGCCCAAATCCCCTCTATCATCAAGAAAGAAGCCCTCATGATTCCCAAGCTCCACCACCCCATCAACCTCTCCCAACACCCAATATTCCCATTTTTGTGGGACCTACATCAGCCCCTTTGCAGAGAACGACCAGTGAGCCATTGTTTCAGGCTCACGATACCCAATACTATCCCCCTAAGCCTACATTCCATGCACCCGAAGCACAGGCTTACAATCCACATTTGGAGGTACCGGCAGAGGTTGAGAAGCCGGTTAAGGTCCCTGAACAGGATGAAGTGTTGAGAAAGTTCAAAAGCCTGGAGCAATCCTTCAGAAACTTGCATGGGCTGGGCAATCAAGTCAGCGTGGCATACAAAGATCTGTGCCCTTTCCCAGATGTCCAACTCCCTGCTGGGTTCAAGATGCCCAAGTTTGATTTATATGAAGGGCACGGTGATCCCATGGCACATTTGCGGGGATTCTGTAGCAAAATGAGAGGGGCAGGAGGCAAGGATGAGCTTTTGATAGCTTATTTCGGCCAAAGTCTGAGCGGCTCTGCACTGGAATGGTATACCAGGCAGGATTTCAGCAGGTGGTACACGTGGGATGACCTGGCGCAGGCTTTTGCAGGTCATTTCCAGTACAATCTGGAGATAGTCCCTAACCGTCTCACGTTATTGAGAACTGGGAAGAAACCCGGGGAAGGTTTTCGCGAGTTCGGGTTCCGCTGGAGAGAACAAGCAGCTAGAGTCGATCCTCCCATGAGAGAGGGAGAGATGGTGGACTATTTTTTGCAGACATTGGATCCAACCTACTTTGGTCACTTGGTGACAACGGTTGGAAAATTTTTCAACAAGGTGGTCAAAATAGGGGTCATGATAGAAGAAGGTTTGAGGTCGGACAAGATCTTGAACTATTCGGCACTTAAGGCCACAACCCAGGCTATTCAAAGCGGCACGGGAGGTGCGCTGAGAAGAAAAAAGGAAGAGGTTGCCACGATCGAGGCAGGCAGTTGGTCCAGGGCTGGCAGGCCGCACTACAACCAACCCAGGCCTCACAGGTCAAACTACCCATACAACCCACCACAAAATTTCTATCCACCTCGAGAACCACATTGTTCCGTACACCAAGCCCAGGTATACACTCAGCCTCCGGTTCGCCCACAATGGCACGCACCGGCTCCCTAGAACATATATGCACCACCACAAAACACCTACCCTCCGCCAAGGGCATATATAAACCCTTCAGGGGCAGGCTTCCGGGGAAATCCAGATGCTAGGAATGACAGGTTGCGGAAGCAAAGAACCTTCACGGAGCTGGGAGAAACCTACACCGCTTTGTTCCACAAGCTGCGGCAATTGGGTTTGGTTAGTCCTGTCCAGACTCGGGAACCAAATCCCCCACCTCAGAATGTAGATCGATCAATCAGTTGTGAATACTGTTCAGGGATGCTCGGGCACGATACCGAGAAGTGCTGGAAGTTAAGGCATGCCATACAGGATCTTATTGACACCAATAAGATCGAGGTCCAGACACCGGAGGCTCCTAACATCAACCAAAACCCACTACCAGCGCACCACAAAACTCACATGATTGAGTTGGTGTGTGAGGGAGGAGAATTAAGAAAACCCTCACAAACAGTGATGATGATCCAAGCCGCCCCAAAAGAAGTCTCAACCAGTGGAGGAACGAGTGTACAGTCGCAGGTAGAAAGCGTCAAGCCAGTAGTAATCTTGGGAAAGAGCCCGTCCGCCATGACAAGCAAACCCGAGCCAAGCAAGTTGGTAATACCCGGGATCCCGCCCACACCGGCGGTCGTGTTGAAAGGGGTATGTAGAGAACGGGTGACCATAAAGCCTGTGGTCCAGCTGCCGATGATTGACAGCAGGGCTGTACCTTGGAAATATGAAAAGGCGGTGGTGTTGTACAAAGGAAAACAGGTGGAAGAAGTCAGTTGTGAAGCGTAAGGGTTGACTCGATCAGGTCGATGTTTTGCTCCGGTGGAGCTAAGAAAAACCAACCCAGTGGCAACCAAGAAGCCAGTGTCCGAAGAAGAGGCTGAAGAATTCCTGAGGAAGATGAAAGTACAAGACTATTCTGTGGTCGAACAGCTGAGAAAAACACCGGCCCAGATCTCACTGTTGTCGTTGCTGATCCATTCTGAGGAGCATCGTCGGGCCCTGTTGAAGATATTGAACGAGGCTCATGTACCCAGTGAGATTTCTGTAAACCACCTGGAAACCATTGCCAACAAGATCTTCGAGGTGAACAGGGTAACATTCTCAGATGATGACCTGCCGGTGGAAGGTACAGAGCATAACAAAGCTCTATACCTAGCTGTCAAATGTGAAGACTCGGTGGTAACTCGAGTATTGGTGGATAACGGCTCAAGCGCCAATATTTGTCCATTATCCACCCTGGACCAGTTAAAGATCGACCGTGGAAGAATCCGGGAGAATAGCATCTGTGTCCGGGGGTTTGACGGAAACAGAACAGCCACTGTGGGGGATGTTGTACTTGAACTGACCATTGGTCCAGTCCTGTTTACCATGGAATTCCAGGTGTTAGATGCCACAGTTTCTTATAACTTGCTGTTAGGACGACCCTGGATTCATGCAGCCAAGGAGGTGCCTTCCACCCTACATCAGACGGTGAAGTTCGAATGGGAAAGACAAGAGGTCGTGTTACACGACGAGGATACAACATGCACCATGGGCGGAACCATTGTACCTTTCATAGAGACCGCTGATGACGAAGGTCCTTGGGTCTACCAGATTTTCAATACAGGGTCGGCCAACAGAATTTCGGAAGGAGAAATCATCCCACACCCTAGGGTAGCTGCCGCAACAGTCATGATGGTTTTAGAAATGCTGGGAAACGGATTCGTACCGGGAAAAGGCCTGGGAGTCGAGCTTCAAGGGATAGTCCAACCTGTCTCCCTTCCTAAAAACCCGGAAACTTTCGGATTGGGGTTCAAACCAACCGCAGCAGATAGGAAGCAAGCGCGAAAAATGAAGAAGAGAGTTTGGTTTCTGCCTAAGCTGGTGCCACGTCTCTCAAGGTCTTTTGTCAAAGCAAGTGCCAAGGGGTCGCCGGTCCCAAAGATTCGAGGACCTTTGATCGGTATAAATGAAGACCTGAATCTGAGTTTTGAGAGACTATTCGCGGACGTCAGTATGGTAGAAGCTGGAGAAGGTTCCAGCAGAGCAGAGATACAGTTTGTAGGGCCTGAGGCCAAGACCAACAATTGGACGGTTACTCCTCTTCCTGTCCGAGGGGAGTCTTGGTAGTAGGCTTTGATTTATGTTTTGTGTATTTTGTTTTGTTCGGATTATTCAAGGGTGTAATCCAAATTTTGCTTTCGTTTTTGTAAAAGTGTGAACCCTTTTATCTCGCAAATTTAATAAAGTTCTTTCTTTTATCCCATTTTAATTTTTCTTTTGTTCTTTTTCTTTCTGAACAGTTCTCTTTTTACTGGTTCTAATGACATGGCATGCACAGCGGATCTTCGACCTAGTCTAATAAATCAATCTGAATCTGACTCAATGATGCAAGAGGTCGTTTGCGATGATGAATCCGAATGTGATGAAGGTGAAGCCTTCGAAGAGATAAACCGGGAACTGTGCCAATTTGAAGAGAAACCCAAGCCTAACCTAAATGACACTGAGGCTGTGAATCTAGGAGACGTTGACAACGTCCAAGAGACCAAAATTAGCATCCACATTGAGCCGAATGTCAGAGAAGAATTGATCAAAACCCTCATGGAATTCAAAGATGTTTTTGCATGGTCCTACGATGATATGCCTAGATTAAGCACCAATTTAGTGGTTCACAAATTACCCACTGACCCGGCATACCCTCCGGTCAAGCAAAAACTAAGGAAATTTAAAACAGAAATGAGTGTAAAGATCAAAGAAGAAGTGATTAAGCAATTGTGAGCGAAGGTCATTAGGGTCACTCGATATCCCGAGTGGTTGGCCAATGTGGTACCAGTCCCAAAGAAGGATGGAAAAATCAGGGTGTGCGTCGACTACCACAACCTCAACAAAGCAAGTCCCAAGGACAATTTTCCGTTACCCAACATTCATATCCTAATCGATAATTGCGCTGGGCGCGAGATCGGATCCTTTGTGGATTGCTATGCGGGTTATTATCAGATCTTAATGGACGAGGAGGATGCTGAGAAGACAGCGTTTATTACGCCATGGGGAACCTACTGCTATCGGGTAATGCCGTTCGGGTTAAAGAACACCGGGGCGACGTACATGCGAGCAATGACTGCTGTGTTTCATGACATGATACACAAGGAAATCGAGGTGTACGTCGATGATGTGATCATCAAATCTTGGCGTCAGGAGGACCATGTAGCAGACCTGAGGAGATTTTTCCAAAGACTCCGGAGGTACGATATCAAGCTTAACCCGGCCAAATGCGCATTCGGGGTTCCATCAGGAAAGTTGCTAGGATTCATCGTCAGTCGACGGGGGATTGAGTTAGACCCATCCAAAATTGAATCCATCCGAGATTTCCCACCGCCAAGGAACAAAACAGAGGTAATGAGTTTGCTGGGTAGACTCAATTACATCAGCAGGTTCATCGCTCAACTCACAGCAACTTGTGAACCCATATTTCGGCTGCTGAAAAAGGATGCTGCGGTAGGTTGGACGGCAGAGTGTCAGGAGGCTTTCGACCAAATCAAAGGATATCTGTCTAATCCACCCGTATTGGTCCCGCCTAAGCCAGGGAAGCCTTTGATTCTTTATCTAAGGGTCTTGGAAAATTCATTTGGTTGTGTACTGGGGCAACATGATGACACAGGAAGGAAAGAGCAGGCCATCTACTATCTTAGCAAGAAATTCACAGTGCATGAGGTCAAGTACACTCAACTCGAGAAAACATGTTGCGCCTTAACTTGGGTAGCTCAGAAGTTGAAGCACTACCTGTCTTCATATACTACTTATCTCATATCACGTTTGGACCCATTGAAGTATATCTTTCAGAAACCTATGCCCACGGGAAGGTTGGCAAAATGGCAAATTCTGCTCACAGAGTTTGATATCGTCTATGTGACAAGGACGGCCATGAAAGCCCAGGCGCTGGCAGACCATTTGGCAGAGAATCCCATTGATGAAAAATACGAGCCCTTAAGAACGTATTTTCCTGACGAAGAGGTGATGCATACAAATAAGGTGGAATTACCTGAGGAACCGGGTTGGAAGCTTTTCTTCGATGGAGCTGCAAACGCAAAAGGGGTTGGAATAGGAGCAGTACTCATTTCTGAAACAGGACGGCATTATCCTGTTACGGCTCAACTACGCTTCTATTGCACCAACAATATGGCCGAGTATGAGGCTTGCATTCTGGGTCTGCGCCTGGCTGCCGACATGGATGTCCAAGACGTCTTGGTCTTGGGAGACTCGGACCTCTTGATACATCAAATTCAGGGAGAATGGGAAACACGAGATCTAAAACTCGTACCATACCGACAATGCTTGCATGATCTGAGCAAGCAATTTCGATCGGTGAAGTTCAAACACATCCCTAGAGTTCACAACGAGGTTGCGGATGCTTTGGCCACCTTAGCATCAATGCTGCACCATCCTGACAAAATGTATGTTGATCCTCTACACATCCAGGTCCGTGATCAGCACGCCTACTGCAATGCCATAGAAGGAGAAGCAGATGGCAAACCCTGGTTTCATGATATCAAGGAATACCTCAGAAGGGGGATATATCCAGAACATGCCACTGGAGACCAAAAAAGAGCCCTTCGGCGTTTGTCGAATGGTTTCTTCCTCAGTGGAGGAGTATTGTACAAAAGAACCCCAGATTTGGGACTGTTGAGATGCATAGATGCCAGTCAAGCAACGACGATTATGGCAGAGGTACATGCGGGAGTTTGCGGACCGCACATGAGCGGATATGTATTGGCAAGAAAGATCCTTCGAACAGGGTGTTATTGGCTCACCATGGAACACGACTGTATTGCTTTCGTGAGGAAATGCCATCAGTGCCAGATACATGGAGATTTGATTCATTCTCCGCCAACAGAGTTACATACGATGTCAGCACCCTGGCCGTTTGTGGCATGGGGCATGGATGTCATTGGGCCTATCGAGCCAGCAGCGTCCAACGGTCACAGGTTCATTCTAGTGACCATTGATTACTTCACCAAATGGGTTGAGGCTAAAACCTTCAAATCAGTAACCAAGAAGGCAGTGGTGGACTTTGTTCACTCCCATATCATCTGCAGATTTGGGATCCCAAAAGTGATCATCACGGATAATGGTGCGAATCTTAATAGCAGCCTAATGAAAGAGGTATGCCAACAATTCAAGATTACACACCGCAATTCCACCCCATACTGTCCCAAGGCGAATGGAGCAGTCGAAGCAGCCAATAAGAATATCAAGAAGATACTGCGAAAAATGGTGGAAGGGTCCAGACAATGGCACGAGAGATTACCCTTTGCCTTGTTGGGTTACCGCACTACGGTCCGAACTTCCATAGGCACAACTCCTTATTTGTTGGTGTACGGAACCGAGGCCGTGATACCAGCGGAGGTCGAAATTCCGTCCCTCCGAATTGTCGCTGAAGCCGGGATTGATGATGATGAATGGGTAAAAGCTCGATTGGAACAGTTGAGCCTGATAGATGAGAAAAGATTGGCAGCAGTGTGCCATGGTCAACTGTACCAGAAGAGAATGGCAAGAGCATATAATAAGAAGGTGCGCCCCAGGAAGTTTGAAGTAGGGCAGCAGGTATTGAAGAAGATCCTCCCACATCAGGTCGAGGCAAAAGGCAAATTTGCCCCAAATTGGCAAGGGCCTTATATCGTGACCAGAGTATTGTCCAACGGTGCTTTGTGTTTGATAGATGTCGAGGGTAGATGTGTCGACAGGGCTATCAATTCAGATGCAGTCAAGAGATATTATGCGTAATTTCTTTAATTAGGGCAATTTTTGGTCTATTTGTTTGTAGTCGGCATTTGTTGGATAATGAGATGACGGAGGCAATTCTTTCTTCTATCCAAACACTGTTTAACCCTTGCTTCCCCCTTTGAGCCTTAAGTTATTCTTTCATACCCCTCTTTTGGAATCACTAATGGGAAAGACATGAAAAAAAAAGAGAAAAGAAAAGAAAAAGAAAAATGAAAAGAAGGAGAAAAAAAAGAAGAAGATGAAATCATAAAGAAATACAAAACCGTGGGAACTACGTTTGACCTGATTCCTCAAAGAGGATACGTAGGCGCCTCACGGCTCGGTCATAGTATGCATCATAGTAAATATAGGATGCATAATGTACATAGTGTGCATAATAGGCACAGCGTGCGTAACGCACATAGCACAACATAAGAGCAAAAAATAAATTCCCCAAGCAAGAAAACTGGGGCAGAAGTTATGTTTTAAATTCCAACAAAGGTTTGATTCCAAAGTTGTAGCACATCACCCATCAAATTATTTTCATTTTTCATAGCCTTTCTTTAACTCCACACCAAAACCAACGTCAACGTCCAAAAGACCTCCCGATCAATGTTCAAGAGATGTTGAGTCAGGCAAATAAGACCGAGAATAATACACCGATCCCTAGCAAAGAAGAGGATCGTCAGACTGGGAATGAATTGATAGTCAAAGGAGTCTCCAGAAGAGAGGGCCGTATCTACAACGCCCTGATTCCTCGAAAGAAATAAAATGAGAGAGTCTCATCGGTGAAAACCTTCGCAGGCACCGAGAGGCGATGTAAGATGAGAGGTATGAAATGAGAGAGTCTTATTGGTGAAAACCTTCACAGGCACCATAAGGCGCCGGGAGATGAGAGAAAAGAGAGAGCCTCATTAGTGAAAACCCCTCGAAGGGCACTATGAGGCGACGAGACAGATCAGCAAAGCTACCACATTCGAAACGAAATGAACACTCCTTTATCATCCCCAGCAAGTCAAACCATCGGGCAAATCAATTGATACAAATAGACTGGGTCGGGAATCTATGGTGCACGCCATGATCACAGGGACCAGTTGTGTCCTCCAGATAAGTTCTTTTGATTGTCTCCTCCCACAAAAAATATTGGTTCAGAAAGATTTTCTCCTTTCCATATCTTTTATTTCTTTTCCTAAAATGTGTCTTGAAAGGATTTTTCAAAGCTTACTACCAGGAACCGAAGGGGAATTCATCCAATGCAGGATAATACAAATAGTCTTAAAGGCCGGTCCCAGGCAATGCAGGGATTGTGCTCGGAAATTTTGGAAGAAGTAAGCTCCAAAAGGAAGTGGTTTCGGGAGTTAGAAGCAGACTCCCACATCATGTGTTTGAAGAGAAAGCAGAAAAGGGGTAAATTGAAAACCAATCCCCAGCAGGCTAGAGACCCCCAACAGGCAACTTTGCCCGCCAACCAATTATGGGGACAAGGAGCAAGAAAAGGGGAAGAAAGGAAAATCATCCGCCAGAAAGGCACCCTCTACCACCACGATGAAAACTAATTAAATCCTTTTGTCTGCTGCAGGAAAACAAAGGATTGATGATGACAGCGAGATGCAACGCCAGGGAAGTCACCAAAAACCGGGGCAGAAAATTTTCTGCCGATTGTCGAAATTTTTCTCGGAAGAACGGGGAAGCAATTTTAATACATTTAAGTTCTAGGTCGCCCACCAGTATAATGCGGGAATACTTTTAAGTTCTAGGTCGCCCACCAGTATAATGCGGGAATACATTTAAGTTCTAGGTCGCCCACCAGTATAATGCAGGAATACATTTAAGTTCTAGGTCGCCCACCAGTATAATGCAGGAATACTTTTAAGTTCTAGGTCGCCCACCAGTATAATGCGGGAATACATTTAAGTTCTAGGTCGCCCACCAGTATAATGCGGGAATACTTTTAAGTTCTAGGTCGCCCACCATATAATGCGGGAATACTTTTAAGTTCTAGGTCGCCCACCAGTATAATGCTGGAATACATTTAAGTTCTAGGTCGCCCACCAGTATAATGCGGGAATACATTTAAGTTCTAGGTCGCCCACCAGTATAATGCGGGAATACATTTAAGTTCTAGGTCGCCCACCAGTATAATGCGGGAATACATTTAAGTTCTAGGTCGCCCACCAGTATAATGCGGGAATACATTTAAGTTCTAGGTCGCCCACCAGTATAATGCAGGAATACATTTAAGTTCTAGGTCGCCCACCAGTATAATGCAGGAATACTTTTAAGTTCTAGGTCGCCCACCAGTATAATGCGGGAATACATTTAAGTTCTAGGTCGCCCACCAGTATAATGCGGGAATACTTTTAAGTTCTAGGTCGCCCACCATATAATGCGGGAATACTTTTAAGTTCTAGGTCGCCCACCAGTATAATGCTGGAATACATTTAAGTTCTAGGTCGCCCACCAGTATAATGCGGGAATACATTTAAGTTCTAGGTCGCCCACCAGTATAATGCGGGAATACATTTAAGTTCTAGGTCGCCCACCAGTATAATGCGGGAATACATTTAAGTTCTAGGTCGCCCACCAGTATAATGCGGGAATACATTTATGTTCTAGGTCGCCCACCAGTATAATGCGGGAATACTTTTAAGTTCTAGGTCGCCCACCAGTATAATACGGGAATACATTTAAGTTCTAGGTCGCCCACCAGTATAATGCGGGAATACATTTAAGTTCTAGGTCGCCCACCAGTATAATGCGGGAATACATTTAAGTTCTAGGTCGCCCACCAGTATAATGCGGGAATACATTTAAGTTCTAGGTCGCCCACCAGTATAATGCAGGAATACTTTTAAGTTCTAGGTCGCCCACCAGTATAATGCGGGAATACATTTAAGTTCTAGGTCGCCCACCAGTATAATGCGGGAATACATTTAAGTTCTAGGTCGCCCACCAGTATAATGCAGGAATACATTTAAGTTCTAGGTCGCCCACCAGTATAATGCGGGAATACTTTTAAGTTCTAGGTCGCCCACCAGTATAATGCGGGAATACTTTTAAGTTCTAGGTCGCCCACCAGTATAATGCGGGAATACTTTTAAGTTCTAGGTCGCCCACCAGTATAATGCGGGAATACTTTTAAGTTCTAGGTCGCCCACCAGTATAATGCGGGAATACTTTTAAGCTCTAGGTCGCCCACCAGTATAATGCGGGAATACATTTAAGTTCTAGGTCGCCCACTAGTATAATGCGGGAATACTTTTAAGTTCTAGGTCGCCCACCAGTATAATGCGGGAATACTTTTAAGTTCTAGGTCGCCCACCAGTATAATGCGGGAATACTTTTAAGTTCTAGGTCGCCCACCAGTATAATGCAGGAATACATTTAAGTTCTAGGTCGCCCACCAGTATAATGCGGGAATACATTTAAGTTCTAGGTCGCCCACCAGTATAATGCGGGAATACTTTTAAGTTCTAGGTCGCCCACCAGTATAATGCGGGAATACATTTAAGTTCTAGGTCGCCCACCAGTATAATGCGGGAATACTTTTAAGTTCTAGGTCGCCCACCAGTATAATGCGGGAATACATTTAAGTTCTAGGTCGCCCACCAGTATAATGCGGGAATACATTTAAGTTCTAGGTCACCCACCAGTATAATGCGGGAATACTTTTAAGTTCTAGGTCGCCCACCAGTATAATGCGGGAATACTTTTAAGTTCTAGGTCGCCCACCAGTATAATGCGGGAATACTTTTAAGTTCTAGGTCGCCCACCAGTATAATGCGGGAATACTTTTAATTTCTAGGTCGCCCACCAGTATAATGCGGGAATACATTTAAGTTCTAGGTCGCCCACCAGTATAATGCGGGAATACATTTAAGTTCTAGGTCGCCCACCAGTATAATGCGGGAATACTTTTAAGTTCTAGGTCGCCCACCAGTATAATGCGGGAATACTTTTAAGTTCTAGGTCGCCCACCAGTATAATGCGGGAATACATTCAAGTTCTAGGTCGCCCACCAGTATAATGCGGGAATACATTTAAGTTCTAGGTCGCCCACCAGTATAATGCGGGAATACTTTTAAGTTCTAGGTCTCCCACCAGTATAATGCGGGAATACATTTAAGTTCTAGGTCGCCCACCAGTATAATGCGGGAATACATTTAAGTTCTAGGTCGCCCACCAGTATAATGCGGGAATACTTTTAAGTTCTAGGTCGCCCACCAGTATAATACGGGAATACATTTAAGTTCTAGGTCGCCCACCAGTATAATGCGGGAATACTTTTAAGTTCTAGGTCGCCCACCAGTATAATGCGGAAATACATTTAAGTTCTAGGTCGCCCACCAGTATAATGCGGGAATACTTTTAAGTTCTAGGTCGCCCACCAGTATAATGCGGGAATACTTTTAAGTTCTAGGTCGCCCACCAGTATAATGCGGGAATACTTTTAAGTTCTAGGTCGCCCACCAGTATAATGCGGGAATACTTTTAAGTTCTAGGTCGCCCACCAGTATAATGCGGGAATACATTTAAGTTCTAGGTCGCCCACCAGTATAATGCAGGAATACATTTTAAGTTCTAGGTCGCCCACCAGTATAATGCGGGAATACATTTAAGTTCTAGGTCGCCCACCAGTATAATGCGGGAATACATTCAAGTTCTAGGTCGCCCACCAGTATAATGCGGGAATACTTTTAAGTTCTAGGTCGCCCACCAGTATAATGCGGGAATACTTTTAAGTTCTAGGTCGCCCACCAGTATAATGCGAGAATACATTTAAGTTCTAGGTCGCCCACCAGTATAATGCGGGAATACATTTAAGTTCTAGGTCGCCCACCAGTATAATGCGGGAATACATTTAAGTTCTAGGTCGCCCACCAGTATAATGCGGGAATACATTTAAGTTCTAGGTCGCCCACCAGTATAATGCGGGAATACATTTAAGTTCTAGGCCGCCCACCAGTATAATGCGGGAATACATTTAAGTTCTAGGTCGCCCACCAGTATAATGCGGGAATACATTTAAGTTCTAGGTCGCCCACCAGTATAATGCGGGAATACTTTTAAGTTCTAGGTCGCCCACCAGTATAATGCGAGAATACATTTAAGTTCTAGGTCGCCCACCAGTATAATGCGGGAATACATTTAAGTTCTAGGTCGCCCACCAGTATAATGCGGGAATACATTTAAGTTCTAGGTCGCCCACCAGTATAATGCGGGAATACATTAAGTTCTAGGTCGCCCACCAGTATAATGCGGGAATACTTTTAAGTTCTAGGTCGCCCACCAGTATAATGCGGGAATACATTTAAGTTCTAGGTCGCCCACCAGTATAATGCGGGAATACATTTAAGTTCTAGGTCGCCCACCAGTATAATGCGGGAATACATTCAAGTTCTAGGTCGCCCACCAGTATAATGCGGGAATACATTTAAGTTATAGGTCGCCCACCAGTATAATGTGGGAATACTCTTTAGCTCTAGATTTTGGAATCAGTCACCCCACCTGAAGACGGAAGGGTGCAACAGAGAGCCCCAAACGGGAAATAATAAAATCCCCAGCACCAAGAAACAGACAACTGCAGAGGCAAGCGCGCAATTCAAAAGGAAAAGGAACGCGTCTCAAAAAAGCAGTTTGGGAACGTTGTAGCATGCCCAGTATGACGATGCTGATGAAGAAACATATCACTGAAGAAACCATTGGAAGATTTAAAGAAGAAAGCCATGTCCCCAGCGGATCAAGCAAAGTGATGAAATCTGGCATTCAAACGTCAGCAAAGGACCAACATCATCTCCCAAAGTCACGAGATAAAGGCATCGGAGGAAAGCGTTAGCCGACAAGAAAGCAAGGCAACAAGAACAAGTTGAATATGGATAAGACTTCATGATCCTCAGTCTAGCTTAGCTTCTTGTTTTTCCTTTTAGAGCAGTGTAACAGGGAGATCGGTTGAGCAGTAGCATCTTACAGCAGCATACAACAGCGCACAACAACAGCAAACACTAAGGTCACACGGTAGTCCCAGCTACCAAAATTTCCCGAACTACATTGACCTGATTCCTGTTCAGCCCAGGATATGTAGGAAACCTCTGAAGCGAAGGTTCGGTCAAATCTTTTTCAAAAATGCTTCACACGGAGTATTCGGACAGGCAAAAATCGCTCGCTTTATCTTTGCGCGAAAACCCTTCGTGTCTTCGTGCAAAGAGGGGAAGCTGTAAGCACGTGATTTTTGCTTCACGGACAATCGCTCCAAAAGAAAATAAAAATAGTGGCAAATGGCTTCGCTATACAATTTTTCGATCTTTCCGTAACATGTGTTGTTGGTCATTTGGGGGTCTGTCCATTTTACATCTAGTCATTATCAAACAAAAATACAAAATGCCTGTCGTTAAAAGAAAATTCAAAAAATATATATATGTATGTGTGCATCGTTCGTTCTAAGCTGTGATCTAACCATTTTTATTTTATTTTATTTTTATTGTCCATTTATGTGTGTTTATCGTTGTGGGTGTCACTCAATATGTGTGTAGGTTTATTTTAATTTTTACATTGTTTTAGGAATTTTTGTTTAAATTGAAAAAAAAAAGAGAAAGGGGAAAAGGAAAATCTGATTTGGGCCCCGAAACAAGGCCCAAGACCAAAATACTGATCCAGTCCAGGATGAGCCTGCCCAAACACGGACTCAAACGACGCCGTATCGGCGTCCCTACCAAAGTCGTTGATCTGATTCAAACGAACGGTCCAGATCAGGCTGTTCAACTCGCCTCAACGACGTAGTTTCAGGCAAATGATCTAAGCCGTCCAACCCTATTGATCCAACGGATCCAGGCCCTCCTCTAAACTCGTCAAACATGACCCGATCCAATCCCCTACCCGGTCTTAACCCACTATCAGCTCCCGAACGACGTCGTCTCTCCTCAATGAGTAGATCCTGGCCCTTGGTCTCAATTGATCCAATGGCCAGGATCTAAACCCTCAATACATATATAAACTCGACCCTTACCCCCACGCCCCAAGCCGCACCCCCCCTTCAGCCACTGTTCACCATCTTCCCCAGGGCCCCTTTCCTCTCAAACCCTTAGCAGCTTAGGTTTTCCCCCGTGAGCCCGGTAACCATGGTTCCGATGACCACCAAAGTAACATCCCCGATGCACCCAACCACCCTGAACACAAATCCGTTAACCGTTCACCTCGAATCAACCCGTAGCTTCTCGAATCTTCGAACGAAGACTCGAGCAAAAACTAGATCTACACCGATTGACCCCAAACTCACACCACAACCCCTCCTGACCTCCCTCACCCCCGGAGTGGCTTTGGTTCTGTTCGAATCTGACTGGGATTGAACGGTTCCCAAATCGAACCTCAAGAGCCCTAGGATTCAGATCTATGGGTTTGTCCGAATCAGTGGCAGGATCAGGGCCTAGCAGACTTTTACCGAAGTGTTCTCAGTTGAGAACGCTTCGCTTAAAGTCCATTAGACCCCAAAATCACATGGCCCGAGTTCGAACTTGAATTAATCTTAGTTTCATTTTCCTGAGGTATTTTTCCTTTTTCTTTTGTCCTCCTAAAATCTATCTGTCGTTCGTGTTCTGGTTTGTTTTTTTTCGTGACTCGTCTGTCCATGTGTGTACGTTTTAAGTTTGTTGTTGGTTTTATTGGTTGCTTTCTGTATATTATAGCTAGTGTAGTCATCTAAATAAGTGTCGTCAACTGAATTCACTTGAAAGATGTTATAGCTTGTGTAGTCATCTAAATGAGTCTACATTTCAGTATTGATTACTATGCCTGTTTCTTGTTGGTGTTACTTGTATCGGCATGACCAACTTGTACCCTTTAATTGGCACCCTTGTTTGCTTAAAGTTTGAATCATTGCCTGAACTTAGGCAGAGAATTGGCAATTAGCTTTAGAAATCTAACAAATCAGCCTGAAAGCAGTTTGAGTTTAATTAGCTAGTAGTCAGGTATTGGCTGAAATTAGAGAGGTCTATATACTAACTATTAAGAGTTAGGGTAATACAGTAATATGCAAGGTATAAGGGTAATCTTGGCATAAGACAGGGTCTGATTAGGGGATAATTTCAGAATATGTCAAGTGGTAATTAAAATAGGATTAAATTAATGCTAATGGGGGACCAGACCTAAGAGTATGGGAATTAATTGAATACTTAACTAAACCCATAACCCTTGATTAGAGTAATAAAGACAGGGCATGGGGGCTGATTAAGGATTCCAAGAAAGATGCCTTTAGGCATGGGGAGTTAAGGGGTATGGGCAGTCTGCAAGTAGGAGGGAGGCAGCTTAGCTGCCCTTAGTCATTTGGCTTATAAATAGGCCATTCGAGAATTTAAACAGGGCTGGATTTTAGTCTTGAGAAAAAGAGAAAACAAAGTGGAATTTTAGGCTGAAGTTTTAATCTGGAGAGAGGTCTAGTGAGTCCAAAGAAAAACTGAAAACATAAGGTACACACCTAATACACTGTCAAATGTAGCTGGAAATTTGAGCGTGAATGCAAATGAAAGGACCTGAAGAATGTTTTTTTTTCTATATACATAATTTGCTACCTTAAATATCATGTAATGTAGAAAGTTTTATGCTTGTTTTGGGTGCTGGGGATAGCCTTCAGGCCTAATATTGACAATGAAGGGTAGTTGAATGTTAGATTGTGTATATAGGATGGTGATAAGAGCATGCCCAAGGTAATAGGCTGTATCTCAGATTTAGTGCAATGGTGCAGTATAAGCATGTAATGTATGCCAATCATGAAAATCGTATACTGTAAATTAATTCCTTTCCTTTCCAATAAATTTCATATATAACTGTTAAAACCATTTTTAGATAAAGAACACGGTTTGCAATCTCAACCCCACGAGGGTTGAGCCCGGGTCAAAACAGACCCAGCAGGCTCGCATCGAACGAGCAGCGGCCCAGGTCTGGCCAATCATGCGTGGGCTAGATTTGGGCCCATGATTATTTATTTGACTGGCTGTGCACGCAGCCTCGTCCCTGATTTTAAGCATTTCCGAATTCTGTTACAAATAACTTGCAAGCATTAATTAAATCAGGACTATCTACTGCTTTCAATTGATAGAGATAAACACAACAAGAAATATAGTTGCTATAGGATATCCTTTTTAAAAATAAGAACGAGATGAGCCTCGATGAAAAATAAACAAAACGCGCAGATGCGGGGCCCTTGTTAAATGTATATTATTGAAGCATTTAGTTTCCAGGACGGGTTGCTTAGCAAATCTCACAACCCTCCTAAAATAACAAGACGTTAGTCTCTTTAGGATACGCTTTAATAAGCCTTACCTTCTTAAACTCGGGTGCACATTTATGTGACCCAAATCCAAATCTCGACGGATTCGAAATGTATTTCTAATCACGGGTACATTGATTGTGACGTGATCCGAGAGGCATATCCATGACGTCGCAAATTCCTTTTAAAAGTAGAACGAGACGAGCCTCGTCAAATAAAAATATACACAGCTGCGGGGCCCTCTAACTGTATATATATTAAAACACTTAGAATTCGGGACAGGCCATTTAGCGAATTTTCCGGCCTTACCTAAAACAACAATACGCTAGTTGCTTTAGGCACGTCTTAATAATTTGTTCTCCTTAATTCGGGTGCACATTTATGTGACCCAAATCCAAATCTCAACCGAGTCGAAATATGTCAACAACCATGGGTGCATTGATGTAACGTGGTTCGAGATATGTTTTCACGACGTTGCAATTCTTGATAAAATAACAGTAAATGACAAAAGCGGTTTAAAAGTTAAATTTTGCACATAAGTTCACACTTGTATAAAATCAGATAATCAAGCCGAATATAACAGTTGAGCGACCGTGCTAGAACCACGGAACTCGGGAATGCCTAACACCTTCTCCCGGGTTAACAGAATTCCTTATCCGGATTTCTGGTACGCAGACTGTAGTATGGAGTCATTCTTTTCCTCGATTCGGGATTAAAATTGGTGACTTGGGACACCCTAAATCTCCCAAGTGGCGACTCTGAAATAAATAAACCAATCCCGTTTCGATTGTCCTTTAATTGGAAAAACTCCCCCTGCGCCCCCTGGGCGCGGAAAAAGGAGGTGTGACAAGACAAAGCACTCAAATTAATCATTTTTTAAAACTTTAAATCCCAAAATACCCCTAAAATTACTGAAATTACCATTGAAAGGCAAGAAAAGATGCCTTTATAGGAAAGTTATTAGGACAGCTTTCAGATATTAGTCTTTGCACATTTGCCCCTTTTTAATTTTCATTATAGCTCAGATACCCTTATTAAAAAAAACATAAAATCAGAACCACCCCCTTCCCCAGCTTCTTAGAAGCTTCCTAGTCTGTTATGGCAAGATTCCCTTAAGTGACTTACCCAATTTATCCCTATTACCCCTGTATTTTAGCTTGAAGCCCGGCCAGACTTGAACATGGGCTTTGAACCCCCGAACGGGCTCAATGCTTAACTAGACATGGGCTCAGACTCAGACCAAACAGAATTCCTTTAACCTGAGATCTTAGACTGACCTCAGAGCCCAATGACGAAACCCAAACAAATTCAGAAAACTTAAAGCCCAAACAAACCAACTAATTAACGAACACAAACATGCGGGGAACTAATTAAGCTAACTAATTAAACTCAGTGACCAAAACAAAGACAAAAATGAGAAGTTTAAGCATGGAACTAATGAAAGCTAACCAAACCACAAACTTCAAAAAGAAAGCTGAAAAGCTAATGGAATAGATACAAACACAAAATCAATCTTAGAGGGAAACTAGGTTCAAAACCCTGCTCGAATTTCAATCAAAGTAAAAAAAAAAACTTAAAGAAAGGGAGAAGAAAAGAAGAGGAACAGAAGGTAAAACTCGGATAGAAAAGAAAAAGGTAAAGAAACTTAACCTAGTAAGCCCGAAATGGCATTGAACATCTTAATTTAAACGGAACTGATGCTAACCACTTGTTCTTCGTCAAGAACAAATGAGCAGCATCAATTCGCGTTGAATCAGACTTCAAACTCGAACAAATCGGAGGCCTAAGGTCATGCATGCCCACAGATTCGACGGAAATTGACTCCGGGCATTTTAGGGTTCGAACTCAGATTTGAAATTCGGAGAGCTCTGGGGCTGATTTGAGGGAATCTAAATGGGTATTTAGAGTGAAAGGGAGACGGGGGTTCAGGGGTGTGATTTTGGGGTCAAACCGAGGCGGCGCTAGGGTTTTTCTTTCAAACCAAGATTCGAGACGTTCTGGGCTTGTTTGATGGAAGGTGCTTGTAGATTTGGACTGAGGGAGTTGAGGAGGGTATTTGGTGTTAATTTGAGGTCGGTTTGTGGTGGCGCCGCCTCCGGTGGTGGGGGGATTTAGTGGCGGCGTCATTAGGGTTTGCAGGGGAGGGTTGTGAGGGAGATGAGTGAGTGGTAGGGGGGCAGGCTTGGACATTTAAATACTAAGTGACCCGGGCTTCAGGACCGTCCGATCAAGAAACCTCGACGGTCCTGATCTGTTGCCCATAAAACGACGTCGTTTGGTTTAGGGGGGGGAACCGGACCGGGTTAGGGTGGTTAAGGCCGGGTATTGGGGCAACTTGGACGGGTTTCAGGGGTGTAGGGGTTTGGGCTTGGATATAAATCAATTAATTTTGGCCCAAATTCCCTTTCCTTTATTTTAATTCTTTCCAATTTTCTAATTTCTTCTAAATTAAAATTAAAATTAAAATAAACCTAAATAATAATTACCACCACTAATTAAATACCAAATTTAAGAAAAACCACCAAAATTCAAAATTAAAATTAAAAATGCAAAATAAACTATTTTTGTGATTTTTCCATTTTTATAAAACATTAAATTACTAATTAATTCAAGAATGCAAAATTAGATCCTAAATGAAAATGCAGTGTATTTTTTGTATTTTCATGAATTAATTAAAACAAACATGCACAAACAAATGCAAACAATTGTCGGAAAATACCACAAAATCCACAAATATTGCAAATAATGAAAAGAAGTTATCTTGTTTTGAATTTTATGGGAGTAATTCATATAGGGCAAAAATCACGTGCTCATAGCTGCCCCTCTTTGCCCGAAAATACAAAGAGTTTTCGCGCAAAGATAAGTGAGCGGATACGAGGGATTTTTGCCCGTTTGAATACTCCGTGGGAAGCATTTTTGAAAGATTTGACCGCACCCTGCTTCTGAGGTTGCCTACATATCCTTGGCTAAATGGAATCAGGTCAGTATAGTTCAGGAATGTCTGGTGGCTGGGACTATCATGGAGCTATGATTTTACTGTTGCTGCTGCTGCTACTGCTTACTGAACCCCTTATTACAATATGTCAAAAATAAAAGAAGCTAGACTAGACTATGATCTATGCTTTACAAAATCCTATCTAGATCTTCAAACCTTCTCTTGTGTTTCTTGTTGCCTTATTGTCTTCTATTCTCTCGGTAAAACTCCTTTGTTGCCGTCTTGAATTGTAAACTGAGATGCTTCCCTTTCTCCAGGCGGGTGCCTGACTACTGAACTTGATATGTATTCTCATGCTTTCCAGGCAGGCTCCTGATCGCTGAACTTAAATGTATTCTCATGCTATCCAGGCGGGTTCCTGACTTCAGCAAAATAGACAAAAATAAAGAAAGTTTTCTGCCCCAGTATGGGTATGTTGGCCCATGTGTAAGTGTAGAAACGAATCACATTACCGAATATCAATAAGAATTAGAAAATCCAAACTTGAATTGTACTCCCTTGTTATCCAAACGGGCTCCTGACTGCTGAACTTGAAAGTATTCCCTGCTCTCCAGGCGGGCTCCTGACTTCAACTTGAAATGTATTCCCTGCTCTCCAGGCGGGCTCCTAACTTCAACTTGAAATGTATTCCCTGCTCTTCAGGCGGGCTCCTGACTGCAGGCTTGAAATGCATTCCCTGCTTTCCAGGCGGGCTCCTGACTTCACATTTGAAAGTATTCCCTATTCTCCAGGCGGGCTCCTGGCTTCAACATTTGAAAGTATTCCCTGCCCTCCAGGCGGGCTCCTGACTTTAAAATAGACAAAACAAAAAAAAATTCTGCCCCAGTTGGTGGCTGGGCACAGATGTGAATGTAAAACTAAATCATATTACCGAGTATTACTAAGAATTGAAAGCTAGATCCCATTATTCAGGAGGTCCTGACAACTCTTAATTAAATGACAATTTTTAAAACCTAAGTTATGTCCTCTACAGGTGTGATTTCTGCTAAATGTTGTAATCTAAGAGGGTCTTAAACTACTCTCCATTATCCAGGAGGGTCCTGAAAATCAAAAAGTCAAGTTTTATCTTAAGAGTGACAACTTTCATGATTGAATTATACTACCCTACAACAAAACGTACACTAAATATTACTATCTAATTAAAATCTTAAACTAAGTGCCATTATTCAGGAGGGTCCTGGAAACTCCTAATTGAATCCTATTTCGAACATGCAAACTTCTAAGCTAGCTTATATTCTTTTGGGATACATTTATGCTAGATTGTGCTATTTTTAACCTAGGTCCCATTTTCCAGGAGGGTCCTGAGAGTTTATGGTCAAACCTTTTTTGATGTTTTCTCTTTCCCCTACGGAGAGTTTCTCCGAAACAAACAAATTTTCTGCCCCTGTTTCAATCAAAGAAAATTTTTGTCAGTTTAAAGTGGTGGTTAGCTGATGGCATTCTTGCTGAAGATCTTTCCACTGCATTGTTTTGTTTTGAATGGCTTTCCCGAACTGGCCCTGAACCGCTTTGACTTTCTGACTGACTTTCAAATCCCATGACCTTTGACGAACCGAGTGTTCTATAACCGTGTTGTTGTTTCACACCTCTGACCTCTTTATCTGAACCTTTTCATCTCCCATGACATTACAAAATCATTCCACCGGTGAAACTTCTGGTGATCCCCCGTATCCCACCTTACATTATGTTGTTTTTAGTATGCTCTGACCACGTTGTGATTTGCAATTTTGGAAGTTGGTAGTGAGCTTTGAAATTCTTTTCCACTTATTAGGGATAGGACTGACATTAAAACATCTTAGACAAATAAACCCAAAAGAAAATGAAATGCAATGACTTTGCGGGTTAAGGATTAGAAGAATCCAAAACCAGATGACTGCTACAAAGGGAAAAAGAAAAAGAAACTTATCTGAGTGGAACAGCTGGTACCAATGATCATGACATGCATTTCGGATTAATTGGCCCAATCTGTCCAACTGATCCACTTTCAGTTGTCGTACTCCGTTGCCTCAGTATTTCCATGACCTGATTACTTTACCCAAACCTTGACCTTGTTCATCCTGCGGTGCCTTGAAACAATTTTCCTCCAACAGACCTTTCTCACTTGTTGAATTTTCAACTCACTTTCGCCTTAAGGTGCCCGTGAGGGTTTTTACCAATAAGACTCTCTCATTTTAATTTCTCTCAACTCCCGTCGCCTTACGGTGCATGTGAAGGTTTTCACCAATAAGACTCTCTCATTTTTATTTTTTCTGCTTGAACCAGAGTGTTGCCCCTGACATGAATTACCTTTACCTACTCAACTTGAAATTTTTCAAAGACTGATCAAAAGGTCTTTCTTTGGACCGTAATGTGGGCCTTTGGACAGGGTTAGAAAGAAAGGGCATAAAAGGCTCAAAACAATTCAAATGGGTTAAAATTACAACTTTTGGAATCAGATTTTTCACAACAACCACGACTTCTTCCCCAGTTTCTTTTTTGGGGCTTTTGGATTTTTGTTTGATGAGACCGAACCGTGAGGCTGCCTACGTATCCTTAAAAGGAATCAGGTCGAATGTAGTTCATGACATAAGAATTACTTTGTTGTTGTGATTTTCTCTTTTCTCTTTCTTTTGTTTCTTTTTTTTTTTTTTGCTTTCTTTTTCTCTTTTTGTTGTTTTTTTCTCTTTTTTTTTCTTTTCATTCCTTTCTTTCTCTTCTCTTTTTTTCTTTTTCTCTTTTTTTCAATTTTCATTTTTCTTCTCTCCCTTTCATTCTTTTCTTTTCTCCTTTTCCTTTACTTATCTTTCACGCTTGTGTTTCTGATCTTTGTTACTGATTCCGAAAGAGGGGTAAGAAAGAAAATAAATAAAGCTCAGAAGGGGTGACGAGGGATAAAGTGTTTAGATAGCAGAACAAAACGCATTCGTCATTTCAATCTTCAAAATATGCCAAATATAAAACAAGTACAGTCAAACCAAGAAATCATACATAGTATCTCTTGACTGCATCGGAATTGATAGCCATTTTCACACATTTCCCTTCCACATCTGTCAAATATAATGCGCCATTGGACAACACTCTAGTTACGACAAATGGCTCCTGCCAGTTTAGCGCGAACTTTCCTTTTGCTTCAGCCTGATGAGGCAAGATACGTCTCAACACTAACTGACCTTTTTTGAACTTCCGTGGATGTACCTTCTTGTTATATGCTCTCGCCATTCTCTATTGGTACAATTGGCCATGACATACTGCTGCCAATCTCTTTTCATCAATCAGACTTAATTGCTCCAAACGGGTTTTGACCCATTCAACGTCATCAATTTCTGCCTCAGCGACAATCCGAAGGGATGAGATTTCCATTTCTGCGGGTATTACTGCCTCCGTGCCATACACCAACAAATAAGGGGTGGCTCCTACTGAAGTACAGACAGTAGTGAGATAGCCCAACAATGCGAAAGGTAACTTCTCATACCATTGTCTGGACCCTTCCACCATTTTCCAAAGTATCTTCTTTATATTCGTACTGGCTACCTCGACTGCTCCATTCGTTTTAGGGCGATATGGGGTGGAATTGTGATGTATAACCTTAAACTGCTGAACGGTCTCTGTCATCAGATGACTGTTGAGATTAGCACCATTGTTCATGATGATTACCTTCGGAATCCCAAACCGACAGATGATATTTGAATGCACAAAATCGACCACTACTTTCTTGGTCACAGATTTGAAAGATTTCGCTTCAATCCACTTGGTGAAATAATCAATGGCTACCAGGATAAATCTATGTCTGTTTGATGATGTTGGCTCGATCGGCCCAATGATATCCATGCCCCAAGCAACAAAGGGTCATGGTGCCGACATTGTGTGCAATTTAGATGGTGGGGAATGAATCAAATCTCCGTGCACCTGACACTGATGACACTTGTGCACAAAACTGATGCAATCCCCCTACATAGTGAGCCAATAATAACCTGCTCGGAGAATCTTCTTTGCCAGAATGTACCTGCTCATATGTGGTCCGCAAACGCCGGAGTGTACCTCATTCATGATAGTTATGGCATGTCTGGCACCTATGCATCTTAGCAATCCAAGATCTGAAGTTCTTTTGTATAACATCCCTCCACTGAAGAAAAATCCGTTTGTCAATCGTCAAATTGTTCTTTTCTTATCACTCGTGGCCTGTACTGGATATACCCCTATCCTGATATATTCTTTGATATCATGGAACCATGAATCCCTATCAAGTTCTTCTTCTACCATATTACAGTAAGCATGCTGATCACGGACCTAAATCTGCAAAGGGTCCACATAAGCCTTATCTGGATGATGTAACATTGACTCCAGAGTAGCCAAAGCATCGGCAACTTCATTATGGATCCTTGGGATATGCTTGAATTCTATTGACTGAAATTGCTAGCAAAACTCATGCAAACATTGTTTGTATGGTATGAGTCTCAAATCCCGTGTTTCCCATTCTCCCTGAATCTGGTGCACTAGAAGGTCCGAGTCACCCAAGACCAAGATTTCCTGGAAGCCCATATCTACAGCTAACCTCAAACCCAGAATTCATGCCTCGTACTCAGCTATGTTGTTAGTACAGTAAAAACAAAGCTGAGCCGTAACAGGGTAGTGCTGCCCTTTTTCGAAAATAAGTACCGCTCCTATCCCCACACCCTTCATGTTTGCAGCCCCATCAAAGAAAAGTTTCCATCCCGGTTTCTCGACTTGTTCCAACTCATCAATGTGCATCACCTCTTCATCAGGGAAATAAGTTTTTAGAGGTTCATAATCTTCATCGACCGGGTTCTCGGCCAAATGGTCTGCCAAGGCCTGTGCTTTCATTGCAGATCAAGTCACGTAGACAATGTCAAACTCTGTGAGCAGGATCTACCACTTTGCATGCCTCCCTGTGGGCATAGGCTTCTGAAATATGTACTTCAATGGATCCAAGTGAGATATGAGGTAGGTAGTGTAAGATGACAAATAATATTTCAGTTTTTGTGCCACCCAAGTTAGGGCGTAACATATCCTCTCAAGTTGAGTGTACTTAATCTCGTACGACGTGAATTTCTTGCTGAGATAATATATGGCATGTTCCTTCCTGCCAGTGATGTCATGTTGACCCAATACACAGTCGAATGAGTTTTCCAAAATCGTCAAATATAGAATCAAAGGTCACCCTAGTTCTAGCGGGACCAACACAGGTGGATTTGACAAATACCCCTTTATCTTATCAAACGCCTCCCGACATTCATCTGTCCACATGACCGCAGTGTCTTTCTTTAACAGTTTGAAGATAGGCTCGCAAGTTGTCTTGAGCTGAGAGATGAACCTGCTAATATAATTCAACCTCCCCAACAAACTCATCACCTCGGTCTTGTTCCTCGGAGGTGGAAATTCCTGGATGTCCTTGACTTTCGATGGATCCAGTTCAATGCCTCGACGGCTGACTACGAACCCCAACAACTTTCCAGATGGCACCCCAAAAGCACACTTTGTAGGATTAAGCTTGAGATTGTACCTGCGAAGCCTTTGGAAGAACTTCCTCAGATCTCTAACTTGGTCAGACTGCTTTCTATACTTCACGATCATATCATCCACGTACACCTCGATTTCCTGGTGTATCATATCATGGAATATTGTTTTCATCTCCCTCATGTAGGTTGCCCCAGCATTCTTCAAGTAAATGGCATGACCCGATAGCAGTACGTTCCCCACGGCGTGATGAATGTCGTCTTTTCTGCATCTTTCTCGTCCATTAAGATCTGATGATAACCCATGTAACAATCCACAAAAGAACCAATCTCATGTTTGGCACAATTATCAATCAAAATATGGATGTTCGGCGATGGGAAATTGTCTTTTGGACTCGCCCTGTTGAGATCCCGATAATCGACACACACCCAGGTTTTGCCATCCTTCTTCGGCACAGGCACAACATTGGTTAACCAGGTGGGATACCGGGTGACCCGAATGACTTTGGCATCGAACTGCTAAGTGACCTATTCTTTGATCTTTACACTCATATATGTTTTGAACTTTCTCAGCTTCTGTTTGACAGGAGGGAATGACGGGTCAGTGGGCAACTTGTGAATCACTAAATTGGTATTTAGGCCCGGCATGTCGTCATAGGACCATGCAAAAACATCTTTGTATTCTAACAGCGCTTTAATTATCTCCTCCCTGAGTTGAGGTTCCAGATGCACACTTATTTTAGTTTCACGGACATTATCTTGGTCCCCTAGATTAACTACTTCTGTATCATTCAAATTAGGTTTGGGCTTTTCCTCAAAATGACTTAGTTATTTACTAATTTCTTCATAAGCCTCGTCATCACACTCAATTTCTTGTATTATTATTTCAGAGTTAGATTGGCTTTTAAAACTGGGCCAAAGATTTCTCATGCATGTCATGTCATTGATATCAGCATAAAAAGAACTGTACAAAAGAAGAAACAAAAATAAAATTAGAAGAAATGAAGGAAAAGGAACAATTTCATTTCATTGAATTTAAAGATAAAAGGATTTTAACACATCCAATTGGACGGAACATAATATCTGAATTATAGACCCTGGAATAATCCAGACAACTAAAAGAAAACCAAAACTCACTACTAAGACTCCCTCCGGGTAGGAAGAGGAGTAGCTTCCCAGTTGTTGACTTTTGCACGTGGTCCCACGAATTGCACATCTACCCTGCTGGACCCTTCCCCAGCTTCAACCATGTTAACCTTGGCGAATAACCTTTCGAACCCCTTCTCCATGTCTCCATCGGAACCAATCAGTGATCCGGGAACCTTTGACAATAGTTGCTATCTGCTACCCGACCTGACGAATGATCTTGACAGATGCGGGATTGGCTTTTGCAATGCCCATGCTTTCTGTTTCATTTTTCGAGCTCTTCTCACATCTGCGACTGTGGGCTTGAACCCCAAACCAATTGTATCCAAGTTTTTAGTTAGAGAAACCGGCTGTACGATACCTTGCAGAGATGCTCCCAAGCCTTTGCCCGGTACAAAACCATTTTTCAACATTTCGATGGCTACCATGACTGATGCAGCAGCTATCCCTGGAGTTGGTACGCACTTCCCTTCTAGAATTTTCTCTACCTATACTATGTCAAAAACCTGATAAACCCATGGCCCCTTGTCGTCTTCAACCTCTATGAGCGAAACAATGGCATCATTGGGCAGACACAAATTATCCTCGACGTGTACGACAATTTCCTGTCGATCCCATTCAAACTTGACAATTTGATGCAGAGTAGACTGGACCGCTTTGGAATCATGAATCCAAGGTTGTCCCAACAGCATATTGTACGAAACAGCCACATCTAGCACCTGGAATTCCATAGTAAATTCGATTGGCCCTATTGTGAGCTCAAGCACTATGTCCCCGACTGAATCTTTCCCTCCACCGTCGAATCCCCGAACGCAAATACTGTTCTTGTGAATTCTTTCATCCTCCACTTGCAGCTTGTTCAACGTGGAGAGAGGAAAAATGTTCGCGCTAGACCCATTGTCAACCAGTACCCGAGTAACCATGAAATCTTCGCATTTCACCGTCAGATAAAGGGCTCTATTATGCTCATTACCCTCCATGGGCAACTCATCATCAGAAAAAGTGACTCGGTTTACCTCAAATATCTTTTTAGATATCTTTTCCAAGTGGTTTACTGAGATTTTGTCAGGAACGTGGGCTTTGTTCAAGATCTTCATCAAAGCACGACGGTGTTTTTCTGAATGGTTCAATAATGACAAGAGCGAGATCTGAGCTGGTGTCTTCCTCAACTGCTCCACAATGCAATTGTCCTGCACTTTCATCTTTCTCAAGAACTCCTCTGCTTCTTCCTCGGTCACAGCTTTCTTCACCAACACTAGGTTATCTTTTGAAGTTTTAGATTTTCTCAACTCTTCGGGGGTAAAGCATCTCCCCGATCGAGTCAGACCATGGGTCTCACACACTTCTTCTCTAACCTCTTTCCCTTTGTAAGTCATGGTCACTCGTTCATAATTCCATGGGACTGCCTTGCTGTTAAATATCGGTAATTGAGTTACCGTATTGATAACGACAGGATCTGTGGGGGCGCCCTTCACAATTACCACAGGCTTGTTCGTCACTCCTGGCACAACCACTTTTGCTCTTTCATGTTTTCCTGCAACATTACTTGAGGACCCCTTCTTGACCTCCACAGATGGTTCATTATTTGCCCTATTCAATTTGATCATAGACTTCTCACTTGTTGACTTTTCAAATGGCTTGGCTTCACTAGCCCGAATCATCATGACGGTTTGCGAAGGCTTCTTAGGCTCCCCTCCCTTATGCACTATCTCAATCATATTTGTTTCATGATGGGCTGGCAAGGGATTCTAATTGATATTGGGCGCCTCCGGGGCTTGGACCTTAATCCGATTGGTGTCAATGAGTTCTTGAATTGATGTTTTCAATTTCCAGGATTTCTCTGTGTCATGTCCCTAGGCCCCTGAACAATACTCACAACTCACCGAGCGGTAAAGATTTCTGGGAAGAGGATTCGGCAATTTAGCCTCGATCGAAATCAACATACCCAATTGTCTCAGACTGTGGAATAGACTAGCATATGATTCTCCCAATGGAGTGAAAGTCTTTTGCTTTTGCAACCTCTCATTCTTAAAGGCTTGGTTGGTTCAAAAACCCATTCCAGGAGGATTTCTGTAGGCTTTTGGGGGTGGATAGTTATTTTGCGGAGCTTGGTGTGGGTTTTGTGGAGCTGGTGCACGCCATTGTGAGTGAGCGGGCGACTGGGTATAGGTTGGTACGTGATAGACAGAAAAATGGGGATCTAACAGTGGGTAATAGTGTTGTGGCGGGTTATATGGCGTGTGGGGGTAAGTTTGGGGATAGGGTCGCGGCTGGTTGTAGTAACGGGGAAGGTTCCTGGATCCAACCCAAGCTCCCGACTCAATTTTCGCAACATCCTCCTTCTTCTTCTTCCCGACCACACCCCCAGTACCGTTTTGAATGGCCTGAGTGGTCTCTTTGATCGCTGAATAACTCATGATCTTGTTGGACTTGAGTCCCTCTTCAACCATGCCTCCCATTTTTACGACTTCATTAAAGGACTTTCCTACTGTTGACACCAAGTGGCTGAAATAAGTGGGCTCCAAAGCTTGCAAGAAATAATCAACCATCTCGCTTTCTTTCATCGGAGGGTCAACCCTCGCTGCTTGCTCTCTCCAACGAAATCCATATTCCCTAAAGCTCTCACCGGGCTTCTTCTCAAGCTTTTTCAACTATAGATGGTCTGGGATAATTTCGAGGTTGTACTGAAAATGGCAGGCAAAGGCTTGGGCCAAATCGTCCCATGTGTACCACCTGTTGTGATCTTGTTTGGTATACCCTTCTAAAGCTGATCCACTCAGACTTTGGCTGAAATATGCCATCAGCAATTCATCTCTTCCACCTGCTCCTCTCATTTTGCTACAAAATCCTCTCAAGTGTGCTACTGGGTCACCATGCCCATCGTACAGATCAACTGTAGGACACACTCACTTGACCTTCTATCCCCCTCATATCTCGGAACGATTGCTCTAAGCTTTTGACCTTTCTGATAATCTCTTTATGCTCAGGATATTTGGGCAGTTTCTCGGTATCTACCGGGATATCAAGATGAGGGGTGTAAGGATATGGTTCTGGAACTTTGAAGGTGGGTTCAGGGGGATAGTACTGGTTGTCGTGAGTTTGGAACAAGGGTTCACTAGAAGATCGGTGTAAAGTAGTAGGTGGAGGTGCCACAAAAACTGGTGTAATTGGTGGAGGAGGGTATGTGACTTGTTTGGGTCGTAGAGCTTGAGAAGTATGGGAAGTGGCGCCATGGCATTGTTGGTAGAGGGGAAAGGCTGAAGATGAGTTCACAGTGGGAGGCTCCGGGGGTTGGGCTGATGGTGGGATATAAACAGGGTTGGCGGGATAAACCGGTGGTGGATGCCCCTTAGCCCAAGTTTGGTACATTTCAGCCATCTGTTGCTTTAGCTTATACATTTCTTCCCTCATTGCATTAACGTCCAATTCTTCCACTTCTTTCGATGGGTCGACAATACTTGTTTCCGGTTCCTGGTTGGCCATATTCAGCCTGTCTTTCGATCTGGTATTGTATGAGTGAGTTGCCAGAATGCCAATCAACTAACCACTTGCCTGGACTCAATACATCAAACAACAACCTTGTTAGCGATTAGGCTTTAATAGATTGGTAACTGCACATTGGGCATGAATGCACCTAAACAGTTAACCGTCTATATTATGTATTTGATTGGTTACACGCATCATCCCGGCCTTTTCTTTCTTTTAATTGCAAACTTTCCTTTTTTTCCTTTTTTTCTTCCTTCTTTTCATTCTTGCCTCTGTTCTCTCTTTGTTTTCACTCTCTCTTGATTTCTTATTTTTCTCTCTTTTCTTTCTTGTTTTTCCGCTCTTTTCTTTTCTTTTCTTTCTTGTTTTTCCGCTCTTTTCTTTTCTTTACTCTCTTGTTTTTCCTCTTATCTCCGTTCCCTCTTTTTTTATTTGGTTACGGTCGAATCCTATGGAGATTGCCTATGTATCGTGTCCCCGTATGAATCAGACCAAGCGTAGTTCTTGGAGATAAGTGCAAAATAAAACATTTTTGGGATTTTCAGTTTTCATAAAAACAAATGCTTCCATTACAAAACTCAAAACTAACAAATTCCAAAAGACTAACAGATTTCGATGCAAAGATGAAATACCAACTCCGAAAATAGACATCATATTCCAACAGAAGAAAATACAGACTCGAAAATAATTTGACGGACTCTAGCAGAAAGAAAATATAAAACTCAACATGACTGACAGACGCTTAACAAAAGGGAAATGCAGACTCAAGCGAAAAAAATCATGAATACATCAATGCTCCTGGTGCTCGCGGGACATCATTCGGTCTCGCCGCGGGCCTATATGCAAGCTCCCTTTGAAGTCGATCCAAGTCGTTCATTATCTGTTTAACAAATGTCATTACTGCTGCAAATAAGGTAGTGCGGGTCATATCATCACAAATCTGGCATTTCAGAATGATGTATTCGGCAATGCTTCTAATTCTCTCTCTTATGGCGCCTTTTTCTTGTAACAAATGCCCAATCTGCTGGGCCCTGGCTTCCAAAGTTTCCTCAGCCGCATGATTTTGCTCCTAAAGTTGTTGCAAATCTATTTCTAATTGCGCCAATGTTGTATAACAATGTTCCCTTTCAACTTTGAAGTCTTTTTCCTGTTTGATCATTTTGTTTTCCGTGGCAATGACCCTTTTCTTTAACCATGCGACCTCATCATCGTACCTTTCTCTCAATTGCTTAACCAGGTGTACTCGTTCATCTGCATTTTTAGCCAATTGTTTTCGAGCCTTGGCTAGTTCACTTTCTGCTTTGTTCAAATCAAAACTATAGTCATTTACTTTCTGCCTCAGGTTAGCTATGATTTTTCATCTCTGTCGCTTCGGGTTGGATTTTCTGCCGCTACTTTCATTTTCTGAATTTGAGCTCGAAGGGCCTCATTTTCTTTGGCTAGCTTTTTCTTTTCTCCTTCATCTGCCATGACTTGCAAGCTATTCTCGAATTGAAGTTCTCTGACTTGCTTTTACAATTTGCTTATGGTAGCCCTGTACTCGTTTTCTTTGGTCAGCCAGTCTCATTGCACTTGTGCTCCATCGGTGAATTGTTGGACATGGAGTCTCTTTGCGGGTCTGTCAGGTTCATATTGAACTCAGGATCTTTTACCATACCAAGCAGTATAACTAGGCTTCACCTCGCCTCTAGATAGATCTCGTACTTGAGTGTTAGGCCCTAAAAATCTGCACTGATGCCAAATTCGGCGCACTTTATCTTTTGGGAAGGTAGCTTTTGGATCTAACTCAATGACTTGCTGACTCAAATCTTCATTATGTGGGATGGTCTGGTATCGGCCCAACTGACATAAGACTCTATGCGGAGCATAAGGCTGGATACTCCGAAGACCCATCAACAGCAAAAAACACACCTCAGCCGACATATAGGTTACTTCATTGACCGTGAGCCAATCAAATGTCCATTCGATCTTATTTGCGATCAAGGATCTCAAATAAGCATGCCATGCTTCCGTACCATCCGGAAACTCATAACCCTCTACTCGTTTTTCAGGTTTTTTAATGCACTCGAGGCCAGTTATACCGCAATTCAAGTATCCGGGACGGTGGAAAAGGTGTTCCTCCATCCATATTTGTAATAGCATATTGCACCCTTCAAAGAATTATGCTCCTTCTCGACAGAGAGTGAGAGCTCGGTAAATTTCTGCCAAGATCAGCGGCATTATAGTCCCATTTGCTTTTTTCATCATAAAGTCGGCTATCCCTACTAGCCCCATCTCTATGTTCCCGTCTTTTCTCGGGCAAACCAAGATTCCCAAGAATGCCACTATGAAAACTAATCCTCTCTGAGCTTCCCACTTGTCTTGATTTCCAGCATGAGTAAGACCGGTATCTGGCGTTTCGAAGCCATGGGGATTCCCGTAACGTCGATACAGAAAGTAGAAGGTACAAAATCCTTTGGCCAGATTTCCGTCTCGGGTGTCCCGACTGATGCTTAACAAGTCCAAAAATTTGTGGGGGGTCACTGTTCTTGGTGCTACCGGGTATTGACTTCTGAGATTCCCTTCGAAATCGGCATAGCCTGCTATCCCTTCTATCGTAGGAGTTAACTCGAAATCCGCAAAGTGGAACACATTATGTGTTGGGTCCCAAAACGGTATCAAGGCCTCAATCACGTCTTTTCTGGGCTTGACCTTCAAAAGCCCAATAAGACCGCCTAGCGTTTTTGTTACAACTTTCCTGCTGTTGCCCCCCAAATTATGCCACCACATATGTAGCTCCAAAGGGATCTCTTCACGGACTGAGAAAGGTTCATTTTGATTTGTGCTCATCCTGCACATTTATTAAGGTGATTTTAATTAGGAGAAAACCATGACTCATTTTGACTTAAGAGAAATGCCATTTTCAAAATTTCCACAAAACATACGGCCTTGCCAACACGGCCTTTCAGCACTTCAAAAACAAAGATTTTAAGGCTGTCTCAGCTAACCAGCCAAAACATTTAAAAGCGACAAAAGTGGTTGTTCTTGCAAAAACAACCTTCCTGCGCCTTTTAGGGACATTCGGCTACTTCGGACAAGAACGGCATCACCCTAATTATTTTCCAATTAAAGCAAAAATTATGTTTTTTTGGCTACTTTCACAAAAAGGAAGTTGGACCTGATGGGGGTTGCCTACGTATCTCACACCCTGTGAGAATCAAACTGTCATAGTTCAGCCAAATAAAACAAACTATTTTTTATTTGAAAACAAGACTGTTTTTTTTTTCATTTCATTGGCAAATAAAACTATTTTTGAAAACACCAACTTTTGTTTTTCCTCTTTTTTTTTGTTTTTATTTTCTCAAAAAATTCGGCAGAGTTTCCACACTAGTTGGACATTAGTTTATTTCAGAAGAGACGATTAAATCTCTTTAGCCCTCATACTGCTATTTCTCTTTAGCCCACATGAAAAGCACCCGCAATCCTGAACATATTTTATTCAACGTTTTAAGATTTGATTTGGGTCACATGAAATGCACACCCGAGTTTAGGAAGGTAAATTATTAAAATAGCGCGCCTAAAGCAACTACGCGCTTTAACTTTGTGAGGGCCATGGAAAATTCGCTAAATGGCACACCTCAAACTCTAAGGATCAAAATAAAATTAATTACACGAAGGCCATGCAATTGTCATTTTTGTTTGGCACGACGTACCTCGATTTATTCTAATCAAGAGGTCTCTAAATTAAACATAAGGGCCACGCACTATCTTCCATTTAATAGCACCCCTTGAAACTTGAACATCAAGAGATGGGGGATTTGTTCAACTTAGGCGAATGGGCCTTAGTTAATATGGACTAGTAATCAGAAAATGGGGCTGAAAAGGTGACAAAAGTATCCAGATCCTATTTCCACGCATTTGGGCCCAAGGTGAGCCCAATTTCAAATCATCTGAAGCTACAACGAACTGGACTCACTATCGAGCCCTTACAACGTGTAAGCAGGGATCAAAATAACGGAAATTAATGCTAAACTAACATAGACGAAACAATTTGAAATCACCCTTTGACGGACCAATGGATAATTACAAGAGGCTTTAGCAACGCCATGATTTGAAAACAATTAGAACTCAATTCTTGAGAGACTACGCGGCACATGACTCTTAATTTCAAAGACCTGAATCAGCTTACAGTTCTAACGTGGGAATTTAACATTATTTAGACCTCACATTAACAAAACTTAAAGGATCAAATAACCAAACTTTGAAACAATCAAATATGCTCAGTTAAATTCTTTCAATATTGACAGTACCCAGACCAACAATTTAAAGTTTTGATGCTACATCAGCTAATCAATCTCATTTCCAAACAACACTATTATGTTTCAGTACCCCACAGAATCCTCTAACAACATACCAAACATTAATCATTTTCCTTTTAGTCTCGTTAGCACCAATTCAAGTATGAGAATACTACCAAGCACACCTACTTACTTCATTTAAGGCTCAAACACATTTGAAATATAATAACTTGATTGAGTCCTTTACATAACATTCCAACAGTCTCAAACCAAATAAAACTATAGGAACTTCACCATTCAAACGGAAACCAGCTAAAATACACAATGAATCATGTGATCTAAAGCACAAACAATAAAAAAGGGTAAACAAAACTCAAGTAAGTCTGTTGCATCCCTTAACCTCTCATTTCCATCTTCAAACTGAAACTTACATCAAGTAAAGTTCAGAAAATGTACCTGGAATTCAAATCAAAACAGAAAAATGAGGGATTTAGCAACAAACAGTAATAGCCAGCCCAACTTCAGCAATTGAAACAGTGATAATCCACTCAGAAGAATCAATGGAACAATAAACCAATCAGCAAACTTAAACCAGCTCTTTCAATACCAAGTTCAATCCATTTTACCCCATATGAGTCAAGAAAATTATTTCAGAAATTGACGACTTCAAGAATCACAAAGGAAAACTGAATGAAACAGTGATTTTTTATGAGATTTTTCAACCGCAATTGTTTTTCTTCTGATTTTCCTCTTAATTCTCTTGGGTCTGCCTTGAAAGGCAATAAAATATGCCTTTATAGGCAAGTTATTAGGGCAGCTTTCAGATATTAGTCTTTGCACATTTGCCCCTTTTTAATTTTCATTATAGCTCAGATACCCTTATTAAAAAAAACAGAAAATCAGAACCACCCCCTTCCCCAGCTTCCTAGAAGCTTCCTAGTCTGTTATGGCAAGATTCCTTTAAGTGACTTACCCAATTTATCCCTATTACCCCTGTATTTTACCTTGAAGCCCGACCAGACTTGAACATGGGCTTTGAACCCCCGAACGGGCTCAATGCTTAACTAGACATGGGATCATACTCAGACCAAACAGAATTCCTTTAACCTGAGATCTTAGACTGACCTCAGAGCCCAATGACGAAACCCAAACAAATTCAGATAACTTAAAACCCAAACAAACCAACTAATTAACGAACACAAACAGGCGGGGAACTAATTAAGCTAACTAATTAAACTCAGCGACCAAAACAAAGACAAAAATGAGTAGTTTAAGCATGGCACTAATGAAATCTAACAAGACCACAAACTTCAAAAGGAAAGCTGAAAAACCAATGGAACAAATACAAACACAAAATTAATCTTAGAGGGAAACTAGGTTCAGAACCCTGCTCGAATTTCAATCAAAGTAAAAAAAACTTAAAGAAAGGGATAAGAAAAGAAGAGGAACAGAAGGTAAAACTCGGATAGAAAAGAAAAAGGGAAAGAAACTTACCCTAGTAAACCCGAAATGGTATCGGACATCTTGATTTAAACGGAACTGATGTTAACCACTTGTTCTTCGTTAAGAACAAATGAGCAGCATCAATTCGCGTTGAATCAGACTTCAAACTCGAACAAATCGGAGGCCTAAGCTCATGCATGCCCACAGATTTGACGGAAATTGACTCCGGGCATTTTTGGGTTCAAACCCAGATTTGAAATTTGGAGAGTTCTGGGGTGATTTGAGGGAATCTAAGTGGGGATTTAGAGTGAAGGAGAGACGGGGGTTCAGGGGTGTGATTTTGGGGTCGAACCGAGGTGCCGCCGCCACCGGAGAACACAGGGGCGGCGCTAGGGTTTTTCTTTCAAACCAAGATTCGAGACGTTCTGGGCTTGTTTGATGGAAGGTGCTTGTAGATTTTGACTGAGGGAGTTGAGGAGGGTATTGGTGTTAATTTGAGGTCGGTTTGTGGTGGCGCCGCCTCCGGTGGTGGGGGGATTTAGAGGCAGCGTCGTTAGGGTTTGTAGGGGCGGGTTGTGAGGGAGATGAATGAGGGGTAGGAGGCAGGTTTGGACATTTAAATACTAAGTGACCCGGGCTTCAGGACCGTCCGATCAAGAAACCTCGACGGTCCTGATCTTTTGCCCATAAAACGACGTCGTTTGGTTTGGGAAGGGGGAACTGGACCGGGTTAGGGTGGTTTGGGCCGGGTATTGGGGCAATTTTGACGGGTTTCAGGGGTGTAGGAGTTTGGTCTTGGATATAAATCAATTAATTTTGGCCCAATTTCCCTTTCCTTTATTTTAATTCTTTCTAATTTTCTAATTTCTTCTAAATTAAAATTAAAATTAAAATTAAAATAAACCTAAATTGATATCTAATTAAATTAACATGCTCTAAATAATAATTACCACCACTAATTAAATACCAAATTAAAGAAAAACCACCAAATTTCGAAATTAAAATTAAAAGTGCAAAATAAACTATTTTTGTGATTTTCCCCTTTTTATAAAACATTAAACTACTAATTAATTCAAAAATGAAAAATTAGATCCTAAATGCAAATGCAGTGTATTTTTAGTATTTTCATGAATTAAATAAAACAAACGTGCACAGACAAATGCAAACAATTGTCAGAAAATGCCATAAAATCCACAAAAATTGCAAATAATGAAAAGAAGTTATCTTGCTTTGAATTTTATGGGAGTAATTCATATAGGACAAAAATCATGTGCACACATGTCTAGATTGTTTTCTTCCTTTTTAAGACTAATTCGCTTAATTTATATTCGGTCGGGATCCACCGTTGTGGACCTCGAGGGATGCCTAACACCTTCCCCTCAAGGTAATTTTGAGCCCTTACCTGATCTCTGGTGATGTAGACTGGTTATATGAGTTAATTGCTCTAGGTTCCCAAACGCACCTTAACCCATTAGGTGGCGACTCTTTCAAATCCAATTCCCTACCCTCAAAGAAAAGAGTTGTCCCAGAAATGTCGAAACCTGATTTCGCAAGAAAAAGAGGGCGCAACAGAGATTTTGATATTGGATTGGGATAATTTTGGTACGAGTGAACTCGTGAGAGAATGGATATTTGATATATCTTGCGTTTCTCGTACGCTAAAATTTTATCTTCAGTTAATTGACACAGACTCGGGGATGAGATTATCTTGAGGTTAATGCATTTTTGCTATTTATACAAGCGATAAGTAAGTGACATGAAGGATAAAGTGTAAAAAATGAGTTTCGATGAAGGTTGTCGATTTGGGATAAAAAATGGTCCGAGCTATAATACCCGATATTTATGGACTAGACCATACAAAGTACCATATGACCGTGATAGTAAGATGTATAAAGTATATTAAAAATGAGTAGAAGTTTATGTAAATTGAGATAAACCTTAATTATACGGGTGATGAGTTAATTACCGGATAACGGGACATTACCTAATTATTTAATAAGTGGATAAAGATTAAAATTTCCCAACCTCAACCCCAACCCCACGTGGAAGCAAGACCCTAACCAAACCAATGACTCTTGGTCATTTGGGGTTAGGTTGAGACATAACACTTTAATATCAAGACACATCAATTTCAAGATCTTGAATACAAAACCATATCACAATCAAATGTGATTTCTTACCACACTTCTTACAAAATTCCTACAACACTCCCTACAATCAGAAACATTAGAGATTCCTACAAGATCTCAATGTGATTCTTTCAAGCAATTCTTAAAAGATTTTAACCAAACTTCTTGCAACTAAATAATTCCAACGAAAATTGTTAGAACCATAGAAACGTAAAATTTTGCAGTTCTAAAGGAGTACGGTGCAATATTTTCCAAGAATATTATATGAATTTTTCCCTAATCCAGGTATGTTAAGGCTATCCCTTCTTTCTTTTTTGCATGATCCAAATTATACAGAAGAAACAAGAAAACACACAATTTTCATAAATAACTCTATTCATAGAAATACTAGGGGTGTTTATATTGTTGATTCCCCATGTGAATTATTATTATTATCTTCTGTTCATGGGTCTTAGAAAAGTACGTATTTGATAAAGTTTATCTGAAAGGTATATTGATTTTTTGGCATACCTAGAAAATCTTATTAACGTATTTCTTATGCATTTCATGCATTGCATTAATTTACACTAACCCATGAACAGATGGCGTTATATACGTGTATATATGTATATGGGATATGGGATAAGGTTACGACGTTAGATATGCACCACCACCTGATCAATTGGTATATGTTGATGATGTTGCCCAAAGTGGTAGAGACTATATGATGGGATGCCCTCAGAAGCTTGATGATGTTATGTACACCTATATATATGCATGACATGACATTTATATGCACATGCATGACACTATAAATGTTGCAGAATTTACAAAGTTATTTAGACTTACAGGTGGATTTCTTTATTCCATGTTTTGTCTATGTCTTTTATGTACTGATTTTCATACCGCATACTCAATACATTATTCCTACTGATGCCCTATATTTCGGGGTTTACGTTTCATACCCGCAGGTGCTAGTAGGCAAGCTGACGGTCCCTTTTTTTTGTTCTTGATCAACGAGAGTTGGCATGCTTCACTTGATCCGGAGCTGCTTTTGATTTTTGTACGATATAATTGTATACATATATGGGCATGACATGGTTCAGTCCCATCTTTGTACAACTGTATTTCTATTAGAGATCTGTAGACATTTATGTATAGTTGGATAGTATGTAGCCTTGTCGGCTTCCAGTTTTGGGTATATAATTGTCTATAGCAGCCTTGCCAGTTCGCCCACTGTATTCCTCATGTATATATATATGTATATATGTCTTTTGGACAGATTTCCCTCATGTATGTTATTCATATTTATATCTTAAATGCATGCTTAAGGATGTCCGACATATAGGATTCGGGCACCCATCGCGGCCCATCAGTTTGGGTCATGACAAAAGTGGTATCAAAGTAGTTCTGTCCTAGGGTTGTCTACAGACTGTGTCTCGTAGAGTCTTGTTTATGGGTTTGTTGTGCACCACACTTATAAACAGGAGGCTATCGGATATTTAGGATGGTTACTTTTCTTTCTAATCCAGATTGTGCGATAGAACTAGGTCATAAGTATCCACTCCTAATCTTTACATTATTTATGTTTTTAGTGATGCCTATTACTACTAGACGACAGGCGCAAGCCTCTAGCATGGATCAGAAGGCCATGAAATTATTAGAAGGAGATATAAGTTACACTATGGGGTCAAATCCATCAGAGATTATGGGTTCTATTGAGGAGGATCCATACGAGTCATCCGTTCGAGTTGTTTTGATCACGCTGATAACAGATAGGGTGAGAGGAGTTCCGACCTCACCAAGGCCCTTAGTTTCATTATCACATCCCGTTGATCAGGGTATGATGGGAGTGGTGCATGGATTGGTACAACCGGCTTCCCCTCAGGCTCAAAACTATGTTAGTGTATTTACGGACACTAGTTCTTTTGAGGTTCCTGATAGTCCACAGTCTTGGGAGTCCGTCAAACAGGGTTCGTCTGTGTATGTTATGGGATATGTAGAGGAAGAGGATAGTAATCGGGCCAAGAGGAGGAAGGTAACTGATAAAGATATAAAGATTCCTCTTCAAAGTGTGTCTGATCGAGGCTCTCATATAGGACGAGGCAAGGACACTCTACCATAGACTTCCTCCAGATGTCAGCTTTTGGTTGATGAATTCCACCTCTTTTTGGAGTATTACCAAGTTAGGGTTTTGAATATGTTAGGTTGTTTTATGAGGATGTATGGAGTTCCGTCCCGACTTGTATATATTATGATTATGTTTTCTTAGAGGTTTTGCAGACAGTATCCTGTATATAGTTTTGAGTATGACATGTGTATGGCCTTGTCGTCCCTTATGTATCCATATAAACCTTTTTTTGAATGAGTTCTGCGAGTTAAGTCCTAATATTATTACGTCTATATATAGATATGTCTGTAATGGACCATGATAAGTTTGATAACAAATAAGGATAAGGTATGTGGTGCTTGGTTGGGTAGAATTTATGTTATAGTGAGTATGGATTGGTTGGCTTTTTGTTATACTAATGTTGATTGAAGATCAAAGGTGGTTCGATTGTAATTTCCAGGAGAGCCTATTTTTAGAGTAGAAAGGTAATAGGACGTCGCTGAGAGGTAGATTATTTCTTGTCATAAGGAAAATAGGATGATCATAAAAGGTTATGATTATCACTTAGTTCGGGTAAAGACTGTGAAAGTAGAGTCAGCAACCGTTCAATTCTATCCCTATGGTTAATGAATTTCCCGATGTTTTTTTTGATAAGCTTCTAGGTCTTCCGCCAGAGCGAGAAATTAAGTTTTATATTAACCTACAACCAGTTACTCAATTAATATCTATTTCTCCCTACATAATGGCACCTGTAGAGTTAAAAACGTTGAAGGAACAACTAAGGGACTTACTTGAAGAAGGCTTTATCAGACCTAGTACATCACCATGGGGAGCACCTGTGTTATATGTGAGGAAGAAAAATAGTTCCGTGCGGATGCATATTGATTATAGATAGTTGAATGAGGTGACAATAAAGATTAAGTACCCGCTCCCGAGGATTGATAAATTATTTGGTTAGTTGCAAGGTGCCAAGTATTTCTCGAAGATATACGTGAGGTCCGGGTACCATCGGGTAAGGGTTAAGGAGAAAGATATCCCGAAGATAGCATTCGGGACCAGATATGAGAACTTTGAGTTTCATGTTATGTCATTCAGTTTGACTAGTACCCAATAGTATTCATGGACTTGATGAACCCAGTGTTCAGACCCTTTCTAGACTTATTAGTGGTTGCATTATTTGATGACATATTGGTGTAATCTCGTTCAGAGACTGAGCACGTAGATCATTTACATACAGTGCTCAAAGTTTTACAAAAAGGGAAGCTGTATGCAAAATTCTCTAAATGTGAATTCTAGATGAATTCTGTAGCTTTCCTTGGGCATATTATTTTAGGTGAAGGTATTCGGGTTAATACACAAAAGATTGAGGCAGTAAAGACTTGACCTAGACCCCCAACCCCAATGGAGGTTCATAGATTCTCCATTTGGAAGGTTATTATAGGAAACTTGTAACAACATTTTCTTCTCTTTTAGCACCTTTGACCAAAGTGGTATGTGGTGTTTCGCTTGATGTTCCATAATAACATAAGAAAATCTATGGTGCAAGCAAGTTGAAGGAACGTTACGAATAAGTATAAATAGATATGTGTAGGTCGCAAGTTAAAGTATGGTAGAGCGACAAGGTTTTTGGAAGACAGGAGGAAAGATAAGAAAAGATGAGTGAAAAGGTGAAGAGAATGGATAAGTCCTTGGGGTTAAGTTCATAAGAGAGCTGATGGTTTTTCTAAGTTATAGAAGGCTCAGTAAAGCCTGAATAAATTCAAAGGAGTCTAAGATTAGTAGCATTTAGAAGAGATGGAATGCTGCCCTGGTAGTGGAATAAGGGCGTAATCGTGATAGATGAAGGATGAAGTTTGGGCCTTCGAAAGGGGGAATTTCAAGAATTGTAAAAAAATTAGAATACACATGTAAGTTAACTCATAGGAGAGCTAAGTTTCAGCGGACTGATGCTTGCAAGCAGAGTTTCCATGAGCTTAAGAACAGATTGACTTCAGCGCCAATTCTAGCACTTCTAGAGTGTCTAGATGGTTATGCCATGTGTTGTGATGCCTTAGGATTTGGGTTAGGATGTATCCTAATGCAACATGGGAAAGTAATTGTGTATGCTTCAAGGCAATTAAGGAAGCACAAGCGGAATTATCTAACCCACGACCTCGAGTTAGCTACGGTTGTCCATGCACTTAAGATATGGCGGCATTATTTATATGGTGTTCATGTTGATGTATTCATAGATCATAAAAGCCTGCAATAGATCTTCAGGCAAAAAGAGTTGAATTTGCGACAGAGGCGATGGCATAAGGTATTGAAAGATTACGATGTTAACATTCTCTACCATCTAGGGAAAGCTAATGTTGTAGTAGATGTCTTAAGTCGCCAATCTATGGGTAGCTTAGCACATAGAGGCTGAGAGAAGACAATTAGCTAGAGAGATTCATCAATTGGCTTGTTTGGGGGTTCATTTAGTAGACTCTGGCAATGGTGGAGTTGTACTCCAAAATACTGCAAAATCATCTCCCATAGCTGAAGTAAAGGAGAGGCAGTACGAGGATCCAGAGTTGGTTGAGTTGAGAGAGTGAGTTCTACAGCAAAATAAGTCATTGTTAGAGTTCAAGGGAGATGGAGTTCTCAGATATTGGGGTCTTCTGTGTGTTCTAGAGGTAGCAGGGCTGCGAGACAAGATTATGTCGGAGGCACATTATTCGTGGTACTCCATTCACCCTGGGTCGACGAAGATGTATCATGACATTAAGGATATGTATTAGTGGAAGGATATAAAGAAGAACATTGCTGAGTCTGTCGCTCAATGTCCTAATTGCTAGTAGGTGAAGGTAGAGCACCAGAAGCCCGGAGGGATAATGCAGACTATAGAGATCCCGACGTGGAAATAAGAGGCGATAAACATGGACTTTATCACGGGTTTATCTCATTCTCATCGTAAGTTCGATTCATATGGGTAATAGTCGATAGGCTCACGAAATCAGCTCATTTCCTACCGATCATATCTACATATATAGTAGAAGATAATGCAAAGTTATATATTAAAAAGATAGTGTGGCCATACAGAGTACCAATATCTATTATATCTGACCATGCAGCCCAGTTTAATGCACATTGTTGGAGGTCACATCAGAGAGGTCGAGGAACTCAGGTGAATCTCAACACAACTTTTCATCCAGAAACTGATGGACAGGCCGAGCGCACAATTCAGAAGCTAGGGGATATGTTACGAGCATGTGTGTTTGATTTTAAAATACGTTGGGATGAACATCTACCTCTTATCGAGTTTGCATATAATAATAGTTAACACTCCAGTATCTAGATGGCTATGTACGAGGCTTTGTATAGGCACAGGTGCAGATCACCTATATGATGGTTTGATGTTGGAGAATCTGGGTTATATGGGCCAAACCCGGTTCAGCAGACCATACAAAAAGTAAAGTTTATCTAGGAGCGACTGTTGATAGCTCAGTGTTGTCAGAAGTCATATTCTGACGTACGACGGCGAGACTTAGAGTTCGGGGTTAATGACTTGGTATTCTTAAAGGTATCACCTATGAATGGTGTGATGACTTTTGGCAAGAAAGGCAAGATTAGCCAATAGTATATTGGGCCTTATAGGATCATTTGGAGAGTGCGCCAAGTAGCTTATGAGTTAGAATTTTCCTCAGAATTAGAGTTAGTCCATTCGGTTTTTCACGTATCTACGCTACGGAAGTGCATTGGCGATCCTACCAGAGTGGTGCCCACAGATGATGTACAGATTACGGAGGACTTGCTATACGAGGAAATTCTAGTTGACATCCTAGACCGACAAATTTACAAGCTGGGGAATAAGGAGGTAGCCTCCGTAAAGGTTTTATGGAGAAGCAAAAATATGGAAGAGATGACAGGGGAAGCGGAGGAAGAAATGAAGTCTAAATACCCCTACCTATTTCAAACTGGAGATATGTCTTGAGGTGGGATACCTCAGCACAACCCGATTCAAGCCAGTAGGTCCTAAAGGTGGTTTAAGTCTAGTGTACGGAGGAGACTCTGGAAAAATACTCCCAAAGTATCTAAGAGTAAACATTCGAGGACGAATGTTTCTAAGAGGGGAAGGATGTTACATCTCGTGTTTTCGTACGTTAAAATTTCGTCTTCAGTTAATTGACATAGACTTGGGGATGAGATTATCTTGAGGTTAACGTATTAATGCTATTTATAACAAGCGATAAGTAAGTGCCACGAAGGATAAAGGGTACACGAATTAAAGAAAATAAGTTTCATTGAAGGTTGTCGATTGGGGATAAAATACGGTCTGAGCTATAATACCCAAAATTTATGGACTAGTCCCATACAAGGTACCATATAACCTTGATAGTACGATGTATAAAGTATATAAAAAATGAGTAGAATTTTAAGTAAATTGAGATAATTCTTAATTATGCAGGTAATTATTTAATTATCAGATAACGGGACATTACCTAATTACCTAATAAGTGGAAAAAGATTAGAATTTCCCACCCCCACCCCCACATGGTAGTAAGACCCTAACCAAACCAATAACTCTTGGTCATTTTGGGTTAGGTGCCAACATAATACTTTAATATCAAGACACCTCAATTTCAAGATCTTGAATACAAAACCATATCACAATCAAATGTGATTTCTTACCACACTTCTTACAAAATTCCCACAAAATTCCCTACAATCAGAAACATTATAGATTCCTACAAGATTTCAACGTGATTATTTCAAGCAATTTTTCAAAGATTTTAACCAAAGTTCTCGCAACCAAACAATTCCAACGAGAATTGTTAGAATCGTAGCAATGTAAAATTTCGCGGTTCTAAAAGAACACGGTGCAATCTTTTCCAAGAATATTATACGGATTTTTCTCTACTCCAGGTATGTTATGGCTATCCCTTCTTTCATTTTTGCATATCAAAATTATACTGAAGAAACGAGCAAACGCACAATTTTCATAAATAACTCTATTCATAAAAATACTTGGGGTGTCTATATTCTTGATTCGCCATGTGAATTATTATTATATCTTCTGTTCATGGGTCTCAGAAAAATACGTATTTGATAAAGTTTATCCGAAAGGTATATTGATTTTTATGGCATTCCGAGAAAATCTTATTAACGTATTTCTTATGCATTTCATGCATTGCATTCATTTACACTGACCCATGACCAGATAGCGTTATATACGCGTATATATGTAAATATATGCATATGGGATGTGGGATAAGGTTACGACATTATATACGCACCACCACATGATCAGTTGGTATATGTTGATGATATTGCCCACAGTGGCCGAGAAGATATAATGGGTTGCCCTCAGAGGCTTGATCATGTCATGTACACCTATACATATGCATGACACAATATTTTTATGCACATGCATGACACTATAAATGTTGCAGAATTTACAAAGTTATTCAGACTTATATGTGGATTTCTTTATTCCATGTTTTGTCTATGTATTTTTTATATTGATTTTCATGCCTTACATACTCAGTATGTTATTCCTATTGTCGCCCTATTTCCCGGGTCCTGTGTTCCATGCCCGCAGGTGCAAGTTACAAGCTGACGGTCTCCCTTCTTAGGATTCTTGATCAGCGAGAGTTGGCGTGCTCCGCTTGATCCGGAGTTGCTTTTTATTTTGGTACGAATACTTGTATACATATATGGGTATGACATGGCTCAGTCCCGTCTTTGTACAGTTGTATTTCTATTAGAGATCTGTAGACAATTATGTATAGTTGGATAGTGTGTGGCCTTGTCTGTTGGATAGGTTTCCCTCATGTATGTTATACATGTTTATATCTCAAACACATGCTTAAGCATGTTCGACATATAAGATTTGGGCACCTATCGCAGCCCATCGGTTTGGGTCATGACAGTGTTCATGTTTCGTGACTTTAACCTGATTCCAAGATGTGGGCCCCGGTTGACTTTTTAGGGTGATTTTTGAATTTCTTATTAAAGTCTTGATTTATTAATTATATTAGTCTATTATAGTTGTATTTTTTATGTGTAATTTCTTTTGGCTAGATTTGGGCCATTCGGAGTCAGATATTCGTGGATAAGGCATTGTTACCGATTGATTAAGCTTGGTTCGAGGTAAGTGGCTTGACTAACCTTGTGTGGGGGAACTCCCCTTAGGATTTGGTACTATTTTATATGTGAGCGTCGTGTACGTGAAGTGACAAGTGCGTACACAGGCTAGTTATTGTAAAAACTCTATTTTTCACCGAGTAATAGTTTGTTTCACTTTAATTGAGTTATACTAGCATGTGTAATTATCTTGTTTAGTCAAGAATAACATGTCTACGTATCTTAAATGCTTATCCAAACACTGTACAGCATGCTTAGTTGATTTCATGCTTCTTCCTTTACATTTACTTAGTATAAACAATAGGATTTTGTGTTGTAGCTGTTATTTCCATTGTTTGAGATGTGTATTTACCTTGGGACTACAGAACGGTATTCTGAGAGATAGCCCTACATATTTACTTTGAGACTATGGGATGGTATCCTAGGAGATCCTCATGCATATTTACTTTGGGACTACGGAACGGTATCCCGGGAGATGACCCTGCACATTTACGTTTGGGACTATGATACGGTATCTTGGGAGATCCCCTATTATTATTTATGTGTGCTATATTGTCATCCATCTGTGATTTCCTTCTGGCTAAATTTTCAGTCTTTTATTTTACTGCGATATTTTTGTTCCGTCTTATTTTATATATACATACTAGTAGGGCCCTGACCTGACATCGTCACTACTCAACCGAGGTTAGGCTTGGCACTTACTGGGTACCGTTGTGGTATTCTCATGCTACTCTTCTGCACATGTTTTCGTGTGGAGATCCAGGTACCTCCTACCAGCCTCGCTTTTAGTTGCATAGTTGTTGTTGTTCCGGAGACTTCAAGGTATATCTGTCGGCATCTGCAGACCTTGGAGTCCCCTTTTATCCCTTCTTATTTTGTTCCTCTTTTACTTCTTCTAGTATTGAAGTATAGAACAGTTAGACAAAAATCTTAGAAGTTTGTGACTTACAGTGTTACGAGTCTTGGGAGATTTTTTTGTATATACTTGAGAGCGATTATTGTATATGTCGAGCGACACTTTTTTCAGTTGTTAAATTATCTGTTACAATTAGTTATTAAATTTATGTTTTCATTTCATTATTCCGCAAATGTTAGGTTTACCTAGTCATAGAGACTAGGTATCATCACGACGTCTCACGGAGGAAGGATTTAGGTTGTGACAGTAATGCACTTAATATATAGTTTTGCAAAGGGAAGACGTCCCAAATTCAATTTCCCTGAATAGTATTTTCTCGGTCCGTTGAGCTATAAGTATATTACAATATGATTGCATAATTAAAATGATAAACCAAGCGTTTTAACTTAGAGATGTATACTTTATTTATCTGAAGTTTAATGTATGAGTCCTTTAACACTACTAGAAAACACGAAAAACTCGTCCATCGAATATCGACCGAAATCGGTCGGACAAAAACCCGATCGAAATCGATTGGAAAATAAGTAAACTGATCACAAAAGTCAAAGAAAATATTTCTGACAACGGAAATAGTGGTCACACAACAAAGATATAAAAATTCCGACCGATGTCGGTCGGTAATTGGTCAATATTTGACCAAGACCTGGTCATACTTGCATATTATCTACCAAAATAATTTTTAATTAAAACTTTTCAAATATATCGACCGAAATCGGTCGGTATATTTGAAATTATTCTTCCCCCCCGCCCAAGGCAACTTGAAATTTCAGCCATAACAATATATATATATATATATATATATATATATATATATATATATATATATATATATATATATATATATATATATACATACATACATACATATAAAAATATTTTTCCGACCGAATTCGGTCGGAATTTCACTTTTAAAAATTCTAAAATATAAATTTTATGAAAATACCAACCGAAGTTGCTCGGTTTTAGTCAATTTAGAAAATAACTGTGCAAAAACGTAGGCATGCTTTCAAATTAAATAGGCAGCTCAAAACAGTACAAGTGAAGCATGTCTGAACAATATAAAGGGTATAACTCCGCTATATCTACATGCCAATGCACATGTTGTATGTCATGCACCATGTTATCAACCTCATGTGCTCACAGTCTCAAATGCTCAACCCCTCGGTACTATATATGGCCCATACGGCCTAGGGAACATCCATCTTAAACATACACATCACTAACTATAAGTTACCCATTACTGAGGAAGGCCAATCCAGCCATGTAGAGAAGATCCATCTCCAGGTATCAAGTACTTCGGACAAGATCCATATCCAGGGAAGATCCATCCCTCAATAATATCAACCGCACTCACTGGGGGGTGTACAGACTGTGAAGGAGCCCCTACAGCCTAAGCGTTATCACAAATCTTTATAACCACTGCGGCGTGCAGCCCGATCCCATAACTGTCTCTCATAATCAGTCTCTCATTCTCACTCAGTCATCAATCTCACCCACGGGCTCACAATGTCATGTAAGTTAAACCGAAACAATGATATGATGTATCAATAAATAACAACTGAGAATGAGATATAATATAAAATGCATGAATATGACGGAGTACAAAATGTCAATGAAATCAGTAAGATGACAGCAAGAAACAACCACTAGAGGCCTCAACAGTATCGACATAAAGCCTAAACATGATATCTAGCATGATTTACAACTCATTTACTTCATCACATGATGAAAACACGGATATCAATAAGATAGAGTCACTATACAGTGCCATGGAACCAACCGGGTCACAATCGCCCGCACGCCCGTCCCTTAGAATATTCGTCACCTCAATACCAATCGCATCACACATAATTCGGGGCTTCGAACACTCAGAACCAAGTTTGAAAGAGTTACTTACCTCAAACCGAGCAAATCTCTACTCCGAAATGCCTTTACCTCTCAAATCGTCTTCCAAACATCTCGAATCTAGCCAGAAATAGTATAATACAATTAATATAGGCTAAAGGGATCAACTCCACAAGAATACTACTAAATTAGACCCAAAAATCTGAAATTGGCTCAACCCAGTCCCAGTCCCATGTCTCGAAATTCGACAAAAGTCATAAAACCTGAAAGCCCATTCACTCATGAGTCCAACCATACTAAATTTATCAAAATCCAACACCATTAGGCCATTCAAAAACCCAAAATTCACTCTCCAATTCTCAAGCCCTAAACTCCCAAATTTCACTTCAAAATCTCACTAATTAGGTGTAAAATCAGTTAGGAAACACCATTATTGAAGATAAATAGGTACAAGGAATTTACCTCAGTAATCACTTCGAAATCCCTCTAAAAATTCCCAAAATCCGAGCTCAAAAATGATGAAAATGGTGAAAAATCTCGAAGTCCCGTTTGTATAGGTTCTGCCCAGGCTTTTCGCACCTGTGGCTCTATTTTCGCATCTGCAGAGCCACTTCTGCGGGCAAAGATTTGCTTCTACAAAAAACCACTTAAACATCGCCTCTGCTTCTACGATTAAGAAACTGCATCTACACTCATCGCAGGTGTAGAAGTTACATCACACTTATTGTCCAAACTCGCACTTGGGCCTTGAAGTCCACTTCTGCGACCATCGTAGGTGCGGGAATGTTATCGCACCTGCGCCCTCTATCCAGTTCTTCTTTGGCCGCATCTGCGACCTTTACCTCGCTTCTGCGGGCTCTCACCTGCGGTTCCCACTCCACAGGTGCGGTTACACCAGAAGCAGCAACAGTTAAGCTGCATTCTTCAACTCAAACTCAAGTTGTTAACCACCCGAAATCAACCTGAGGAACTAGGGACCTCAACCAAATATACCAACAAGTCTAATAACCCGATAAAAACTTAGTTAAATTCTCAAATCACCTCAAACAACATCAAAACACGATTTACACACGAATTCAAGCCTAATGAAATACTAAACTTCCAAATTCTCCAAATGATGTCGAAACCTATCAAATCACGTCTGATTGACCTCAAATTTTTCACACAAGTCATTAATGACACCATAGACCTAGTCCAACTTCCAAAAATCCAATCTGACCCCGATATCAAAAAGTCCACTCCGGTCAAACTTTCCAAAATTCCAACTTCCGACAATTCAAGCCTAATTCTACTACGGACCTCCAAAACACAATCTGGACGCTCCTAAGTCCAAAATCACCTAACGGAGCTAACTGAACCATCAAAATTCAAATTCTATGCCGTTTACACATAGGTCAATATACGTTCAACTTTTCCAACTTAAACTTTCAATTAAGAGACTAAGTGTCTCAATTCACTCAAAAACCACTCTGGACTCAAACCAACTAACCAGATATGTCATAATGCAGGTGTTGAACACAAAAGAAGCATGAAATGGGGGAACGAGTCTATAACTTTTGAAATGGCCGGACAGGTCGTTACATCCCCCCCTCTTAAATAAACGTTCGTCCTCGAACAGGTCTAGAAACATTCCCGGAGCCTTAAATAGGTGTGGTTATCTGCTCCACATCTCCCACTCGATCTCCCAAGTAGCCTCCTCCACAGGCTGACCTCTCCACTACACTTTCACTAAAGCTATATCATTTGACCTCATCTGTCGAACCTGCCGCTCCAAAATAGCTACCGGCTCCACATCTTAAGTCAAATCACCATCCAACTAAACCGTGATAAAATTTAAAACATGAGATGGATCGCTGATATACTTCCAAAGCAAACAAACATGAAATATTGGATTCACACTCGACAAGCTTGGCCCAATGAACCGAGGATTCAACTTGCCCTTCTTCCCGAACCTCACAACACCCTTCATGGGTAAAACCTTCAGCAGAACCTTCTCCCGACCATGTAAGACACATCAAGAATCCCCAAGCTATGGAATAAGGAGGTAGCCTCTGTAAAGGTTTTATGGAGAAGCAAAAATGTGGAAGAGATGACAGGGGAAGCGGAGGAAGAAATAAAGTCTAAATATTACTACATATTTCAAACTGGAGATATGTCTTGAGGTGGGATACCTCAGCACAGCCCGATTCAAGCCAGTAGGTCCTAAGGGTAGTTTTGGTCTAGTGTACGGAGAAGACTCTGGCAAAATGCTCCCAAAGTATCTAAGAGTAAACATTCGAGTACGAATGTTTCTAAGAGGGGAAGGATGTTATATCTCGCGTTTCTCGTACATTAAAATTTTGTCTTCAGTTAATTGACATAGACTCGGGTATGAGATTATCTTAAGGTTAACGTATTTATGCTATTTATAACAAGCGATAAATAAGTGCCATGAAGTATAAAGGGTACACGAATTAAAGAAAATGAGTTTCATTGAAGGTTGTCATTTTGGGATAAAATACGGTCCAAGCTATAATATCCGAAATTTATGGACTAGTACCATACAAGGTACCATATAACCTTGATAGTACGATGTATAAAGTATATAAAAAAATGAGTAGAATTTTAAGTAAATTGATATAATTCTTAATTATGCAGGTAATTGGTTAATTATCGGATAACGGGACATTACCTAATTACCTAATAAGTGGATAAAGAATAAAATTTTCCACCCCACCCCCACATGGTAACAAGACCCTAATCAAACCAATGACTCTTGGTCATTTGGGGTTAGGTGGCAACATAATACTTTAATATCAAGACACCTCAATTTCAAGATCTTGAATACAAAACCATATCACAATCAAATGTGATTTCTTACCACACTTCTTAAAAATTCCCACAAAAATCCCTACAATCAAAAACATTAGAGATTCCTACAAGATTTCAACGTGATTCTTTCAAGAAATTCTTACAAGATTTTAACCGAACTTCTTGCAACCAAACAATTCCAACGAGAATTAATAGAACCGTAGCAACATAAAATTTTGTGATTCTAAAGAACACGGTTCAATCTTTTCCAAGAATATTATACGAATTTTCCCCTACTCCCAGTATGTTGTGGCTATCCCTTCTCTTTTTTTGCATGATCCAAATTATGCAGAAATGAGCAAGCACACAGTTTTCATAAATAACTCTACTCATAAAGATACTAGGGGTATCTATATTCTTGATTATTCATGTTAATTATTATTATATCTTCTGTTCATGGGTCTCAGAAAAATACGTATTTGATAAAGTTTATCCGAAAGGTATATTGATTTTTATGGCATTCCGAGAAAATATTATTAACGTATTTCTTATGCATTGCATTCATTTACGTTGACCCATGACCAGATGACGTTATATACGCGTATATATGTAAATATATGTATATGGAATGTGGAATAAGGTTATGGCATTATATACGCACCACCACCTAATTAGCTGGTATATGTTGATGATGTTGCCCACAATGGCCGAGACAATTGGGTTGCCCTTAGAGTCTTGATGATGTTATGTACATCTATACCTATGCATGACACGACATTTATATGCGCGTGCATGACACAATAAATGTTGTAGAATTTACAAAGTTATTCAGACTTATAGGTGGTTTTATTTATTCCATGTTTTGTCTCTGTCTTTTTTGTACTGATTTTCATGCCTTACATACTCATTACATTATTCCTACTGACGCCCTATTTCTCGGGTCCTGCGTTTCATGCCCGCAGGTGCAAGTTGCAAGCTGACGGTCCCCCTTCTTAGGATTCTTGATCAGCGAGAGTTGGTATGCTCTACTTGATCCGGAGTTGCTTTTGATTTTGGTACGATATGTTTGTATACATATATGGGTATGACATGGTTCAGTCCCATATTTATACAGTTGTATTTCTATTAGAGGTCTGTAGACAGTTATGTATAGTTAGATAGTATGTGACCTTGTCTTTTGGATAGATTTCCCTCACGTATGTTATTCATGTTTATATCTTAAACACATGCTTAAGTATGTTCGACATATTGGATTCAGGTACCCGTCGCGGCCTATCGGTTTGGTCGTGACAGTGTTCATGTTTCGTGACTTTAACTCGTTTCCAAGACATGGGCCCTGGTTGACCTTTTAGGGCGATTTTTGAATTTCATATTAAAGTCTTGATTTCATTAATTAGATTAGTCTATTATAGTTTTATTTATGATATGTAATTGCTTTTGGCTAGATTTGGGCCATTCGTAGTCGGATATTCGTGGAAAAGGCATTGTTACCGATTGATTGAGCTTGGTTCGAGGTAAGTGGCTTGCCTAACCTTGTGTGGGGGAACTTCCTTAGCATGTGGTACTGTTTGGTATGTGAGTGTTGTGTACGTGAAGTGACAAGTGCATACACGGGATATTTATTGTAAAAACTCTATTTTTCACCTAGTAATAGTTTGTTTCACTTTAATTGAGTTATACTAGCATGTGTAATAATCTTGTTTATCCTAGAATAATATGTCTACGTGTCTTAAATGCTTATCCAAATTATGTGCAGCATGCTTAGTTGATTTCCTGCTTCTTTCTTTGCATTTACTTAGTCTAAACTGTAGGATTTCGTGTTGTAGCCGTTATTTCCATTGTTTGAGCTGTGTATTTACCTTGGGACTACAGAATGATATTCTGGGAGATACCCCTGCATATTTACTTTGGGACTATGGGACGGTATCCTTGGAGATCCCCCTGTATATTTACTTTAGGACTACAGGACGATATCTCGGGAGATCCCCCTGCACACTTACGTTTGGGACTACGATACGGTATCTTGGGAGATCCCCTATTGTTATTTATGTGTGTTGTACTGTCATCCTTCTATGATTTCCTTCTGGTTAAATTTCAGTTTTTTATTTTACTGCGAGATTTTTGTTCCGTCTTATTTTATATATACATACCAGTAGGGCCCTGACCTGACCTCGTCACTACTCGACCGAGGTTAGTCTTGGCACTTACTGGGTACTATTGTGGTATTCTCATGCTACTATTCTACACATATTTTCGTGTGTAGATCTAGGTACCTCCTACTAGCCTCGCTTTTAGTTGCATAGTTGTTGCTGTTCTGGAGAGTTCAAGGTACATCTGTCGGCATCCGCAGACCTCGGAGTCCCCTTTTATCCCTTCTTATGTTGTTCCTCTTTTACTTTTTCTAGTACTGATGTATAGAAAAGTTAGACAAAAATCTTAGAAGCTTGTGACTTATGGTATTCCGTGTATTGGGAGATTTTTTTGTGTATACTCGAAAGCAGTTATTGTATATGTCGAGCGGCACTTTTTCAGTTGTTAAATTATCTGTTATAGTTAGTTGTTAAATTTATGTTTTCATTTCATTATTCCGCAAATGTTAGGTTTACCTAGTCGTAGAGACTAGGTATCGTCACGATGTCTCACAGAGGAAGGATTTGGGTCATGACAGTAATGCACTTAATATATAGTGTTGCAAAGGGAAGACGTCCCAAATTCAATTTCCCTAAATAGTATTTTCTCGGTCCGTTGAGCTATAAGTATATTACTATATGATTGCATAATTAAAATGATAAAACAAGCATTAGAACTTAGAGATATATACTTTATTTATCTGAAGTTTAATGTATGAGTCCTTTAACACTACTAGAAAACTGGAAAAACCCGTCCACCGAATACCGACTGAAATCAGTTGGAAAAAATCCCGATCAAAATCGATCGGAAAATAAGTAAACTGATCGCAAAAGTCAAAGAAAATATTTCTAACAACGGAAATAGGGGTCCCACAAAAAAGATATAAAAATTCCGACCGATGTCGGTCGATAATTGTTCAATATTTGACCAAGACCTGGTCATACTTGCATATTATCTACCAAAATAATTTTTAATTAAAAAATTTCAAATATATCAATCAAAATCGATCGGTATATATGAAAGTATTCTTTCCCGCCCAAGGCAATTGATTTTTTAATATAACAAAATTTATATATATATATATATATATATATATATATATATATATATATATATATATATATATATATATATATACACACACACACACAATTTTAATTAAATTTTTCCGACTGAATTCGGTCGAAATTTCAATTTTAAAATTTTTAAAATATCAATTTAATGAAAATACTGACCGAAGTCGCTCGATTTTAGTCAATTTAGAAAATAATTATGCAGAAACGTAGGCATGCTTTCAAATTAAATAGGTTGCTCAAAACAGTACAAGTGAAGCATGTCTGAACTATATAAAGGGTATAACTTTGCTATCTCTACATGCCAATGCATATGTTGTATGTGATGCACCATGCTGTCAACCTCATGTGCTCACAGTCTCAAATGCTCAACCACTCGGTACTATATATGGCCCATATGGCCTAGGGAATATCCATCTCAGAACATACACATCACTAACTATAAGTCACCCAGTACCGAGGAAGGCCAATCCAGCCATGTGGAGAAGATCCATCTCCAAGTATCAAGTACTTCGGACAAGATTCATATCCAGGGAAGATCCATCCCTCAATAATATCAACCGCGCTCACTTGGGGTGTGTACAAACTCCAGAGGGGCTCCTACATCCCAAACACTATCACAAATCATTATAACCGCTGTGGCATGCAGCCCGATCCCATAATTGTCTCTCATAATCAATCTGTTGGTCTCACTCAGTCATCAATATCTTACCAACGGGCTCACAATGTCATGAAAGCTAACCCGGAACAATGATATGATGTATTAATAAATAACAACTGAGACTAAGATATGATATAAAATGCATGAATATGACTGAGTACAGAATGTCAAAGAAATCAGTGAGATGACAGCAAGAAACGACCACTAGAGGCCTCAATAGTATCGGCATAAAGCTTAAACATGATATCTAGCATGATTTACAACTCATTTACTTCATCATATGATGAAAACACGGATATTAACAAGATAGAGTCTCTATACAGCCATGGAACCAATTGGGTCACAATTCTTACAGTGCACGCCTGCACGCCCGTCACTTAGAATGTGCGTCACCTCAATACCAATCACATCACACATAATTCGGGGATTCAAACCCTCAGAACCAAGTTTGAAAGCGTTACTTACCTCAAACCGAGCTAATCTCTACTCCAAAATGCATTTGCCTCTCAAATCAGCTTCTAAACATCTGGAATATAGGAAGAAACAACAAAATAAAATTAATATAGGCTAAAGGGATCAACTCTACAAGAAAACTACTAAATTAGACCCAAAAATCTGAAATTGGCTCAACCCGGCCCCCAGGCCCATGTCTCAAAATCTGACAAAACTCACAAAATCCGAAAGCTCATTCACTCACGACTCCAATCATACTTAATTTATCAAAATCCGACACCATTTGATCATTCAAAAACCCAAAATTCACTCTCCAATTCTCAAGCCCTAATCTCCCAAATTTCACTTCAAAATCTCACTAATTAGGTGTAAAATCAGTGGGGAAACACCATTATTAAAGATAAATAGGCACAAGGAACTTACCTCAGTAATCACTTTGAAATCTCTCTAAAAATCCCCAAAATCTGAGCTCAAAAATGATGAAAATGGTGAAAAATCTCGAAGTCCCGTTTATATAGGTTCTGCCCAGGCTTTTCGCACCTGCGGCTCTATTTCTGCATCTGCGGAGCCGCTTCTGCGGGCAAAGATCCGCTTCTGCAAAAAACCACATAAACACTGCCTCCGCTTCTACAATCAAGAGACTGCATTTGCACTCATCGCAGGTGCAGAAGTTACATCACATATGTTGTCCAAACTCGCACTTGCGCTTTGAAGTCCACTTCCGCGACCATCACAGATGCGGGAATGCCATTGCACTTGCGCCCTCTGTCTAGTTCTTCTTTGGTCGCATCTGCGATCTTTACCTCGCTTCTGTGGGCTCGCACCTGCGGTTCCCACTCCACAGGTGCGGTTACACCAGAAGCAGCAACACTTACGATGCATTCATCAACTCAAACTCAAGCTGTTAACCACTCGAAATCAACCCGAGGCCCTCGGGACCTCAACCAAATATGCCAACAAGTCTAATAACCTGATATGAACTTAGTAAAATTCTCAAATCACCTCAAACAAGATCAGAACATGATTTACACACGGATTTAAGCCTAATGAAATTCTAAACTTCCAAATTCTCCAAACGACGCCGAAACCTATCAAGTCACGTTTGATTGACATCAAATTTTTCACACAAGTCATAAATGACACCACGAACCTAGTTCAACTTCCAAAAATCCAATCCGACCTCGATATCAAAAAGTCCACTCCGGTCAAACTTTCCAAAATTCCAACTTCCGGCAATTCAAGCCTAATTCTACTACGGACATCCAAAACACAATCCGGACGCGCTCCTAAGTCCAAAATTACCTAGCTGAGCTAACAGAACCATTAAAATTCAAATCTGATGTCGTTTACACATAGGTCAATATACGGTCAACTTTTCCGACTTAAGCTTTCAATTAAGAAACTAAGTGTCTCAATTCACTCTAAAATCGTTCCGGACTCAAACCCACTAACCCGATACATTATAATATAACTGTAGAACACAAAAGAAGCATAAAATGGGGGGATGTGGCTATAACGTTTGAAATGACCGGACGGATCGTAACATCCCCCCTATTAAATAAATGTTCGTCCTCGAACGGGTCTAGAAACATACCCGGAGCCTTAAATAGGTGTGGTTATCTACTCTGCATCTCCCAATCGGTCTCCCAAGTAGCCTCTTCCATAGGCTGACCTCTCCACTACACTTTTACTAAAGCTATATCCTTTGACCTCAGTTGTCGAACCTGCCGCTCCACAATAGCTACCGGTTCCACATCATAAGTAAAATATCCATCCAACTAAACCATGAAAAAATTTAAAATATGAGACAGATCGCCAATATACTTCCGAAGCAAAGAAACATGAAATACTAGATGCACACTCGACAAGTTAGGCCCAATGAACCGAGGACTCAACTTGCCCTTCTTTCCGAACCTCACAACACCCTTCATGGGTAAAACCTTCAGCAGAACCTTCTCCCGACCATGTAAGACACATCACGAATCCGCAAGCTATGGAATAAGGAGGTAGCCTCCGTAAAGGTTTTATGGAGAAGCAAAAATGTAGAAGAGATGACAGGGGAAACAGAGGAAGAAATAAAGTCTAAATACCCCTATCTATTTCAAACTGGAGATATGTCTTGAGGTGGGATACCTCAGCACAACCTGATTCAAGCCAGTAGGTCCTCAGGGTGGTCTTAGTCTAGTGACCAGAGGAGACTCTAGCAAAATACTCCCAAAGTATCTAAGAGTAAATATTCGAGGATGAATGTTTCTAAGAGGGGAAGGATGTTACATCTCGAGTTTCTCGTACGTTAAAATTTCGTCTTCAGTTAATTGACATAGATTCGGAGATGAGATTATCTTGAGGCTAATGTATTTATGTTATTTATAACAATCGATAATTAAGTTCCATGAAGGATAAAAGGTACACAAATTAAAGAAAATGAGTTTCATTGAAGGTTATCGATTTGGGATAAAATATGGTCCGAGCTATAATACCCGAAATTTATGGACTAGTTCCATACAAGGTACCATATAACCTTGATAGTACGATGTATAAAGTATATAAAAATGAGTAGAATTTTAAGTAAATTGAGATAATTCTTAATTGTGCAGGTAATTGATTAATTATCGGATAACAGGACATTACCTAATTACCTAATAAGTGGATAATGATTAAAATTTCCCACCCCACCCACACATGGTAGCAAGACCCTAACCAAACCAATGACTCTTGGTCATTTGGAGCTAGGTGGTAATATACTATTTTAATATCAAGACACCTCAATTTCAAGATCTTGAATACAAAATCATATCACAATCAAAGCATATACGGCAGAGCAGATATATATATATATATATATATATATATATATATATATATATATATATATATATATATATATATATATATATTAATACTTAAGTTTTAGCAACAACAATAACTTATTAATATAGCATATATTAATATAGCATAGGTTAATATAGCATTAATATGCATACATATGGTGTTGCTACAACTTAAGTATTAATATATATTATGTAAAAACCCGGCTGGTCATTTTGAGAGTTATAGCCCCGATCCCCTATTAAATTGCTTTCCCCATATCTATTTCTGCTATTGTGACATGCCGGGAGATTTCGTTTTGGTTTTTGGAGTGTTTTGGGATACTTACCCCTAAATGGAGGTTTAAGTCTTAAGATTTGGATTGTAGTAGGAAATGTGTGAAAACGACTCTGGAATAGAGTTTTGTTGATTCTGTTAGCTTCGTTGGCTGATTTTGGTCGTAGTGGCTAGTCTGGATTGTGTTTTGGAGGTCCGTAGCTCATTTTGACTTGAAATGGCGAAAATTATTTTTTTGGAGATTTGGACCGGTAGTGGAATTTTTGATATCGGGGTCGGATTCTGATTTTGGAAGTTGGATTAGGTTTGTAGTGTTAAATATGACTTGTGTGCAAAATTTGGGGTCAATCGAACGTGGTTTGGTTGGTTTCGGCATTGGTTGTCGAATTTGGAAGTTTCAAGTTCTTTAAGTTTGAATCGGAGGATGATTTGTGTTTAGCATTGTTTGATGTAGTTTGAGGGCTTGAATAAGTTTGTATGATGTATTAGGATTGGTTGTTATGTTTAGTTGAGGTCTCCGGGGCCTCGGGTGTATTTCGGATGCTCAACGGAATAAAACTGGACTTGTGCGTATTCTGCAGTTTTCTAGTTCTGATGTTTTCGCACCTGCGGTGGGAAGTACGCAGGTGCGGCCTCGTAGAAGAGAGGATGAGGTGGCAGGTGCGATTTTAGGCATGAGGTTCAATGGTCGCAGATGCAACGCAAGAGCCGCAAAAGAGGAGCCGCATCTGTGGAGGAGTGATCACAGAAGCAGATTTGGGGAAAGAGTGAGGTTTCAGCAGAAGCAGAAGAGTTAGCACAGAAGCACATCTGCTGATGCAGATATAGGTGCGTAGGTGCGGAGTCTGAAGGTTAATGAATTTTCGCAGGGGAGCTCTAGCCGCAGAAGCGGTACCGCTGAAGCGGTTAATGGACCGCAGGTGCGTTTAATTGGTAGAAAAAGGGGCTAAATCGAGGGATTGATTCATTTCTTCATTTTTGGACTTGGGAGCTCGGAAATTGGCGATTCTTCAAGGGATTTTCAGAGAAAGCTTTGGGGTAACAATTCCTAACTCGATTTTGATTGCATTTCATTAGTCCATAGTTGTTTTCTTTATTAAATTAAGGAAAGTGGGTGAGAAAATGGGAAAAGGGGGGGAAAGTTCCCCAACTGAATTTTTGAGTTTTGGGATTTAGACATCGGATTTGGATAATTTTGGTACGAGTGAACTTGTGAGTAAATGGGCGTTCATAATTTGTGACTTTTTCTCGATTCCGAGACGTGGGCCCCTGGAGGGTTTTGGTCAATCTTTTCCAATTTCTTGCCTTAGCTTTGATTTCATTATCTAGATTAGTTTCTTGTAGATATATTTATGTTATGTAATTGGTTTTGGCTAGATTTGGATCGTTCAGAGTCAGATACTCGTGGAAAGAGCATTTTTACAGATTGATTGAGCTTGGTTCGAGGTAAGTGGCTTGCCTAACCTTGTGTGGGGAAATTTCCCTTAGGATTTGGTACTATTGATATATGAGCGTCGTATACGTGAGGTAACGAGAGCGTACACGGGCTATTTGTTGAAAAACTCCATTTTCATTAAGTGAATATCTATTTTCCTTTAACTGAGCTACACTAGCATATGTAATTATCCTGTTTAGTTTAAGACAGCATGTCTACGTGTCTTAATTGCTTATCTAAACTCTGTACAACAAGCTTAGTGAAATTTCTGCTTCTTTATTTCCTTTTACTTAGTCTAAATTGTAGGATTTCTATGTTGTAGTTATAATTTTATTGTTGAGCTGCATATTTACGTTGGGACTACGGGGCGGTATTCCGGGAGATCCCCCAACACTGTATATTAACTTTGGGACTACGGAATTGTATTTCAGGAGATCTCCCTATACATTTACGTTTGGGACTACGGGGTGGTATCCTGGGAGATCCCGTATTGTTATCTCTGTGTTCTGAGTTGTTGTCTTTCTATAATTCTATTCCTGTTAGATTTTTGTATTTATTTTGACTGTGATATTTAATTCTGTCTTATTACATTATATTTATACCAGTAAGGCCCTAACATGATCTCGTCACTACTCGACCGAGGTTAGACTTGGCACTTATTGGGTACCATTGTGGAGTACTCACGCCCTTTCATGCACATGTTTTTCGTGTGCAGATCCAGGTTTATCTACCAGCCCCATCACTAGTTGTAGTTGCGGCTGCTTATTGGAGACTTCAATGTACATTTGCCCGCGCCCACAGATCCTCAAAGTCCTCCTCTATCCCCCCATGTTCATTTTTCCTTCTTTATACAGAAATGATGTATAGAACAGTTAAGACTTCTTAGTAGCTTGTGACTTACGGTATTCCGGGTTTTGGGAATTGTTTTGTATTTCAGAGGTGATAATTATATATGTCAAGTGGCATTCAGTTGCTTATATGATATTTGGTACTGTTAGCAGTTAATGTTCATGCTTTTATTTCATTTCCGCAAAGTGTTAGGCTTACTTAGTCATAGAGAATAGGTGTCGTCACAACAACTCACAAAGGGAGAAAATGGGTCGTGACAAGTTGGTATTAGAGCTCTAGGTTTATAGGAGTTGTGAGCATGTGATTTTTGCCCTATATGAATTACTCCTACAGAATCCCAAGGAATTAGATTTTTTCTTTTAATTGTTTGCCATTTTGGAAATTATTGTAGAATTTTCTTAATTATTTGCATTTTTTCTGTGCATGTTTAATTTTATTTAATTCATGAAAATACAAAAATACTCTGCATTTGCATTTAGGATTTATTTTTATAATTTTTGGTTAATTAGTAAATTATTTGTTGTATAAAAATGAAAAATCACAAAAAATAACTCACTTTGCATTTTTATCCTTTTTAATTTTAAATTTTATATTTTTTTCTTTTAATTTAGGAGTTGTTTAATTTTATAAATGTTAGGATAAGTAATTAGTTTAATTTTTGTAAGTTATTTTTAATTTAAGATTTTAATTTTTTTTAATTAATTAAAGAAGAAAAGAAGAAAAACATTTGGAAATTGAAAAACCAAAAGGAAAAAGAATCAAAAGAAAGGCTGATTTTTGGACCAATTTGGCACAGCCCAAATAAATTTCTAGAACCCATTTCAGTCCGGCCCAAACCACGCCCTTTACCCTGTCCAAACCATCTGATTTTTAGACAAATCAAACGACATAGTATAGGGCCAATACTACGCCGTTTGGAGTTTGTTTGTTTTGAATCAATCCTAGCCTTCTGTTCCATCTTATCTAACGACCAAGATTACTTCCCCATTGTCATTATAATTTTCCAAACGACCAGTCAAATTAACGTAGTACTTTCCCCCTACTTCACTTAATCTTCTTCATCTCAGACCCCTAACCCTAGCGCCGCCTTAAAATCCTTCACCATCTCCGGCCGGCGGCGGATCCAAATCCTCTCAAAATTTAACCACACAACCATCACTCACCCTTGAGTCATAATCTACCACCATATCCTCAAACCCTCACCAAATAGGACCTATTTTGGATCTAAAATAAAGGCAGAAGAAAAAAGACAAATCATCTAAATCTTCAAGTTTCCAAGACTGATTAAGGCCAAAATTGGTATTATTAACGAGAACACACGATTATCGCCAATTTTGGCCCAAATCAAAAATGTCAGAGAGATTTTTTCGAGCCTTGTTCGTCTGCATTTTTTAGGTACCATCGTTCTTTTCTTATTTTTTACCTGTCCTTTGTTCTATTTCCCGTCTTCGTCCCTTTCGGATTCCTTGCTTTTTCTTTATTATGTTTTTTTCTATTTTTGAATCATCGTTCTGTTTGCATGTTAAAATTAAAAGCATATTTGTTTACGTTTATTTTGATTTTCGTATTTGGTTTGATCAATTCTTTCTTTCTATTTGGTTTCGTTTCAGAAGAAATTCTGGTTTTTTGCAACTCCAGTAGCTTGCATCTTTGTGATTTTTTGTTTTGGCTTTTTAAATTGGACTTGGGCTCTGTCAGCAGAAGCCCAAAGAGGGAGGGTCAATCCGAGTTTACAAGCCAAGGGGTTTGATTTGTTTATTAGGTCATTTTGACCCATGTTTGATCTTGAAGTAAATAATAGGGGTTTCAAGGGTATTTGAAAGAAATTAATTAAGATAATCTTTTAAAACTGAATGGGAAATTGCTAGAAAGGTGGGATTTGGGTTAGTTCAGTAGTTGGTTTAGAAATTTAGGGCTTAAAATGAAAAAATAAAAATTGGAAAAGGGGTAATTGGTAAAAACTTGAATCATTTCTGTTGCTCTAAAGGTTTTCTATAAAAAAACATGTATCCTTCATTGCCAAGGGAGATTTGAGAGAATTACAAGACTGAAAACTGAGAAAACAGCTGAGTTCTAAAAATACTGAAAATCTCTTGCAATTTTGGTGGAAAAATTGGCTTTGGTTTCTGTTTTTAATCTCCATAGTGTGAAATCTTCAAAGAACTTCTGGTTCATTTTGAGTCCAAAAATGGTTTAGAAGAGTTCGAGTATTGTTGTTGTTGATGTGCTGAACTGTTCGTTACTGCTGAGATCCTCATTTTTCTGTCTCATTTCTATCTCCGGGTACCCTTTTTTGGCATTTCTGCTCATGTGTTGAAGCTTAAAATTGAAGCATGTAACCCAGTTGGAGGACTTGAGAATGAACTTCAATATCATTGAATATTAATCCATGTTTCTTTAGAATTCTTCCATATCTATGTATGAGTTTCAGCTCTCTCATGTCTGTTCCCTTTAGTTTATGCCGATGTCCTTGTATTGCATTTTCAAAACATGATTTATGTTTTAGTTTGTCGAGTTGTTTTCTTTATTGAATTGGAGGTTTGTGTATAGAGACATGTAGAGGCCTTGAATGTTATGGACTATTTTGTCTTATTACACTAAGAAATCAGGGTGTTTATGGACTCTTTTGAAACCCATATTGTGTACTAGTTTTGAAGAGACAAGGGTTTGGATTAAATCATGTTAAACGTTACTATCATTTAAGGATGGATTGTATTTAATGAGTGTTGAATGATTTCCTATTTGGTTTAAAATTATCTGTGTGTGTAAAATATCTTTGCTACTGTTGTTAATATCAGCTTTGTAATTTGGACAACAATATTTATTTTTTTAATTTTGTTGTATCACTTTATGCTGAATGTGGATCAAAGGGGAAGGAAAAAATAGCCTAATAGGGCCTCCATGTTGAAATTTATTCTTTTTTCAAAGGTATTGGGCCAAAGTTGTCCCATATTCGTTGATCTGCTGAGGTCGAGCCTAAAATGGTTCCTTAAGCTTTCTTATGTTTTGTTTTGGGATCGATCTTGGCCCTGTTGGAGTCTTTACACCAGCTCCTTATCTTTAAGGGATGTAGGGTGAAAATTCCACCCGATTTGGGAGGATTGGGCCTACGTTGAGCCCAGAAATTCCCACCAGTAGTTAATAACCCATTATGCTATGTAGTACCTTCTGCAATTAGCAATCCTAATTTATGTTTTTAACTTAGATAAAATCAAGCCTCTTTAACTCAGCTTAGTAAATGTAATGCTCTCCTTTAATTAGACTGAAGTGTGGCATATTAAATAACACCAATAGTTTATGGCCCTCATAATTCTAAACTAAGAAATCCTTCGAACAATTAGACTTGAGGTGTGCCATAAGCAAAAATAGATAACCCATGACCCTCAGATAATTAATACGAACTCTTTAAAAATCAAAAGCTCGTAGTTAATTAGATAACCCATGGCCCTCGCAAACCTTGGTATTAATTTGAAAGGTCGTAGTTGCTTTAGGCGCGTTCTTTAATTTGATTTTCTTTAATTACTAATTTTGGTTGTGCATTTCATGTGACCCAAATTCAATTCTTAACAATGTTAAATAGAACGTGTCACGAACCGCAGGTGCATTTCATGTGGCATGGTTCAAGGCATGTTTTAAATAACGTTGAATCTTCTTAAAAGCATTCTAAAAATATTTAAAAGCGGTTAATAAGTTAAAAATACACCATAAACGTGTAATAAATCGGATAATAGGCCAATTATAATAGTTTAAGCGACCGTGCTAGAACCACGAAACCCGGGAATGCCTAATACCTTCTCCCGGATTAACAGAATTCCTTACTTATAATTTCTGGTTCGCAGAAAAGAAAAGTCAAATTTTCCTCAATTTGGGATTTAAAATAAACCGGTGACTTGGGACACCAATTAAAATATTCCAAGTGGAAACTATAAAGAATTAAATAAATAATCCAATTTCGAATAATGTCACTTAAAGTGAAAAAAACTCCCTTATACCCCTTCCGGGAGTGTGAAAAGGAAGTGTGACAGCTCTGGCGACTCTGCTGGGGACAAGAACTCAGAACCTCTAGTTTAGGGTTCAAGAATTTGAGCTTGAAATAATTATTATACTTGGCTTTATTTATTATCTGATTTTTACGTGTTTGAGCCTAATGTGTTAAAATGTTGCTTTTTACCGCTTTGATATTGTTGAACTGTATATAAATTGTTACGAATCCCTCCTCTCTCCGAGTCTTCTAAATCATCTGGGAAGTATGCACTTCGTGTGGCTTCTTTTCTGTTAGAGTCATATCCCAATTTTAGAACGAAGTTCGGACAAGTTGCAAAGCCAGTGAAACTTCTGTATTCCCGGTATGCTGCCCCTCTCGGTTCGAGCTATCCGCTCGGGTAGGCCAGGTCTAGAACAAATAAACCCAGATTTTCAAACCTAGTATAACATAGCCTCATGTTGGATCCCTAGTAGGAATGCTTGTTTGCATCACGTGCATTTTTTACTTTGTGGACTCAACACAGGGGTTGAGTCCGTCTAGGATAGGTGCACCTGAAATCAAAAAGACCATCCTAATGCATTTTGCTTGCTACTTGCTCATTTATTTGACTCGGATTGCATGTTGACCGACTTCTAGAATAAGGGAGAAATTGATAAAAACCAAATTAAGGTGAAAGAGAGGAAATTACCCGCCTGTGAAAAAAACCTGGTGTCCAAAATACCCCGAAACTCTGCCAAAATTTTTAGAAAAAAATGTTATTTCAAAAAAAATGTTTGTGTTTTCTGTCGCGTCAAAATTGACCAAACTACGCAATTTTGATTCTCACCGGATGTGGGATACGTAGGCAACCCTCATCGGGTCCATATCCTTTTGCAAAAATAAACCAAAAAATATGAAGTGTCGCTATTTGTCATAAATAAATTAGGTGGCGCCATTCTTGTCCAAAATAGCCAAAAATGTCCAAAAAGGCACCGAAAGGCTTTTTTGCAAGAATATCCACCTAGGGTTCTTTTTCAAAAAATTTGGTTGATTAACAAATACAGCCTTAAAAAATTTTCTTTCTTGAGGTGCTGAAGGACTGTATTCGCAAGAATGTTTTGTTCTAAATTTTGTGAAAATGGGTATTTTTCTCTTGAGTCAAAGTAAACTACAGTATTTTAATCAATCACCTTAAATAAATGTGCAAGATGAGCACAATTGAAAATGAACCTTTCACAGTCCGCGAGGAAATCCCGTTAGAACTACATATGTGGTGGAATGATTTGGGAGAAGTCAGCAGAAAAACTGTGATAAAAACTTTGGGTGGGCTTGTTGGGCTTCTGAAGATTAAGCCGAGGAAAGATATAATTGAGGCTTTGATACCCTTCTGGGACCCAGCACATAATGTGTTCCATTTTGCTGATTTTGAGCTAACTCCTACGTTGGAGGAAATAGCGGGCTACGCTGGTTTTAGTGGGAATCTTAGAAATCAATACCTGGTGGCACCTAGAACAGTGACTCCCAATAAGTTTCTGGATCTACTAAGCATCAGTCAGGAAGTTCAAGACTGAAACTTGGCTAAGGGATTCTGCACATTCTATTTCTTGTACTGATGTTACGGGAATCCCCGTGGTTTTCAGATGTCAGATACCGATCTTACTCATTCGGGAAACAGAGACAAGTGGGAAGCTCGGCGGGGACTGGCTTTTATATGGCATTCCTGGGTGTTTTGATTTGTCCAAGAAAAGATAGAAACATAGAATTGGGGCTTGTGGGGATAGCCGACTTCATGACTAAAAAGGAAAATGGCACCATTGTACCGATGATCTTGGCGGAGATTTACCGAGCCCTGACTGTTTGCCGAGAATGAGGAAAGGTTTTTGAGGGATGAAATATGCTTCTACAACTCTAGATGGAGGAACATTTTTGCCATCGTCCTGGGTACATGAACTGTGACATGACCGGTCTTGAATGTATTGAAAAACATGAACAACTGGTGGAGGGCTATGAGTTCCCGGATGGTACGGAAGCATGGTTTACACACTTGAACTCCCTTACTTCAAACAATATTGAATGGACACTCGGGTGGCTCTCGGTCAGTGTAGTCATTTATATGTTGGTCGAGGTGTGTTTTCTTCTATTGATGGGTCTTTGGAGCATTCAGCCTTATGCCCCACACAGAGTTCAATGCCAGTTAGGCAGGTACCAGACCATCCCAAATGATGAGGATTTAAGTCGACAGGTCATTGAATTGGAACCAAAAGCTGTTTTCCCAGAAGAAAGGGTGCGTCGAATTTGGCATCAATGTAGGTTCTAAGAGACAAAGACTCAGGTACGAGATCTATCCAGAGGCGAGTTGGAGCCTAGTTACACAGCTTGGTATGGTAAAAGGTCCCAAATCTATCTAGAGCCCGAACGGCCCGCAAAAAGGCCCCATGTCCAACAATTCACTGATGGAGCGTAGGAGCAATGGGATTGGTTGGCAAAAGAGGAAAACTACAGAGCCACCATAAGCAAATTGGAGGGACAGATCGGGGATCTTAAATTTGACAAAAGTGTACAAGTCGCAGCCGATGAAGGGAAGAAGAAGAAATTGGTTCAAGAAAACAAGGCCCTTCGAGCACAGATCCAAAAAATGAGAATAGCTACTAAAAATCAAGAAAGGAGCCGGAATGATGAAAGACTCATAAGTAGCCTCAAGAGGAAAATAGCTAAGTGTGAGGATGATCTGGAAAAATCTGAGGGTAATCTAGCGAAAGCCCGGGCACAGTTAGTGAAGAACGTAGAGGGGCGACAGAGTTTGTCCGACAGTTGAAAAGGAAATACGAGGAACAGCCACCAATTTGAAGAAAAGGATAACTACCCTCGAAAATGAGATGGCCAAGCAAGCTAAGAACTTTAAAGCAGAAAGGGAACATTGTTATGCATTAATGTCCCAGCTGGAGTAGGATATGCAACAGTTTCAAGGTCAAAACCATTGTGATGCCCAGGTGCTAGAAGCTAAGTCTAAGCAGATAGGGCGTTTGCTCCAAGAAAAGGGTATCATCAGGGAGAGGGTTAGAGAAATTGCTAACTACATCGTAGAAAGAGAGAAAACAAGAAAAATCGGGAAAGAAATAACGGCAAAACAAGAGAGGAAGATGAGAGAATAAATAAAAGCAAGAATCAAGCAAAGAAAAGCAGGAATGAAAAAAGAGAGAAGTTGCAAAATGAAAATTGGGGAAGGTCGGGATGATGCAAGAAACCGATCAAATACATAATAGAAATGGTTAACTACTTAGGTGCATTGCATCCCCAACGTGTGGTTGCCTATCTGTTAAGCCCTAATCGCTAACAAGTTTGTGGTTGTCATCACGTTTAGGCAGGTGGTTAGTTTGTTTGGCATTCTGGCAACTCACCCATACAACACTAGGTCCAAAGACAAGTTGATCACGGCCAACCAAGAACTGGATGCAAGTGTTATTGATCCGTCAAGAGAGGTGGAAGAATCTGATGTTAACTTGAAAGAGGAGTTGTATAAGTTGAAACACCAGATGGAAGAAATGTACCATGCATGGGTGAAAGGGCATCTACCACCATCATACCCAGCCAACCCTACTTTCGTGCCACCGCTGGCTCAATCCCAAGACACTCCCACTGTTGATTCATCTCCAGGCTTTCCCATTTAACACCATTACCAAGGAACCACTTCCCAAACCCCACAAGCTCCACCACCCAAACCACTCACATACCCTCCTCCACCGGTCACCCCTGTCTTCGTGGCACCCCCACCCACTACACTCCACTAATTCTCCAGTGAGCCCTTATTCCAGACCCAGGATAACCAATACTACCTTCTGGAGCCGACTTTCAAGGCCCCGGACCCTTACTCCTACACCCCTCGTTTCGACCTCCCTGTTGAGACTGAGAAACCACTTAAAACCCCAAAACATGAGGAGATGTTTAGGAAGGTTAGAAACCTGGAACAGTCGTTTAGAAACATGCAGGGATTGGGAGGCCAGGTGAGCGTGGCCTACAAAGATTTTTGTCTATTTCCTGATGTTCAGTTGCCGGTGGGATTTAAGATGCCGAAATTTGATTTGTATGATGGGCACAAAGACCTGGTGGCCCCCTTAAGGGGATTCTGTAGTAAAATGAGAGGATCTAGTGGTAAAGATGAGTTATTGATGGCATACTGTAACCAGAGTCTGAGTGGCTCGGCATTGGAGTGGTACACTCGTCAGGATCACAGCAGATGGTATACTTGGGATGATTTGGCCCAAGCGTTCGCTCACCATTTCCAATACAACATCAAGATTGTCCCAGATCGTTTGTCTTTGACTAAGATTGAGAAGAAGCCTAGTGAAAGTTTCAAAGAATACGGTTTTCACTGGAGAGAAGAAGCAGCAAGAATTAACCCTCCGATAGAGGAAAGTGAAATGGTGGAGTACTTTCTGCAGGCTCTGAAGCCTACCTATTTTGGTAATCTGATATCGGACATAGGCAAATCATTCAACGAGGTAGTAAAGATGGATGGCATGGTGGAAGAAGGGCTTAAATCAAGCAAAATCATGAGTTACTCGGCTATCAAGGGAACTACCCAAGCCATTTAGAACGGTACTAGGGGAATGATCGGAAAGAAGAAGAAAGAAGATGTGGCAACAATTGATTCAGGATCATGGTTTTGACCTAGGGGCCCGTCATACCATTATACTCAGCCTCGACCTCACCACCAAACCTACACCCAAACCCCATATAATTCACCCTAACACTACTTCCCATCACCAGACCCTCATATTTTTGTCCACCACGCCCAGACAAATACTCAACCTCCTGCCTACTCATAATGGCATGCCCCAGCCCCACAAAACACCTACCCAGCTCCACAAAATGCTTACCTACCCTCACGAGCCTACCGAAACCCTACCGGTCCAGGTTTCTGACCCAATCCAGCATTTAAAAATGAGAGGATGTAGTGGAAGAAAACCTTTACCCCATTGGGGGAGTCTTATGCCAGTTTATTCCACAGATTGAGGCAATTGGATATGCTGAGGCCAATTCAGTCGAAATTGCCAAACCCTCCTCCAAAGAATCTTGATTACTCTGTAAGCTGTGAATATTGTTCTAGTACTTCGGGGCATGATACGGAGAAGTGCTAGCACTTGAAAAATGCCATCTAGGAGCTCATTGACACAAACCGGATTGAAGTTCAAACTCCAGAGGCACCCAACATCAACCAGAATCCATTGTCAACCTATCAGGAAACAAACATGATCGAGATAGTACATAAGGGAGAGGAGCCCAAGAAGCCTTCACAAACCGTCATGATGATTCTGTACAGTGAGATCAAGCCAGTCAAAAAACCCATAGTTGAAGGATTAGTGAACAAGTTGAGTGTGACAAATAGTGAACCATCTGCGGTAGTCAAGAAAGGATCCCCAAGTGATGTTGCGGCAAAACAAGAAAAGTCAAAAGTAGTTGTGCCGGGAGCAGCAAACAAGCCTATCATAATTGTAGAGGGTGCCCGTACGGATCCTGTCATCATCAATCATGTAACTCAGTTGTCAGTAGTCAACAGCAAGGCTATCCCATGGAACTGTGAATGGGTGATAGTAACCTACAAGAGAAAGGAAGTGAAAGAAGAAGTCAATGAGGCCCAGGGATTAACTCGTTCGAGGAGATGCTTTGCTCCGGAAGAGTTAAGGAAAGCTAAAACATTCAGAGATAACCCAATTATAGTGAAGAAAGAAGTGACTGAAGAAGAGGCGGAGGAGTTTCTGAGAAAAATGAAGGTACAAAATTATTCAATCGTGGAGCAATTGAGAAAGAATCCTGCTCAGATTTCATTGTTGTCATTGTTAATCCACTCAGACGAGCATCGTCGGGCCTTTATGAAAATTCTAAACGAGGCTCATGTTACTGACAAAATTTCAGTAAACTATCTGGAAAAGATCGCCAACAAAATATTTGAGGTGAATAGGGTCACCTTCTCTGATGATGAGTTGCCTGTAGAAGGTACTGAACACAACAGAGCTCTCTATCTTACGGTAAAATATGAAGATTCTGTGTTTACCAGGGGATTAGTTGACAATGGCTCCAGTGCAAACATCTTCCCTCTCTCTACTCTGAACAAGTTAAAAGTGGATGATGAAAGGATTCACAAGAACAGCATCTGCGTTCGAGGATTTGATGGTAGAGGGAAAGATTCAGCTGATGATATAGTGCTTGAGTTGATAATAGGACCGGTGGAATTCACCATGGAGTTCCAGGTGCTGGACGTAGCCGTCTCTTACAATTTGATGTTAGGTCGACCTTGGATTCATGCCGCCAAAGTAGTCCCATCCACTCTGCACTAGATGGTCAAGTTCGAATGGGATAAACAGGAGATCGTCGTGCATGGCGAGGACAATTTGTGTGCTCATAGTGATGTCTCTGTCCCGTTCATTGAGGTTGAAGATGACAAAGGGCCTTGGGTCTATCAAATGTTTGAAATAGTGCCGGTCGAGGAGGTTCCATAAAGGAAATATGTTCCAACTCCAAAGATAACCTCCGCATCAGTCATGGTGGCCTTTGAAATGCTGAAAAATAGGTTTATGCCCAGTAAAGGCTTGGGTACATCTCTGCAGGGTATCATACAGTTAGTGTACCTCCCTAAGAATTTGGGTACATTCGGTCTTGGATTCAAACCTATAGCAGCAGATGTGAAAAGGGCTAAAAGGTTGAAACAGAAGGCGTGGGCACTTCCAAAGCCTGTTCTACGTCTCTCCAGGTCTTTTGTCAAGCCTAGTGCCAGAAAACGCCCAGTGATGATAGTTCAAAGTTTTGTGGTTGACATTGATGAGGAGTTAGTTGAAAGGTTCCAGAGGTTGTTCGATGATGTGAACATGGTGGAAGTTGGAGAAGGTTCTAGCAAAGCGGACGTGCAGTTCGTCGGGCCAAATGCAAAGCTTAACAATTGGAAGGCTAGTTCTCTCCCTACCTGGAAGGAGTCTTGGTAGTTTGTTTTGTTTTTTAGCTGGGTCATTCCAGGGTTGTGACCCAAACTTTTATTTTTTGCTTGTTGATGTACAAACCCTGTTATCTTTTATTTTCAATGAAATGCAGTTTCCTTTTTCCATCATTCCTGATAGTTTTATTTTTATTTTTCTTTTATTCTCTGTACAGTTCTTTTTATGCTGGTTTCAGTGACATGACATGCATGAGGAATCTTTGGCCCAGTCTTAAAAGTCAATCTAATTCTGAAATAATAATTCAGGAAATAGAGTGCAATGATGAATCAGAATATGATGAGGATGAGGCCTTTGAAAAGATTAGTAAGGAACTAAGTCATTTTGAGGAAAAACCCAAGTCTAACCTGAATGATACAAAAGCAATCAATTTAGGGGACCCAGATAATGTCAGAGAAACTAAGATAAGTGTCCATCTTGAACCACAAATCAAGGAAGAAATAATTAAAGCATTGTTTGAGTATTTTGCATAGTCATATGATGACATGCCAGGCTTGAGTACCGATTTGGTGGTCCACAAATTGCCAATCGATCCAGCATTCCTGCCCGTCAAGCAGAAGTTGAGAAAATTCAAAACTGACATGAGTGTGAAGATTAAAGAAGAGGTCACAAAGCAGCTTGATGCAAAGGTCATTTGGGTCACGCAGTATCCAACGTGGTTAGCCAATGTTGTGCCTGTGCCAAAGAAAGATGGTAAAACCAGAGTGTGTGTTGATTACCATGATCTCAACAAGGCAAGTCCAAAGGACAACTTCCCATTGCCAAATATCCACATTTTGATTGATAATTGTGCCAAGCATGAGATTGGGTCTTTTGTGGATTGCTATGCGGGCTATCATCAAATTCTAATGGATGAGGAAGATGCGGAAAAGATGGCATTCATCACGCCATTGGGAACATACTGCTACTGGGCCATGCCTTTTGGTTTAAAAAATGTCGGGGCAACTTATATGAGGGCAATGATAACCGTATTCCATGACATGATACACAAAGAGATTGAGGTTTACGTGGATGATGTGATCATAAAGTCCAGGAAGCAATCGGACCACGTCAGAAATTTGAGAAAGTTATTCCAAAGGCTCCGCAGGTTCAATCAACGCAACCCTGCAAAGTGTGCATTTGGTGTCCCATCCGTAAAACTGTTGGGATTCATAGTCAGCTGGCGGGGCATTGAATTGGATCCGTCAAAGATTAAAGCTATTCATGAATTGCCCCCGCCAAAGAACAAGACTGAGGTAATGAGTCTGTTAGAGAGGTTGAACTATATCAGCAGGTTTATCGCTCAGCTCACGACAACTTGTGAGCCCATCTTCAAATTGCTAAAAAGGATGTTGCTGTTAAATGGACCGATGAGTGCCAGGAAGCTTTCTATAAGATCAAAGAGTATTTGTCGAACCCACTTGTGTTGGTCCCACCAGAACTAGGAAGACCTTTGATACTTTTTTTGATAGTCTTAGATAATTCATTTGGATGTGTATTGGGTTAACATGACATCACTGGTAGGAAAGAGCAAGCAATCTATTACCTCAGCAAGAAGTTCACATCTTATGAGGTCAAGTATACTCCCCTTGAGAGGACATGTTGCGCCCTAACTTGGTTAGCACAGAAGTTGAAGCATTATTTGTCATCTTACACCACTTACCTCATTTCTCGCCTGGATCCTCTAAAGTATGTCTTCCAGAAGCCTATGCCCACAAGAAGGCTTGCAAAGTGGCAAATCTTGCTCACATAGTTTGACATTGTATATGTGACTCGGACGGCGATAAAAGCCCAAGCTTTGGCCGATCACTTGGCCGAGAACCTGGTAGACGAAGAATATGAACCTTTGAAGACTTATTTTCCTGATGAAGAGGTTATGCACATTGACGAGGGCGACAAGGAGGAAAAGCTCGGTTGGAAACTTTTCTTTGACGGGGCTACTAATATGAAAGGCGTTGGGATAGTAGTTGTACTCATTTCTGAAATAGGGCACCCTACTACGGCCCAGCTTTGTTTCTATTGTACCAACAACATGGCTGAGTATGAGGCATGCATTTTGGGTTTAAGGCTAGCTGTAGACATGGGAATCCAAGAAGTCATGGTCTTGGGAGACTCGGACCTTCTGGTGTACCAGATTCAAGAAGAATGGGAGACGCGGGATTTAAAGCTTATACCGTATCGACAATGTCTGCATGATCTTTGTCAACGATTTCGATCAATAGATTTCAGGCACATTCCAAGGATCCATAATGAGGTTGTCGATGCTTTGGCTACCTTAGCGTCGATGTTGCACCATTCGGACAAAGCTCTTGTTGACACTCTGCATATTCAAGTTCGTGATCAGGATGCCTACTGTAATGTGGTTGAAGAAGAAATTGATGGTGGACCATAGTTTCATGACATTAGGGAGTATATCAGGATGGGGGTGTATCCGGTACAAGCCATAGGTGATCAAAAGAGAACAATTCGTCGTTTGACGAGTGGATTTTTCTTCAGTGGAGGAGTTTTGTACAAAAGAACTCCAAGCATTGGGTTACTAAGATGCATAAATGTTATACAAGCCACGGCCATCATGACTGAAGTACATTCCGGGGTTTACGGGCCACATATATGTTTGTATGTTCTGGAAAAGAAGATTCTTCGAGCGGGTTATTATTGGCTCACCATGGAGCGAAATTGTATCAGTTTTGTGCACAAATGCCATCAATGCCAGGTACATGGAGATTTGATTCATTCTCCACCATCTGAATTGCACACGATGTCCGCATCGTGGCCCTTTGTTGCTTGGGGTATGGATGTCATCGGACCAATCGAGCCAGCAGCATCCAATGGACACAGGTTCATTCTGGTGGCCATCGACTATTTCACTAAGTGGGTTGAAGCTAAAACTTTCAAATCTGTGACCAAGAGGCAGTGGTCAATTTTGTTCATTCAAATATCATTTGTCGATTCGGAATCCCAAAGGTGATCATCACAGATAATGGTGCTAATCTTAACAGTCATCTGATGAAGGAAGTGTATCAATAGTTTAAGATTACACATCATAACTCCACCCCATACCGCCCCAAGGCGAATGGAGCAGTTGAGGCAGCCAACAAGAACATAAAGAAGATACTTCGGAAAATAGTGCAAGATTCCAAGAAATGGCATGAGAAGTTGCCCTTTGCGTTGTTGGGTTATCGCACTATTGTTCGCACTTCAGTAGGTGCAACTCCTTATTTGTTGGTATATGGCATAGAAGCAATGATACCCGCGGAAGTTGAAATCCCATCCCTTTGGATCGTTGTTGAAGCCGCAATTGAAGATGATGAGTGGGTCAAAACCCATCTAGAGCAATTGAGTTTGATTGATGAGAAGAGATTGGCAGCAGTGTGTCATAGCCAACTGTATCAAAAGAGAATGGCAAGAGCATACAACAAGAAGGTGTGTCCTCGGAAATTTGAAGTGGGTCATCAAGTATTGAAACGCATCCTTCCACATTAGGCTAAAGGAAAAGGCAAATTCGCCCCAAATTGACAGGGCAGTTCATCATAACGAGAGTATTGCCCAATGGTGCATTGTATTTAACAAATATAGAAGGCAAATGTGTAGACATGGCTATCAATTCTGATGCAGTCAAAAGATATTATGTATGATTTCTATGGTTTAAATTGTTGTTTATTTGTACTTGGCATTTTTGAAGATTGGAATGACGAAGGAATTTTGTTCTGCTATCTAAACACTTTATCCTTTGTTACCTCTTTTGAGCCTTATTTATTTTATTTCATACCCCTCTTTTGGAATCAGTAGAAAAATTTAAAAACGCGAGCGCAAAAGGTGAGTAAAGAAGAAAAAGAGAAAGAAAAGAATGGAAAAGTGAAAGAAAAAAAAGAAAAGAAAAAGGGAAAAGAGAGAAAGAAAAGAAAAGAGAAAAATCACAACAACAGAGTAATTCATATGTCATGAACTACGTTCGACCTGATTCCTTTTAAGGATACATAGGCAGCCTCACGGTTCGGTCCCATCAAAATAAAAATCCAAAAAGTCCCCAAGGAAAAAAACTGGGGCAGAAAGTTGTGGTTGTTATAAGAAATCTTATTCCAAAAGTTGTAATTTTGAACCCATTCAAGTTGTTTTGAGCCTTTGTGATACCCTATCTTTCTAAACCTATCCAAAAGCCCACATTACGGTCCAAAGAAAGACTTTCTGACCAGTCTTCGAGAGATGCCGAGTCGAGCAAACAGAGGTGACTCATATCAGGAGCAATACTCCGTTCTGAGCAAGAAATGAAAAATGAGAGTCTTATTGGTGAAAACCCTCATGGGCACCGTAAGGCAATGGGAAGTTGAGAGAAATTAAAAAGAGAGAGAGTCTTATTGGTGAAAACCCTCGTGGGCACCGTAAGGCGACGGTGAGTTGAGAGATGAACAAATGAGAGAGGTTTGTTGGTGAAAACCCTTCAGGACACCACAAGCCGAACAAGGTCAGTGATTTGGCGAAGAAATTAGGTTATGAAAATACTGAGGCATAAAGTATGACAACTGAAAGGTTATTGGTGGAATAGGCTGGGCCGATTAATCCGAAATGCATGTCATGATCATTGGTGTCAGCTGTTCCACTCAGATAAGTCTCTTTTCCTTTTTCCCCTCTTAAACAGTCATCCAGTTTTGGATTTTCTTTTATTCCTAACTCTCAAAGTCATTGTGTTTCATTTCTTCTGGGTTTATTTCTCTAATGTTTTCCAATGTTAGCTTTGTTTAAGCAAGTAAGAAAGGATTTCAAAGCTTACTACCAACTTCCAAATTGCACAAAGCAAAGTGCGGCCAAAGCATACCAAAGACAGCATGATGTAAAATGGAAAATAAGGTGTCAGTGAAAGTTCCATTGGTCGAAGAGTTTAGTAATCTTGTGGGAGATATAGAGGTTTAGGTTGAAAGGTCAGAGATGTAAAGCAATGGTTTGGGCATAGAACACTCGGATCATCCAAGGTCCTGCGAGTGAGAGTCTATCAGAAAGTCAAACGGTTCTTAGCCAGTTCAAGGCAACCAGCCAAAGCAAAGCACGGTAGCGGAGAGGCTACCTTCAGCAAGAATGCCACAAACTAACCACCATATTTTAAATTGACAAGATTTTTCTTTGATTTGAAACAGGGGCAGAAAATTCCATTTGTTTCGGAGAAACCTTCCGTAAAGAAAGCAAGTACCAGATAGGTTCGACCGTAAATCCTCAGGACCCTCCTAGACAATGGGACTTAGTTAAAATTTAAAAGATTCATGAGTAACAAGATCTAGCATAAGTTTTACCTTGAGGAAATAAAAGTTGGCTTTGAAGTTTTCACTCTTAAGATGAGATTCAATTTGAAATTTTCAGGACCCTCCTGGATAATGGGATTTAGTTTTAAGACCTTCATAGATAACAAGATTTAGCGAAAGTCATACCTTTAGAAAATATAATTTAGCTTTAAAACTGTCATTTTACTAGGAGTTTTCAGGACCCTCCAGGATAATAGGATCTACCTTTCAAATTCTTAAGGATATTTGGTAACATAATTCAATTAACACTCACCAATGTGCCCAGCTATCAAACTGGGTCAGGAAATTTTCTTTGTTTTGTCTATTTTGTTGAAATCAGGCGTCCACCTGGAGAGCAAGGGAGAACAACATGAGTTTCAAGAATAGAAAGCAATTCGGGATCAAGCAATTAGGCATAAGGGAGGACAGTTCAAAGGAAAAATTAGTTTTAAGAAAAGGACAATGCAAGTTTCAGCAATCAGGAGTCCACCTGGAGAACAAAGGGAAAGCAGTAGTCTCAGTGGAATCAGTTCGAGTTGGAAATCATGCACCCACTGGATAACATAGGGAAGATAGTTCAAGTATTGGAAATCAGGAGCCCACCTAGACAACAAAGGAAAAATAGTTCAAGTGTTGGAATCAAGAGCCCACCTGGAGAACAAAGGGAAAGCAATTCAAGTGTTGGTAATTAGGAGCCCACCTGTAGAACAAAGGGAAAGCAATTCAAGTGTTGGTAATCAGGAGCCCACCTGGAGAACAAAGGGAAGCAGTTCAAGTTTCGAGGAAAAGCAGTTCAAGTGTCGAAAATCAGGAGCCCACCTGGAGAACAAAGGGAAAGCAATTCAAGTGTTGGAAATCAGGAGCCCACCTGAAGAACAAAAGGGAAAGCAATCCAAGTGTTGGTAATTAGGAGACCACCTGAAGAACAAAGGGAAAGCAATTCAAGTGTTGGTAATCAGAAGCCCACCTGAAGAACAAAGGTAGAAGCAATTCAAGTGTTGGTGATCAGGAGCCCGCCTGGAGAACAAAGGGAGAGCAATTCAAGTGTTGGTAATTAGGAGCCCACCTGAAGAACAAAGGGAAAGCAACAATGTTCAAAGGAAGACGGTTCAAAGTTCAGTAATCAGGCGCCCACCTGGAGAACAAATGAAAAGCACTTTAGAATACAATTCAAGTCAGCAACAAAGGAATTTCACCTGAAGAGTACAAGTCAACAGAGCAACAAAAATTGCAAGATCAAGTTTGAGGATATAGATAGGATTCTTGTAATTCATATATCATAGTTTAGTCTAGCTTCTTTTATTTTATCTTGGTGTAATAAGGAGTTCAGCAAGCAGTAGCAGCAACAGCAACAGTGAAATCACAGCTTTCTGGTAGTCCCAGCTACCAAAACTTTCCGAACTACACCGACCTAATTCCTTTATAGCCAAGGATATGCGGGCAACCTCGGAAGCAGGGTGCGGTTAAATCTTTCAAAAATGCTTCCCACGGAGTATTCAAACGAGCAAAAATAGCTCGTATCCACTCATTTTATCTTTGCACGAAAACTCTTCGTGTTTCCGAGCAAAGAGGGGCAGCTGTGAGCACGTAATTTTTTTCATATATGAATTACTCCTACAAAATCCCAAGGAATTAGATTTATTTCTTTTAATTGTTTGCCATTTTAGGAATTATTGTAGAATTTTCTTAATTATTTGCATTTTTTCTGTGCGTGTTTAATTTTATTTAATTTATGAAAATACAAAAAAATACTCTGCATTTGCATTTAGGATTTATTTTTATATTTTTTGGTTAATTAGTAAATTAGTTGTTGTATAAAAATTAAAATCACAAAAAATAACTCACTTTGCATTTTCAAACTTTTAATTTTAAGTTATATAGTTTTTCTTTTAATTTAGGAGTTGTTTAATTTTGTAAATGTTAGGATAAGTAATTAGTTTAATTTTTGTAGGTTATTTTTAATTTAAGAGTTTAATTTTTGTTTTAATTACTTAAAGAAGAAAAGAAGAAAAACATTTGGAAATTGAAAAGGAAAGGAAAAAGAATCAAAAGAAAGCCTGATTTTTAGGCCAATTTGGCACAGCCCAAATAAATTTCCAGAATCCGTTTCAGTCCGGTCCAAACACACGCCCTTTACCCGGTCCAAACCATCTGATTTTTAGACAAATCAAACGACATAGTATAGGGCCAATACTACGCCATTTGGAGTTTGTTTGTTTTGAATCAATCCTAGCCTTCCGTTCCATCTTATCTAACGGCCAAGATTACTTTCCCATTTTCATTATAATTTTCCAAACGACAAGTCAAATTAACCTAGTACTTTCCCCCCACTTCACTTTATCTTCTTCATCTCAGACCCCTAACCTAGCGCCGCCTTGAAATCCTTCACCATCTTTGGCCGGCGACGGCCTCCAAATCCTCTCAAAATTTAACCACACAACCACCACTAACCCTTGAGTCCCAATCTACCACCATATCTCCTCAAACCCTCACCAAATCAGACCTATTTTGGATCTAAAAGAAAGGCAAAAGCAAAAAAGGAAAATCGTCTAAATCTTCGAGTTTCCAAGACTGATTAAGGTCGAAATTGGTATTATTCGTTTGTTCTCAACGAGAACACACGATTATCGCCAATTTTAACCCAAATCAAACATGTCAGAGATCTTTTCAAGCCTTGTTCGTCTTCATTTTTTAGGTACCATCGTTCTTTTCTTATTTTGTCCCTGTCCTTTGTTCTATTTCCCGTCTTCGTCCCTTTCGGATTCCTTGGTTTTTCTTTATTATGTTTTTTTCTGTTTTTGAATCATCGTTCTATTTGCATGTTAAAATTAAAAGCATATTTGTTTACGTTTGTTTTGATTTTCGTGTTTGGTTTGGTCAATTCTTTCTTTCTATTTGATTTCGTTTCAGAAGAAATTCTAGTTTTTTGCAACTCCATTAGCTTGCATCTTTGTGGTTTTTTGTTTTGGATTTTTAAATTGGACTTGGGCTCTGTCAGCAGAAGCCCAAAGAAGGAGGGTCAATCCGGGTTTACGAGCCTAGGGGTTTGGTTTGTTTATTGGGTCATTTTGACTCATGTTTAGCCTTGAAGTAAATAATTGGGGTTTCAAGGGTATTTGGGAGAAATTAATTAAGAGAATCTTTTAAAACTGAATGGAAAATTGCTAGGAAGGTGGGATTTGGGTTAGTTCAGTAGTTGGTTTAGAAATTTAGGGTTTAAAATGAAAAAATGAAAATTGGGAGAAGGGGTAATTGGTAATTGGTAAAAACTTGAATCATTTCTGCTAACCTAAAGGTTTTCTATAAAAGGCATGTTTCCTTCATTGCCAAGGGAGATTTGAGAGAATTACAAAATTGAAAACTGAGAAACGGTTAAGTTCTATAAAAATACTGAAAATCTCTTGCAATTTTGGTGGAAAAATTGGCTTTGGTTTCTATTTTTAATCTCCATAGTGTGAAATCTTCAAAGACCTTCTTGTTCTTTTAAGTCCAAAAATGGTTTAGAAGAGTTTGAGTATTGTTGTTGTTGATGTGCTGAATTGTTCGTTACTGCTGAGATCCTCATTTTTCTGTCTCATTTCTATCTCCAAGTACCCTTTTCTTGGGATTTCTGCTCATGTGTTGAAGCTTAAAATTGAAGCATGTAACCAGTTGGAGGATTTGAGAATGAACTTCAATATCATTGAATATTAATCCATGTTTCTTTAGAATTCTTCCATATCTATGTATGAGTTCCAGCTCCCTCATATCTGTTCCCTTTAGTTTATGCTGATGTCCTTGTATTGCATTTTCAAAACATGATTTAAGTTTTAGTTTGCCGATTTGTTTTCTTTATTGAATTGGAGGTTTGTGTATAGAGACATGTAGAGCCCTTGAATGTTATAGATTGTTTTATCTTATTACACTAAGAAATCAGGGTGTTTATGGACTCTTTTGAAACCCAGATTGTGTACTATCTTTGAACGGACAAGGGTTTGGGTTAAATCATGTTAAACGTTACTATCATTTAAGGATGGATTGTATTTAATGAGTGTTGAATGATTTTCTGTTTGGTTTAAAATTATCTGTGTGTGTAAAATGTCTTTGCTACTGTTGTTAATATCAGCTTTGTAATTTGGACATCAGTATTTATCTTTTTAATGTTTGAGTTGTTGTATCACTTTATGCTGAAAGTGGATCAAATGGGAAGGAAAATAAAGCCTAATATGGCCTCCATGTTGAAATTTGTTCTTTATTCAAAGGTATTGGGCCAAAGTTGGCCCATATTCGTTGATTTGTTGAGGTCCAGCCTAAAATGGTTCTTTAAGCTTGCTTATGTTTTGTTTTGGGATCGATCTTGGTGACGTTGGAGTCTTTAATCCAGCTCCTTATCTTTAAGGGCTGTAGGGTGAAAATTCCACCCGATTTGGCAGGATTGGGCCTACGTTGAGCCCAGAAATTCCCACCAGTAGTTAATAACCCATTGTGCTATGTAGTACCTTCTGCGATTAGCAATCCTAATTTAAGTTTTTAACTTAGATAAAATCAAGCCTCTTTAACTCACCTTAGTAAATGCAGTGCTCTCCTTTAATTAGACTGAGGTGTGCCATATTAAATAACACCAATAGTTTATGGCCCTCATAATTCTAAACTAAGAAATCCTTCGAACAATTAGACTTGAGGTGTGCCATAAGCAAAATTAGATAACCCATGACCCTCAGATTATTAATACTAACTCTTTAAAAACCGAGGTCTGCCATCAATTGAATATTCCATGGCCCTCGCAAACCTTGGTATTTATTTGAAAGCTCGTAGTTGCTTTAGGCGCGTTCTTTAATTTGATTTTCTTTAATTACTAATTTTGGTTGTGCATTTCATGTGATCCAAATTCAATTCTTAACAATGTTAAATAGAACGTGTCGCGAACCGCGAGTGCATTTCATGTGGCATGGTTCAAGGCATGTTTTAAACAACGTTGAATCTTCTTAAACGCATTCTAAAAATATTTAAAAGTGGTTAATAAGTTAAAAATGCACCATAGGCTAAAACGTGTAATAAATCAGATAATAGGCCAATTATAATAGTTTAAGTGACCTCCTAGAACCACGGAATCCGGGAATGCCTAATACCTTCTCCTGGATTAACAGAATTCCTTACTTAGAATTTCTGGTTCGCATACTTCAAAGGAAAAGTCGAATTTTCCTCGATTTGGGATTTAAAATAAACCGGTGACTTGGGACACCAATTAAAATATTCCAAGTGGAGACTCTAAAGAATTAAATAAATAATCTAATTTCGAATAATGTCACTTAAAGTGGAAAATCTCCTTTATACCCCCTTCCGGGGGTGTGAAAAGGAGGTGTGACAGGAGTCGTGAGTCACAAGTTAGTTTATTAGAGTCTCCTGGATCAGTACAAAGACGTTTGTACTTATCTTGGGGAGGCTATGGAACTGTTAGCAAAATTCCACTTCATTAGATTCCTTATCGTACGAGATTATTTACTTTGAAATTCTAAACTTTTGTCTTCTATTCTCTCACAGATGGTGAGGACACGTGAAGCCGGAGATGACCAGGCACCCGCGCCCCTTGCTAGAGCCGCCTGAGGCCGAAGACGGGGTAGAGGCTGAGGATGCACACCTGGTGCAGCCAGAGCACCCTGATCGAGCTGGTACTGAGGAGCCACCAGTAGCTCTAGTCGGAGCACATGCACCTAAGACACCTACTACTACTACTCCAGCTCTTCAGGAGACCCTTGCACAGTTCATGAGCATATACAACACTCTAGCTCAGGCAGGGTTGATTCCCCCTACTGTAGCCACATCTCAAGTCGGGGGAGGAGCACAGACTCCCGCTTCCCGCACCCTAGAGCAGCGGGTCCATGTTGATCAGATTCCATAGGTTATACCGGTACCACCTGTAGCCCCAGTTTAGCCCGAAGGTAGGGCAGCAACTTTAGAGGAGGAGCAGTATAGGCTTGAAAGGTACAAGAAGTATGACCCTCCTACATTAAGTGGTATAGCGTCAGAGGATTCCCAAGGATTTTTGGAGGAGTGCCATTGTATCCTACGCACTATGGGCATAGCAGAGTCGAGTGGGGTTTCTTTCACTGCCTTTCAGCTTCAAGGAGCAGCCTATAAATAATAGCGTACTTATGAGTTGGACAGTCCGGCTAAGGTAGCTTCCCTTACATGGACTCAGTTCTCGGACATGTTTTTGAGAGAGTATGTCCCTCAGAGCCTCAGGGACGCATGGCACGCGGAGTTTGAGCAGTTGCTCTAGGGTGTTATGACTGTTTTAGAGTATGTAGTCTATTTTAGTGACTTGGCTACACATGCACCGACCTTGATTTCTACAGTTCGAGAGAGGTTCCGTCAGTTTATTGAGGGACTCATTCCTAGCATCAGGACTGGCATGGCCCGGGAGTTAGATGGATATCTCGTATTAGTAGGTGGTGAGTATTGCTAGGAGAGTGAAGGGCATGCTTGCTTGGGATAAAGAGGAGAGAGAGGCCAAGAGGTCTTGATAGTCTGGCCAATTTTCTTGTTCCTGTGCCCCAGCTACAGTTCACGATGGTAGAGGTTATGTGGGTAGCCCTGTTCATTCAGTTTTTCCCGCTGCTAGTGGTGTTTCAGCTCCTCCTAGACCTTAGGAGCCTTATTATGCAACTCCAATATCTAATGTGCCACTTGTACGGGGTGTTATCGCCCTCCTAGAGCTTGTTTTGAGTGTGGTGACACCTGTCATATGGTGAAGGATTGCCCCAGACTTAGCAGGGGTGCACCTCCGCAGACTTCTCAGCCACAATGTGCTGCACAGGGTTCTTAAGCCATGATTCTAGCACCAGCTGCTAGTTCACCTGCTTAGCCAGCTAGAAATGGAGGTCGGGGAGGTATAGGTCATCCTAGAGGGGGAGGCCAGGCCAGATACTATGCCTTTCCTGCTCGTACAGAGGCTGTTGCTTTTCATTCTGTCATTATAGGTATTATTCTGGTTTGTCATAAAGATGCATCAGTTCTATCCGATCCAGGATCCATTTTTTCCTATGTGTCCTCTTATTTTGCCCCATATTTGGGTGTATCTCGGTACTCTTTGAGTTCCCCTATTAATGTGTCTACTCTTGTGGGAGATTCTCTTTTTGTGGACCGCATGTATCGATCATGTTTGATTACTCTTAGTAGGTTTGAGACTAGAGCCGATTTATTATTTCTTAGCATGGTAGATTTTGATGTTATCTTGGGCATGGATTGGTTGTCACCCCATTATGCTATTCTTGATTGTCACGCCAAGACCATGACGCTGGCTATGTCAGGTTTACCGCGATTAGAGTGGAGGGGTACCTTAGATTACATTCCCAGCAGAGTTATTTTATTTCTTAAACCTTAACGAATGGTTGAGAAGGGGTGTGACGCGTATATAGCCTATGTGAGAGATGTCAGTATTGATACCCCTACAGTTGAGTCAGTTCCAGTAGTGAGGAACTTTCTTGATGTGTTTCCAGCTGATCTTCCAGGCATGCCGCCTAACAGAGATATTGATTTTGGCATTGAATTGTTGTTGGGCACTCAGCCCATCTCTATTCCTCCTTACTGTATAGCCCCTTATGAGTTGAAGGAATTGAAGGAATTGCTTGATAAGGGCTTCATTCGGCCCAGTGTGTCACCTTGAGGTGCTCCTGTCTTGTTTGTGAAGAAAAATGATGGTTCTATGCGTATGTGAATTGATTATCGCCACTTGAACAAAGTTATAATGAAGAACTGGTATTCTTTGCCTCGTATTAATGACCTATTTGATCAGTTACAGGGTACCAGGGTGTTTTCCAAGATTGACTTACATTCAGGTTTTCATCAGTTGAAGATTCGGGAGCCAGATATCCTGAAGACTGCTTTCAGGACTCGGTATGGCCATTACGAGTTCCTTGTGAAGTCATTTGGGCTGACCAACTACCCCAGCAACATTTATGCATTTGATACACAGTGTATTTTGGCCTTATCTTGACTCACTCATCATTATCTTTATTGACAACATGCTGGTATAATGCCGGAGTCGGGAGGATCATGAACAACACTTGAGGACAGTACTTCAAACTTTGAGAGAAAATAAATTATATGCAAAGTTCTCAAAATGTGAGTTCTGGTTATATTCTGTGGCATTTTTAGGTCACGTGGTGTCGAGTGAAGGGATCAAGGTGGATCCGAAGAAGGTGGAAGCAGTGCAGAGTTGGTCCAAACCATCCTCAGCTACAGAGATTTGGATATTCCTTGGTTTGGAGGGGTATTATCGTCGATTTGTTGAGGGATTTTCATCTATTGCAACACCTATGACCAGGCTGACCCGGAAAGGTGCTCCATTCAGGTGGACGGAAGAGTGTGAGGAGAGCTTCCAAAAGCTCATGACAGTTTTGATTACATCCCCAATACTGGTATTTCCTTTAGGTTAGGGGTCTTATACAGTTTATTATGACGCATCACGAGTTTCCCTCGGTGCAATGTTGATGCAGGACCATAGGGTGATTTTCTATGCATCCAAATAGCTGAAGGTGCATGAAAAGAACTATCATGTCCACGACCTTCAGCTAGCAGCTATTGTTCATGCCTTGAAGATTTGGAGGAATTATTTGTAGCATGTCCCTTGTGAGATCTACACTGATCATCGGAGTTTACAGTATCTGTTCAAGCAGAAGGATCTTAATTTGCATCAGAGGAGGTGGTTAGAACTGCTTAAGGATTATGACATCACCATTTTGTACCACCCTGGGAAGCCCAATGTGGTGGCCGATGCTTTGAGTCACCGGGCAGAGAGTTTGGAGAGTTTAGCATATTTACCAGCAGTAGAGAGGCCTATGGAATTGGATGTTCAGGCCTTAGCAGTCAATTTGTGAGATTGGATATTTCTGAGCCGAGTCGAGTATTGGCTTGTGTGATCTCTCTGTCTTCTCTTTATGATCGTATCAGGGAGCGTCAGCATGATGACCCCCATTTGCTTATCCTTAAGGACACGGTCCAGCATGGTGATGCTAAGGAGGTCACAGTTGGGGATAATGGTGAATTAACGATGCAGGGTAGGCTATGTGTGCCTAATGTAGATGGTTTGCATAAGTTGGTTCTTCAGGAGGCTCATAGCTCGCAATACTCTATTCATCCAAGTGTCGCGAAGATGTATCGAGACTTGAGGTAGCATTATTGGTGGAGGAGGATGAAGAAAGACATAGTGGAGTATGTCTTTCGGTGCCTAAATTGCCAGCAGGTGAAGTATGAGCATCAGCGACAAGGTGGATTGCTTCAGAAGTTAGAGATTCTGGAGTGAAAATGGGAGCAGATCACTATGGATTTCGTTGTTGGACTCCCACGGACTCAGCGAAAGTTTGATGCAGTTTGGGTGATTTTGGATAGGCTGACCAAGTTATCTCATTTCCTTCCTATGATGACTACCTATTCTTCTGAGCAACAGGTTAAAGTTTATATCTGTGAGATTGTCAAACTTTAGAGTGTGCCGGTATCTATCATATCTGATCGGGGTATGCAGTTTACATCACAGTTCTGGAGAGTCATACAACATGAGTTAGGTACTCAGGTGGACTTGTGCACAGCATTTCACCATCAGTCTGCGCGAACCATTCAAATTCTTGAGGATATGCTTCGTGCGTGTGTGATGGAGTTTGGTGGTTCTTGATGTTGATACCCAATTTTTTCATATATATTTTCAATATGCAAAATAACTTCAAAATAGCATATATGTGCATATATAAGCATGTCCAAGTGTTTTATTATTTTTCCCATAATTTTAAAGGTTTAAATTGATTTATTTTCTCCCTTTTTATCCATAAAATCTCCAATAATTATTTCCAAAATTATGGTTTTGATAATTCATCTATTGTATTTTTATATTTATGCCAAAATATGGTTAAGGTAATTTTTATATATTCTTACAATTTTATTTTATATTTTTAAAGCTAAATTGCACATAATTACAATATTAGCCATTTTAAGGTTTAATTGTGTTTTATACGCATAAAATCAGATTCTGTATTTTTAAATTGTTAATTAGGTATTATTAATCACTTTATTACTTTCAATTTATTTTTAGAAATTATTTACTATTTTTTATAAATTAAAAAGGGAAAACTGACTATTTAAATAACAACCCCTTTTGTATTTCAATTATAGCCCAAATTGGACCCCAATTCCCCAGCCCAAATTTTACTTTAAACTCGACCCACACCCTTTAAATCCTATCCAAACCTGGATCTCCACCTACCCTATACAATCTGGACAGTTGATCATTCAGATCAACAGTCCCCAGCTCTCCTTCCTAAATTAAACCAAATGACGTCCCCCCAAACGCTGTCATTCCTCACTCAACCGACTCCCATATCTCTCGATCTATCTCTGGTTCTCTCTAGAACATTCTTCCCTCCCCTCCTTTCTGATGAACTTCACCCAATTTCTCCAGCCATCTCCTTGTTTGAATCTATGGTGGTCTCACCACCTACCAGCCTTATGGCTCCCTCTTGAAGGTGTGTCACCATTTTGAGTCTTTCAAGTGAACCAGAGGTGGTTCACTCGCCTCCCATGGTTTCCCTTGCCATTTTTTGTCCATCCATGGTCGTTCGAGTAAGATCTGTGACTCTTCCGGCTAGATCGATAACTTTTCGAAGTTTTCTCACTTTTTTGGGTTCTCTGAAACCCTAACTTTAAAGACTTTCCTATTTTTCTTTCAAATTTGTATTAGATCTGTGTATTTATGAACCTCTTGGTATTCTTCTCAAAGGTTTTTTTTGGTCTTTTTTTTCAAAGTGACTCACTGTCTTCAAAATTAGGGTTTTCTCAACCTCTTTCAAAAGACTCCTCCTCTGATTTTCAGTGTTCTCTTATGATTCTACTATGTTTAAATGATTTGTTTTTGTTTTCTTCTACCTAGTTCATCATGTTGAAAATCTAAGTATTTTTGGTTTTATTCAGGGTTCTGGAACTGTCTTTGTTCATTTTGTATGCACGCCTATTTCGATTAAGTTCTTTATGGTTAAATCCTTTCTATGTTTAACTTGACTGATTCTGAGTTCTTAGTGTTTCTGACTCAACTTTGTTAAAACCCTAATGTCTTAAAGATTCTCCTCATCTGTTACTGTGAGTTTTAAAGACTTCTTTTACTCGTTTCTGTGTGATGGCCTGATCTCTTTTACCTGTTACTATGTGTTAGACTGGTTCTTTATTTTGGTTCTATGTGTTAGCCATGACTACTCGACTTTGTTGATTACCATGCTTCGAGTAGTCCTTAGCCCACCCATGTCACTTCTGTATGTTTGTGTTCATCTAGTTTGCTCCTTTTTGTCAATATGTTTGACCCTGCATGTCTGATACGCATGTTCATTCTTTTCTATTTATATGTCGAAATGTAGAATCATGACTCCTTCTTTATAGATCTTGATTTCCTTAAGTTACGGTTTAAATGCAAGGTTTTCTTATAAACCCCTAATTTTACTTGCTTGTTTAAGTTGATTGATTCCCTTTCTTTATTTGTTGCGATGTTTCACATCGCTGAATCCTTTCCCTAAATTAAGTATATTCTGTACCTAGACTCAATTATATACTCTATACTTTTACTATCCCTTATATGATAAAAAATCAATCTTTCTCAAATTGATTTTCGTTCCTTAATTATCCTTGTTAGTATCCGTTTGAGCAGTAATTCCTTGGTTAAAGGGAAGTACTTGTATTGATTGGATTCTTATGGTGATTACTTCCATAATTGTGCAAAACCTTTACTTGATACTTTATTTTCTACTTGTTTTCAAAGCTATAAATACTCTACCCTCTCTTCTCTAAACACACGAACATATAGTTCAGAACACACACATACACACTTAAACTCTCTCTTCTTTCTCTGCTACTTGTGTTACTGCTTGTCTAGCCGGCTGAAAGCCAAGGCTAGACTGTGGAATTCTACTTGCTTTACTTTTCTGCACTTTGCTTCTTTAACTGGTATGTCCTAGTTCAATTTTAAAGCTTCAACAACAACATGTTTCTCTTATTGTTTCAGTTTCTCTCATTTTTGGTCTACTTCTGCTTGTGGTTCTGTTGTGAAACCTGCAGTTTAGTTACATTACCAGCATGCTATAATGTCTCCCCTTCCCCTTTAGATTAATGCACTCCCCTATGTGTGTTTCAAGGCATGCTTTGTCAATTACTTATTGTGTACTTACCGTCTTATGAATCCCAATTCCCTATCCTTTCAATGTGTTTATGTTCTTTCTGACTAGTTTGTGATTGTGCCAGTATCAGCTATTGTTGTGCATGTCCAAACTAGTCCTAAGACCCTTGATGGGGTTATGTGTTTATAGTCAAATGTTTATGTATCCCAAATCCCTTGACCCCCTTGTGTGACTATTGATTCTGTGCGTGATCCCCTCTTAAGGTGTTTGAGTTTTGTTTGCTACTACAACTGCCTCCAATTATCTCTATTACTAATTGTTTTCAAAATGGACTTGTCAGTCCATTTTTTAAACAAACTCTTTTCAAACTATGTCAAGCACTCTCACATATATTCTTAGGCTACTAGGTTCTGCCCCTTTTGTGTGAGCCTTGCTTTGGGACCCTTGAGTTCCCTCTGAACCTGGACACATAAGAGAGGAAGTTAGAATGAGGCTTCCTATAGTTGTAACTTCTTATTTTACATCTCTTATGTAATTCAATCACATGGTCTGTAATAATTTGTAAACAAGTCTTGGGGTGGCTAGTGAAAAGGGATAGGGTGAATATGCATGCCATAATTTGTTAAGGGTAGAAAACATGCTATTAGATTTATCTTCCTAATTGTGCAATAGAAACCATGCTTAGGATCCATACAATGCATTAGATATCATGTTCTTAGGACTTATGTTTCTTGATTCAGCACCTCATTCATTGATCCATGCTCTATGTCTATGCATTTAAAAATCCTGCTCTTAGGAATTCTGCGTCATGAGTTTCATACATGCACTTTAGACACCATGTTTTAGGATCTTATTTGCACTTGCATTCACACTTAGTGTAGATTGCTGATTATAAAAGAGGTAAAACAACTTCAAACTCGATTATCCTGTTTAATATAACTAGTAATAACATCTGCATTCGTATCAACTAAAACATCATGCTCTTAGGGTAAAATAAGCTCCAAACCATCTTTTAATAATTCTGAATAACTGTTGCATCTCGCTTTGCTCCTAGGCAAGCCTTAGGTAATAACTTAAACTAGAACTGCCTTTGTCTAATTATCAACTATTAAAATCAGTAGGTAAACCTGATTCAAACTTCTTTTCTGAGTCATGTAATAAATCTGGTTCTGATGTTACCAATTAAGCACCCTGCTTTAGGATTCTAAATTCAGACCTTAATTATGTATGAGTCATGATGTCTATGTGCATTATTTGTGGAGGCATATCTGAGCCTTCTGTTTGTTTTCTGTGTTTCCCCCTTTAAATGTAGTCCTACTAGTTTTGTATGTCGCCTTAGTATTTTGCCTTTAAACCTGAGGGTCTACCTAGAACCTCCTTATAGGATAGAAATCCTAAATTCCTCCTGGACTGCTAGTAAGGGACGGGTAACAGCATGCAATAAAAGTCGAGACAAACCCTCGTTTCAATTACCTTCACGGGGTGAGAAAGGGTAGATATAGATATGATAACCGGTGCGGTAATACCACATGTATCCCCTCTTTTGAGGAATGTCACACCGGGTATTGCATTGATATGATCCATATTACAAACAATCGTAGGAAACCCCCTTTACCTTCATAAGCATGCTTAGATTGTAACTCTTTTTCAAAACCTTGCTTTCATTAATCATTTTCAAACACTTGTGTATTTAACTTAAATCTCCTATTATTTGAGCCCTACTTGTCTATTTGCTAATTATACAAATTCACAAAAAACTATCTGGCCGGGAACCATACTAGTGGATCCTGAGAGGTGCCTAACACCTTCCCCTTCGGATAATTTCAAGTCATTACCCTATCTCTCGTTATCAAGCATAGTTGGAAATGAACATTATGGGTGCCCTAACGCACCTTAAAATAGTTAGGTGGCGACTTTTCAAAAATGCGAACCTCGTTCCCAAAAGGAATGAGTTGTCCCATACCTAAAATGTCATGAATCTGATTTCTGCGGAAGGAAAAATGGGGGCGCGACACTTGGGATTCGTTCTTTCCACTTGCGGAGTTTGCCTACAATAATAGTTCTCAGTCTAGCATTCAGATGGCACCGTACAAGGCTCTTTATGGTAGGGGGTATCGATCCCCAGTGGGTTGGTTCGAGTCGGGTGAGGCCAGATTATTAGGTACGGACTTGGTTTAGGATGCCTTGGAGAAGGTAATGTGATTCATGATAGACTTCGCATGGCCCAGTCTATACAAAAGTGTTATGTGAACCAGAAGGTTTGCGATATTGCACTCATGGTTGGAGAGCGGGTCTTACTCTGGGTTTCACCTATGAAGGGTGTTATGAGGTTCGGAAAGAGGGGCAAGTTGAGCTCAAGGTTTATTGGTCCCTTTGAGGTGTTGCGGCAAGTTGGTGAGGTTGCTTATAAGTTTGCCTTACCTCCCAGTCTAGCAGGAGTCCATCCAGTATTTCATGTTTCGATGCTCTGTAGGTATCACAGCGATCTGTCTCATGCATTGGATTTCATCTCAGTCCAGTTGGACAAGGATCTATCTTATGTTGAGGAGCCAATGGCTATTTTGGATAGGCAGGTTCAAAAGCTGAGGTCAAGGAACATTGCATCAGTAAAGGTTCAGTGGTGGGGTCAACCAAACGAGGAGGTGACTTGGGAGACCGAGCAGGATATGCGCAATCGTTATTCTCATCTTTTCACCACTTCAGGTATGTCTCTAAGCTCGTTCGAGGACAAACGATTGTTTTAAGAGGGGGAGGATGTAACGACCCGACCGTCATTTTGAGATTTATAGACCCTATCCCCTATTAATTGTTTTCCTTGTATCTATTTCTGCTATTGTAACTTGCAGGGAGGTTTCATTTTGGTTTTTGGAGTGTTTTGAGATACTTAGCCCATAAATGGAGGTTTAAGTCTTAAGATTTGGACCGTTGTCAGAGCTGTACAAACACGACTCTGAAATGGAGTTTTGTCAATTCCCTTCGCACCGTTAGGTAATTTTGGGCTTAGGGGCGTGTCCGGATTATTTTTTGGAGGTTTGTAGCTCATTATGTTTGAAATGGTGAAAATTGAATTTTTGGAGACTTGGACCAGTAGTGGAATTTCTGATATCGGGGTTGGATTTCGATTCTAGAAGTTGGAGTAAGTCTGTAGTGTTAAATATGACTTGTGTGCAAAATTTGGGGTCAATCGAACGTGGTTTGGTTGGTTTTGGCATTGGTTGTCGAATTTGGAAGTTTCAAGTTCTTTAAGTTTGAATCGGAGGATGATTTGTATTTTAGCATTGTGTGATGTGGTTTCATGGCTCAACTAAGTTTGTATGGTGTTTTAGGATTTGTAGGTATGTTTGGTTGAGGTCCCAAGGGCCTCAGGTGTGTTTCGGATGCTCAACGGAATAAAATTGGACTTATGCATATTTTGAAGTTTGTTGGTTCTGATGTTTTTGCATTTGCGGTGGGAAGTCCACAGGTGCAGCCCCACAGAAGTGAGGATGAGGTCGCAGGTACAATTTTAGGCATGAGGGTCAGTGGTCGCAGATGCAACACAAGAACCGCAGAAGCGGAGCCGCATCTGCGGGGGAGTGATTGCAGAAGCGGATTTGAGTAGGAGTGAGATTTCCGCAGAAGTGGACGAGTTAGCGTTGAAACACATCCGCAGATGCGGTTATAGATGAGTAGGTGCCGAGTTTCAAGGTTTATTGAATTTCCGCAGGTGCGGAGCTCTAGCTGCAGAAGCGGTTAATGGACTGCAGGTGCGGTTTAACTGGCAGAAAAAGGCGCTAAATCAAGGGTTTGATTCATTTCTTCATTTTTGGACTTGGAAGCTAGGAAATTGGAGTTTCGTCGAGGGATTTTCAGAGAGAGCTTTGGGGTACCGATTCGTAAATCGATTTTGATTGTATTTGATTAATCCATAGTTGTTTTCTTCATTAAATTGAGGAAATTGGGTGAGAAAGAGGGAAAAGGGGGAAAGGTTCCCCAACCAAATTACTGAGATTTGATTGGGATTTAGACATCGGATTTGAATAATTTTGGTATGAATGAACTCGTGAGTGAATGGATGTTCATAATTTGTAACTTTTTTCCGATTTCGAGACGTGGACCCGGGGAGACCTTTTGGGCGACTTTTTCCAATTTCTCTCCTTAGCTTTGATTTCATTAGCTAGATTAGTTTCTTGTAGATATATTTATGTTATGTAACTGGTTTTCGCTAGATTTGGGCCATTCTGAGTCAGATACTCGTGGAAAAAGCATTGTTACGGATTGATTGAGCTTGGTTCGAGGTAAGTGGCTTGCCTAATCTTGTGTGGGAAAACTCCCCTTAGGATTTGGTATTGTTGATATGTGAACGTTGTGTATGTAAGGTGACGAGTGCGTACACGGCCTATTTGTTGAAAAACTCTGTTTCATTAAGTAAAATATATGTTTTCCTTTAATTGAGCTACACTAGCATATGTAATTATCCTATTTAGTTTAGGACAACATGTCTACGTGTCTTAATTGCTTATCTGAACTCTGTGTAGTATGCTTAGTGAAATGTTTTCTTCTTCATTGACTTGTACTTAGTCTAAATTGTAAGATTTTCGTGTTGTAGTTGTAATTCTATTGTTGAGCTGCATATTTACTTTGGGACTATGGAACGGTATTTCGGGAGATTCTCTTGTGCTGCATTTTTACTTTGGGACTACGGAACGGTATTCCAGGAGATCCTCCAGCACTGCATATTTACTTTGGGACTATGAAACGGTGTTTCGGGAGATCCCCCTATATATTTATGTTTGGTACTAGGGGACGGTATCTTGGGAGATCCCCGATTGTTATCTCTATGTTCTGAGGTGTTGTCTTTCTATGATTTTATTCCTGTTAGATTTTTGTATTTATTTTGACTGTGATATTTCATTCTGTCTTATTTCATTATATTAATACCAGTAGGGCCCTGACCTTATCTCGTCACTACTCAACCAAGGTTAGGCTTGGCACTTACTGGGTACCATTGTGGAGTTACTCACGCCCTTTCCTGCACATTTTTTTCGTATGCATATCCAGGTTCATCTTACCAACCTCATCACTAGTTGCAGTCGCTGCTGCTTATTAGAGACTTCAAGATACATCTGTCCGCGCCCGCAAATCCTCGGAGTCCCCCTCTATCCCCCATGTTCATTTTTACTTCTTTCTGTAGAAATGATGTATATAACAGTTAAGACTTCTTAGTAGTTTGTGACGTACGGTATTTCGGGTTTTGGGAATTATTTGGTACATTTCAGAGGTGATAATTGTATATGTCGAGTGGTATTCAGTTGCTTATTAGATATTTGTTACTGTTAGTACTTAATGTTCATGCTTTTATTTTATTTCCGCAAAGTGTTAGGCTTACCTAATCATAGAGACTAGGTACTGTTATGACAACTCACGGAAGGAGAAATTGGGTCATGACATATTAATACATAAGTTTTAGTAACAACAACATATAGAACTAAATTTTAATATAGTACTACAACTTATAGCACTAAATGTAGTGTGTGTGTGTGTATATATATGTTATTGTTTCTACAACTTAAGATTTAATATAGCACTACGACTTATAGCACTAAATATTTAATTATTTTTTAATAAGTTACATATGTAAATCGGACGGTATTGGTGGTCAAAATGGTCAAACACTCATAGATTATTGTTACTTACAATACGTAAATATAGCATCCTAAATTTAATATATATTTATATACATACAACTACAACTTATGTTTTAATATAACACTACATCTTATAGCACTATACATTTTGTTTTTAAATAAGTTACCGACCGAAATCGGTCGGTATTATTGGTCAAAATGGTCAAACACACACACACACACACATACACACACACACACACACACACACACACATATATATATATATATATATATATATATATATATATATATATATATATATATATATATAAGTTCATGGTCAAACGGTCAATACTTCACTTAAATGTACCGACCGATATTTCCGATTGACGTCTGTCGGAAATCTGCTAATTAGAGCCCACCAGCGGGCTTTCTTCCCCATTTCTCAAATTTCTCTATCTCTCATTCTCTCCTCCACCCTCTTCAACCCTAAGGCGATTTCTCCCGAATCCCACTCAAAATCTATTCCTATTATCATTCTCCCCAAAAATCAAAGCCCAAAAACATCCCCATTACCTTCTTCTCCCAAATCCCCAATGCCACTGCCTCACCACCGCCACCCTCCTCCACCACTGCCTCATCTCCACTTCTGCTTCTTCCACCACCTGCCTCCATTCTCACCACTGCTCAACCGCCGCTACTTCTACCACGTGAAGCTTATTCTTAAAATTTAGGGTTTAATTTATTGTTCTATTTTTGTTTATTGCTTTTATAAATTTAGGGTTTAATTTATTGTCTTTTATTTGTTTATTGCTTTTACAAATAATTAGGATTTATTAACTTAGGGTTTAATTTATTGTTCTATTTTTATTTATTGCTTTTAGAAATAATTTATTAATTTAGGATTTAATTTATTGTTCTATTAGTGTTTATTGCTTTTAGAGATTTAGGGTTTATTAATTTAGGGGATAATCTTGTTCCATTAGTGTTTATTGTTTTTAGAAAATTAGACTTAACTAATTATTCTATATTAATTGGATGAGCTAAAAAATTATAATTGAATGAGTTAGTCTAATTGAATGGCTTAACTAATTCAATATTTTAGTAAGTAAATGTTGTAATTTTTAACTAAAGTTTATTATGTAACTTAATTGTATAAATTAAGTTAAATTACAATTAATGTAACATGTAATTTATTTGTTCTTTCTATAGATTGAATATCGTATTTGGACGTATAATAGGAATTATCCTACTCGTCGGTTTTTAGGGAGGAATCTATAGAGAGGGTTAAGGAATTTATTAGGCATGCAATGTCACTTGGACCGTTTCGGATTGGAAGGATGATTAGGTGTCCTTGTACGAAGTGCAAGTGTTTGAATTTTTTGGGTTCGAAGGATGTTACGACTCATCTTTATAGAAAGGGATTTATGGATAATTATTTTGTGTGGATTAGTCATGGAGAGGTTGATGGTACTGATGGTATATTTAATAACGTAGTTGTTGGTGAAAGTAGTAGGTCGATGAAAAATAGCGTTCAACGGCCTAGATACCATGAAATGGTTGCGGATGTTTTTGGGATACACTTCGATTTTGAAACCCATGAAAGTGTTGAAAAACCTCCGAACGAAGAGGCAAAATATTTTTATAAACAGTTAGAGGACGCTAGTCGTCCACTAAGGGAAGGGAGTATGCACTCTCAGTTGTCTGTTGCAATTAGATTATTAGGTATCAAATTATATAGCAATATTTCTCAAGCGGGAATGGATTCTTTCATTGGCCTTATAAGTGAACTAGTTGACCCAACTTTCAACATATCTGAAGATTTATATAAGGCTAAAAGATTGGTTTCTAAGGTAGGACTCTCGTCTATGAGAATCGATTGTTGTGAAGATAGTTGCATGTCGCATTACAAGGGTGATACAGATTTAGAAAGTTGTAAATTTTTTGAAAAACCTCGTTTTAAGCGGGTTTCCAGCGGGAAGAATGTTGCTGTGAACTCGATGCATTATTTACCTCTTATTCCTAGATTAAAGAGGTTGTACACATCGGTGAGTTCTGCTTCTCATATGATATGGAACTACAAAAATAGAAGACCACTCGGTGTTATGTGTCATCCTTCAAATGGGGAAGCTTGGAAGCATTTTGATAGGACGTATCCGGATTATGCTTGCGAACCGAGGAATGTTCGGTTGGGTTTTTGTGTTGATAGTTTCACACCATTTTCTGTTTCTACAACACCATATTCATGTTGACCGGTCTTTGTTACGCCATAAAATCTTTCGCCTGAAATGTGTATGACTAGTCCATATATTTTTTTAAATTGTGTTACTCCCGGTTCCCGCAATTGAAAGAGTTTGATTAATGTATATTTGCAACCTCTGATTGATGAGCTTAAATAGTTGTGGTGTGATGGAGTTGAGACATATGATATATCAACTAAGCAAAATTTCAACTTGCGTGCTAGCTTAATGTGGACCATTAATGATTTTCCTGTGTATGGAATGTCTGGGTGGATGACTGTTGGAAAATTAGCATGCCCTTACTCCATGCAAAATGGTTAGGCGTTCACTTTAAGACATGGCCGAAAGCAGTCATGGTTTGATTGTCATTGTCAGTTCTTGCCAGTTGATCATGAGTTTAGAAGGATGAAGAACACATTCAAAAAGAATACAGTTGAACATGATTTGCCACCTCCAGTTTTGTCCGGTGAGGAAATTTGGGAGAGGTTTCAGAACTTCACTAAAGTTACCGAGGCCCCACCTTCTAAATTTCCTAGATATGGTGTTACTCATAACTGGAAAAAACAGAGCATATTTTAGGAGTTTCCATATTGGAAAGATAATCTTCTCTGACACAATCTTGATGTCATGCATATTGAGAAGAACTATTTTGAAAATTTGTTCAACACAATAATGGATGATAAGAATAACTCAAAAGATAACCCGAAGGCTAGACTGACTTACAAGAATATTACAGGCGACCTGAATTATATTTTGTGATGACCTGATAGGTCATCTATTGTTTTAAAACAAAATTCTGTGTTTCGAGGCCTTAAACCCTTATTTTAGTCCTCCTCGATTTACGTGCATAGTTCGGCCATATTTTCAGAAAGCTTTTATGTTAAAAATTGAGAAAAATATGAAATTTTGCTTTGAAATCCATAGGAGTTGACTTCGGTAAATGTTTTGAGCAAACGGACCAAGATTCATGTTTTGATGGTCCTAGAGGTTGCGTTCGTGATTTGCGACATGGGCATATGCTAGGAATCGAATTCGAAAGTCCCTAGCACGAGATATCGGACTTCATTGAAATTTGAAAGTTAAAGACTTAATGAATATGAAATGTTTAACTAAAAGTTGACTTTTGGATATCGGGTCCGTATTTTGGTTCTGGAATGTGGTATAGGTCTCATACCATATTTATGACTTGTTTATGAAATTTGGTGAGAAACAGAGTTGGTTTGACGCAATTCGGACGTCTAGTTGTGAAAATAGAAGTTTCAAAGTTTTCTTGAAAATTTCATTTGATTTGGTGTTCAATTCATAGTTATAGGTGTTATTTTGGCGATTTGATCACGCGAGCAAGTTCGTATGATGTTTTGAGACTTATGTGCACTTTTGGTTTAAGGCCCGAGGGCTCGAGTGAGTTTCAGATAGGCTACAGAGTGAAATTGGAGTTAGAAATGTTGCTAGTATTTCAAATTCTGGTGCACGCCTCTGATCTTGCATTTGTGAGATCAGGCATCGCATTTGCGACCTTTGAGGGTTTTGCATTTGCGAGCTACTCATCATATTTGCGAAGAGTAGTTGGGCCACCTTATGTTCGTATTTGCGATATATACTTCGCATTTGCGATGGGGACTGGGGGGAGATTTTTTGCATTTGCGATCATGGGGTCGCATTTGCGATCAGGCTAGTTCACATTTGCTAACTATTCTTCGCATTTACGAAGTAAGCAGAAATGTGGAGAGCTTCACATTTGCGATGTTTTCTTCGCATCTGCGGGGTTCGCATATGCGACATCTGCAACTGATAAAAATGAGACTTACGCTGGATTTTTGGTTTATTCTTCAAATTTTCAAACCCAAGAACCCTAGAGGCGATTTTTCATAGAAATTTTCTTCCCCAAATCATTGGTGGGTGATTCTAAACTACTTTCTTTCAATCTTGCACTACTTTTCCCAAGATTTCAACCTAAAATCTAGAGTTTTCATGGTGGAAATTAGGGGGTTTTAGTAGAATTAGGGATTTTTAAAAAATAGGAATTTATACCTCAATTGAGGTCGGATTCTAAAAGAAATTACATAACCGGGATCGGGGGTGAATGAGTAATCGAGTTTTGGTCCAAATTTCAGGTTTGGACTAGGCAAGTCTGGGTGTTGACTTTTTCAATAATGACCTAAACTGAATTCTTTACAATCGTGGGTAGTTCCTAAGGCTTAATTTGAATTGTTTGGTTGGTAAATTGCTAGATTCTATTGGTTCGGAGGCTTTTTGCAAGGCAAAACAGTGGCTGAGCTTTGAGTTTGGTCTTTGGAGCGAGGTAAGTGTCATGTTTAACCTTGACTTGAGGGATTAGGACTTATTTGTCTATTTGCTACGTGCTTAGATGTTGGTCACAACGTATATGTGAGGTGACAAGTACTTACTCGTTGTTGTCGGGTTATAGCATGCGGGTTGGACTTGTTCTTTGTAATTGTTTCTTTCCTTGATCATATTATCCATTCTTAGACTAGTTAATTATTAAATTGACCGTTCTTATCATATTTATGAGCTTTGGTGATAATTGATTATGGATTCCAAGTTGAGATTGCTAATGTGGGATCGTTGTTGAAGTAAGGCTTAACTTATTGATAATATCTCCCTGTTTTTACTTGTTCATTGTTATGTGGTAAGAGAGAGTGTTAATGCACGAAAGATGATGTCGTGCCATATTGTGAGTGTTAATGCACGAAGAGTGATGTCGTGCCATATTGTGAGTATTAATGCACAAAGGGTGATACCGTGCCATGTTATGAGAGTTAATGCACGAAAGGTGATTGCCATTTCTATTGATTTATATGGTGAGGTTGAGAGTAAACGCACGAAGGGTGATGTCGTACACTTTCCTTTATTGTGTTTAATCATTTTCACTGGTTCAAGGCATGTTGACTGTTCTAGTTATCGTTCCTGCTGTGATTCTCTTATCTCGTATCCCCATCAGCATGTCCCCCTCCCGATATTAGTTGCATAGCTTCTATTTGTTGTTATTTTTGTGCATATATTGTTAAATGGCACAGGTTTATTATGTAGGTGTCTTGTCAGAGCCTCGTCACTACTTTGTCGAGTTTAGGCTCGACACTTACCAGTACATGGGGTCGATTGTATTGATACTACACACTGCACTTCTTAGCAGATTTTGGTACCGGCCCTAGCTGATCGTAGGGTTAGCAGCTGGACTTGCTCGTCAGGAGACCCAAGGTAGATCTACTAGCGTCCGCAGACCCTGGAGTCTCTTCCTAGTCTTATTATTTTATTGTTTCTTTTCTTTTAGGGCAGTGTATTTTCTTTCAGACTCTATTTGTAGTAAGTCATGGTAACTCGTGAGTTGTGACTCCAGATCCTAGATGTATCAAATATTATGGGGGCTATGTTATTTCGCAAATCCGTTTTAGCTTCTGTTTAGCTTAATTGTTTCTGTTATTAAAAATTGACTGAAGTTAACTTAAGAATCCTCTAACGTTGGCTTGCCTAGCAAGTGAAATGTTAAGCGTCATTACGGTCCCGAAAATGGGAATTCTGGGTCGTGACAAGTTGGTATTAGAGTACTAGGTTTCCTAGGTCTCACAATTCACAAGTAGACTTAGTAAAGTCTGGAGGATCTGTATAGAGATGTTTGTACTTATCTTCCAGAGGTTATGAAGTTTAGGAACAAATTTCACTTCTATTCTCCTCTATCATGCAATTTTGTTCTCTCATTTCTAATTTAGCTCTTGTACTCTTGATCTCCTGCAGATGGCGAGAACACGTACTGCATCTTCACCTGAGCATTAGCCAGATCCCCCAGTGGCAACTCCTACGAGGGGTAGAGATCGTGGTTGAGGTCGTGCCAGAAGTCGAGGCAGGGGCAGAGCTCGAGCAGCAGCATTAGCAGTGGAGCCTCAAGTGGAATTTGATGAGGAGGTTCTAGCCCAGACTGTTCCTATTGGACCATCTCAGGTCCCGGAGGGGTTTATTGCCACCCCTCTACTTCAGGAAGCCTTGGTCCATTTAGTGGGCCTTATAGAGAGTGTGGCACAGACCGACACATTCCCTATGGCACCAGCCATCTCTCATTCTAGGGGAGGAGCACAGACTCCCGCTACTCACACTCCATAGCATATGGCCCCCTAGTATCAGACTCCAGCATCTCAGCTAATTAGGGTAGTTTAGCTTATAGTTGTAGCACAGACCGGTTATGGACCAACTATGTCTTCTAAGGGCTTATTGAGATTGGACAAGTTCACCAAGCTCTTCTTAGTTCACTTCAGTGGTGAATCTTCTAAGGCCCCCATAGGATTATCTTGACCGCTGCCATGAGGTTCTGTGGAACATGGGGATAGTTGAGACCAATGGGGTCGATCTTGTTGTGTTCCAGATGATAGGGTCCACCAAGAGATGGTGGAAGGACTTTGTATCGACCAGACCACATGGGTCGCTTTCTCTTACATAGGACCAGTTCTCTCATATATTTCTTGAGGCGTTCCTTCCTGTCACATTGATATAGGACTAAGAAGGCAGTTCGAGCGTCTTCAGTAGGGTAGCATGTCTATCACTCAGTACGAGACCCGATTTGTGAATTTGGCCCGTGATGCTATTCTTCTGCTTCCAACCGAGAGAGAGAGAGGGTAAGGAGGTTTATTGAGGTACTTTCTCAGCCTATCAAGTTGCAGATGGCCAAGTAGACTGGAGAGAGATTTCTTTTCAGACGGTTGCCAATGTCGTCAGGCGAGTCGAGATGGTTCTAGCACATGGTGGAGGTCAGGGATCTAACAAGAGGTCTCGTCATTCTGGTGGATTCAGTAGTGCCTCATCTGGAGGCAGGGGTACTTTTTGTAGAGGCTAACCTCCCAGTCCATTTCATTCAGCGCTCCAGACATCCCACGATACTTTAGGTGGTCGTGGCTCTCATATGCCTTATTCTGATCAGCTAGCTTACAGTCACTGTCAGCTCCTATTGGTGCACCTCCACTTCAGAGTTTTCAAGGTGGTTACTCAGACCGACAGGGTTAGTTTCAGGGTCAACAGTCACAACAGCCGAGGTCTTGTTATACTTATGGTGATTCGAGACACATTACTAGATTTTGCCCTCGATTATTGAGCAGTTCTCAGAATCAGGGTTCTCATGCCATGGTCCTGACACCAGCTACTTCACCACCCGCTTAGCTAGGTAGGGTTCAGGGCAGCTAGAGGTAGAGTTCAGGACATTAGAGGTAGAGGTCAGGCCGCTAGAGGTGGAGTCAAGCCAGCCAGCACCCGTCCTCGAGATGTAGTTCGGAGTGGTGGGGCCCAGCCCCGATGCTATGCCTTTCTTGCAAGGCCTGAGGCTGAGTCATCTGACGTGGTTATCATAGGTACAATTTCAGTTTGTGGTAGAGATACTTCAGTTCTATTTGATCCGGGTTCTACTTATTTCTACGTGTCATCCTATTTTACTTCATATTTGGTTATGCCTCATGATTCTTTGAGTGCTCTTGTGTTTGTGTCCATGCCTATCGGAGATATTATCATTGTATATTGTGTTTATTGTTCGTGTGTGGTTACCACTGGAGTCTTGAGACTCGTGTAGATCTCCTACTTCTCGATACGGTTGATGTTGATGTCATCTTGGGTATAGATTGGTTGTCACCTTATCACGCTATATTGGATTGTCATGCCAAGATGCTGAACTTAGCCTTTCGGGGTTTCCTCGATTACAGTAGAGAGGGACTCTTGGCCATTCTACCAGCAGGGTCATCTCTTATGTGAAGGCTCGGCAGATGGTTGAGAAGGGGTGTCTAGCTTATTTGGCTTATGTCCGCGATTCTAGTGCAGAGGTTCCTTCCATGGATTCAATACCAGTTGTTCGTGAGTTTCAAGAGGTATTTCTTGCAGACCTGTCGGGGATGCCGCCTGAAAGATATATCGACTTCTTTATTGATTTGGATCCAGGCACTCAGCCTATTTCTATTCTGCCATACCGTATAGCCCCGCCAGAGTTGAAAGAATTGAAGGAGAAATTGTAAGATTTGCTTGGTAAGGGCTTCATTAGACCTAGTTTCTCACCCTAGGGTGCGCCGGTATTGTTTGTGAAGACGAAGGATGGATTGATAAGGATGTGCATAGATTATCAGCATTTGAACAAGGTCACCATCAAGAACAAGTATCCATTACCGAGGATTGATGACTTATTTGATCAGCTTCAGGGTGCCAAAGTGGTTTTGAAGATTGATTTGAGGTTTGGCTACCATCAGTTGAGGATTAGGGCATATGATGTCCCTAAGACAGCTTTTCGGACTCAGTATGGGCATTATGAGTTTCTAGTGATGTCATTTGGGCTAACAAATGCCCCAGCAACATTTATGGATTTGATGAACCGGGTGTTCAAGCCCTATTTGGATTCCTTTGTGATTGTGTTTATTGACAATATCTTGATCTACTCCCGCAGTCGAGAGGTGCATGAGCACCATCTTCGGATCGTTCTTCAGACTCTGAGAGACAACCAATTATATGCTAAGTTTTCAAAATGCGTGTTTTGGTTGAGCTCAGTCGCTTTTTTGGGGCACATTATGTCGGTAGAGGGTATTCAGGTAGACCCTAAGAAGATTGAGGTAGCTCAGAACTGGCCTACACCTACTTCATCTGTAGAGATCTGGAGTTTCTTGGGATTGGCATGTTATAATCATCGGTTTGTGGAGGGGTTGTCATCTACAAAAGCCCCATTGACCAGGTTGACCCAGAAGGGTGCCCCGTTCAGATGGTCGGACGAGTGTGAGATGAGCTTTCAGAAGGTCAAGACTATTGTAACGACTCGACCGGTCATTTTGAGCATTTATACTTCACTCGATTGTTTGAGGGCATGAGTAGCTCTGTATAATGTATTATGACTTATGTGAATCATCGATTTTGGTTTTCAGGTTATACGGAATTGATTTAGAAGAATGATTCTCTGCTAGAAGCTTTAAATTTTAAAGGGTTGACCAAGTTTGCCTTTTTAGTATTTGACCTCGGATTGGATTTTTGATGGTTCTGTTAGCTTTGTTGGGTGATTTTGGACTTAGGAGCGCATTCGAATTGCGATTTGGAGGTCCGTAGTAGAATTTGGCTTGAAATGGCGAAAGTTGAAATGTTGAAAAGTTTGACCGGGAGTGGAAATTTTGATATTGGGGTCGGATTCCTATTTCAGAAGTTGGAGCAGGTTCGTAACGTCAAATGTGACTTGTGTGCAAAATTTGAGGTGAATCGGACATGATTTGATAGGTTTCGGTATCGGTTGTGGAGGTTTGAAGTTTCAAAGTTTATTGATTTTGAATTGAGGTGTGATTCATGTTTTTAGCATTGTTTGATGTGACTTGAGGCCCCGAGTAATTCCACATTATGTTAAGGTACTTGTTGGTATATTTGAACGGGATCCCGAATGGCTCGGGTGAGTTTCGGGGCGAGTATTGAGCGAGTCCGGGTATTTTCGGCACTCTAATGTTGTTCCGGATCATTGGAAGTGCGGATCACACAATTCCATGTGTTGAGGCACATTTTAGAGTGTTCTAGCAGATGGAAAAGTGCAGAAGCAGACGAAAATGTACGGACCGCGGGGGAAAAGTACGGACCGCATAATTTTGTCTGCGGCCGCACTTCAGGGTGTTCTGTAGGTTCGTTGGTCCGACATCAGAAGATTATATCTTTTGATCCTCACGGAATTTTGAGATGATTCCGAAACAAAAGCCTTTGTGTCTAGTTTCCATAAAGGTAAAGAAATCATCATTTGGATATTTGTACAGAAAGTTATGGCCATTTTACTGAAGCGTGGTAGTGGAGAGGCTGTGAAGTGCGGCCGCACAATTTTTGTGCGACCGATGGACTAGGAAATGTGTGGACGCACTTAGAAATGTGCGAACGCACTTGGAAATGTGTAGACCGCACATTGGGAGGTCAGTGGGTGTACTATATAATCTAGGCCTAGGGTATTATTTTATTTTTGGACCTAGAGAGCTCGGTTTGTGGCAATTTTTCGTGGGTTTTTCAATAAATTCATCGGGGTAAGTGATTCTAACTTGGATTTGGTTAATATACATTGTATATCGTTGTTTTTATCATTTAATTAGTATTTTGAGATGAATATTGGGGTTTTAGCATAAAGTCTCATAGAGTAAATTTTGAGTATTGAACATCGATTCGGAGTCGGATTTGAGCGAAACTAGTATGGTTGGACTCGTAATTGAATGGGTTATCGGATTTTGTGAGTTTTGTTCGGTTCCGAGGCGCGGGCGCGGGTGTGATTTTTGGCCAGTTTTGGGTTTTGACTAAGGATTTGATCTTTATCATTTGGAATTATTTTCTTGGGCTTTATTTGATGTATTTGAGTTGCTTTTGGCTAGTTTTGAGCCTATCGAAGGCCGGTACGTGCGAGATAGCATTTTTGGAGCATCGCTTGGCTTGATCGGTATTGGAATTTGGCTTGTTTGAGGTAAGTAACTCTTCTAAACTTAGTGTTGAGGGTATAAAATCCCGAATTACGTGCTATGTGATTGATGATGAGATGACGCACATGCTAGGTGACGGGCGTGTGGGCATGCACTCGGTGAATTGTGACTCCGTTGTTTTCATGGCACTGTTTAGTGGCCCTATTTTGTTGATATCTGTGTTTTCGCCATGTGATCAAGTAACTGAGCTGTCAATCATGTTAGATATCATATTTAGGCTTTATGCTAATATTGTAAGGACCCATAGTGGTCGTCTCTTACTGCCATCCCACTGATTTCATTAATATTTGGTACTCAGTCATATTCATGCATTTGTGTCATTTCTCAGTCTCAGTTGTTGTTTATTGATACGTTATATCATTGTTGTCGGGCTAGTTTCATGACATTGTGAGCCCGTGAGTGAGACTGGAGAGATTGATTACTGAGTGAGATAGAGAGCCTGATTATGAGTTATAGTTATGGGATTGGGTTGTACGCAACAGCATGTTATATTGGTGTATGCCTGAATCTGGCTTATGATAGCGCTTGGGCTGTATGAGCCCCTCCGGAGTCTGTACACACCCTAGTAAGCGCGGTTGATTATATTGAAGGATGGATCTTCTCTGGACATGGATCTTGTCCGAAGCATTATATACCTAGAGATGGATCTTCTCCATTGGGCCGGATTGTCCTTCCTCGGTATTGAGTGACTAATGGTCAGTGATGTATATGTTCCGGGATGGACCTTCCCTGGGCAGTATGGGCCATATACGGTACCGAGTGGTTGAGCATGATGAGTGAAAAGTGTGAGGCAATGATATTGAGTACTCCGAATGTGTTAGTACATGATTCATCTCTGAGATACATGGCATAGGCATACACACATGACATACAGGAATAGAGATGCATTTTTCCTCATATTGTACGGTATCACGTCATTCATGAATTTTTTTACATGCATTGATATGTGGGCATAGGGAGGTATTTCACACTTGCTATTTGGAAAGAAAATGAAACATCTTATTTATTGTGAAAAGGATTTTTGGAAAAAATTATAGTTTTCAAACTATCTCATATTTTTCGACAATTTTGGTAAAGGATTTGGGTTTTCACTGTTATTCTTGAAAAGCGAAACTATTTTCGGAAAGTTGTAAAACACTGAGCATTTTGTTTTTGATTTACTTCCTTATTTATATTCTCTACATTGTTATGGATTGTTATTGGCTATTGGTGTTGGACCCGACCATGTTTCAACTCGTCACTACTTTTAACCTAAGGATAGGTTTGTTACTTACCAGTACATGGGGTCGGTTGTACTGATACTACACTTTTGCACATTGCATGTGAATGTTGGTTGCTGAGGTTGCTGTGTTTAATGGGAGCTGGATTTGAAGATGAACCTGCATTTCTATTGTAGCTGCCTCTTGTTCATGGTAGCCTTATATTTATAAAACTCTGTTTATGTACTTTTCAAACAGAAGATGTATTTTCTTCATATCAGCTTTGTAAATTCTATTCTTAAAAGCTCATGATTTATACTACCAGTCCTTGGGAAAGTGTATAAGATTTATATTAATTCTCTTGTTTAAATTGTCATGTTAAATATTATTAGAATTGGGTAGTGTAGTTGGCTTACCTAGCGAGTTTGGTTAGGTTCCATCACGACTAGTGGATTTTGGGTCGTGACATATTGGTATAAGAGCTCTAGGTTCATAGGTTCTACAACTCATGAGCAAGTGCCTAGTAAAGTCTTGCAGATCGGTATGATGACGTCCATACCTATCTTCGAGAGGCTACAGGGAATTTAGGATATACTTCCCATCTTTCTTTCCTTATCGTGCGGCATCGATTCAGCTTGAAGCGTAATCTTTTGAATTTCCTTACACGCATTCGTATGCGCACATGAGCACTCGGTATCAGTTGTGCATCGACGGCTTATGATTCTAGGGAGAAGGTACGAGATGTGATTTTAGTATGCTGATGATGGGCCAGTCTGGAGGACTTGAGGCCGGGTTTGTACTGTAGCTTGAGCACAGCAATGTTGATTGTGTGAGCATGTGCTTTTGGACTTATATGTCTAGTAGTGTCCCTATGAGTGGAATTTGTGACTAGATAAGTGGTCAGAATTCTATATGATGAGTATGATATGATTATGGGTGTGTTCAGATAGATTGAATATGACGAAAAGAGTTTGATTGAGATGTAAATTGGGTGCTTGATTTGCGTATAATCTCGAGTTATGGGTGTGTTGAAGGATCTTTTCATATTGTTTAGTTGAGGAGTGAAGTAGATTTTCATGTCATTATATGAGTTCAGACTCAGGAAGATTAAGTGATTGCGTAATAGCTATCACTGTGGAAGGGTATAAAGAGATGTTAGTTTGAGGCGAAGCAGGTGGGTTATCTCCTGCAGGGTGTCCTAAGGTTTGTGTGATCCCTATGTTGTTTTGTAGCGAGTTCTCTTTTACCAGTGAATTATATGTTGCAATTAGAGTTTGGATCACTTGTGAGAGTTGGCTTGACTGTTACAAGGGCGAATGCGAGATTTGTAGATGATTTGAGATATTAAACGATTTGTGATACATGAGCTTAGGAAGGATTTAGTTAAATCCTATTGCGGTATTATACCAGTATGGGGGTGGCTATTGTAAGTTATTAGATGCTTTATTCCTTGGCTTTGAGCCAAGTGGGGGAGTCTGCTATCGACGGGGTGATTGCACGGTTATGTGTTGTATGGGTTTTGGTTTGAGGTATACTTGTGAATAAGTTATGTTCTGCAGAGGGTAAGATCGAGGATGACTCGAGTAAAGGAATTTCTGGATACGGGTTGTATTATGCTTTGAGGGTATATGGGATATATTGAATGATTGAGCTATTATTCATAAGGGATGTAGTGTGCATGAAGTAGGGGTTCACTCGGTTGCTTGGGAGCATAGATTACTTACTTCGGTGTTGTTGTGCTAATGGGGCACATGTCATTTGGTCTGCTTGGTCAGTTTAATTGAGATTTGAGTAGAGTGGAAGACTCTCGAGAATGGTTCTAAGGAATTTAAGATTTATATGTGGCAATTGAGAATTTTGTGGATTTGCATATGGCTAGAATCTGAGAGTTACATTAGATGGTGTCGAGACTCATAGTATTTCTATATCATTATGGATTCTACATTTCAGTATTATGAAGGAAAAAGGAACAACTTTAAATTCACAGAAGGTCTCTTCAGAGTGGGTATCCCGGTTGTGGTACTTTTGGGGTGCTTAAGAGAGCATTTAGTGGATTATGAGCCTTAGGGTAGTGTGGTCTTATGCTAGGGTCTCATGGGGCAAGTTTTGGTTAAGGATAGCATTGTTCTAGCGAGGAGAAGTATCAATTTTAAAGCAATTCGGGAAGAGGACAACTTGGTAGTAGGTTGGGTCAACATAGTAATGGATGTAATCGGTTCCTTGGGCACTTACGATGTGGCTAGTCTCTACAGGTGTCTTGTGGTAATGCTCTTGGGTTTTTGGTGACCTGCATGGCTTGGTTGAGTTAGAGAGATTAAGTTCTGATGGCTTGACTATTGGTACCCAATTTTTCCCCAAAAATTTTAAAAATTGCATATATACCTTCAAAATCATGCATTAATAGCAATTGGTATTTTTCTATAATTTTTCTATATTTTTATTAATTTATCCAGCATTTTATTCCCAATAAATAATTACAAAATGGCATTTCAGATGATTTCAAAAGCATCTTTTGATTTAACTTATTATTTATGGTCCTATTTGAACTAAATTATTTCATAATTGGCCAAATAGCATCTTTTGGCTATAATTGCAATAACTTTGCAATTCTAGCCCAATCATATGATTTTATACTATTTTTGATCGAAAATTAATCATTTATATTTTTAAATACTAAGTAATCATTTTTAACTTTTTTCTATGCATGAAATTTATTTTGTACAATTATCAGCTATTTTTATAAATTATTTTACTCAATTTAATTGGGTATTTAATAAATAGCCCCACTTTATTTCAATTATAATCTAATTAAACCAGCCCCAAACCCCAATCAAATCAACCCAAGACCCAGGCCCAAACCTAAATCCTACCCGACCCAATTCCGCCCAAATCCTGGTCGTTGATCATTTTTTATCAACGGTCCAGGTACATTCCTTCCTTAATTAACCTAATAGACTACCCCCCCCCAACCCTCATTTTCTCTCTTTCACTCTAATGTTACACTCTCGCATTCTCTCTTAAGCCCTCTGCTAAACCTAAGCTTCTACTCGCCGGCCAGTGGCTCGTTGGTATCAATGGTGGTTCTACCACAACCCCTAGCCTCCATGGCTCCCTCACATGTCGGCTCTTTGCTACCTTAAGGCTCCCAAGGGAACCAGAAGGCGGTTCGCTCACCTCTCATGGTTTCTATGTCGTTCTCAGGCCACCCTTGGCCCGTCTGAGTAAGATTTATCTATTTTCCAGCTAGATCTATGGCCTCTAAGCTGGAATCTCTCCATCTCTGGGTTCTCTCTCTCTCTCTGAAACCCTAACTCCTCTCTTGACTTTTTAGATCTACCACATATCTGAGTATATTTTGAGTTATCTTCACTATTTTACTGATAATCTTTTCGATTTTTCAAAAAACGCCTCTTCATCTTCGAAACTAGGGTCTCTTAACCCCTTTTCAAATGACTTTCCCTCTGATTTTTAGTATTATTCTATGATTTCTACCATGTTTAAGCGGTTTATTTAAGTTTTTCCTTTTATCTGATTCATCTTATTGAAAACCCTAATCATTTTGGTTTTAATCCGGGGTTCTGAAAATGTCTTTGCTTATCTGATTTGTATGTATACATGTTTCTCATGCATATGTTCGGAGATTCTATGATCTTCTACCTCCTTGTGCTCGTTAGGGTTTCTGATTTTGCCTCTCCCGCCTATATTGTGTTTACTTTGTTCGTTGACAAAAATTTGTGGTAATTTCCTCTAATCAGTACTATTTCTAGTTAAATCCCTGATCTCTTGTGATTAATACCTTTTACTGATTTCCTGTGATTGATACCCTTACTGATTTCCAACCTTTAAATCATTTTCTTTCCTTATTACGTGATTGACTATGTTGTTGGTTGATTCTTATGCTATTTCCTTAATTAGAACCTTATGAACTTAGCCCTAATTGTTTACCTTGTACCTACTGTATTCGAAGTCTGTCCTTATTGGTCGTACATTGACTTCTTTCCTTATTTGTTATTTAACTCCTTAATTAAAGGGAAGCACTTACACTGATTTAATTCTAATTAGTACGTAGTTCCATAACTATTGCTAAACTATGATTCTTGCCTTATTTTCTACCTGTTTTCAAACTATAAGTACCCTGCTCTTTCATTAACATAACACACGAACACATTAGTTCAAACTCTCACACTCCAAACTTTTCTGCTCTCTTTCCTTGGCTACTTGCTCTTATTCTGGATTAGCCGGCTGCAAGCCAAGGCTAATTATTGTGATCTTCTATTCTTCACTTTGTGTTTACCATCTCTTTACTGTATGTTCTGATTTCAATTCAAGTCCCAAAACCAATATGTTTCTTTTACTACTTCATTTTATCATGTTTTCTGATTTGTTTCTATCTATGGTTCTGTTGTTCAATGTGTAATTAACATGTTTACAGTATTGCTTCATCTAGCATGCTAGTCTAACCCTCTCAGGGCATCTCAGAACATGTTATACTACCCTGGTAGTATGTTTCAATATGACTCTACCCGGTTTTGAATACTTGTCTACTTGTTATCTAGTTTGCATGTCTGATTCTATGATTGTTTCTGAAATCCTTACTGTTTTGGTATCACTGACTATTCCCTAATCCCATAAACCCCCATAAGAACTGCTATGTTCCTGTAACTATGTGTTTACCTATATAACCTATGTGTCCCCTAAATCCCTTTACCCCTGTTTGTGGTTGTAGAACCTGCCTTGGTTCCTTGTTCTTTACCTGTGCGTGAACATGTTTTAGGTGATATGTTTGGACTGTTTCTTATTACTCTACTCTCTTTCCAAAATTGTTTCTGTTGCCTTTTGCAAAACTATTTCAAAAAAGTCCCCTTTCAAACTGTTTCCCTGCTGAAATCTTTTCGAGCACTTTCACATCTACTCTTAGGTTTTAAGTTCTGCCCCTATAATGTGTGAATGCTTAGGGATCCCTATGATATCCCTCTGAACTTTGATACATTAGAGTTGGCCCTTCCATACTGCACTTACTCAACTATGACTATGAAATCTGGATGTGAGCACTGCCGGGATCCCTTGAAGTCCTTAGGGAACTATGGCACACCCGGATTATGTTAAAGGATATGAGGCAATCTGGCATTGGAAACTTTGGAAATCGGGGCCTATTTAGAGGCTCCCTATAGAGTAACTTCTTATTTTTCTTATCTACTTATGTAATTCATTCGATATTGGCATGTAATAATTTGTAAATGAATATTGGGGTTGGATAGTGAAAAGTGGAGGGTAGTCATATATGTATTCAATATCAATGGGTAGAAAACATGCTTTAGGTTTATATTCTCATGTATGTGCATTAGAACTCATGTTTAGCACCAATACATGCAAAGCATATCATGCATTAGATACCATGCTCCTAGGTTTCAGGTACACTGCTTTCAGCATCTCATTTTGCATTCTTGCTTTCACTTAGAAATCCTGTTTCTAGGCATTAAAACAAAACTGCTACTCCTGCACATTTGACTGCATGCTCTACAATGTTATAACCATTTTATGCATTTAGAAATCCTGCTTTAGGACATTCTGCATAATAGAAATCATGTTTTAGGAATCCCGCGTATCCTGTAATCATTCTGCATTTATACGTGCATATTAGATATCATGCTTTAGGATCTCATTTGTACTTGCTTAGTAACACCTAGTGTAAACTACTGATTACGAAAGATGTAAAAACAACTCCACATTTGATTATCCTATTTTAAATAAACTGGTAATAATTCCTGTATTTTATAACACTTAGAACATTATGCTTTTTAGGTAAAATAAATCCTCCATTGTTCTAATGACTCTGTAACTATTGTGCATTATCCTAAGCCTAGGCAAGCCTTAGGTATTCAACTCCTATAAGACTGGAAACTGCCTCCTTGTGTTTATTGCATTATGATTAATAGGCTTTAAAATCAGTAGGCGAACTGATTAGGGCCCCTGCTTCTGGGTTTATAAAATAAACTGCCTATCTTGTATGTTTTTGATATTCACTTAGACATCATGCCTTAGGATCCTATTTATTAATATGACCCTTATTTGTGTTTGGGTCGTGTTGTTACTTGCCTTATCTGTGGAGGTAAAACTTAGCCTCTTATTTGCTCATTTCTGCTTTTATTCGCTAAGAGTCATATGTGTTCTCGCTTGTCGCCTTAGTATTTTATTCTATAAACATTAGAGGTCTATTTAGAACTGCCTATAGGTAGAGGTACTAATTTCCTCCAGGAGCATTAAGAAGGGACGGGTAATAGAACGCAATAGAGATTGCTAACCAACACTCGCTTTAACAACCGCTAAGGGGTGGGAAGGGTAGATATGGGATATGATGACTATGCACTAATGTCACGTGTATTCCCTTATTGAGAAGTGTTTACCGGACATTGGGGGGTGATCCTGTAGGCTAGCCAACCTAGGACCCCTCCTTTCCCAAATTCCTTTTGTTTAAAACTTTGTTTTATATGTACACAACTTATTCAAATCCTTTGTCGTATTGCTTGAGTCATAATGTACAACGTGCTTTATCTGTAATTATTCATTTCAAGTGCTTATTCATTGAATGACTAATTCATAAGTATTAGTTCGGTCGGGACCCACAGTTGTAGACTGAGAGGGGTGCCTAATACCTTCCCCTCAAGGTTATTTCGAGCCCTTACCCTAAATCTTTGTTAATGCAAACCAATCCAAGAGTTAATCGCTCTAGGTGCCCTAATGCACCTTAATCCGTTAGGTGGCGACTCTTCAAATACCCAATTCTCAAAAGGAAATAAGTTACTACCCCCATGTAATGTCGAAACCCGGACCTTCTCTCCGCGGAGGGGAAAAAGGGGGCAGACAGCATGGCGACTCTGCTGGGGATATTTTTAGGCTCTTACCATAACGAACTTGTTTTTATGAATTAGTCCAAGCATGCTTTATCATGTACCTTTTCCCCTTGTTTTCATTTAACTGTCTATTTTCTTTTAAGCATTTATGATTCTTTATCCCTGAAACTAACTTGTCCTTTTGTTTCTTTTTCCTGTAACTGTATTTCAATTATTTAAATATCGTATTTATTTTTTCTATGTGCAAATACTTGACTACATATTATTAATTGCTGCATAAATCATGCTCCATATCATATTCCACTCATGCGTATTAAATCATATAGCAACACTTTAATGAGTGGTTGTGCTCTTTCTATTTATTACCCTTAAATTCGAAAAGGCTTATTTGCAGTAAAACCAATCGATCAGTGGTGCAGTCGATGGTTCTATGCCTTCCGACCCCCCTCAAGTGATCTACTTGAGGGTACCAGTTTAAAACCCAATAGTAGCCTTACTCTAATCAAAATTATGCATGCATCATGGTCAAAACTAATCAGATCATTTATGTTATCCACATAATAATCCTTTAAGATAAGCCTTATCCAAAGTCCACTGTGGTTTTCATAATCCCAACGGCCACAACCACATTCTGTGCATTAATTTGGAGAACTAAATACTGATATACTATTCGTAAATGCATAAATAGTTGAGTTTGGTGGGGGTAAGGCCTAACCCTTTTGTTTTGTAGAAAATGAGGCATGAGGTCCCCAGATTCGGTATGGTTACCAATATCTCACCATTGCTGCTAGATTGGTGGAAGGACCTTTCCTCAAGTGACAAGAAACATGTGAGAAAGTGTTTGGGTAACTTGTCTTTCTTGCTAGATATTGAGCCAAACAACAAATTGATCGAAGCTGGCACTTTATTATGGGATAGTGAAAAGGCTTTGTTTTGTTTCGACGGCATAGAAATGACACCACTTCTAGAAGAAATTGGAGGGATTGCGGGGTTGACTTGGAATAGTCCCGGGTTATTGGTACCAGAAACCGTACTAGCAAGGGATTTTTAAAAATGATGGGGCTGAAGAAGAATGTCGACCTAGTGTGCTTGAAGGAGTCTTATATACCTTTCGAATACATGTATGAGAGTTATGTCCATAGCAAGTCTTTCCGTACCTACCATGATAAGATCTCTCTCACTTCTCTGGGTCACATCCACCGCAGAGTGTTCGTATTCTTTGTATGCTTCTTAGGCTTGATAGTGTTCCCAATAAAAAGGGGAAGAATCCATACTAGGTTGGTCATGGTCTCCAAGACTGTAATGGAAGGGATTAATGGACAGACATATACCATAGTTGCCATGATCTTAGCTGACATCTGCAGGGCTCTTGGAGCGATGTCAAAGAGGGGTCAAGCATTTCGAGGGTTGTAACTTGTTGCTGCAGTTGTGGTTGTTGGAGCATTTCCAAAAGGGTCACTATCACCAAGAATTTCCACGAAGGGCTTGGAACGACCATATTTCCTTCCATTACCCCAAGCAGATGACTTATATTCCAGACAGGTTTCAGCCGGAAACTACTAAAGAATGGGTAGAGTTCTTCGACAATCTAACCGATGAGCAAGTTCAATGAATGTTTGAATGGTTCCCGATAGAGTAACTCATCATCAGATTCAGAGACGCTCCTCACTTGGTACCGATTGGGTTGAGAACGATATACCCTTATGTCCCTATCCGAGTTATGAGGCAAGTTGGCAGGAAACATGTTGTACCTAGAGTTGCCAAGATGAGTCATTTCAAGGCAGACTTTCAAGATGATGACATCCCTTTCAAGTGTCAAGCTCAGAACATGTGGAACTGCAAATTCATTGTGGAAAAGAACACCGTTGATCCAGACATGTATCATGCGGGGTATGAGTCTCTCTACCCAGCATGGCTAGAAGACAATCTAAAGGGAATGGTGATATCGGGAGCTGGTCGAGGGAATAGAGTCATAGACGAAGAAGCTGAAGCTCAAGTCAAATACAACAGGCTGCGCAAGAGGGTCCACGACTCTGAGAATGAGCACCGAGAAATACATGAGAAGAATGCGAGGCTGATTGAAGAATGGAAAGAAATGGCATTAACTTCCAACAAGAAATTGAAATATCTGGAGCGAGGAATAGTGGAGTGGGAAGGTAAAGTCATAAAGAGGATCGAAGATTGCCAGAATGTTGAAGGAGCTGAAGGATGACATCTTGCCAGAGCCTACTTGCTGTTGGGATTGCACGAGCAGGGCGATCTATATGATGCAGTCCGGAAGATCGAATCTGGGTAAGGTCCTTCTGGGACAAAATAGGCTAGATTTATTTGCTTTTTTCCTAAAATGTAATAAGGCCAAGTTCCATTAGTGACTTATTTTTATTGTCTTAGTGTCGTTTTGGGATTCATCTATTTTTATATTATGAAATGAAGCATTTATTGGCATTTAAAGTTCTCCAAACTTAATTGTCGCTAGGCCTACCTCAAGCACAACGAGGTTCCCAAATTAAGACGCAAATTTATATTTCCGCAATATGTGTTTAAATACTGCAAGAATTTTAGGATCCTCACTGACTTGTTACCTTTTTGTTTTTCCTTATTTTCATTATTCCCATCCCCTTAGGTTGGTTCACTCATACTGGCCTCATCAGCGTATCATATCAGATCTAGAGGCCCTCCACCTCCTCCTCTTCCAAGAAACACAAAAGGCAAAGGAAAACCAAAAATGGATGACTTAAGTGGTATCTGAAAGGAGATATTGAGAACGCAAAAACCTCCGATGGTCGTAGTACTCCGACCCCAAATGATCTAGTCTTGAGACTGGAACAAAAGATATTGGAATTGCAAGGAGAACTTGAGTAGGTTCGCAACTTGACAAACTTGTCACTAACCCTAAATGTCCTCGACATCCACCAATAGAACACAAAGAACCCAGCACCTCCTCAGAATACACAAAACCAACATCCACAAAATCCTCCAGCACCAAATCAATATGCAACTCCACCCCAAAATCTCAATCCATTGCCAATACCAACTCCGCCACAATATCACCATCAACCAATTCAGTACCCACCAATCACCACTTACCACACTCCCCAAAACACACCACAACACATTCCCGCTCCCTAAAACTCCACCAATGACCATCACTACACTCAAGTCCCTGGCACCCATCAAAGCAACCCTATATACGTAGAAATTGTACCTCACTCCATCCAACATGTCTCTTATACACCAGAATCCTCCGAAAAGGACCTACTCATTAAAAACATGACTGAAGAACTCAAGAAGTTGACAAGCCGAGTCCAAGGTGTCGAAGGCGGCAAAGAAATAGAAGGTTTGAATTATGAAGACCTATGCATACAACCAGATGTATAACTGCCAGAGGGGTACAAACCTCCCAAGTTCGAGATGTTCGACGGCACATGTGATCCCAGGGTTCATCTAAGGACCTATTGTGACAAGCTTGTCGGGGTTGGGAAAGATGAAAAGATCCGGATGAAGCTCTTTATGAGGAGCCTTAGTGGGGATGATTTGTCCTCGTATATCATCCAAGATCCCAATAAATGGTCCAATTGGGTAGGTATGGCGTCAGATTTCATGGACCGGTTCAAGTTCAACACAGAGAACACACCGGATGTTTTCTACATTCAAAATCTTAAGAAGAAACCTACTGAAACTTTTTGTGAGTATGCTACTCGTTGGAGGTCGGAAGCAGCCAAGGTCAGGCCATCTTTGGACGAAGAACAGATGAATAATTTCTTCGTCAGAGCATAGGATGCAATATTATGAAAGTTTGATGGTTATTGAAAATTACAAATTCTCTGATATCATCAAAATCGGAGAAAGAATTTAGGAAGAAATCAAAAGCGGGATGGTAACGAATTTTGAGGCACTACAAGCCACAAATAAAGTATTACAATCAGGTGGCATATCGAAAAAGAGAGACGTTAGGGCAGTAACCTGCACACATATATCAAACACCTCCATATCAAAAACCTCCACCCACATATCAAACACCTCCACCCACATATCAAACACCTCCGCCCACATACCAAGCATCATCACCTACATATCAACCTTCATCTCCCAGATATTCCCAACTAGCCACTGTCCATCACACTTATAACTCCCAACCAGACCACTTCCAATCACCACCAGCTCACCAAAACTATCCAAGACCAAGACCCAACTTCGACCGCAAGCCACCCAGATAATACACCGACATTGCTGAGCCCATCGACCAATTGTATGAAAGGTTGAAAGTTGTGGGTTACATCACTCATGTTCTCACTGTGGCATTAAAAAATACATCCCAATATGTCAATCTAAACAAACCTTGTGCGTACCATTCCGGTATGAAAGGGCACACCACTGCTAAGTGCTGAACATTGAAGGATAAGATCCAGACGCTAATTGACAACAAGGTCATACAGGTGAAAGAAGCCGCACCTAATGTCCACAACAATCCCATCCCTGATCACGGAGGTGATGGTGTACATGTGATAGAGACAAATGAAGAATGGGACCCTGAGGGGTCGATCGGGCTTATCCGTGAAGGCGATGACTTTAAAGTTGTAGTCACATTTACTCCTATTGTGGTACAGACTCAGTCACAGATCGAGATTGAGGTAACTACATCAATTCCATTCGAGGTAGAGGTGGCTCCGCCTGCAGCCACCCCCAATACATTTGAAGCAGAAGTAGTCACACCTTTCATTGTGACAGTATCAACCATACCTCTATTCAACTCAAAGGCAATACCCTGTGATTATGTTGCCGAGGCTCGGCAAAAAGGGAAGGCCAGGGTAGAGGAATCTGATGTTGCACAAGAAATGACTAGAACCGGAAGAGTCTATACACTGGAACATTTGGGAGGATCAAGTAAGGATGCCACTACTAGGCAGCCTATCATTGAGACCGGGCCAGATGACCTGTGGAGGAAAGTACAGGCAAAGGAGTATTCTATTGTTGACCATCTGAACAAAATCCTTGCTCAAATATCTTTCCTGTCACTATTGGAGAATTCAGAGGCACACAAAAACGCTTTAATGAAAGTGCTGAGCGAGGCTTATGTACCCAATAACATCACTGGCGGAGAAATGTCCAACATGGTTGGGCAGGTACTAGAGAGTCATAATATCATCTTCCACGAAGATGAGCTACCACCTAAGGGGTTGAATCACAATCAAGCATTGCATATTACGGAGCAATTAGAAGACAAGTTCATTGTCAGGGTCCTGGTTGATAAAGCTTCAAGCCTAAATATTTGTCCATTGGACACTCTGAAAATGTTGGACAAAGGTTTCCATGAAATATGGGTAGGAAGCATGCATGTGAAAGCTTTTTATGGGTCCTAGAGAGCCACGATCGGGGAAATCAACCTTTGCTTACAGATGGGGCAAACTTGGTTTGACATTGAATTTCAGGTACTCGACATACCAGCCTCATAAAACCTTCTGTTGGGCCAACCATGGATTCATGTCGCCGGTGTCGTACCTTCCACACTACATCAAACCGTGAAATTCGAATGGAATTGTCAGGAGGTGATCATTCACGGAGATGGGAGTAACCCCATTTACACTAGTCAAACCATCCTGGCTATTAGACATAGAAGAAGGCTAGGAGTGGAAACCTATCATCACATTGAACGTGTCAATGCCGTCGAGAAGGATAATTGGTGGAGTAACAAAATAGAAAGCATACTAGCATGATCTGGATATGAACCTGGCAAAGGGTTGGGAAAGAACCTTCAAGGTATCACTAAACCAATACAACTGAAAAATTATGGTACCACCTTTGGGCTCGGATACCAGTACACATGGCAAGAGTATATGTCACGACCCAAACTGGAGGGCTATGACTAGCACCCGGCCATACTTGTCGAGCACCAACGTACATTTTATCTAACCTTCTTTATTATCTTTTAGGGCTGATGAGATCAATATAAATGGTAGACATGGATCATGGACAACCAACCATAAAATATAATGGCATGAACATACATAACATGGGATGACCAGACAATCAAGAAACTATATATATATGGTACGAGCTACCACGCTACCATGAAAGACTATACAACAAAAACCAGCCGACAAGGCATACCAAACTATACATGAGTCGACACCTGTCTATGAGCCTCTAAAGGAACATAAGTGCTGCAACATAGCCGGAACAGGGCCCCGACATACCCATAATGTCTATAACAAAAATGCATACCAAGACCACTGCAAGTCCGAAGAAGGGATCTCGCCAATCACCGCTGAACTAGACTGCCTACTATGGTGGGGGAGCTGCGCCTGCCTGTATATCAGGACCTGCAGCACGACATGCAACGTCCACAAACAAAAGGACATCAGTACGAATAAAGTACTGAGCATGTAAGGCAGGGAACCATAAATACGAACAGTAATGTAAGCAGGGATAGAGAATATACAAATTGGAACATCTGAGTACCTCTGAGGGCTACTGACATGAAATGCATGATACATATATATATATACATAAACTTTTAAAACATATCCCTTTGTGGGCATCATCATCATCATATCGTACCCAGCCATAATAGTCTTGGTAAAAACGTACCCGGCCATCATAAGGCTCGGTAGAATCGTACCCGGCCACATGGAGCTCGGTAAAACCCAACTGATCAGTGGTTGCACAATAGGTGTCGTACCCGGCCAACTATAGCGTGGCTCGGTAGAGTAAAATAGATACATATATATAATGCATGCTCGACTCATGGAATCACATTCTAAACCTTTCGGAGTGACGTAAGGTCGGTATCCTCTGTACACGTTATTAGGACTAAATCTTCACTATGAACCTTATAAGAATCAGGAAGTACCAACAACATTGATAACATAAGAATAATAGAAGCAACATTAACATCAATCGTTCCGTAAGAGGGAAAACAATGTAAGTACTGCTAGCTTCTAAGAGTAGAGTATCTTTGGAAGCTCGTTCATTGCATTATGTACAATCGGAGTCGTGCAAAAGAAGGAAAGGTATAGCCTCACATACCTTGTATATACTTCCCCAATCACAAGCTATGCAATTGTCACAACTCCTTAGTCTACAATAAGAGAAATGATACTATCGTTATCATTTAAGCGTCATAACTATGATGTATCGACCACAACCTATTTTACGTTGAAACGGACAGCACCTCCCCTATATATATGAATTCACACCATTTAAAACAATCACCAAACATCCCAAACAACATCAATAATTAACATATTGAGCCTCCCAAAATAGTCCACGCACAGCCTAATCACTTCATACATACGACGACCACCGTAGACGTGTCAAACAACCCGGAAATGTTACGAATAACTATCAGCCCACAACCCTACATATATAAGGTGTTTCTACACACCCTTCCTCCTCCAAAACTCCACAAAATAGTAGTAAAATACGCAGCCCAATAGCAATGCAAAACAGTCCACAAAACAATAACATTACTACCAAGCCTTTCGATATATATTTCACAAGTTCTAGCTTCAATGGCTTAGCCGCAACTTGGATAATCTTAAATACATATAGAGTAAGAGGTTACTTACCTTTATACAGAAATAACAACTCCAATTTGACCTTAAATTTCCATGAAATATCCCTCCAATGCTGCCACAACAACAAAAAAATGAAACTAGCGATCAATTAGTGTTTTTTGGCACTAGAATCACTTTAGAAGGGTTGAAATCACCTAGGATTGATATTACAAACATGAGGGAGTATTTACAGAATATAAACCCTTTAAAACAACCTCCCACGCGAGCTGGAACAACACAAAAATGAGCAACAACAAGAAGAACAAGAGACTTACTAGCGCCACGGAATTCCCGACACTTGATTTGTGTGGTTTGCCCTTTTTTGGGTCTTGAATATTGAGAGAACCTTGAGAGGATGTTCATAGGGTTCTAAGGTCTGAAAATAGTGAAAATAAATGACTTAAAACGGGTTGGAGGCATCCTATATAGGTCCAAATATCTTAAACCGCCTTAGTGGGCCCCATAGAGAGGTGCTTGGCGCAGTCTCGCGAAAATGCGAATATCTCTCTACTCCGAGATCGTATAGATGAACGGTTTAATGCGTTGGAAACTAGACTCATAGATCTTTAATTGTGTTGGTAGATAACCCTGTAATTCCTTGTAAATTAGGAGAAAATCTTAGAAACATTTTACCTAATGTTTAAGTAAAATTATGAACCTAAGTTGCGACAACTTTTGTCGACTTTTGTTTCATAACTCGTTTGACTTCAAGACTTATGATACGGATATTATATGATTAAAATACCTTAATACATGACCTCTTGAGTGTATTAAGCACCGCTAGATTTACCTGAAAATATGAGTTACAACATCCTTGATTCGTTTAACTTCTAATACTTGTAAATCACCCTTGTATCACTTAAGACCAATAGGATTAACTTCTTATCATCTCAAAGGTAATTCCTTCTTGAATTTATGTTAACTAATATATGGCATGAACTAACGCGTGTGGATATGGATTGTAACAGTATAGAAATTGGTCACCTCCATGGCGTGGACCGTACTACCCTCTCGAGCAACCAGTGCCACATTTGGAACAAAATTTTCACCAAACTGACGCGATATGGGGGACTACAGAAGAAGAAGCACTAGCAGGGTTGAAGAATTTGTTCTTGGAGGATGAGGAAGAAGGCCTCACCATTCAGACCATAAAGAAGGGAGTTATTCTCAAGAATTGGACAGCTACACCATCCCGAGCCCGTCGAGTCCCTGGGTAGCTTGGCATATTTTAGTTCTATAGCCATTCTAGGCATTTAAGATTTCCAGTAATTTGTTTTAAAGATTTACTTTTGTCAAAATAAACGCTCGACTCCTTGAGCCATACTTGTCTAGATGATTTTTTGGTTTTAATCAAATGCATTTACTCTTTATTATTTACTACTATCTTTGCACTTTTCCTTTCTACAACATTATTATTATATTACTTTTTCTGATGAACCAGTGACTGTGACATATAATGAGGCAACGTAACATGAGAATAGTGATTCATATGAAGAAGATGAGATACCCGAGGAAATTGTCAGGGAGGTTGAAAACTTTGAGAATAAGTCTAAGTCCAATCTGAACGAGATCGAAGCAGTAAATTTGGGAGATGCCGAGACCGTCAAGGAGACTTGCATCAACATTCACTTGTCACCAACAGAGAAGGAAGAGTACATTTTCTTCCTAAAAGAGTATGAGGATATTTTCGCATGGTCATATGATGACATGACCAGTTTGAGCACGTCCATAGTGGATCATAAGCTGCCTACTAATTGCCTAATTGGAATACCGTACTATGGTTCACACATCAACCGGGGCAACTCCCTACATGCTGGTTTACAATACTGAAGTTGTCATCCCAGCCGAAGTAGAGATTCTTTCTTTGAGAGTCATACAGGAAGCTGAACTCAGCGATGCAGAATGGATAAGGAGTCACTATGAACAATTGGCCTTCATCGATGGAAAGAGGATGAATGTAGTGTGCCACGGCCAACTTTATCAAAACAAAATGTCCAGAGCTTTCAACAAAAGGGTCAAACCAAGGCAATTTGCACCAGGTCAGTTGGTGCTGAAGAAGATCTTCCCACATCAAGATGAAGCCAAAGGGAAATTCTCCCCCAACTGGCAAGGTCCGTACATGGTTCATAGGGTGCTAACAGGAGGAGCACTCATACTTGCAGAAATGGATGGAGAAATTTGGTCAAAACCAATCAATTCAGACGCAGTCAAGATATACTATGCTTAGATTATTACACTTGGCCTAATTCCCGTTTAAGAGGGTATATGTAGGCAGCCTTGTGGGTTCAGTCATATCATAATAAAATTTCCACCCCACCCCCCCAAGATTAGAAACTGGGATAGAATTTTGAGGAGGACCCTCAAAATTTTAGAGCAAGTCCAGCTGATGCCAGCACATGCCAGAAAATCAGAAATTGGTTAAGAAACTGGGGCAGAATTTTGAGAAGGATTTTCAAAATTCCGAAGAAGATTTAGCAAGGCCTATTATCTGCAAACAGTCAAAAGATCATCTACCAAACTGGGGCAGAATTCCAATATAATAGAGCTGCAATGCCTTTGAGATGCATTACAATCACTAGTTCATCTAAATGTATCAATATATTTTTGAAATAACTTTATTTTTATCAATAATTGTATATTTTGGAAAACTCTATTTCTATAACAGTCAGGTGTTACCTATGGGAACTCGAAAGGGGATTTCAGAACAGAGCAAAGCAAGGCGGCAGACGAAGCACGAACCAGCCTCTCCCCCCCCCCCCCCACAAAACTTACAATTCTTTGTTGAACGCAGGCATATCTGACATAACAATAACATCCGCAAATATATGCACGCAGCAAGGTCACTATACATCTGGCCATCAAACATTGAATGTATCTCCACCTAAGACCTATACTGTTCTTATTTGCTACTCGCTCTTTGCATGAGGTTAATTCCTGCCTCCATACCTGCATGAGGCTAATCCTTGCCTCCATACCTGCATGAGGCTAATCCTTGTCTCCATATTTGTATGAGGCTGATCCTTGCCTCCATATTTGCATGAGGCTGATCCTTGCCTCCATAATTGCATGAGGCTAATCCCTGCCTCCACATTTGCATGAGTCTAATCCTTGCCTCCCTATCTGCATGAGGCTAATCCCTGCCTCCCTATCTACATGAGGCTAATACCCTGCCTCCCTATCTACATGAGGCTAATCCCTGCCTCCATATCTGCATGAGGCTAATCCTTGTCTCCATACTTGCATGAGGCTAATCCCTGCCTCCATACCTGCTTCATACCTACATGAGGCTAATCCTTGTCTTCATACCTGCATGAGGCTAATCCTTGCCTCCCTACTTGCATGAGGCAAATCCTTGCCTCCATATCTGCATGAGGCTAATCCTTGCCTCCATACTTGCATGGGGCTAATCCTTGTCTCCCAATTTGCATGAGGCTAATCCTTGCCTCTATACTTGCATGAGGCTAATCCTTGCCTGCTAATCCCTGCCTCCCAATTTGTATGGGGCTAATCCTTGCCTCCATACTTGCATGAGGCTAATCCTTGCCTCCCCATCTGCATGAGACTAAGCGTTGTCCCTTGTCGCACAAATATTGCTTTTTTCAATAGGGAGGACCCTTAGTTTATTATAAGTATTATAAGATAAAGGTTTTTTCATAATATTTTGTGGCTAGCGGAATTAACCTTGAAATTTCTTTTATATTTTCTCTCGTGTATTCTAAGTATTGGATATATTGGGTTTTTTTATATTCTTCTACATTTTCTCTTAATAATTTTTCTAATAATTTTATATTTTCTAAAGTTCGTAACCAGTATTGGAGATATTTGTAGCTGATCATTAATCTGAATATAAATCTAGTTCATATAAATATAATTCGTCTATTTCCTCTTATAGAATTAGTTCTGTATATCCTTGTTCCATTATGTTTATTATTTCAAAAGTAACCAAAATATCGTAAATTTTTTTTCTAATATCGTTATTAAGTTGGTTAAAGTATATAATATGAGTATTTTGTAATCATTATTGTCATCTACTAGATATGTGTGGTTTCTCATTAGATCTATTTTTATTTATTCTTATCATGTGTTTACTAAACATATTCCCTCTAACCTCTTTATTTATCATAGGGTTTATCATCCTTTAATAAGTTATTTTGAACAATCTTTTCTGGCCACTACCATGCTTTTCTTGCTTCAATCATTTTCCCTAACAGTGCCTCAACTTTGTCTACTCCCCTAAATGGCTTCCTTGTCTTATCATTACTGCATATCATGGGCTGAAATATTGCTAATCTATCCAAAGGCGTTATAGTCTAAAAGGCATCATCCTCATAGCCGGAAGACACCATTCCATGGCCTGAGGATCCCTCAACTTAGCATATCATTATTCAAAGGCGTCATAGTTCTGAGGCACCATCCTCATGGCTCGAGAACATCATTTCATGGCCTGTGAATCTCTTATCAAACAATTCATTGCCAAGGACATCATGGTCTGAGGACGTCGTCCCAAACCATCCGAAGACAACTTTCATAGTCCAACAGGAACCTGCATCATGTTTAAAGTTATTCACAGTATACGCTTGTATTGCTTCTATTTGCAGGTAACCCAGCGAGCAACGGCTATCCCAACAGGAGAGATCCTGCTCCAGTTCTCCTGACCATATCAAACCTAACCCCTTCAATAGAACCGTTCATTCATCCAACCCTAGATATTGTGCCAGTTATTGTAATGACTTCACCGGTACACTCCGCCGATGGATCCGGAAATTCATATGGCCTGATTCCTGTAAAACCAGGGATATGTAGGCAACTCAAGGAACGGAGTCCAGCCTCTGTCTTTCAAAAGATCCCGCCTGGTCAAAATTGGCCATCATTTCTTTACCCGAAAACTCTTTCATCCTTCTCGGGTAAAGAGGGGCAGCTGTTGATACCCAATTTTCCCCAAAATATTTTAAAATTGCATATATATACCTTCAAAATCATGCATTAATAGCAATTGGTATTTTTCTATAATTTTCCTGTATTTTTATTAATTTATCTAGCATTTTATTCCCAATAAATAATTACAAAATGGCATTGCAGATGATTTCAAAAGCATCTCTTGATTTAAATTATTATTTATGATCCTATTTGAACAAAATTATTTCATAATTAGCCAAATTGGCATCTTTTGGCTATAATTGCAATAACTTTGTGCCCAATCATATGATTTTATACTATTTTTGACCGAAAATTAATCATTTATATTTCAAATACTAAGTATTCATTTTTAACTATTTTCTATGCATGAAATTCATTTGGTACAATTATCATCTATTTTTATAAATTATTTTACTCAATTTAATTGGGTATTTAGCAAATAGCCCCACTTTATTTCAATTATAACCTAATTAAACCAGCCCCAAAACCCCAATCAAATTAGCCTAAGACCCAGGCCCAAAACTAAATCCTACCCGACCTAATTCCGCCTAAATCCTTGTCGTTGATCATTTTTTATCAACGGTCCAGGTTAATTCCTTCCTTAATTAACCTAATAGACTACCCCCCCCAAACCCTCATTTCCTCTCTTTCACTCCGCTATTACACTCTCCTATTCTCTCTTAAGCCCACTGTTAAACCAAAGCTTCAACTCATCGGCATCAATGGTGGTTCCACCACCACCCCTAGCCCCCATGTCTCCCTCACATGCCGGATCTTTGCTACCATGAGGCCCTCAAGGGAACCAGAAGGCGGTTCACTCACCTCCCATAGTTTCTATGCCATTCTCAGGTCACCTTTGGCCCGTCTAAGTAAGATTTTTCTATTTTTCGGCTAAATCTATGGCCTCTAAGCTGGAATCTCTCCATCTCTGAGTTATCTCTCTCTAAAACCCTAACTCATCTCTTGACTTTTTAGATCTACCACAGATCTGAGTTTATTTTGAGTTATCTTCACTATTTTCCTGATAATCTTTCTGATTTTTCAAAAAATGCCTCTTCATCTTCGAAACTAGGGTTTCTTAACCCCTTTTCAAATGACTTTCCCTCTGATTTTCAGTATTATTCTATGATTTCTACCATGTTTAAGCAGTTTATTTAAGTTTTTCCTTTTATCTGATTCATCATGTTGAAAACCCTAATTATTTTGGTTTTAATCTGGGGTTCTGAAAATGTCTTTGCTTTTCTGATTTGTATGTATACTTGTTTCTCATTCATATGTTTGGAGCTTCTATGATTTTCTACCTCCTTATACTCGTTAGGGTTTCTGATTTTACCTCTCCCGCCTATATTGTGTTTACTTAGTTCGTTGACGAAAATTTGTGGTAATTTCCTCTAATCAGTACTATTTCTAGTTAAATCCCTGATCTCCTGTGATTAATACCTTTTACTGATTTCCTGTGATTGATACCCTAACTGATTTTCGACCTTTAAATCATTCTCTTGCCTTATTACGCGATTGACTATGTTGTTGATTGATTCTTATGCTATTTCCTTAATTAAAACCTTATAAACTTAGCCTTAATTGTTTACCCTGTACCTACTGTATTCGAAGTCTGTCCTTGTTGGTCGTACATTGACTTATTTTCTTATTTTTTATTTAACTCCTTAATTAAAGGGAAGTACTTACACTGATTTAATTCTAATTACTACGTAGTTCCATAACTATTCCTGAACTATGATTCTCGCCTTATTTTCTACCTGTTTTCAAACTATAAGTACCTTGCTCTTTCATTAACATAATACACGAACACATTAGTTCAAACTCTTACACTCCAAACTTTTCTGCTCTCTTTCCTTAGCTACTTGCTCTTATTCTGGGTTAGGCGGCTGCAAGCCAAGGCTAATTATTGTGCTCTCCTATTCTTCACTTTGTGTTTACCATCTCTTTACTGGTATGTTCTAATTTCAATTCAAGTCTCAAAACCAACTTTTTTTTACTGCTTTAGTTTATCATGTTTCTGATTTGTTTCTATCGATGGTTCTGTTGTTCAATATGTAATTGACATGTTTACGTTATTGCTTCATCTAGCATACTAGTCTAACCCTCTTAGGTCATCTCAGAACATGTTCTACTCCCCTGGTAGTCTGTTTCAATATGATTCTACCATGTTTTGAATACTTGTCTACTTGTTATCCAGTTTGCATGTCTGATTCTATGATTGTTTTTGAAATCCATATTGTGTTGGTATCACTAACTATTCCCTAATCCCATAAACCCCCCATAAGAACTGTTATGCTCTTGTAACTTTGTATTTACCTATATAACCTATGTGTCCCCTAAATCCATTTACCCATGTTTGCGGTTGCTGAACCTGCCTTGGTTCCATGTTCTTTGGTTGTGCATGAACCTATTTTGGGTGCTGTGTTTGGACTGTTGCTTATTACTCTATTCTCTTTCCAAAATTGTCTCTGTTGTCTTTTGCAAAACTATTTCAAATAACTCCCTTTTCAAACTGGTTCGTTGCTGAAATCTTTTCAAGCACTTTCACATCTACTCTTAGGTTTTAAGTTTTGCCCCTCTAATGTGTGACTGCTTAGGGATCCCTATGAGACCCCTCTGAACTCTGATATATTAGATTTGGCCCTTCCACACTGCACTTACTCAACTATGACTATGAAATCTAGGTGTGAGCACTACCTAGGATCCCTTGAGGTCCTTAGGGAACTCAAACACACCCGGATTATGTGAAAGGCTATGAGGCAATCTGGCATTGGAAACTTTGGAAATCCGGGCCGATTTGTTGGTTCTCTATAGAGTAACTTCTTATTTTACTTACCTACTTATGTAATTTATTCGATATTGGCCTGTAATAATTTGTAAATGAATATTGGGGTTAGATGGTGAAAAGGGGGGGTAGTCATATATGTATTCAATATCAATGGGTAGAAAACATGCTTTAGGTTTATATTCTCATGTATGTGCATTAGAACTCATGTTTAGGACCAATACATGCAAAGCATATCATGCATTAGATACCATGCTCCTAGGTTTCAGGTACACTGCTTTCAGCATCTCGTTTCGACATTCTTGCTATCACTTAGAAATCCTATTTCTAGGCATTAAAACAAAACTGCTACTCCTACACATTTGACTGCATGTTTTACAATGTTGTAACCATTTTATGCATTTAGAAATCCTGCGTTAGGAAATTCTACATAATAGAAATCATGTTTTAGGAATTCCGCGTATCCTGTAATCATTATGCATTTATACGTGCATATTAGATACCATGCTTTAGGATCTCATTTGTACTTGCTCAGTAACACCTAGTGTAAACTACTGATTACGAAAGATGTAAAAACAGCTCCACATTTGATTATCCTATTTTAAATAAACTGGTAATAATTCCTGTATTTTATAACACTTAGAACAGTATGCTTTTTAGGTAAAAGAAATCCTCCATTGTTCTAATGACTCTGTAACTATTGTGCATTATCCTACGCCTAGGCAAGCCTTAGGTATTCAACTCCTATAAGATGGCAACTGCCTCCTTGTGTTTATTGCGTAATGATTAATAGGCTTTAAAATCAGTAGGCGAACTGATTAGGGCCCCTGCTTCTGGGTTTATAAAATAAACTGTCTATCTTCTATATTTTTTATATTCACTTAGACATCATGCCTTAGGATCCTATTTAATAATATGACCCTTATTTGTGTTTGAGTCGTGTTGTTATATGCCCTATTTGTGGAGGTAAAACTGAGCCTCTTATTTGCTCCTTTCTGCTTTTATTCACTAAGAGTCATATGTGTTCTTGCTTGTCGCCTTAGTATTTTCTCTTTTAAACCTTAGGGGTATGTCTAGAACTGCTTATAGGTAGAGGTACTAATTTCCTCCAGGACTATTAAGAAGGGACGGGTAACAGCACGCAGTAGAGATCGCTAACCAACACTCGCTTTAACAACCGCTAAGGGGTGGGAAGGGTAAATATGGGATATGATGACTACATGCTAATGTCACATGTAGCCCCTCATTGAGGAGTGTTTACCGGACATTGTGTGGGGTGATCATGTAGGCTAACCAACCTAGGACCCCTCCTTTCCTAAATTCCTTTTGTTTAAAACTTTGTTTTATATGTACACAACCTGTTCAAATCCTTTGTCTTATTGCTTGCGTCATAATGTACAACGTGCTTTTTCTGTAATTATTCATTTCAAGTACTTGTTCGTTGAAGGACTAATTCATAAGTATAAGCTCGGACGGGACCCACAGTTGTGGACCGAGAGGGGTGCCTAACACCTTTCCCTCAAGGTTATTTCGAGCCCTTACCCTAAATCTCTGGTAATGCAAACCAATCCAAGAGTTAATTGCTATAGGTGCCCAAACGCACCTTAATCCGTTAGGTGGAAACTCTTCAAATACCTAATTCCCAAAAGGAAATGAGTTACTACCCCCATGTAATGTCGAAACCCGGACATTCTCTCCGCGGAGGGGAAAAAGAGGGCATGACATTGACTAGGTGCAAATGAGTTTCGAAGAGTTCTCAATGGTTTCTAGGACTGCTCGAGAAGTATATTTCATACCGGCATGAGGAGCATATGATGTATAGTGATTTTCTCTGGATGAAATCAAATGAAAATTTCTTAGCTAATTGAGTACGTAGTTGCTTGTAACTCGGAGTGGATTATAAAGTTCTTGTATTTTCATATGATGGCATGGTATATGCGGTGTGTTGTGTGGAATTGGGATTTGTATATGTAAGGTCACGGGTCAGTTTTGGAGAGAAGGACATGAATTCTTAGGCAGCATGGACGATCTTAAATGACTAAATAAATTATATTACTATTTGATATTGCATGACGGGAGTGTACATTTCAAAAGGGGCACTATGTTTTGATTTATGGATACTTTATTGGTATCGCGGCACCCTCTTAGTCAATTGACTGTTGATATTCAAATCTTGCTTTATGGCACAAAAGAATTATAGAAGTATTCCTCGTGGGATGATCGTGTATGGGAGATGTGTTAGACATTTGGGCGGTGGAGTTGGGATCATATATGGTGATTTGTGTGTTCTATGGATTTGGAGACTGGGAGTTCGCAAGAACAGATTGTTTCGTGTTGGGGGGACTGTGAAGTTGTGGCCAAAGCTAGTCAGAGGATGGAATGTCTCATGGTTGGGTCATTGTGGATTTTCGGAGAGTTATTTATCTATTTGTGGATGACCAGAGTTGATTTAGGGGTCCATTGGTAGGCCCAATTAGGATGTGTATTCTACACCGAGCCGAATTGGTTGGCTCCATACTGCTATTGTTGAAGGATGTGCCATTCGGTTGATGTGAAGCTTATTCGTGTTCTGAAATGATCTGTGAGTTACTCTTCTATGCTACGGGGAGTTGTGATTCGTTGGTTATATGCACATATAGTGCGATTCTATTTGGGCTTTATAGAGGAATTTGAGTGAGATGGGTATTTGGGTGTTGCATGATGATTGCGCATTGGTTATATTCTTCCGGGCTTGTGTGGCATTGCGTCATTTTCTCCTCCGTGGTTATGGTAATGCATTTTGGGAACTTGATGTCGAATCGCGCGTGATTATTAATTTTGAGCAAGGTGGCTTGAGGTATATGACATGGACCAGTGTTTGGATGAGGTCACGCATTGCAGCGGGGTTATGTTGAGGCACGAACATTTGTGTTAGATTCGTGTGATGGTCCTACGGTGTGTGATGTATTTTCATCATTTCATTGGGGCAGTACTTGTTAAGCTTGCGGGACAGTTCTCTCGTTTGAGTCATTTTCTATGATTTGAGTACATGTGGTTTGTTGCTTACTAGTGCACGGATTGCACGGGTTGTGGCCTTAGATTGAATTGAAGTGGCATGTCACTAGAGTGATTATGTTAGATATGATAAGGTCATCGAACCTAGAATGGTGCTATTGGATCTAATTGCGGTATATTTTGAAGGATATTGTTGCTGATCAACTTAGAAATTTGCTATAGTTCCTATCCAAGGAGAGGGAATTCCACAACTGGTTGATCTAATGAATGGTTATGAGTTTTTGCGTATTTCTTTCATCATCGGCAGTGTACAACAATTTTAGAACAAGGCTTTGTTTGATATGAGGTTTATTAATGGTATTGGGTTATTTGAGCAGTTGTAGTGATTAGAAATTAACACTATGAGTATTTGAGTTATGTAGTATATCATGTGATTACATCTTGGGTTATGATTACGGCTTGATACAGCTTGTTTAGACTTATACAGTGTGTAGATGCGAGATTCTGATCTTATGGAAAATTCCAGATGTTGGAAATTTGGTTCTAAAGGTTTATGGGCTAGGATGAATTATGAAATTTCAGTTATGTTGTGTTCTCAGACCTATATGGGATAGGGTGACATGGGATCACCCCCTGGTATGTGCATAGTGAGGTTACGCTACGTTTGATGGCTTTGATAACAACTCTGGACACGTTCGAGGACAAACGTACGTTTAAGTGGGGGAGGATGTAACGACCCAACCAATCGTACTGAGCATTTACACTTCTCTCGGTTGTTTGAGGGCATGAGTAGCTCTGTATGATGTATTATGACTTTGTGAATCGTCGGTTTTGGTTTTCAGGTTATTCGAAATTGATTTAGAGAAATGATTCTTTGCTAGATGCTTTAAATTTTAAAGAGTTGACCAAGTTTGACTTCTTAGTATTTGACCTCGGATTGGATTTTTGATGGTTCTGTTAGCTCTGTTGGGTGATTTTGGACTTACGAGCGCGTTCGGATTGTGATTTGGAGGTCCGTGGTAGAATTTGGATTGAAATGGCGAAAGTTGGAATTTTGGAAAGTTTGACTAGGACTTTTTGATATCGGGGTCGGATTCTAATTTTGGAAGTTGGAACAGGTTCATAATGTCAAATGTGACTTGTGTGCAAAATTTGAGGTGAATCGGACATGATTTGATAGGTTTCGGTATCGGTTGTAGAAGTTTGAAGTTTCAAAGTTTATTGATTTTGAATTGAGGTGTGATTCATGTTTTTAGCGTTGTTTGATGTGATTTGAGGCGCCGAGTAAGTCTACATTATGTTACAGGACTTGTTGGTATATTTGAATGGTATCCTGAATGGCTCGGGTGAGTTTCCGGGCGAGTTTTGAGCGAGTCCGAGCATTTTCGGCACTCTAATGTTGTTTCGGAACATTGGAAGTGCGGACCACACAATTCCATGTGCTTAGGCACATTTTAGAGTGTTCTAGCAGATGAAAAAGTGTAGTAGCAGACAAAAATATGCGGACCGCGGGGGAAAGGTATGGACCGCACAATTTTGTCTGCGGCCGCACTTCAGGGTGTTCTGTAGGTTCGATGGTCTGACATTGGAAGATTATATCTTTTGATCCACAAGGAATTTGGAGATGATTCAGAAACAAAAGTTGTAGTCCTTCGTGTCTAGTTTCCATAAAGGTAAAGAAATTATCATTTGGATATTTGTACAAAAGGTGATGGCCATTTTACTGAAGCCTGGTAGTGGAGAGGCTGTTAAGTGCAGCCGCACAATTTTTGTGGGACTGGTGGACTTGGAAATGTGCGAACGCACTAGGAAATGTGTGGACCTCACATTGTGAGGTTAGTGGGTGTACTATATAACCGAGGCTTAGGGTATTATTTCATTTTTGCACCTAGAGAGCTCAGTTTGTGGCGATTTTTCTTTGGTTTTTCAACAAATTCATCGAGGTAAGTGATTCTAACTCGGATTTGGTTAATATACATGAATATATCGTTGTTTTCATAATTTAATTAGTATTTTGAGGTGAAAATTGGGGGTTTTAGCCTGAAGTGTCATAGAGTAAATTTTTGAGTTTTGAACATCGATTCGGAGTCGGATTTGAGTGAAACTAGTATGGTTGAACTCGTAACTGAATGGGTTGTCAGATTTTGTGAGTTTTGTTTGGTTATGAGGCACGGGCCCGGGTATGATTTTTGGCCAGTTTTGGGTTTTGACTAAGGATTTGATCTTTATCATTTGGAATTATTTTCTTGGGCTTTATTTGATGTATTTGAGTTACTTCTGGCTAGTTTTGAGCCGTTCGATTGTCGATACGCACGAGATGGCATTTTTGGAGAATCGGTTGGCTTGCTCGGTATTGGAATTTGGCTTGTTTGAGGTAAGTAACTCTTCTAAACTTAGTGCTGAGGGTATAAAACCCCAAATTACGTGTTATGTGATTGATGATGAGGTGATGCACATGTTAGGTGACAGGCGTGTGGGCGTGCACCCTGTGAATTGTGACTCTGTTACTTTCATGGCACTATTTAGTGGCCCTATTTTGTTGATATATGTGTTTTCACCATGTGATCAAGTAACCGAGCTGTCAATCATGCTAGATATTTTGTTTAGGTTTTATGCTGATATTGTTAGGACCCATAGTGGTCGTCTCTTGCTGTTATCTCACTGATTTCATTGATATTTCGTACTCAATCATATTCATGCATTCATATCATTTCTCAGTCTCAGTTGTTGTTTATTGATACATCATATCATTGTTGCCGGGCTAGTTTCATGACATTGTGAGCCTGTGAGTGAGACTAGAGAGATTGATGACTGAGTGAGGCCGAGGGCTTGAGTGAGAGTGGCATTTTGGGATCGGGTTGCACGCCGCAGCATGCTATATTGATTTATGCCTGGATCTGGCTTACGATAGCGCTTGGATTGTAGGAGCCCCTCCGGAGTTTGTACACACCCCTAGTAAGCGCGGTTGATTATATTGAGGAATGGATCTTCCCTGGACATGGATCTTGTCCGAAACATTATATACCTGGAGATGGATCTTCTTCATGGGTCTAGATTGGCTTTCCTCGATACTGAGTGACTGAAGTTCAGTGATGTAAATGTTTCGGGATGGATCTTTCCTGGGCCTTATGGGCCATAGACAGTACCGAGTGGTTGAGCACGATGAGTGAAAAGAGTGAGGCAGTGAGATTGAATACTCTGAGAGTGTGAGTACATGATTCATCTCTAAGATACATGGCATAGTCATGCACACATTACATACACACAGAGATGCATTTTTCCTCATGTTGTACGGTATCACGTCATTCATGATTTTTTTACACACATTAATATGTGGGCATAGAGAGGTATTTCACACTTGCTATCTGGAAAGAAAATGAAATATCTTATTTATTGTGAAAAGGATTTTTGGAAAAAATTATAGTTTTCAAACTATCTTATATTTTTCGACGATTTCGGTAAAGGATTTGGGTTTTCACCATTATTCTTGAAAAGCGAAACTATTTTAGGAAAGCTGTGACAAAGCTCAGCATTTTCTTTTTGAGTTACTTCCTTATTTATATGCTCTACATTGTTATGGATTGTTGTTGGATATTGATGTTGGACCTGACCATGTTCCAGCCCGTCACTACTTTCAACCTAAGGTTAGGTTTGTTACTTACCAGTATATGGGGTCGATTGTACTGATACTACACTTCTGCACATTGCGTGCAGATGTTGGCTGCTGAGGTTGCTGTATTTGGTGGGAGCTGGATTTGAAGATGTACATCCGTTCCTGTTGTAGCTGTCTCTTGTTCATGGTAGCCTTAGATTTATAGAACTCTATTTATGTACTTTTCAAATAGAAGATGTATTTTCTTCAAATCATCTTTGTAAACTTTATTATTAGAAGCTCATGATTTGTACTACCAGTGTTTGGGAAAGTGTATAAGATTTAGATAACTCTCTTGTTTAAATTGCCTTATTAAATATTATTGGAATTAGATAGTGTAGTTGGCTTACCTAGCGGGTTAGGTTAGGTGACATCACGACTATTGGATTTTGGGTTGTGACAACTGCTTTGACTACGGCACCGGTGTTAGTGTTGTCCATAGGTTCAGGATATTATACGGTATATTGTGATGCATCTCGTATTGGACTTGGTGCGGTATTGATGTAGGATGGCAAGGTGATTGCATATGCGTCGTGGCAGCTGAAGGTTCACGAGAAGAAATACCATGCTCACGACTTAGAGTTAGTAGCCATTGTTCATGTGCTAAAAATTTGGAGGCATTATCTTTACGGCATGTTGTGTGAGGTATTCACGGATCATCGGAGTTTGCAGTATTTGTTCAAACAAAAAGAGCTTAATTTGAGGCAAAGGAGGTGGTTGGAGCTATTGAAAGACTATGATATCACCATCTTATATCATCTTGGGAAGGCCAATGTGGTGGTCGATGCCTTGAGTAAGAAGTCAGTGAGTATGGGTAGCCTTGCGTTCATTCCAGTCGGTGAGAGACCGCTTGCATTAGATGTCCATGCCTTGGCCAATCAGTTTGTGAGGTTGGATATTTTTTAGCCCAGTCGTGGTCTAGCTTGTACGATCGCTCGTTCTTCCTTGTTTGAGTGTATTAGGTAGCGGCAGTATGATGACCCTCATTTACTTGTCCTTAGGGATACAGTGTCGCATGGAGATGCCAAGTAGGTTACGGTTGGAGATAATGGAGTTTTAAGGATGCAAGGTCGTGTTTGTGTGCCTAATGTGGATGGACTTTGTGAGTTGATTCTAGAGGAGGCCCACAGTTCCCGGTATTCTATTCATCCGGGCGCCGCCAAGATGTATCAGGACTTACGGCAGCATTATTGGTGGAGGAGAATGAAGAAGAATATAGTTGCATATGTATCTCGGTGTCTAAATTGTCAGTAAGTAAAGTATGAGCATCAGAGACCTAGTGGTTTGCTTCAAAAGATAGAGATTCCTAAGTGGAAGTGGGAGTGTATCACTATGGACTTTGTTGTTGGACTCCCACAGACTCAGAGGAAGTTCGATGAAGTTTGGGTCATCAAGGATAGGCTGGCCAAGTCAGCATTTCATTCTTGTTGGAGTTACCTATTCTACAAAGCGGTTGGTAGAGATTTATATCTGTGAGATCGTCTGTCTTCACGGTGTGCCCATGTCTATCATTTATGATCGAGGTACGCAGTTCACCTCGCATTTCTGGAGGGCAATACAATATGAGTTGGGCATGCAGGTTGAGTTGAGCATAATGTTTCATCCTCAGACGGGCGGACAGTCCGAGCGCACTATTAAGATATTGGAAGATATGCTTCGCGCTTGTGATATAGACTTCAGAGGCTCTTGGGATCAGTTCCTGCCACTTGCGGAGTTTTCCTACAACAACAGTTATTAGTCGAGCATCTAGATGGCTTCCTATGAGGCATTATATGGTAGATAGTGTCGATCGCCGGTTGGATGGTTTGAGCCAGGGGACTCAGTTATTGGGTCCAGATTTGGTATAGGATGCCTTGGATAAAGTCAAGATTATTCAAGACAGACTTCACACAGCTCAGTCCAGGCAGAAGAGTTATGCCGACCGTAAAGTTCATGATGTTGCATTCACGGTCGGAGAGTGGGTGTTGCTCCGGGTTTCACCCATGAAGGGTGTAATGAGGTTCAAAAATAAGGGCAAGTTGAGCCCTAGATATATTGGACCTTTTGAGATTCTTCAAAGAGTGGGTGAGGTAGATTACAAGCTCGTATTGCCACCCAATTTATTAGCAGGTCATCCAGTATTCCATGTGTTCATGCTTCGGAAGTATCGCGGCGATCCGTCCCACGTGTTAGATTTTAGCTCTATCCAGTTGGACAAGGATTTGACTTATGAGGAGGAGTCGGTGGCTATTCTAGCCCAGCAGGTTCATCAGTTGAGATCAAAAAGTTATCCTTCAGTTTGAGTGCAGTGTAGAGGTCAGCCCGTCGAGGCAACCACTTGGGAGTCCGAGTCGAACATGCGGAGTAGATATCCCCACTTTTTTACCAACCCAGGTACTTTTCTATATTCGTTCAAGGACGAACGATTGTTTTAGAAGTGGAGAATATGATGACCTAATTTTAAAACCAAATTATGTGTTCCGAGGCCTTAAAAACCTCATTTTAGTCCTCCTCAATTTGCGTGCATAGTTCGGCGTGTTTTCGAAAAGCTTTTATGTTAAAAACTAAGAAAAATATGAAATTTTATTGTGAAATCCATTGAAATTGACTTCGGTCAACATTTTGAGCAAACAAACCCAGATTCGTGTTTTGACGGTCCCGGTGGGTCCGTATCATGATTTAGGACTTGGGCGTATACCCAGAATTGAATTCGGAAGTCTCTAGCCCGAGATATCGGAGTTTGTTGAAATTTGAAAGTTAAAGGCTTAATGAATATGAAATGTTTGACCAATAGTTGACTTTTGGATATCGGGTTCATATTTTGGTTCCGGAATGCGGTATAGGTCCCATACCATATTTATGACTTGTCTATGAAATTTGGTGAGAAACAGAGTTGGTTTGAAGCGATTTGGGCGTCCGATTGTGAAAATAGAAGTTTCAAAGTTTTCTTGAAAATTTCATTTGATTTGGTGTTCAATTCGTAATTCTATGTGTTATTTGGTGACTTGATCGTGCGAGCAAGTTTGTATGATGTTTTTAGACTTTTTTGCACTTTTAGTTTAGATCCCCGAGGGCTTGGGTGAGTTTCGGATAGGCTACGAAGTGAAATTGGACTTGGAAATGTTGCTGGTATTTCCAGTTCTGGTGTAGGCCTCTGATCTGACATTTACGAGATCAGGCATCGCATTTGCGACCTCTGAGGGTTTCGCATTTACAAGCTACTCATCCCATTTGTGAAGAGTAGCTGGGCCACCTTATGTTTGCATTTATGATGGGGACTGGGGAAGATTCTTCGCATTTGCGATCATAGGGTCGCATTTGCGATCATAGGGTCGCATTTGCGATCAGGCCAGTTCGCATTTACGAAGTAAGTAGAAATATGGAGAGCTTTGCATTTGCGATGTTTTCTTCGCATTTGTGAACCCTAGGTCGCAAATATGACATCTGCAACTGATCAAAATGGGACTTAGATGGGATTTTTGGTTCATTCTTCAAATTTTCAAACCCAAGAACCGTAGAGGTGATTTTTCAAAGAACATTTCTTCCTTAAATCACTGGTGAGTGATTCTAAACTAGTTTTTTTCAATCTTTCACTACTTTTCCTAAGATTTCAAACTAAAATCTAGAGTTTTCATGGTAGAAATTGGGGGGGGGGGGGTTTGGTAGAATTAGGGATTTTTAAAAAATAGGGATTAAAACCTCAATTTGAGGTTGGATTCTAAAACAAATTATATAACCGGGCTCGGCGGTGAATGGGTAATCGGATTTTGATCCGAATTTCGGGTTTGGACCAAGCGGGCCCAGGTGTTGACTTTTGTTGAATTTTTCAATAATGACCTAAATTGAATTCTTTACAATTATGGGTAGTTCCTAAGGCTTAATTTGAATCATTTGGTTGGTAAATTACTAAATTCTATTGGTTCGGAGGCAAGTTTGAAAGGCAAAGCGGTGGTTGAGCTTTGTGTTTGGTCTTTGGAGCGAGGTAAGTGTCGTGGTTAACCTTGACTTGAGATATTAGGATTTATTTGTCTATTTGCTATGTGTTTAGATGTTGGGCACAACGTATATGTGAGGTGACGAGTACTTATGCGTTGTTGTCGGGTTATAGCATGCGGGTTGGACTTGTTCTTTGTAATTGTTGCTGTCCTTGATCATATTATCCATGCTTAGACTAGTTAATTATTAAATTGATCGTTCTTATCATGTTTATGAGCTTTAGTGATAATTGATTATGGATTCCGAGTTGAGATTGGTATTGTGGGACCGTTGTTGAAGTAAGGCTTATACTTATTGATCATATCTCCCTGTTTTACTTGGTGATGTCGTGTCGTTTTTGTTTACTTATATGGTGAGGTTGAGAGTAAAAGAACGAAGGGTGATGCCATGCACTTTCCTTTATTGTGTTTAATCATTTTCACTGGTTCAAGGCATATTGACTGTTCTGGTTATCATTCTTGTTGTGATTCTCTTATCTCGTATCCCCCTCAGCATGTCCCCCTCCCGATATTACTTATCTAGCTTCTATTTGTTGTTATTTTTGTACATATACTGTTAAATGGAATAGGTTTATTATGTAGGTGTCTTGTTAGAGCTTCATCACTACTTCGCGAGGTTAGGCTCAACACTTACCAGTACATCGGGTCGGTTGTACTAATACGACACACTGCACTTCTGTGCAGATTTTTGTACCGCCCCTAGATGATTGTGAGGTTAGCAGCTAGACTTGCTCGTCAGGAGACCCAAGGTAGATTTACTGGCGTCTGCAGACCCTGGAGTCTCTTCTTAGCTTATTATTTACTATTTCTTTTCTTTCAGGACAGTGTATTTTTTTCAGCCTCTATTTATGGTAAATCGTAGTAGCTCGTGAGTTGTGACTCCAGATCCTAGATGTATCAAATATTATGGGTTATATGTTATTCCGCAAATTAGTTTTAGCTTCTGTTTAGCTTAATTATTTCTGTTGTTAAAAATTGACTGAAGTTGACTTAAGGATCCTCTAATGTTGGCTTGCCTAGCAAGTGAAAAGATAGGCGCCATCACGGTCCCGAAGGTGGGAATTCTGGGTCGTTTCATGCAGTCTACGAACAATGTAAGGTGTTCATGCCCAAGGCCAATTACACAATCACTTTGGAACAAAGACTACAAATTTGTGAGTGGGTTTCAAACCTAAAGATGCCCGAGGGTTATGATTCGAACTTGGGAAAATGTGCCGATATGATTGAAAGAAAGCTAACTCATATGAAAAGTCATGATTGTCATATCTTCATGGAAACGTTAATCCCTATTGTATTTTGTGGTTTGCCTGAAAATATCTGGAAACCCATCACAGATATAAGTTTGTTCTTCAAAGACTTATGTTCTACCACATTAAGGGAACAAAACCTATTTCAAATGAATCGAAACATTCTTGTAATCACTAATAAGTTGGAAAGGATTTTTCCACGTGGTTTCTTTGATGTGATGGAACACCTTCCAATTCACCTTGTACATGAGGCGCGACTTGGAGGGTCGATTTAATGCAGGTAAATGTATCCATTCGAGAGGTTATTCTTGTAATTTTCTTTAATGTTATCGTCTAATATGAAAATGTGCAGGACTATCGGCAAGTGTAAATGATTTGTTAAACAAAGGAATAGGATTGAAGGATCCATATGCGAAGCCTATCTTGCGAAGGAAACTACCCACGTTCTTACTACTTCGATAGTCATGCGCTATGTGCTAGAAATAGGCCCAATCGGCACAATGTCATGATTGAGATTGATCCATTATATTCACCAATGTCCATATTCAATCAACCGGGCCGATGCTCTAAAAATCGAACAAAAAGGGGCCTAAGTAGTATGGAGTACAAATCAGCTTCAAATCATGTGTTGCTAAATTGTCCGGAAGTTCAACCCTTCCTTAAGTAAGTGTTGACATAAGATTAATTTACATGGACTACTATTTAATTTGATTGATGCAACTAACAAAATGTTCAATGTGTCGCTCAATGACTTCGTGAGTTAATTTGGCCATGATGATGTATATTCTACATTTGAGGCATGATTTAAAGAGTGTGTAAGTGCATCTTACATACTTTCTCACATGTGAATATAGATACTTGGTCACTTCTGAATATACTTGCTCACTTGTGATTTTTTTAACACTACATATAGGTTAATAATCCAAACAACAGTGTTAATCAATTTTTGAAAGATATATCTTGGGTACTTGCACCGATGGTTACAACTATGTCTAAGTATGTTGTAAATGGTTATAAATTTCACACCAAGGAATGCTCCAAGTATTAAAAAAAGCAATAACAGTGGGGTGTGTGTCAAAGGTGGTGAAGGCAACCAAGATGGGGAAAATGATTATTATGGTGTGATCAAAGAGATACTAGAATTATCATATTCAGGTTGGCCAAATAAGAAGATCATACTTTTCCGATGTAAGTGGTTTGATCCAACACCTAGAAAAGGTACAAATGTACAATTGAAGTACAACATAATTGAGGTTAATAAAAAGAGGAAGTATGATCGCTATGATCCTTTTATAATTGCAGAAAAAGTTAGGAAGTGTATTATGCTCCATATCTATTGCGGAGGGATAAGGCTGATTGGTTGGTCGTAATCAAAACTAAGCGTGTTAGTAGGGTGGAAGTTTAGAATGTGCTATATGTTGCTTACCAAAATGATACCTCACGTGTTAACCAAATGGTGGATGATCAGCAAGAAAATGACTTGGAGCATCCTCAACACATATTAGAAGAAGTTGATATGGAGGAAATAATAATCATAGAAAATGAGGACGAAGAATCACCTAATGAAATGAAATAAGTGAAGAGGAAGAATTTCCGGACTAGGAAGGATACTTCGAAGATGACTAGAATGTTAGTTTTTTCAAGAGCTCTCAACTTATATAGATTTATATTCTCAATTCTAACACTTTCTTTAATTTATGCAGATGACCGATAGGGGTTGAGGTAGGTCTAGGAAAGATAAGAGGCTTATTGATTATGATGATGGTGATACACCCTCGCTTCCTTCCACTCCACACTTGCATCCCTCTGCTGCTGATGGCTGGCAACAATCTTCTAGGCACACATCTTTTCCATCTACTCATCAGACTACCTACCATTCACCCTCCCGGCAGTATTCTTACCATTCTGCACCACAGGGCTATACTCTCCTTCCTCCATATGATCCTGCATATGGTTATATGGGTCCATCGAGTCAGCAGTCACAGGGTCATGTGGTGATATGCCCGCCATCTGCTCCATTTGTTTCATTACCAGCTAGATCGCATCCATTTAGATTTCAGCCAGCCGGATCGCAGCAGTGCTCTTGTCGCAATAGGGGTCTAGATCGCAGCAAGGGTATGGATCGCAGCCATCTTCATCAGTGGCCCCATCTCCCTCTCCATAGAGTTCATCTCCTAAAATTTCTAAACTTTGCCTTCAAGATAGTAGAACTGAGCCAGATGCCCCCCCCCCTTCTCCGCACGCTGCAGTTTCATCGGAGGATAATGATCCAGAGGAAGTGCGGTATGATTGTTATCATAGGATGATCATCAGGCCTGAGGGCAATGGGTAAGATTTATTTATTACTTCTTTATTATTCTGAATTATAATAGCTACTCTTGTTTATTTAATGTAATTGTTATATTGAAGGTTCATACCTAATTATCGGACTACAAAGATAATCACTGAAGCTCTTGGCCGGTTGTATAATGCACCCTATGCGACTTGGAGTGACTTTCCACTGGAGCTCGTGCAGTAAATTTTCAACCAATTTAAGGTTTTAATACAATTCTTATCTATTTAAGCATTATATTAACAATATTTTCATCTAACGTTACATACTTCATTTGCAGACTAAGTGTGCCTGGGAGGACCGCATAACAGTGAAATTCTTGCAAATTTTGTGTTCAAATGTCGTAAGATACTATCTGATTACTTCTGCTTTGCTCGAAAGAATAGCAAGAAGCCTTCATGGGTTCTACCGGATTTATGGGAGGATCTGTTGAGGCAGTGGACCATCGAGAAATTCGAGAAGAGGAGTGAACAAGAAAAGAAGGCCCAAGCATTTGAGAAGGGTGGCTCCTTGCACTGTGTGGGTGCAAGGAGCATGGGACTACGAGGAGACTACTGGTAATTCCTTAAAATATTTACATCTATTTTTATCGAACTATATTTATATATTTTAATTTAGTTAACACGTTTTATTATATTTGTAGGGAAAAAATATGGGAGGAAGATGACTCATGATGAGTTCTTTATGGAGACTCATATCCAAAAGAAGAAGGCACCGACAGGTCCATCTAAAGATCGGGCGGAGACTGCATATGTAAGTTTCATAACTACTATAACTTGAAATTAATGTTTATAATATTATATAGTTAGTAATTTTTTATCTTCTAAATAAAGGGTCACTACAAGGCTAATGTGGAGGAGTACACTCAGAGCTTGCCACCGAATGAGCAAGGAGAGCGACCATCTATTTCAGACGAAGATCCGCAGAAGATATGGTTGGATGTTGTTGGTGGTCCTAAAAGGGGATAGCATACAGCCTTCCATAGAGATCATTTCGGCGTTACAGGGATGGATTGCAAGGTATAGGGACTTTCACCCGAGGCGAGGCAATTGATAGGTCGACTCTCTTTTCTATGGAGAAGGAGATCGCAAAGCTGACAGCAGAGCTTGAAGAAACAAAGACTAGAGAACAAAAGAGAGATAAGCAATTAGATACCCTTCAAGTTCAACTAGAAAAGAGGTCCAACAATTTAATATCCTTCAAGTTCAGCTAGCCAATCTTCTTACTAGTAGTGCTTTCTCGATTACCGGGTCTCGTGAGCCTTCCCAGATGCTAATCCTTCGAACCATGTCGACGATGAATGCTAGAGTAGTGGAGATGAAGATGATGTAGTATAAAACACTCACTGAATTATGTTTGAACTTTTAACTTATGAAACGTTTTGTTGTTAGGTATGATGTCTTGTTAATACTCCCTCCGTTTTAATTTATGTGAACCCATTTAATTGGGCACGGAGTTTAAGAAAAGAGAGAGAAGACTTTTGAACTTGTGGTGTAAAATGAGGCACATATATTTTGTGTGGCTATAAATCATTGCATAAAGATAAATTGTTTCCAAATAAGGAAAGGGGTCATTCTTTTTGGCACGGGCCAAAAAGGAAATAGGTTCACATAAATTGAAACGGGGGGAGTATAATTTAGTGGAGATGGAGATGGTGATAATATTTTATTAATATAGTTTTGATAGTTGTTATTGGTGTTGTTATTATTGTTGTTGTTATTGGTTTAATGGCAGCAATGTAATTCTGTCATTATAGGTGATTGGTTGTTGGCAGGTGGTGCAGCTATAAAACAGCTGTTTACTACCAAAAAATACCCAAAAAATCGACCGACTTCGGTCGGAAATATTCATATTATTTCCCAGAAAATCAAATTTATCGACCGACTTCGGTCAGAAATTTTGATTTTAAATTTTAATTATTTAAATAATATCGATTTTGGTCAGAATTAACAATTTTAAATAAAAATGAATAATTACATATTTTAACAATACCGACCGATTTCGGTCGTAATTTAATAATTTTTATAAAAAAAATTAATAGTTAAAATTTCGACCGAGTTCGGTCGCTAATTTAAAAATAATTAAAAATTATTTTTAACAATACCGATCGAATTCGGTCGGTAATATTAATTTGTGTCAGACAAGTTGGTCAAACTGCGTTGACAGTTACCGATCAACTTAGGTCGGAAAATAGCGACCGAATGTAGTCGCTCCCCGTTTGCGACCATTATTTTACTGACTAATTGAAAATGGTCGAAAATTGGTCAATATTTATTGAATTCCGACCGATTTCGGTCGGTTTTTCTGGACGTTTTTTGGCAGTTTCTTAGTAGTTTAATTAAGCCTCATTTAAACTTTATTAATATTCATGCGATGCTTGGATGTTTTAGCAGCTCTAGTGTCGACAATGGATGACCCATGAATAACTCGAGCAACGACCTGAAAAAGAAAATTACGCCCAAATGACCTTAAAAATAGATGATCTTGATTTTTTGACCCGCACTTGCTCAATAGGAAGACCTTTAAGGTCAAAGATAAAAAGCGTTGTCCTGGGCTTGCGAGGGGCAACACTTGTTAAACTTGAAATTGTGCCCATGAGACAAGCTAGATCAAAAATCAATAATGACACGGAATTATTCTATTTGTGCAAATTATCCGACCTGGGAAGCTCATAAAAGTGACCACGCAAAATTATTCCGTAAAATTCTCTGTATGACCTATAGGTCACGAGTTCGAACAGTGAATGCAGTCACTAATGCTTGCATTAGGGTAGGCTGTCTACATCATATCCGTAGGAATACAGCCTTTTTACCGAACTTTACGTAAATATGAAATACTTTGTGCACCGGGCTGTTTATTTTCAATACTTGATTCACATCTGTTTTAACTGCAATTTTGATTGCTATTAAGTAGTAATATTTCAGCATAACTAGGATTACAACATTGAACCCCATGTTAACGATAATTAAAACTTATCACGCACAACAATTAATTTGATTCTCATAATTGAAATAAAATCTCCCTTACAGTTAGGGGTGGGCATAGTTTGGACAAACCCGAAATCCGAATTTTTTGGATTTTTGATTTGAATTTTCGAATTACGGATTGGATTTTGGGTTTAGTTTTGAAAAATTTTGAATTTTGGATTGGATATTGGATTTGGTACTTCGAAAATTTGGATATCCGAAAATTCAAAATTTTATACTTTATATTTAGACCATTATCTATATGCCAATAGTAATAAGTTCAAAATATCCTACTCATTAGATATTATCTCATATATTCAACATTAATTACAAAGTTACTATCAGAATGTTTTCTATTTGGACACGATTTTACAATTTCTACTTCTTATTGGTTGTATTACTATCTCTATTACATTTCCTTGATAATAATTCATTACTTGAATATTTTATTTGGATGATTGTAGTGAGAATGAACTTTTCACGCAATTTAACATGAGTACTTAATTTGGATAATTTTTTTTGTAAAAAAAAACATCTTTACTTATAAGCTCAAAACCGAAAATTCAAAATATCCAAACCGATTAATCTGAAACCGAACTAAATAATCCAATCCAATCCGAGCTTATAATTTGGATGAGATTTGGATTGTCATTTCTTCAATCCGAAAATTAAAAATCCAAACCGAAATTTTCATATTTAATCCATAACTATCGAACGCCCACCCCCTACATACAGTGATTCTTGTCAAATCAGCATCTCAAATTCATTTGAAAACTTCAAAACCAATGAAGCAACCAATAGCAGCCCAAGCAATATGCTAGTGGGTACCTCAAAATAGCACAAAGTACAAAGATAAGAGCAAAACCAAACAAAAGTACGAGGCTAGCAAAATTATAGAAAGGTACTTTAATTTCATGCTAGAGTTAGAAAAATCAATTGTTCTTGCCTTGAAATAGTAAATGCATCCTTCTACAGTACAGAAACGAAAAATGATACAATATAGCCGCGGTAAAAATAATGGTCGAAAAAATATATAAAAATTATATATTTTTGTATATATATACATTCTGAATGTTATATACAAAAAATATACAAATGTTATACACTTTTTCGACTCCTGGATATAAATAATTTCTGGCACGGGTTAAAAGTGATAATAACTCGTACAGAAAATCCAATTATACCGTACTAAAATCCTGCGAATCTACACCAAGATTGTTTTTCTTCATAAATTCCATCCATTTACAAGAGCCTCTTACCAACTGATTCAAATTGAACCCATCATTTTTGACACTAGACATAGAATATCACTAAAATTTAACAACTACTACTAAATTCTGAGTTCACTATTCAAAAGTACAGCGAGTTCAATACGATGAAATTTAAAGATCAAATCTAGCAAATTTAAATCCTAAATATATATCTATTTGCCACCAAGGCTAATCCTAATTCTACTATTAAAACAGACGCTCTCCTTAACACATTCTAACAAGTTTCAATAATTTGTTGAGTCGAGGGTCTATCAGAAATAATCACTTTAATATTTAAGGCTAGGGGTAAGGTTTGCATATACATTACCCTCTTCGGACCTCACTTGTGGGATTATACTGGATTGTTGTTGTTGCTGTTGAGAATCAAATCTAGTAATGAATATGATGAACCTGATTCATGATATATATATGTCTTGCTCTATCAAACTCCACAATATCGCGATAAAAAGGCGTAAATTAATTTGACATTGGAGTTTTAGGGATAAGGTGATGGAGCACTTTGGTCTGGTGAAGACCTCTGAGACTTGGAGGTATAAGAATAATTTGAACGTTTCCTACAGAGTAAGAAAATCACAGTGACAAGAAAAAGGATGAAAAGAATGACAAGTACCAGCAACATAATTTCTCCACTGAGAGCAAAACTATGATTCTTAGCAGATAGCATCGCGTCATCTTTTTGCGAAAAATCATCAGGAGTCATGTACGAGGGTGTATTCAAAGGATACATCAGGAAAAATAGTGCTAAGTGCTAACAAACTTTATGGTATATTTATTCCTCTTTTTCATTAGGATGTAGAATATCAGTGGAGCTGTAAGAAGGTGAGATTTTAAGATAGTTTCTTGGCATGTACTTCTTGTGTGATACCCCACCTTGAATTGTCCATTTTCACCCCCCATCCCTATCCCCTACCTCGGTCCGTTTGAAAGCAGAACGGAACCGGGATTTTAACTTTATGAGTTTTGGATTTTAGAACGACGAATTTAAGTGCTAATAACTGAGTTCTCAATATAATATTTGTACATATTTAATAAATTTCTTAACATAAATATACTGTATGAGCAAAAGTTACTGGGTTCGGCCGAACCCGCATCCGAACTTCCAACTCCGTCCCTGGTTAAAAGCCTTTCCTCGATTGGTCCAACCTTCTCTATCAGCTTGGTCCGTTAGAGGAATAATGCAATGGCACGCGTCTAATCTGGACTGGAGATAATTTTTCGTAGAGATTAATGGACCATATATACTAAAACGTGAAAATGATTCCAACAAGTGAACAGGCAAAACCAAAAAAGGTCAATGTCACTTGGGCCAGATAAAGCCGTGCACACAGTTAACTTCCTAGTAAATTAAATTCGTCAGAATTTGGAAATTGACTTTAAGTTCAGTTTTAAACAAATCACTAGAACCTCAAAATTGCATGTAAACAATAGCGACATGTATAAATATCAGTTCTAGCTTAGGAAGATGAGCAAGGACCCAACAGTATATTCCCACCTAAGTACTATTCCTTAGCTTTCGAAAAAGAAAAGAAACAAGAGTCCAAAAGGAATAAGAAAGAAAAAAAAATATTAACAAGAAAAGGTCAAAGAAGTCCGATCCTCTAGTTATAGAACATGAGAAGAAGCTTTGTTGGCCTATGAAACTGTATTATAAGCCTCATTCTCAAGGCGCTTGATGTTTTAGAACCTATCTCAATTAAGATTAAATAATCTCAATCTAGAAACATAATATTTATAACTTCAACAACAACATACCCGGTATAATCCCACAAGTGCGGTTTGGGAAGGGTAGTATGTACACAGACCGTACCCTTACGTGGAGACATAGAGAGGCTGTTTCCGATATAATATTTATAACTTCAATCCAAAATAATTGTAAGTTCTGAACAAAAAGAAAATATTTGAAAACTATACAGAACAACCAGCATCCACAAGGAGATGTGTGGTGACCCAAGCAAACTTGGATGGGTCGGGTCAAAATTGACTCCGATAATTTTACATGTTTAAAATTGTTTCAACCTGTCAATTTGACACCTCTAGATTATCATCCCCTCATTGGAGATAACCTTTAGGATGATGGAGATATTATTTCCAAAAACTTGCTTGGCTTTGGTTCAAACTTCTCCACAAGAAACAACACCAACTTGACTTGTCAACCAAGACGGACGAGTAAATGAATTGTGCACTAAATTTTATTAAATCTTAACACACGAGTAATTAACCATCACCATTTCATTAAACCTCTATGTTTTCCTGGTCATCAGTTTACAGTCAACAAAAATTTAGAACTGTAACAATAGAATGAAGGTGACAAAATAATAGTGGTATGCAGTGCCTAATAACTGGCATATTTCGACTTTTTAAATAATAAACTGGAAACATCTACGACTATTCGAATTGTTCCCAGTCCTCAATCACTACAGTAGAAGACGGTCTAGGAGGTGGCGGGGCATTCAGGCTTCCAACCCCAGACTCACCTCAAACCACCAAACTGGATACAAATGCTCAAAATGACCAGTCATTATATGAACCAAGAGGAATTTGATAGAATAGTTCCACGACCCAACAAGGGAGTTAACACTTGACATCAATTCATTGATCATCAATATGGGCAATCATGCAAAATCAAATAGGCAGATTTTATCTAGAAGCAAGTATCGAATGCAGCAGTTAACAATGCTCCAGTTTTCTAATCACTTTCATGATGGATCTCCAGCTCAAAGATGAAGGTGATGTTTCTGGAACACAAAAAGATCAACATAGAAGATTATGAAGACAATGAGGATAACCAAATACAGTTAGTTTTAGACCCTTAATAGTCGATAATAATGCATTAGTTCTGCAATACAAATTAGTTAGGCAAGGAAACAGTTCAGTTATGCGCTAAAAATTAAATAATCAAAGCCAAACTCACAGGAAGTTCGTAATTTATGCAGAAAAAGAGGCAACTGAGACTGAAGAAATAAACTTCAAGGAATAAGATAGATTGTGATCTACTTTTCCGGCGAACTGACAGTCAAGTCAGAAGCTCAGGAACTTAAGTGGAGAGGCCAAGCCAAGAAGAGACAGAAAAAGGGGAGTTTCTGACCAAATATCTCCTTGTTCAAGGATAACCAATCAAATACATAGAAAAAGTGACATTTTAATGGCCTATACTACCCAAATTTAAGGAAAACTAAATTTGATACCAAAACTAGCATCTATTACTTGACTTCTCAAAACTTGAGCAGTAACCATGTTTGCCACAATTCCACCCCTTCCATGATCAGAATATCAAATTAGGCCTAGCTGATTTAACACTACTGTCAACTAGGAGTAGCAAGGGGATTAATTGTTTGCAGTTTGGCTCAATTCTATTTGGATTTGGCTCTTCTTTTTTTTGATAAGGTAAATTTCATTCATCAGGTACCAAGGTGGTCGACAAAGGCACAAAGAGCATCCGAGAAACAGTAATCATCCCCTACAGCCCTCCTAACAAATCCAAAAAATCGATAAACTGAGACAGATCCACTAATAAGCTACCCTTGCTACAATAACACAGATTATTGCACCATGCATAGCCAGCCAGTTTTTTTCACACAAAATAGCAGGCCAAAACTTTTCTATTAACTCATCAGGTCACTGCCAAGATTCCATATATTTATGCAAACCACACTGGCTAAGGGGTGGAAATAGCAGCAACATGGACCCCTCCTTTCTATTGCAAGCACTTTCCCAGGCCAAATTGGAATTTATAATTATAAAGGGAGAAAGCCAAAAGAACAGCTATCAAAATAGGAAAGGATCCTTCTCGGCCTTCTTCATTTTGAATTGGAAAACAAAACTAGATTTTAAAATGCATTTTCCTCGTTGCACCCACGGCCCAACCATCCTTTCATCAGGGCTTTCCTTAATGGGGGCCCGCATCTATTTTTTTAGAAGGTTGGGCCTGCATCTATTAGGAGCAAAATAATATAAAATTTGAACTAGGTCACTGGGGCAAAATAATATAGTGCTTGAACTAGGTCACTGGGGCCCAAAACAAATCTCGGTCAATAAATTGGTGTGCCCTTGATATTTTTTATTGTGTATGTTTATCACTGATGTTAATGTGTTGATTGACGAAACTAGCAAGAGTGTCAACCGATAGCTTGAATTGCAGATAAGCACTCTTGAAAATACAGTTTTCACAAACAGTGAAAGTAAGACAGAACATATGCATTTTCCCAAATCAGCAGCAGGCAAAAAAAAAAAAAATCCCTTCAGTTGTTTTCAGTGATAAATTGCAGCAAAATGCTGCCCACCTTTTTTCGTTTCAGTTACTGTCATTTTTTTCATTTTATTTATTCTTAGTTCTTATTGCCATTTGTATGTGTTATTCAATTGTTCTTTTAGTGGCACCAAAAGAAGATAGGAAAGACCCGGCTTGGGCTTATTCTGTAAGAGTTAGCGAGACCAATAAGATGGCAATTAGATGTCTTTATTGTGACAAGATTTCGAATGGGGAATCTATCGTCAAAAATTTCATCTAATCGGTGGTGATCCAAACGTCGCATCTTGTCCTAAAGATCCACCGCATGTGAGGAAGAAATGAAAGCATACCTTAAAAAAAAAAAGAGTTAAAGACTCAAATGCATCATAAACAAGAACAGCTGCATAATATTGATGATGACGATGATGATATAGAAGAAGGTGACTATGGTTCGTCGCTTCCATTAAAATCACAAAAGCGGGGAAGGATACAAACAATGTCTTCAAGTTGTGGATCTACTGGTAAGACTAAAGGTCCTATGGATTGTTATTTCCCACAGAAACCAGGAGATATGGGAGAAAAAAGTGGTAATAGTCAAATTGATGCCAAAGTGATTTTGAGGGATCATGCAGTTGCAATGTTTGCGGTGTGGATGTATGATGCACAGGTCTTCCTTTAAATTGTGTTAATTATACTGACACTTTTTCTGCTTTTATTGAGGTCATAGGCAATATGGTCCAGGAATGAAGCCTCCAACTTATCATGAAGTTAGAGGTCCATATCTAAAAAAGAGGTGGAAGAGACTAGCAAAATCGTGGAGGAGCACAAAGTAGAATGAAACAAGTTTGGTTGTTCCATATGATGGATAAGTGGACGGCAAGAAATGGAAAAATGACCATCAATATCTTGGTGAATTCTCCTCAGGGAAGCTTGTTTCTTGAGTCAGTTGATGCAAACAACTCTTCAACTAATTCAACCAAAATGTACTCCTTGTTCAAGAGTACAATAGACTCTATTGGAGCAGAAAATATTGTTCAAGTTGTCACGGACAACGCTACTAAAGATGTTAAAGCTGGTGATTTGATGTTTGTAGCGTACCCGCATATTTATTGGATTCCGTGTACAGCACATTGCATTAATTTGATCTTCGGTGACATTTTCAAGGAAAGACCCTTCGGTGCAATCTTTAATCAAGCAATTAGATGCATTCTGATATTGTTCAAAGGCATTTGTTATTGAATATGATGAAGAGATTCACTAAATAAAGAAGCTTGATGGAACCTGCAAAGACAAGATTTGTTACCGCTTTCTTGACTTTGCATAGGATGTATGAGCAAAAAAGCAATTTGAAGAAGTTATTTGTTTCAGATGAGTACACTAACAATGCCTATGGAAGAGAAGCTCGAGGGAGAGAATTTGTAGATATTATGCTTTCTACTGCACTCTGGAATAATGTGGTTCATTGAAGATTGGTGGTCCATTAGTTAAAGTGCTTCGTTTGGTGGATGGAGAGCAAAGACCACCAATGGGCTACCTTTACAAAGCAATGGATAGGGCAAAAAGGCTATTCGAGACTTTTTTTATTATCAAAAAAAATATAAAAAAGTCTTTGAGATCATAGATAAAAGGTGGACACATCATATCCATTGCCCTTTGCATGCAGCTGGACTTGTTTTGAACCCGGAACTGTTTTATGACAATGAAGAGAGGATTATAGGAGATGAAGAATTGTGGAATGGATACATTGAGTGTATTGAGAAGCTGATACCTGAAGAATCCATGCAAGATAAAATAACAGAGCAATTTAGCACTTATAGGAATGTTGAGCAACTTTTTGGAAGAAACATGGCTATTATACAAAGAAATATGAAGTCACCAGGTGAGCGAGTGCTTATATGTTGCTTTATAGTTAATAAGTTATTTCTTTATAAATATTATGTTTTGAATATTTGTTCTACTTCTACAGTTGAATGGTGGAAGCAATATAGCCATTCCACTCCAGAATTACAAAAGTTTGCCATCAAAGTTCTAAGTCTAACGTGTAGCTCATCCGTGTGAAAGGAATTGGGGCGTGTTTGAAGTTTGAACATGTAAGAACTAAGAAGAAAGATTTAGTATATTAAGAAAATTATATTATATCTCAATCGCCCTAATCTTACTAATTACTTATTATTTGCAGATTCATACCAAAAAGAGGAACAAACTAACCTCAAAGCGTCTCAATGATCTAGTCTTCATTAAGTACAATAGAACATTGAAGCGTCGTTACAACGCTCATAATATAATTGATCCAATTAGTTTGGACAACATCGGTGATGCTAATGAATGGCTAACTAGGGTCCCGGAAAATCATGCAGATGAAGAAGTATTTGAGGAAACTTCTAATTTCACTTGGGGTGAAGTTGCGGAGGCACGTGGAATTGGGGAGAGGATTTATGGTTTGAGGGGGAAACTTCAACTTCAAGCTCACAGAGGAAGGGAAAAGAAGCAGCTACTTTGTCCCTAGTTGATGAAGAAGGAGAAGTTGAAAAAGATGACGCGCAATATAATAATGATAGTGGAATACAAGAATTTGACAATCTTATAGAAGAATAGGATACTCATTTTGTGCTTTAATTGATGCTACTCTTTAATTTTTACATTGAAGTATTGAACATTTACTTACAGTTACATGTGTTGTCTATGCAGTATTTATTTATTTTTTTTATAAGTTCCGCTTTACTTCAAAAAAGCGAGCGCTTTGCTTCTCGCTTCAAGCGAAAAGGGGCTTGTTGCTTTTCCTCGCTTCACGCTCTTCACAACACTGGATGAGCTTAAAAGGAGAAAGTGAGGATTCATATAGTCGACCCCAACTTGCTAGGGATAAAGGCATTCTGTTGTGTATACAATCACCTAGATGGGTCTAATGGATTTTTTGGTGTCAAAATGAAGGTAATTATTCTGAAGCCGTGTTAGACTTTATCAACTCACTACGGAACCTGTGAAGGCTAACTGTTATGTTGATACTTTGCAATGTAATTATCAGCTTTCTCTTGAGACTTGATGCTGGTTTTACTCAATAAAAGGTAATTCTTTTTAGGATTTAAAGGGACATGATATGTTTTGGTAGACTTCCAAGCTGTGTCACATAGTTATGTTTGAATACAAAAAATCAAGTCGCATGCAATAAACTATAAAACAACACCCAGGATTACTGAAAATATAATATACGAGAAAAAGCATAATACTGTAAGAAAGCACACCAAGGAAACTATGCCTACAGCCTCTGATCTCCAAACTTTGAGGGTTTGACATTTTATCAATCTCACATGGTTCTCAACACGACTAGCAAAACTCTTCAGCTCTGTTTTACGCAAGTGTTTAAGTCACCAGAAGTAAAACCAAGTGCTACCCAGGTGAAGGATATCAAATACATTTCAAAGTCCAGCTAATGGCATATAAAATAATTGGCAACAGTAGAAAGTCAAGCTAGGAGAAGACGTAATATTTTTGATAGGTAGGAACATCTTAATTGTCTAGGAAACAAACCTCCATCTTTCTTTGTATTTTCCCTTCTCCTTCAGCATCAATTCCATCCAATTTCAGCAGCTGCCTCATCAGCATCTCTGTCAGACAGATAATATCCTTTTCCTCAACATTGGAACCACCAAAAACAACTGCTTGTACAGCAGAGACCTGTAATGATGAAGACCAAAGTAAGACTTCAATTACGAGATCATGGTGTCATAGTCACCTTACAACGAAAGGAATCAACCTGCTCTGAGAGCTTATCCACTTCTTTTCTCACTTCAGCAACTGCTTCAGCTCCTCTTGATATTTCAGTGGTTACCTTAACCTCTTCGGGATTTTTGTCCTCAACTGTTTTTTCCTCCATAACTAACACTTTGGAATTGTCTTTCACACCAGCCAAGTGGAGATATTCATGATCTTCTTTTTCTTTTCCTCGGAATAGAAGTTTTTGCACCTTAGGCTCCAAACCAATTATTTGGGAAATGACACTTTTTACTTCACCTGTATCCATATTTGATTGGCATTAGAAGCATAACGACAGAGTATCCTTACCAATTTATAACACTGCATGTATACCTATAGTAGATGCAACAGTGGTTTATAATCAGTTAATTTAGTATATCCAACAATTGAATATTACTTTGACTACGTTGACAATAAAAACTACCTTTACTAGATTGGTTTAAGTTGAGAAAGGCGTACACATGCTGAAACAGATCACAGATGACAATGTCACACACATTATTTTGGAGCACTTTTTTCTTTTATGAAGTAAGAGATACTATAAAAAGCATCAAGAAGATGCAAAAGAGCACTGTCCAGGTGCTAATACAAAAGAAGATATGTTGGCTCTGTATAGATGGCCCTATGCTAGGGTTAAGGAGCTAACAAAATCCAAAAATAATTCGGCGAAGCTAATAGGGGAGAGGTTACTCCAGCTATATCACAAAATTATACAATTAGCCTTCGAGGAGTAATTTGGAGTTGCTAAACCATTAAAACGTCCTTTATTCCTTTTTGTCCAAATCAGTGCTATAAAAGGCGAAAAGCGCAAAAAAGCTCTAAGGTCCGTTGGGGCTTTAAGTGCAACGCGCAAATAAAGCGTGGGCTTTAATGAAAAAAGGCGCAACCGGAGGAAAAAGTAAAAATATATATATGTAGTCAAGACCAATAATTATAAGCATGAATAACAAATATATGGACAAAAAAGTTGAAGAAAAAATAACGATAGAGTGAAATATCAATTGTTGAGTGTCTCATTTTCAGGATTACACTCATTGGCAAGGAAAGTATGCCTTAGAGCCCTGATACGACACTGAAGCACTCGCAAAGCGAGGCGAAGCGCTCAACATGTTTTGAGTCTCGCTTTAGGGCTTAAGCATTTCTCTAGTTGTTCCAGAAGGCTAAGAGGGTGTTTGGCTAAGCTTATAAGCTGGTCAAACTGGCGTATAAGCACTTTTTGGCTTATCTACGCGTTTGGTAAACACCCAAAGTGCTTATAAGTCAAGTGCTTATAAGCTAAAATCAGTCATAAGTCATAAGTTGGTCACCCCCAACTTATGGCTTTTTAGCTTATAAGCACTTTTAGTTTGACCAAGGCTTTTTACTAGTTTATCCTTAATAATATTTTCCAATTCACGAAATATTTTACCCAAAATAAATTTTCTAACTTTCTTTTCATTCCATATTCGTTGTTCATCTTTTTCTTTCCAAAAAAACTTTTTAATTTATAATCTTTTGTAAATTTTTTAAGGATATTTTAGTCATTTTAATAAAAGAACAACTTATCAGCACTTTTCTACCAAACACTTGAACTGCTTATTATCAATTTCAGCACGTCTATCCAAAGACGTAAATGCTTATTTAAAAAATAAGGTTCAGCACTTAAAAATGCTTTTCAGCACTTCATTGTCAGCTATTTACAATTAGCTAATCCAAACGGGCTCTAAGTAATACACCCAATTCCCAATCTTGCACATTTCTTCTAAGGATTGGAAACCAAGAATTGTCTGCTCTACTCTGAGAGACAGTTGAATCAGGTCTGCTTGCTATTTGATAGAGGTTTGGAAAGTCATTTTGTAGCGTTGAATCCCCTAGCCACTTGTCTTTCCAAAACTTAACATTAGCCCCATTACCGATTCGAAATCTGTTGTTCTGTCTGAACTCCCCCCATAGTTTAATTATGTATTTCCAAGGTCCAACCCCATGTGCCGCCCTAGCGACTTTTGTACACCAATTACTCTGGACCCCGTGTTTTGCATTCACCACTTTCTTCTAGGTTGATTGTTTCTCTTGCACATTTCTCCATAGCCATTTCATAAGTAAGCATCTGTTGTGTGTAGCAATGTTTTTGATGCCCAAGCCTCCAAGTGTTTTAGGCAGCGTTACTCTCCCCCATTTTACCAAATGAAAATTGTGTGAATCGTTGTTGCCTTCCCCAAAAAAAAATTCCTTCTGATTCTGTCCAATTTCTTCTGTACCTTCGAGGGGATGGGAAAAAGAGACATAAGATAATTAGGGATATTGTCTAGGACTCTGTTGATGAGTGTGAGTCTGCCCCCATGGATAAGTATTGCATTTGCCATGTAGCTAGCTTCTTTTCAAATTCTCCACCACTCCATTCCAAATTTCAGTTGATTTGTGCTTAGCGCCCAAAGGCAGTTCTAGATAGGTTGTTGGAAAGGAGTCTATCTCACAACATAAAATATCTACCAACATTTCCAAATTATGAATTTCATTAACCGGGTATATAATTCTCTTTAGCATGTTAATGTGCAGGCCAAACAGAGCTTCAAATATAAGCAATGTCAAATTTAAACATTGCACTTGTGATACCTCTGCTCCACAAAAAAATTAGAGTGTTATCTACTCATAGCAAATGAGAAATAGTGACTGTATATTCAGCATTGCTGCCAATTTCAAAACCTTGAATCCATTGTAATTCTCTGGTCTTGTCTAGCATCTTGCTCAACCCTTCCATGGGTAGGATGAAGAGAAAAAGGGACAGGGTCCCTTGACTAATTCCTTCATAGGGAGAAAAAAAACCAATTGGACTGGAGTTCACTAGGATTGAATACTTGACTGTTGTAATGTTGAACTTTATCCACTTGAGTCATTTCTCCCCAAAACCCATCTTCTTTAAGATAGTGAAAAGATATTGTCAATTTACTTGATCAAATGCCTTTTCTATGTCTAGCTTACATAGAATTCCGAACTCCCCTTTCTTTTGCTTCCAATCCGGTATCTCATTAGCAATAAGTGAAGCATCTGTCTACCTTTTAGAAAAGCATTTTGACTCCCAGAAACAAGCTTGCATATTACAGTTTTCAACCTTTCAGCTAAAAATTTTGCAGCAATCTTATAAATATTGCCAATTAGACTAATAAGTCTAATCTTTTAGCACCCTTTCTTTTTGGGCTCAATGCAATGAATGAAGCATTGCAAGATCTCACCATATGGCAATGTTGGTGAAAATGATTCGTGGCACCAGTGACATCGGATTTAATTATGACCCAAGCCTTCTAAAAGAATCCCATGGTGAATCCATCAGGACCCGGTGCCTTATCCGGAGCACAAGACCTGATGGCGGCTAGTATTTCTTCTTCCCCAAACTCTTTTTCAAGCTCCTCCTTTTTCTCCTCAGAGATGCAAGCCAAAGCTTCAAAGTTAGTTGTTAGTCTCCAATGTTCAGCTTCAGAGTAGAGGCCTTCATAGAAGCCCAGTATTTCCTGTTTGATCCGGTTCTTGTCCTCAATAATGTCTTCCCCCACTTTGAGCGTGTCAATGCAATTATATCTCTTGTGATTATTGGCCATCATTTGAAAATACTTGGTATTTCTATCTCCCACGCTTAGCTATAAACATCTTGATTTCTGTCTCCATGATGTTTCCTCCGCTTTGACAATATTCTGAATTACATCTTTAGATCAAGCAATTTGGACGGCTCCATAGGTGATAGCAACCTGGTCCAGAAACATTAATTCCTCCCGTGCCCTACTCCTCTGGGAATCAATTTTGCCAAAAACTTCTTTATCCCAAGTTGATATGTCTTTCTTCAGTAATTTCAACTTCTAGACTAGGATATAGTCTGGAGTGCCTACAATTGAGTAACCCTGCCACCATTCCTTAACTTTGTCAAGAAAACCTTCTACACACATGTTCTCGAATTTGAAATAGGTTAGGTTAGTCTCCCACAGTGTTTTGGAGAGCGAGAAGCGGAAAAAAGCGACGAGTCCTTGCTTCATCAAAGCAAGAAGCTTGACGCGAAGCGCGCGCTTTTTTCATGTCCTCAATAATGTCTTCCCCCACTTTGAGAGTGTCAATGCAATTGTATCTCTTGTGATTATTGGCCATCATTTTAAAATACTTGGTATTTCTATCTCCCTCGCTTAGCCATAAACATCTTGATTTCTGTCTCCATGATGTTTCCTCCGCTTTGACAATATTCTGAATTACATCTTTAGATCAAGCAATTTGGACTGCTCCATAGGTGATAGCAACCTGGTGAAACATTAATTCCTCCCGTGCCCTACTCCTCTGGGAATCAATTTTGCCAAAAACTTCTTTATCCCAAGTTGATATGTCTTTCTTCAGTAATTTCAACTTCTAGACTAGGATATAGTCTGGAGTGCCTACAATTGAGTAACACTGCCACCATTCCTTAACTTTGTCAAGAAAACCTTCTACACACATGTTCTCGAATTTGAAATAGGTTAGGTTTGTCTCCCACAGTGCTTTGGAGAGCGAGAAGCGGAAAAAAGCGACGAGTCCTCGCTTCATCAAAGCAAGAAGCGTGACGCGAAGCGCGCGCTTTTTTCATGTGAAGCGCAATTTAATACAAAAATAAAAAAATATTAAATAGGGTGCGAAGGACCGCTACCTCCCGCCAGCACAAGTATGGAATAACTCAATTCTCTAAGGCTTAAACCAATAAAAAGGAATCACTAGTGTTTTTGTGCCTCTGCTCGGATTTGGCCTAGTAACCCTTTATAGGTCTATAACAAAATAACACAAACTCATACTACTAAATACTAACATACTAAACTCAATATACATAAAAAAAGAGAAGCAAAGAAGTTTGTGACATATACGCTATAATAAAGGGAAAAAAAAAAGTTAATTCATACCAAAAGTGAATTCAGAGGGGACAGGGAGGTCGAAGTCTTGAGAAGCATAAGAGACCTTGATTGTAATAGTGGTGGGATTAGAAGAAGCAGAATCATCTTCTCTCTTTTGAACAAGCATGCCGCTCGGCCTCATTTCCCAATCCGCTTCGTTTGACCCTTTCATTCCTAAGTCTCAATTGGATTTAATGTTTTTGACAGAGATTGAGCTGTGAAAACCCAGTTCCCAACCCTACTAGAAAAAGCATAAGGATCAATTGGGAATTTTTTTAAGGATTGACAAATGACAGTAATTAAGGAGGGGATTAACTAAAACCAATGATGATTCTCATAAGAGTTGCGTGGAGTGGGGTGGGTGGTTGCCGGTTGTGGGCCCTATTCAGTCTTTTCCTTTTAATAAAAAGTAGTATCCTTCCACTATATGTTAATATGTTTGACTAGACACGTAGTTTAAGAAAAAATGAATATTTTTGTAATTTGTGATCCTAAACAAATCAAAAACGATCCAGAATATTGTAATATCCCATAGTTTTAAACAAGGATATAGTAGTCATTTAGCAAACTAACTAAAAAAAAATATGAAATGCGCAAAAAGGGCCGAAGCCCACCAAATTTTAATCTGGCAAAAAAAAACGAAAAAAAAGAAGAAAAGGTCTAAGGGAAAGGGTACGCAACAAACAAATAGATAAAGGAGATTTGGGTGAAATCCTAATCAAATTAAAAGGGATTAAGGGAAGGAAAAACCTACGGCATCAAGATAAACAAAAGGAAGGATTAGGTATTGAAGAATATCAAGCTTCGGCATAAGCTATTCAACACAATAGAAGGAAAAAGAAACGAAGGTTCTGTCTATTCTCGTTGAAGGAATTTATAAAGTGGGGAAGAACAAGGTAAGTAAAAATGTCATGACCCAAACCGATGGGCCGCAACTGGCATCCGGTACATTACTCAACCGAGTACCAACATAGCATATCTTTCTTATTACATCATTATATACACGTGACATACGGGCCTAGTAGGCCAATATAATCATTTATAAACTCAAAACATAGGTCGACAAGGCCGTACAATCTTTCACGTACACGACATATGTCTACAAGCCTCTAAGAATACATAAATATCGTAAAGGTCGAGATAGAGTCCTGCCATACCAAACAATATACGTCTAACTCATACTAACCAAACAAGCAACTCCGAAGCAAATGGAGCGCATCAACATCTTCCGCTGAGCTGATAGCCTACATGGAGGGCTCTCGACCTGTCTATCGGGACCTGCGGGCATGAAACGCAATGTCCCCAGGTAAAAGGGACGTCAGTACGAATAATGTATCGAGTATGTAAGGCATATAAATAAATACATGAGAGATATGAAAGACATATAGAGTACAGGACTCAACCTATAAGTCTGAATAACTTTGTAAATCATAAATTACTTTTAATGTCATGCATATCCGTATGAATGTCATGTCGTACATAGGTAATGTTTCATAATATCATCAGCCTCTGAGGGCATCCCATCATATCATATCGGCCACTGTGGGCAAAATCATCATCGTATACCAGCTGATCAGGTCGTGGTGCGTATATAACGCCATAACCTTTCCTATATCCCATATACATATATACATACATATATACGCGTATATAACGCCGTTTGAATCATATTTACATATACATGCGTATATAACGTCGTTTGAATCATATTTCGGCCATTGTGGGCAACATCATCATCATATACCAGTTGATCAAGTGGTGGTGCGTATATAACGTCGTAACCTTTTCCCATATCCCATATACATATATTTACATATATACGCGTATATAATGCTATCTGGTCATGGGTCAATGTACATGAATGCAATGCATGAAAAGTACGTCAATAAAATCATTCGGAAGGTCATAAGACCACTTTGCCCCTTGAGCAATATCATAAAGCAACATCTTTTCAAATTTCGTATTTTTTTGAGACCCATGAACAGATGATAAAATATTATGACACATGGGAATTAAAGAACATAGATATTTCTATTACTTTTATAAGTAGAGTCACTTATGGAATTTGTGCATTTGCACATTTCGTTCATATCGTATGGATCATGTCAAAAGAAAGAAGGGATAGCCTTAACATACCTGGAGTAGGGAAAACTCCGTATAATATTCCGTTAGAAAACCTTTGTTGATTGATCGAAATTTGCCCCTGCTTCTTAGAAATTCATAGACGAAATTACTTATAGTTCCTAAAAATTTTGGAGTGAAATAACGTTTTTTTTTGTTTCCTTGAAATTTTCGAGAGGAGTAAAGTTCTGCTTACTTAAAATCTTGGAAGGAATATGTGTTTGGTTCCTTGAGATTGAAAGGAATTTCTTAGAATTATTGAGAGGAGTAACGTTCTATTACTTTAAATCTTGGAAGGAATACGTGTTTGGTTCCTTGATTGCCACATATTACATGACTAAGATAAGTCATGTGGCCAACTACCACGTTTTATTGGGGGAGGGATTTAATCTTATCCACTTATTAGTTAATCGGGTAACCCGTTACCCGATAATTAATCAATTACCTAAAAAAATTGAGATTATTCCCACTTACTTAAAATGTTACTCACTTTTTACATACATTATACACCTTTATATTATGGTCATGTAGTACCTTTTATGGCACTAGTCCATAAATACCGGGTATTTTAGCTCGGACCGTATTTTATCCCAGCATGTCAAACTTGGACAAAAATTCATTTTCTTTGCTTGCTTCCCCTCTTACCTTCACGAATTTACTCATCACTTGTTTGAAATAACATAATCCTTATAATCTCCAAATAATTTTTACCTTGGACTAATGTCAATTACCTTACAACAAACTCAATGTACCATACTACAGGGTGCAACACTATCGTAACTTATTACTGCGAAGCGTAACATCTCCGTAATATAATACTACAGGGCATAACATCATCGTAATACTGCGGGGCATAACATTATTCCCCTCTTTGGAACATTCGTCCTCGAATGTTGACTGATGCTCTTATCATTTTCGTAACTTATAGCTCTTGTGAATACCTTAATATTCTCCTTGCTATTTAAGCAGTTTCTCTGTGAATAAATCCAAGGTCTAGGGTACTCCTCCTCTTAGTCTTTTTACTTATATCATGACTTGTGGTCGAAATCTTTCTAATCTCGCAACTGCTGCTACCTCCTATCATGCTGCATGTATGACCCTGGCTTTGTAAGTGCGCTTGTGCGACTCACCTTTCCTTTTTCCTTTTATCTTTTAGTCAATCTCTAGGCCTTACTTTGTAAACATATATAAGGCTTAATAGGATGCCTCTCTGGGCATCTATGTATACTGAAGTTCTTTGATCGGTGCTTTGTAGACCTTGCGAATATGGCCATATCTTATTCATAGATCTGATTATTCATTCGTATGACTTTACTGTAACTACATGGGTTATACTATACCATAATTTTCACTTCAATTTATCGTTACTGAGGTATGCTTACCAAGCTCTCAGTTACTTTTGTTGCCTATCCTTTAGGTATAAATCTCAGTCCTTTAATGCTCCTTCATTACCGTTCGTCTTAAGAATCATGGCCTAATCTCATGTCATACTTTGTAACTTATATCTGACCATTATTGATTCGCCTCAATGTTGATCTATAATCCTTTACTTGAAGACTTGAAACTTCTTACGTAATACATTACTGCTAGGGCTTACGTTGTATTGAGGAACAATTGAAGTGATTTCCATAATCATATTTCATAGTGTCTCAATGTGATTCACCTTATGGGGTATCTTAATTTCGTGCCGTCAGCGAATCTTTTTCTCCTTCTCTTCTTCTATTTTTTTTTCAAATCATTATTCAAACGAAGGCCCAAACTTCATCCTTTATCTGTGACAATTATACCCTCATTTTATTACTGGGTCAGCATTTCATTCTTTCTAAATGTGATTCGTCTTTGACTCATTTGAGTTTATTCAGGTTATACTAAGCTTTGTATAACATAGAGAAACCATATGCTCTTCTTGTTTTCATGGGCTTAATTCTAAGGACTAATCCATTCTCGTCACCTTCTCACTCGCCTTTTCTCGTTCTTACATCCTGTCATAAAACTTTGTCGCTTTACTATACTTTAGCTTGCGACCTATACATATCTATTTATACTACTCGTAATCTTCCTTCAACTTGCTTGAATTTCCTTGTGTTATTTTAGAACATCAAGTGAGACATCACATTGTCTCCAACTTTTCTCTATTCTCTTAACTCGATCTCTCAATACTTAGAAACCATAGGCTGGAAGACATGCCGCCGACGATGCCGCTATCATTCCCGGTTATTAGATACCATTATAGCCTTATATCCAAAGTATGGACTATTCACAACTTTCTGCATTTGAGTATCTCGTATATTGTTCACCTTTACCTTACTTACTTAAAATCTCGCATCATATCTTCTACCTCTTTCATAACCTCCCTTCTACATAGGTATGATTCACACCACAAATTGAAGCTCTATTATAATACTACAATCTGGTGGGAGCTTCATGCTGACTCCTTTTGGAGGCTGTTACTTTTTTTTTTAACTAGCTTCATTATAGAGCCATTATAGACTATGGTTGTTGTACTATATCTCTCGTACCTCTGATTTTAAGGGAGATCCTGCAATGTTTCGATCACAATGTTTCTATTTTTCTGGGTCCAATAATCAGACTCCTGATTTACTTGGGTGATGTAACTCTTTAGTTTCCTCCTTCTGATCGGCTTTTACGTCGGCTTAAGCTATCTTTCGATCTGTGGTTCCTGGTATCAGTTATTACCTTAACCTTTCATGGACGCTACGGAATATCCATGATAAAATCTTCTGCCAATTCAATCCTTTGTCTATGATCTAGGCTCAATTCTTTCTTTTAACTTATACCGAAATCTTCTACGATTGTATGATTGTCAACATATATGTTGCTGCATGGATAATATTCCAAAATCTTAAGTACGTTCATCACATAACAACTCTAGATTATTGATCAATAATTCTTTCATTCCATCTTAGCTTTCTTTCAACGTAAGCTATTACTTTTCCTGATCTTTCTACCCCCTCGTTGCGTCCATACTTAGCTTATCTTAGTGCCCACACTTGCCAAAGTTTTCATACAACTCATATGATCTCAAATATTACTTTTAATCTTACTTCCTGTTCATTAGCCATGGTAGGTGCCACTTTCCTTTGGAATGCTTACAATGTTGTTGCGAGATTGTTGTTACACGGCCATTTCTTCTTTAGGTCGTTGTGCTAAGGTTGAAGCCTTCTTTCTTATCTCCTTAGCTAGTCTTTCGTTGTAGTACTTAGGGAGAACCCTTGACTCTTGTAAAGCTGTGAGCTTATTATAGACCTTTTTGATGTCATTACTTGCCTATAACCATCTGTAGTTGTTTACTTCCATGCCCTTGTGCTTGTATGGTTGCTTCTGAACTGATATTTTGACTGCCTTCCCAGTGAAACTTTCTTTTATCCTCGTAACACTCATACAGTACCTTTAACTACCCGGACTCTTATTTGAATATATCTCAAGTATTATAATGATATTCTTTAAAGTTATGTTTATCTTACACGATCTGATGACTCGTCTGTAACCTCATGTTTAGCCATAACTGGGATCTTCCTAAGCAATTACTAACTACTTGTTGGCCCATTCTCATATCAATATTCCTCGTAATCTTTCTTGGGTTATTTACTTTTTCTTAACTTACATCTCGCACTGGCTCCTTATTTATTAATAACAACTCGGGAAGGAACCTTTACTTCCTCTCATTGACGTCGTGCTAGCACAATATTCTTGAATCGTAGCATATCTGTAGGGTTTGGATAAGTGCCATCTCATTCTGCTTTCATTTATCGCATTCTTCCTTTACCATTTCATAGTCACTAGAACCACTTAATTCTAACTTAATGTCACATCACTCTATATTCCGCTCTTTAGGGGTGTACTAAGAGCTGAAGCCACGAGGATCTACCTATATATGTTTTACCTCTTCATCTTTGGCTTTGTTTCTCAACATCAATAATCTTTACTCGCCTTGCGGCAACCCTTCTGTACCAAGGATGACAAATTCCCTTACTCGCGAGGGTGACACTTAATGTAACTGGTACATACAGTCCCTTAAGCTTAACTTTGCTAACATTGCTTACTTTAGGGAAGCGTTTTTCTAAATGATCATTCTCTAAATTTTTCATGAATCTTCTTCTGTTGTCCGTCATATTATTGTCGGAACGCGATCTGAAATTCTCATGATGCTAACTATTATCAAATCACTCAGTCCCTAATTCATTTTTAGTTTATCTTGTTCACCATTCCATACTGGTTCTATTATTCTGGGGTCTAACTTTTTCTCTTGGTAATCGCGTTAGAGTTGCGAACTTATTTCTCGAAATGAGGATATGACCTTATGGCCTATATTCTTTTATTGTCATAAGGCTCATCACCTTTCGTCTCTTTCTTCATTTGACAGTAGGTCCTGTGACACTCTACCGTTTTCATCAATGTATCACACCTTATTCATAATGCTTCCTCATCTCTCTTCTCATTATTCTGCTAATATTTCTTCATATCTCTTTTCTTGTGAAAACTTCAATATGACATTCTTTCGCTTTTAGATTTCCTTTGCTCCATCCAGTGGCTCTTCAAGTTGCTTAACGTTTTCGCTTTACTAGGGACGCGAGCCACACTAAGGTAATATTTATCCCATCTAGGCTTTCACTGCCTATCTTTTGAATGCTAGTATTCACATCTAATCGTAATATTCTTGGGTGCACCATTTGGGTGTCTCACAAGAAGATCTATTGGCACATTTGTAATACCCTTTGAAAATGTCAATAAATGAAAGTAATCCATTTACCAATTTGGGTTACTCTAACCCCAGCCGGATCTTGATACCCCATCCTTCTCTTAACTATACATGTTAGCCCCCATATGGCATAACTAAAATAGGTGTGACCAATTGTACATACCTCTGTTACTGTTGAATATAACTCAAAAAGCTTATGTTCCTCTGCCTCAATTATAAACGTTGTTAACCTTCATTAACTGGGTGTCTCGTACCCTTCTTCATCTTGCTTCTTTTGCTTGTTGAAACTTGTATTTATCTTTTTAATCTCTCATTGTCTTTCACCATAAAGGTGGATAAGCATGCATGCCTTAAGGTTCCTTATCAAGAGGCTTACACCTTTCAGTACGCACATGATCTGCTAAAGACCTTATATTTACTTATCATAAGCATGATACAAAGTCGAGTTGCTCTAATTCGACACCTCTACAGCTATATTTCTTATCGATCATCTTTCTGAACGTAGGCATCGTCTTATTACGAATAAAAGTTCGGGACTTGAATTCTTATAAGTAAGCTCTACCACACGATCTGGAGTAGGAAGAAAGAGTGACAGTCCTAAATGCCCTGTAGCCTCCTATTTATAAATGTGGTGCACGACACACCTATAAACAAGACTCTACTAGACACGGCTTGTAGACTTCCTAGGACAAAACTGCTCTAATACCACTTTTGTCACGACCCAAACCGATGGGCCGAAACGGGCACCCGGTACCTTACTCAACAGAGTACCAACATAGCGTATCTTTATTATTACATCATTATATACACGTGACATACGAGCCTAGTAGGCCAATATAATCATTTATAAACTCAAAACATAGGCCGACAAGGCCGTACAATCTTTCACATACACGACATATATCTACAAGCCTCTAAGAATACATAAATATCGTAAAGGTCGAGATAGAGTCCCGCCATACCAAACAATATATGTCTAACTCATACTAACCAAACAAGCAACTCCGAAGCAAATGGAGCGCACCAACATCTTCCGCTGAGTTGATAGCCTACATGGAGGGCTCTAGACCTGTCTATCGGGACCTGCGGGCATGAAACGCAGCATCCCCAGGCAAAAGGGATGTCAGTACGAATAATGTATCGAGTATGTAAGGCATATAAATAAATACATGAGAGATATGGAAGACATATAGAGTACAGGACTCAACCTGTAAGTCTGAATAACTTTGTAAATCATAAATTACTTTTAATGTCATGTCGTGCATAGGTACATGTTTCATAATATCATCAACCTCTGAGGGCATCCCATCATATCATATCGGCCACTGTGGGCAAAATCATCATCGTATACCAGCTGATCAGGTGGTGGTGCGTATATAACACCATAACATTTCCCATATCCCATATACATATATACATACATATATACGCGTATATAACGCCGTTTGAATTATATTTACATATACATGCGTATATAACGTCGTTTTAATCATATTTCGGCCATTGTGGGCAATATCATCATCATATACCAGCTGATCAGGTGGTGGTGCGTATATAACGCCGTAACCTTTTCTCATATCCCATATACATATATTTACATATATACACGTATATAACACTATCTGGTCATGGGTCAATGCACATGAATGCAATGCATGAAAAGTACGTCAATAAAATCATTCGGAAGGTCATAAGACCACTTTGCCTCTTGAGCAATATCATAAAGTAACATCTTTTCAACTTTCGTATTTTTCTGAGACCCATGAATAGATGATAAAATATTATGACACATGGGAATTAAAGAACATAGATATTTCTATTACTTTTATGAGTAGAGTCACTTATGGAATTTGTGCATTTGCACATTTCGTTCATATCGTATGGATCATGCCAAAAGAAAGAAGGGATAGCCTTAACATACCTGGAGTAGGGAAAACTCCATATAATATTCCGTTGGAAAACCTTCGTTGATTGATCGAAATTTGCCCTTGCTTCTTAGAAATTCATGGACGAAATTACTTCTGGTTCCTAAAAATTTTGGAGTGAAATGACATTTTTTTTGTTTCCTTGAAATTTTCGAGAGGAGTAAAGTTCTGCTTACTTAAAATCTTGGAAGGAATATGTGTTTGGTTCCTTGAGATTGAAAGGAATTTCTTGGAATTATTGAGAGGAGTAACATTCTATTACTTTAAATCTTGGAAGGAATACGTGTTTGGTTCCTTGATTGCCACATATTACATGACTAAGATAAGTCATGTGGCCAACTGCCACGTTTTATTGGGGGAGGGATTTAATTTTATCCACTTATTAGTTAATCGGGTAATGTCCCGTTACCCGATAATTAATCAATTACCCAAAAAATTGAGAATTATTCTCACTTACTTAAAATATTATTCACTTTTTACATACATTATACACCTTTATATTATGGTCATGTAGTACCTTTTATGGCACTAGTCCATAAATATCGGGTATTTTAGCTCGAACCGTATTTTATCCCAACATGTCAAACTTGGACAAAAATTCGATTTCTTTGACTTGCTTCCCCTCTTACCTTCACAAATTTACTCATCACTTGGTTGAAATAACATAATCCTTATAATCTCCAAATAATCTTTACCTTGGACTAATGTCAATTACCTTACGACAAAACTCAATGTACCATACTACAGGGTGCAACACTATCGTAACTTATTACTGTGAAGCGTAACATCTCCGTAATACAATACTACAGGGCATAACATCATCGTAATACTGCGGGGCATAACAAAAAATTTACTCAACCTATCCCATTTAACGATTGTTTCGTTAATTAGAAACAAGAAAAGATAAGTTTCTTTTGATTTAGCACAAATATGAATTTTGAATTAGATGAATAAGTATTTTATTAATTTCATAACAAATAATCTAACCTAATGAAGAACCACTAGTGCTTGTAAAGCACTACGTAAGAACATGAATACAATCCTTTTAAATCAGTTCCTTTTACCTTGTCTATGTATATAGAAATATCATGGTATCAATCCAAAATAAATAAATAAATAAGAATAAGTAGAAAATTGTAGTTCCTATTGATTTAGGTACTACTAAATTGATTAACAGAGAATCAGTAGTTATATTTCTGAGGAAAAAAAAGAGGGAATGTTATGATAAAACCAATTATGTTAATTGTTCATGAAGCTGATATATAGACCGATTTTGTGATAATATAGGTAGTTGAATGAGTCTTATGGACTGCTCGAGGTGACACGCTTGGTATCTCGCCACGAGTACTGTGAGTAGTAATCTTACCGTAATTTGTGTTTTCATAACCTGCATGGTTTATACATTATTTTGAAAATAAAAGGTGTTACCGAATATTTGAAATTTGCATGTGGGACAAGTCCTTTACTTGATATGGTATCGAACAGTTTACTTGAGATATATATAGTTATTTAAAATATTCTCACTGTTACTAGACATATTTTTACTGTATTTGAGATATGATTGCTATTATCGAAATGAGATTACATGATTTGATAAGAATTGAAATGCCCTATACTATTTTGAAAATGCTTCCTATGAGTATTTATTGATTACAAAGACAAGTATAGATGAGAGGAGGCTTTGAAGGATCCCGTAGCTAACGGCGGGTTCGTTAGACCTGGTGCACCTTGTACATATAGATTACAGATTACAGTTATAAACCTCGCTAGTGGGAAGGTAGAACTAGCATACAATTATAGTTTTCCCTCGAGTAGGGACCTACAATTATATTTGACTCCTTTTACGAAAGGGTCCCCACAGTGATACAGATTACATGATCCTTTCTTGGAAACCTCCCAAACATAAAGATTTGCTATGAGACAGTGTTTACTCAGTTTATTACCGATTGGTTACATTGATTTCTATCACAGGAAGTACATGAATAAACAGATTATATTTACTGTTTTTGAGAGGGCATCTTATTTTTACGATACTTATGAATGTTGTCATACAAGCATGTTTTCTGACTCGTCCCCAATTCAAAACGATTGTGGTTAAGTGTTATTACTCACTGAGCTAGCGACTCACTCCCCGCTATTTTTTCTTACAGAAACAGCAGTTGACATGAGCGAGGATTTCGTTAATTAGAGTATACGAGTTGATAGTTCCTGGTGAGCCCCGCACTTGTTCGCGTGGGCGAAGAGTTTATTTATTTTTTATCTTCTTTTCTTATTAACTCATAGAGTCGCTCCATGGTCATTCTTTTAGTGTCATGAGTATCCTTTCATTATTACAGACATAGGATGAGTATTGCACTTTTTATCGAATTTGGAGATAAATTAGTATTTGTGGCTGGTAGTGGGTGGATTATAATGGCCGAGACTTGTTTTGGTTAATGGATAAAGTTATTGTTGGTTGGATTGATATTACAATGTTTGGTTGTTGATTTTTCCACAGGAATTATTTTTGGATAGTCCAAAAAATAGGGGAAACTCTGTCCATTTTTCTATAAAATATCAATGAGGCTTACTTGGGGGCACTTGCTCCTAAGCGCCGGTCATGATCCTAAATTGGGTCGTGACATGTGTAGTTATAAAGCTTCTCATTAAGGGTAAAATTGTAAGTTTAAGCTAAATTTTTACCAAATTTAAAAAGGGGTCATTCTTTTTGGAACAGACCAAAAAGGAAATAGGTTCACATAAACTGGAATAGAGGGAGTAAAACGTTTTTTTGTAAAAGATGATTTTGTAAATAGTTTTAACTTCTTTTTTTCTTCAACACAATAGTTTTAGGCTTTTAGCTCTAGATAAAAAATTTCCACACTAGTTCTATCATTCTTGTGCTTTAATAATAATAATAATAATAATAATAATAATAATAATAATAATAATAATAATTATTATTATTATTATTATTATTATTATTATTATTATTATTATTATTATTATTATTATTATTATTATTATAATTTAAAAAAAATGTGAGATTGGAGAAGATTAACTAATTATAAATGTGGCGCGCTACACATCCATAATCAAGACTCTACTAGACACGGCTCATAGACAACCCCTAGGACAGACTTGCTCTGATACCAAGTTTGTCACGACCCAAACTGAAGGGCCATGACTAGCACCCGACCACACTTGCCGAGCACCAACGTACATTTCATCTAACCTTCATTATTATCTTTTAAGGCTGACGAGATCAATATAAATGGTATACCTAGATCATGGACAACCAGCAATAAAATATGACGGCATGAACATACATAGCAGGGGATGACCAGACAATCAAGAAACTACGTATAAGGTATGAGCTACCACGCTACTATGAAAGACTATACAACAAAAACTAGCCGACAAGGCATACCAAACTATACATGAGCCGACACTTGTCTATGAGCCTCTAAAAGAACATAAGTGTTGCAACATAGCCGGAACATGGCCCCGACATACCCATAATGTCTATAACAAAAATTGCATACCAAGACCAAGGCAAGTCCGGAGAAGGGATCTCGCCAATCACCGCTGAACTGGACAGTCTATTGTGGTGGGGGAGCTGCACCTGCCTGTCTATCAGGACCTGCAGCACGACATGCAGCGTCCACAAATAAAAGGACGTCAGTACGAATAAAGTACTGAGTATGTAAGGCAAGGAACCATAAATACGATCAGTAATGTAAGCAAGGATAGAGAATATACAACCTGTAACATCTTAGTACCTCTGAGGGCTACTTACATGAAATGCATGATACATATGTATAAATACATAAACCTTTAAAGCATTCGCCTCTGTGGGCATCAGTATCATCATATCGTACCCGGCCATAATAGGCTCGGTAGAATCGTACCCGGCCACGTGGAGCTCGGTAAAACCCAACTGATCAGTGGTTGCACAATAGGTGCCGTACCCGGCCAACTATAGCGTGGCTCGGTAGAGTAAAATAGATACATATATATAATGCATGCTCGACTCATGGAATCACATTCTAAACTCTTCAGAGTGACGTAAGGTCGGTATCCTCTGTACACGTTATTAGGACTAACTCTTCACTATGAACCTTATAAGAATTAGGAAGTACCAACAAAATTGATAACATAAGAATAAGAGAAGCAACATTAACATCAATCATTCCATAAGAGGGAAAACAATGTAAGTACTGCTAGCTTCTAAGAGTAGAGTATCTTGGAAGCTCGTTCATTACATTATGTACAATCGGAGTCGTGCAAAAGAAGGAAAGGGATAGCCTCACATACCTTGTATATACTACCCCAATCTCAAGCTATGCAATTGTCAAAACTCCTTAGTCTACAATAAGAGAAACGATACTATCGTTATCATTTAAGCGTCATAACTATTATGTATCGACCACAACCTATTTTACGATGAAACGGACAGCACCTCCCCTATATATATGACCTCACACCATTCAAAACAGTCACCAAACAGCCCAAACAACATCAATAATAAACATATTGAGCCTCCCAAAATAGTCCACACATAGCCTAATCACTCCATACATACCACGACCACCGTAGTCGTGTCAAACAACCTGGAAATGTTACGAATAACTATCAGCCCATAAACCTACATATATATGGTGTTTTTCCACACCCTTCCTCCTCCAAAACTCCACAAGATAGTAGTAAAATACGCAGCCCAACAACAACGCAAAACAGTCCACAAAACAATAACATTACTACCAAGCCTTTCTATATATATCTCACAAGTTCTAGCTTCAATGGCTTAGCCGCAACTTGGATAATCTTAAATACATATAGAGTAAGAGGTTCCTTACCTTTATACAGAAAGAACAACTCCAATTTGACCTTAAATTTCCATGAAATATCCCTCCAATGCTGCCACAACAGCAACAAAGCGAAACTAGCGATCAATTAGTGTTTTTCGGCACTAGAATCACTTTAGAAGGCCTGAAATCACCTAGGATTGATATTAAGAACATGAGGGAGTATTTACAGAACATAAACCCTTTAAAACCACCTCCCACACGAGCTGGAACGACACAAAAATGAGCAACAACAAGAAGAATAAGAGACTTACTAGAGCCACGGAATTCCCGACACTTGATTTGTGTTGTTTGCCCTTTTTGGGTCTTGAATCTTGAGAGAACCTTGAGAGGATGTTCCTAGGGTTCTAAGGTCTGAAAATAGTGAAAAGAAATGACTTAAAACGGGTTGGAGTCATCCTATATAGGTCCAAATATCTTAAACCGACTTTGTGGGCCCAATAGAGAGGTGCTTGGCGCGGTCTCGCGAAAACGCGAATATCTCTCTACTCCGAGATCGTATCGATGAATGGTTTAATGAGTTGGAAACTAGACTCATAGATCTTTAATTTGGTTGGTAGATAACCCCGTAATTCCTTGTAAATTATAAGAAAAGATTAGAAACATTTGACCTAATGTTTAAGTAAAATTATGAACCTAAGTTGCGACAACTTTTGTCGACTTTTGTTTCATAACTCGTTTGACTTAAAGACTTATGATACGGATATTATATGATTAAAATACCTTCATAAATGACCTCTTGAGTGTATTAAGCACCGCTAGATTACCTGAAAATTCGAGTTACAACATCCTTGATTCGTTTAACTTCTAATACTGGTTAATCACCCTTATACACTCTTGTATCACTTAAGACCAATAGGATTGAGTTCTTATCATCTCAAAGATAATTCCTTCTTGGATTTATGTTAACTAATATATGGCATGAACTAACACATGTGGATATGGGTTGTAACACCCTCCCCCCTTAGGAACATTCGTCCTCGAATGTAAGGGTTTATGGGGAGTTTAAATCATCGTGGATTCCAATGGAAATTTCCGATCAATTTTCCCCTATAAAATGGTCACTAGCAAAACTTGCAAGTAATTAATCCCAACATATGGCTTCACAAGGCTACACAAAGCATTATGCGTATTTACATTATCTACATATCACCATTTTGTATTAAGGTATTAAGGAGGAGTATTCTCAAATTATTGCTTACCTCATAGAGCCGTTTCACCTTCCAATGTATTCTGTCTTCCACCAGCATCCTTGTTATCTTTATTCTGGAATAAGTAAGGGTATTTAGACTTCATCTCCTCTTCTGCTTCCCATGTCATTTCTTCCATATTTTTGTTCCTCCACAATACTTTGACGGAAGCTACATCTTTTGTTCTCAGCTTGCGGACTTGCCAATCTAATATCGCCACTGGCACTTCTTCATATGATAGGTCCTCTGTAACTTGTACATCTTTGATAGGGACGACTCGAGAAGGGTCTCCAATACATTTTCTCAACATAGATACATGGAATACCGGGTGGACAAATTCCAATTCGGATGGCAATTCTAACTCATAAGCAACCTGTCCAATCCGTCGAAGAATTTTATACGGCCCGATATACCTTGGACTCAGCTTACCTTTCTTCCCAAAACGCATAATACCCTTCATTGGTGAGTTCCTCAGGAAAACCCAATCACCAATCTCAAACTCTAGATCACGACGTCGGACATCAGAATAAGATTTTTGCCTGCTTTGTGCCGTCCTCAATCGCTCATGTATCACTTTCACCTTCTCAATAGCTTGGTGAATCAAATCTGGCCCATATAATTCTGTTTCACCGACTTCGAACCATCCAACTGGTGATCTACATCTCCTCCCGTATAGTGCCTCGTATGGGGCCATTTTAATACTGGAATGGTAGCTATTGTTATAGGCGAATTCTATGAGTGGAAGATGATCATCTCAATTCCCCTTAAAATCTAGAACACATGCTCGTAGCATATCTTCCAGTGTCTGAATGGTACGTTCAGCCTGTCCGTCAGTCTGCGGATGAAATGCAGTGTTGAGATTTACCTGTGTGCCTAAACCCTTCTGGAAAGACCTCCAAAAGTTAGCCGTAAATTGAGCTCCTCGGTCTGATATAATAGATATGGGCACACCATGAAGCCTAACAATCTCCTTGATATACAACTTTGCATAATCTTCAGCCGTGTAAGTTGTCTTCACTGGCAGAAAATGGGCACATTTTGTAAGTCGATCAATTATCACCCAGATGGAGTCAAACTTATGATAAGAGCGAGGTAATCCAATAATGAAGTCCATATTAATCACCTCCCACTTCCAGGTCGGAATCTCTATATTTTGAAGCAATCCACCGGGTTTCTGATGTTCTATCTTTACTTGTTGACAATTGGGACACTGGGCTACAAATTCTGTAATAGACTTCTTCATATTATCCCACCAATACTGCTCCTTGACATCATGATACATCTTTGTCGAGCCGGGATGGATGGAATATCGGGATTGATGAATCTCATTCATAATCTTCTCTCGCAACCCTGCCACATTAGGCACACACAATCGGCTCTGGTATCTCAGTGCCCCATCTTTTCCGATCCCAAAAGCCATACTTTTACACTGTTGAATGCTTTCTCTTAATCGTACTAAGATAGGATCTTCATATTGTCGTGCTTTTACCTCGGCTACCAAAGATGATTCTGATGTATTCTGTACAGTAACACCTCCATCATCAGAGTCTAACAATCTGATTCTCATATTGGCTAGCTGATGAAGCTCTTTAATCAACCCCCATCTACCTGCCTCAATATGTACTAAGCTTCCCATTGATTTACGGCTGAGAGCATCTGCCACAACATTGGCTTTACCGGGATGATACAATATCTCGACGTCGTAGTCTTTCAATAATTCAAGCCACCTACGCTGCCTCAAATTCAACTCTTTCTGCTTGAAGATTGTAAACTCTTGTGATCTGTGTAGATGTCAACATGGACGCCGTATAAGTAGTGCCGCCATATCTTCAAAGCATATATTACTGCAGCCAATTCCAAATCATGGGTTGGATAATTCTTTTCATGCTTCTTCAATTGTCTTGATGCATAAGCAATCACATTCCCACGCTGCATCAATACGCACCCCAAACCTATACTTGAGGCATCACAATATACCACATAACCTTCTGTTCCTTCAGGAAGAGTGAGCACTGGTGCAGATGTCAATCGATTCTTCAACTCCTGAAAACTACGTTCACAAGTGTTAGACCACTGGAATTTGGTAGCTTTTTGTGTTAACTTAGTCAATGGTGATGATATAGAGGAAAATCCTTCTACAAACCGCCTATAATATCCTGCTAGTCCTAGGAAGCTGCGGACTTCTGATGGTGTTGTAGGTCTCGGCCAATTCTTTACTGCATCGATCTTCTGAGTGTCGACACTAATACCCTCATCAGATATCACATGGCCAAGGAATGCTACTGAGTTCAGCCAGAATTCACATTTGGAGAGCTTAGCATATAACTTACGATCCTGAAGCGTCTATAATACTATCCGCAAGTGGCCCGCATGTTCCGCCTCCGAACGAGAATACACTAGAATGTCATCAATGAATACAATCACGAACACATCAAGATAGGGCCTGAATATAGTATTCATGAGATCCATAAAAGCTGCTGGGGCATTTGTTAGCCCGAACAACATCACCAAGAACTCAAAGTGCCCATATCTTGTCTGGAAGGCCGTCTTTGGAATATCCTTCTCCCTAACCCTCACCTAATGATACCCTGAATGTAAATCAATCTTAGAGAAATACTTGGCACCCTGGAGTTGGTCAAACAGGTCATCAATTCTTGGAAGTGGATACTTGTTCTTTATAGTAGACTTATTCAACTGTCGATAGTCGATACACATCCGTAACGACCCGTCTTTCTTCCGCACGAATAGGACTGGTGCACCCCAAGGTGAAGTGCTAGGCCTAATAAAGCCCTTATCCAGCAAGTCCTTCAACTGCACCTTCAACTCTCGCAACTCTGTCGGGGCCATTCTGTATGGAGGAATAGAGATCGGTTGAGTGTCAGGCAACACATCAATGCTAAACTCAATCTCCCTTTCAGGAAGAAGGCCTGGGAGTTCATCTGGGAAAACATCTGGGAATTCGTTGACCACAGGGATTGATTGTAAAGTAGGCGGTTTCTCCTCCGCATCCCTAACGCGAACGAGATGATAAATGTAACCTTTTAAGATCATTTTCCTTGCCTTAAGATAGGAAATAAACCTACCTTTCAGTGTAGCAATGTTCCCTTTCCATTCAATGACGGGTTCACCCCGAAATTGGAACCTAACCATCTTTGTACGACAGTCAACATTTGCATAGCATGAGGCCAACCAGTCTATTCCCATTATCACATCAAAATCAACCATTTCTAACTCAAATAAATTTGTCGAGGTTTGACGACTACAAATCATTACAGTGCAACCTCTATATACCCTTCTAGTAATCACAGAATCTCCTATCGGAGTAGATACCGCGAGGGGTTTACTTATCAATTCAGGTTCAATGCCAAACTTATTAGCCACAAAGGGTGTAACATATGATAATGTAGATCCCGGATCAATCAGCGCATATACATCATAAGAAAACACAGATATAATACCTGTAACAACATCTGGAGACGACTCGAGATCCTGTCGACCTACTAGAGCATAGGTTCGATTTTGAGCACCAATCGAACTCGGCACTGCACCTCTACCCCTACCACGACCTGTCGACTACTGAAAACCCCGTGCTGGAGGTCGAACTGATGAGGAAGAACCAGACACAGATCCAGTAGGCTGAGCCATACCATCACCTCCTCTATTAGGACAATCCCGCATCATATGGCCAGGCTGCCCGCATGAATAGCATGCATCAGAACCTCGACGACACAGTCCAAAGTGGGCCTTGCCGCACTGATCACAATGTGGTGTTGGGGGTCTCATCTGACTAGTATCCCTGTGATGTTGCGAGCCAGATGCCCGCGAACTCTGACCTGGACCAGAATAGGATCGATCATATCGAGGCCTCTGAAACTGTGGAGGAGAACTAGCTACAGGTGGCGCTGAACTCCTCGAAAACTGTGGCCTGATGCGGCCTCTGAAGTCATCAGAATAACCTGCAAATCTCGCCCTCTTATGCTGGCCCCTATCCTGCTCCCTAACTGCCCTCTGCTGGCGCTTACGATCCTCTAGGGTCTGGGCATAAGCTTGAATACGGGAAATATCCATGCCCTCCACCAAGGAGGCTGTCGTACACTCATTTATCAGATGTGGTCCCAACCCATTCACGAACATATGCACCCTATCACTCATCTCGGCCACCATATGGGGAGCATACCTTGCCAAAGAATCAATACTGCATACTGTACTCTCGCACACTCATATTACCTTGTCTAAGGTTCAAGAACTTATCAGCTCTAGCTCGTCGTATCTCAACTGGCAAGTAGTGACGAAGAAAGGCCTCAGAAAATTCCTTCCACCCAGCTGGAGGAGGGTTCGGACCCCTGGATCTCTCCCAACTATCATACCAGAGAACCGCTAAATCCCGTAGCCGATAAGAAGCCAACTCTACTGCCTCTGTATCACTAACATGCATAACCCGAAGTGTATGATGAACCTGGTCAATAAAAGTTTGTGGGTCCTCCTTGGGGTCTGATTCGGTAAACACTGGAGGGTCTAAATTAATAAAATCATGAACTCTTGTACTAACTGGTTTCTCAGCAGCACCTGTATTCTGCCTCTGAGACTGAGCAGCTACCAAGCTAGTCAATAACTGCAAAGCACTCCGCATATCCTGGTCTGGAGTGCCAGACGGAGGAACTGGAGGCGCTGGGTGCCTTCTAATATCCTCTGGAGGAGATGGAGTAGATGAGGTATGAGAGGGCATCTCACTTTGAGCCTCACTTTGTCCTGCTCTGACTTGGGGCACCTGACTGGTACCCTCTCCCGCTGCTGTATCAAGCCGTCTACTAATCGTTTGCTTCCTAGTCGAAGGCATCACTGAAAAACAAGGTGAATATTACAGACGAACACTTACGACTCAACTCTACGCACAATCTAGATTCAGGAAGAAGGTAACAACCCTAGATGTCATGTAGCCTCCTGATTATAAATGTGGCGCGCTACACATCCATAATCAAGACTCTACTAGACACGGCTCATAGACAACACCTAGGACAGACTGGCTCTGATACCAAGTTTGTCACGACCCAAACTGAAGGGCCATGACTAGCACCCGACCACACTTGCCGAGTACCAACGTACATTTCATTTAACCTTCATTATTATCTTTTAAGGCTGACGAGATCAATATAAATGGTATACCTAGATCATGGACAACCAGAAATAAAATATGACGGCATGAACATACATAGCAGGGGATGACCAGACAATCAAGAAACTACGTATAAGGTATGAGCTACCACGCTACTATGAAAGACTATACAACAAAAACTAGCCGACAAGGCATACCAAACTATACATGAGCCGACACTTGTCTATGAGCCTCTAAAAGAACATAAGTGTTGCAACATAGCCGGAACATGGCCCCGACATACCCATAATGTCTATAACAAAAATTGCATACCAAGACCAAGGCAAGTCCGGAGAAGGGATCTCGCCAATCACCGCTGAACTGGACAGTCTATTGTGGTGGGGGAGCTGCACCTGCCTGTCTATCAGGACCTGCAGCACGACATGCAGCGTCCACAAATAAAAGGACGTCAGTACGAATAAAGTACTGAGTATGTAAGGCAAGGAACCATAAATACGATCAGTAATGTAAGCAAGGATAGAGAATATACAACCTGTAACATCTTAGTACCTCTGAGGGCTACTTACATGAAATGCATGATACATATGTATAAATACATAAACCTTTAAAGCATTCGCCTCTGTGGGCATCAGTATCATCATATCGTACCCGGCCATAATAGGCTCGGTAGAATCGTACCCGGCCACGTGGAGCTCGGTAAAACCCAACTGATCAGTGGTTGCACAATAGGTGCCGTACCCGGCCAACTATAGCGTGGCTCGGTAGAGTAAAATAGATACATATATATAATGCATGCTCGACTCATGGAATCACATTCTAAACTCTTCAGAGTGACGTAAGGTCGGTATCCTCTGTACACGTTATTAGGACTAACTCTTCACTATGAACCTTATAAGAATTAGGAAGTACCAACAAAATTGATAACATAAGAATAAGAGAAGCAACATTAACATCAATCATTCCATAAGAGGGAAAACAATGTAAGTACTGCTAGCTTCTAAGAGTAGAGTATCTTGGAAGCTCGTTCATTACATTATGTACAATCGGAGTCGTGCAAAAGAAGGAAAGGGATAGCCTCACATACCTTGTATATACTACCCCAATCTCAAGCTATGCAATTGTCAAAACTCCTTAGTCTACAATAAGAGAAACGATACTATCGTTATCATTTAAGCGTCATAACTATTATGTATCGACCACAACCTATTTTACGATGAAACGGACAGCACCTCCCCTATATATATGACCTCACACCATTCAAAACAGTCACCAAACAGCCCAAACAACATCAATAATAAACATATTGAGCCTCCCAAAATAGTCCACACATAGCCTAATCACTCCATACATACCACGACCACCGTAGTCGTGTCAAACAACCTGGAAATGTTACGAATAACTATCAGCCCATAAACCTACATATATATGGTGTTTTTCCACACCCTTCCTCCTCCAAAACTCCACAAGATAGTAGTAAAATACGCAGCCCAACAACAACGCAAAACAGTCCACAAAACAATAACATTACTACCAAGCCTTTCTATATATATCTCACAAGTTCTAGCTTCAATGGCTTAGCCGCAACTTGGATAATCTTAAATACATATAGAGTAAGAGGTTCCTTACCTTTATACAGAAAGAACAACTCCAATTTGACCTTAAATTTCCATGAAATATCCCTCCAATGCTGCCACAACAGCAACAAAGCGAAACTAGCGATCAATTAGTGTTTTTCGGCACTAGAATCACTTTAGAAGGCCTGAAATCACCTAGGATTGATATTAAGAACATGAGGGAGTATTTACAGAACATAAACCCTTTAAAACCACCTCCCACACGAGCTGGAACGACACAAAAATGAGCAACAACAAGAAGAATAAGAGACTTACTAGAGCCACGGAATTCCCGACACTTGATTTGTGTTGTTTGCCCTTTTTGGGTCTTGAATCTTGAGAGAACCTTGAGAGGATGTTCCTAGGGTTCTAAGGTCTGAAAATAGTGAAAAGAAATGACTTAAAACGGGTTGGAGTCATCCTATATAGGTCCAAATATCTTAAACCGACTTTGTGGGCCCAATAGAGAGGTGCTTGGCGCGGTCTCGCGAAAACGCGAATATCTCTCTACTCCGAGATCGTATCGATGAATGGTTTAATGCGTTGGAAACTAGACTCATAGATCTTTAATTTGGTTGGTAGATAACCCCGTAATTCCTTGTAAATTATGAGAAAAGATTAGAAACATTTGACCTAATGTTTAAGTAAAATTATGAACCTAAGTTGCGACAACTTTTGTCGACTTTTGTTTCATAACTCGTTTGACTTAAAGACTTATGATACGGATATTATATGATTAAAATACCTTCATAAATGACCTCTTGAGTGTATTAAGTACCGCTAGATTACCTGAAAATTCGAGTTACAACATCCTTGATTCGTTTAACTTCTAATACTGGTTAATCACCCTTATACACTCTTGTATCACTTAAGACCAATAGGATTGAGTTCTTATCATCTCAAAGATAATTCCTTCTTGGATTTATGTTAACTAATATATGGCATGAACTAACACATGTGGATATGGGTTGTAACAATGTGTTGGGTATTTTAAATAATACTCTCTCTAAAGCAGTTTAAATTTCATTTTTTCTTCTTCAAAGCAATATAAATTTCCTTCTGATTTATTGAAAAGACTTTTCACATTTCATATTGTTTAATTTTGCTAGAATACAAATGTAAGTGAGTAATTTTACATATTACATAGTTAAGTAAGGATTCAGTAAAATATATTACAAAATAATGTTTATTATCGGTCACATGATATTTTTTTTTTTACAATAGTACATGTATTGTTACCCATATGTCTTGGCTATATAATCACTCCTTTGCGCCTCACAATGCCTTATGATGGCAGCCTCATGTACAGGATTCATGGGATATGCCTTATGACTTGTGCTTTTCAGGTGACACACAAAATCCTGTACAAAACATTTGATAATGATTTTCTTGGTTGAGAAAGAACATTTCACAATGAAAATTGGGTAGGTAAAAATGGCATTTCTTAAGTTTTACCTTTACTTTTCATTTTAAACCTATTTATTTACCTTGGGATTGCGCCAACGCTCCCATTCACACATCTAACAAGAAATAACTAACATTGTTTATGATTCACCATGATTAAAAGTATTGTGTTCTTGCGGTAATTTCTTAGATAGGATTTTGCTTAGTGATATAATCATATCTAAAGATTTTTTTCTTTAAGTATGACAGTGCCAGTTCACCTTATCTTTTTTATCAAAGATAGTGTTGTACTGTTATCTACCTTTGAGATCTTTCTCAGGGAGTTTGGTAAATTTTGGCTACTTAATCAGCCCAATGTAATCTATTTATGAAGATGAATAAAATGCCTATTTGGTTTAAAACAATAACAAAGATTGTGATAGATTAAATTGAAGTACAACTATGTCTGATATCATTCTCCCATAGTCCACACAGCATTTCCCAGTTTTACACTGCATTTATAAAGAAAAAAACGTGCTTCTTTTTAATCAATTGATTGGATAATCTAATTATTTTATATTTGCACTTACTCATGTAATAGTAGATGTTTGTTAAGTACAAGATAATCTCTTGTTGCCTCTTTGAGCCGAGGGTCTCCTGGAAACAGCCTCTCTGCCCCTCGGGATAGAGGTAAGGTCTGCGTACATATTACCCTCCCCAAACCCCATTTGTGGGATTACATTGGGTTGTTGTTGTTGTTAAGTACAACAATAAAATGATACTAAAGTTGAAAGTGAACCAAGTAATATCTTAGAAAAACCTTTTACAATTTTGAAGTCATAAGCAACTGTAAACCTCTAAATTGCTATCTTTATTGTTACAATCTATCCAAGAGAATGTTTTCCAATAAGAGGAACCATGTTATTATTATGGGCGAACACTTAAAGTCCATAGCTTGAGAGTATCAGAAATGCCCCGAGAGAAAACTGACAGTTCAATCAATTTTGCAACACAACAGCCCATTACAATTGAGAGTTCAAGTCTTGAATAATGTGTAAACATTTGTCCCACTTCATTTGAAATATTTTCTATTGATTCTGGCTGACCATGTAGATATCTTTAAAGACTAGTATTTTTCAATACAGAGAATTCTTTTGATATTCTGTTCTCGACACTAGACAAGCAAACCAAAAAAGAGCAAAGAAAAGTAAAATTTGACGTGCTATCAGTGTAACTATGACAATTAAGCTTAATTGGATGATAATCCATAGCCATTAATATCTTCATCACATAGCAAATCATCAGATGAATGCACTTAAGGCACTAGAAAACAAACAAGAATATCATAAGAACCACAATGTGGCCAAGCTTGAAATGGCTGGTATCATACCACAAGTATTCATCAACCAAAACAAAATCCAAGCTTGTCTAATTTAAGTATTGGCAACAGGGAAAAGAGGGAATCAATAATAAACATATCACCTCGGCAAAGTTGCCCTATTTTGAAAAAAGATTAGACCTAAAATAGTACTATAAAACATGAAATCTTTACTCATCCAACAATGATAGTTTTTGTTTATAGATGTAGCCATGCTAGGATAAGCTGATGCAAAACTAAAAATAGGCATCAACCTAAGCTGTTCCAAGCTTGTCCAATTATGATATTGGCAACAGGGAAAAAGAGGAGTATCTACAGAACAGATCACCTCGGCAAAGTTGCCCTTGTTTAATTTTTTGTATTTTCTTTTCTTTTTGTGTGTGTTCTATTGAGCAATTAGAGCGAGAAGCACACAGATTTGGGATACAACATAAAATATAGCTAACAAAAGAATTAGTGCACAGAGAAGTAGAGACAATAATCTGGAGCTAAACAGTCAGTAATAGAAGGAATAACTCCTATCAGAGTAACTATGACAAAAAAAGCCTCATTTGGATGCTAATCCATAGCTTTACTTGAAGTTCTCATCATTTAGGATTTACGTCCGTGCTGTAGATATTCAAAAGAATGCAAAAAAAGTTAAAAATTCAAGCAATTGTAGTACAAACATTCAATTCAATAAGGATAAATGGAATCGAAGAGAATCCTCATGTTATAACCAGAGAGGAAAAAGAGAAGGCAGATGGCGGCTGGCTCAATCGCAGTTGAGTGGTGCTAGGGTTTGAGCTCTGAAGACAGCAGAGCTTCTTTATATACAGTGGGCACGCGTTACAGAGAGACTCGGGGGCTAGGGTTTTGCCTTTACTGAATGTGCCTCAGTTCTCTTCTTTCTTTCTTTTCCGCCTTTTTCGAGTTTTACCGTGGTTTAGAGAAAATGAATTATTATTAAAAATAAAACTTAAATACACTTATAGCCCGTTTGGCCAAGCTGCAAAAATCAGCTTATTTTGAAAAACGTTTTTTTTCAAAAGTACTTTTGATAAGAAGCAATTTGTGTTTGGCTAATTAATTTAAAAAGCACTTTTGAGTAGCAATTAGTGTTTGACCAAGCTTTAAAAAACTATTTTTAAGTGTATTTTTCTCAAAAGTGCTTTTTGGAGAGAAACTACTTTTTTTTGTTTCTCCAAAATTGTTTTTGCTTCTCCTCAAAAGCACTTTTTTTTCTTTCCAAAAGCTTGGCCAAACACCTTAATTTTTGGCCAAAAGTGTTTTTGGTCAAAAAAAGCACTTTTGGCCAAAAATAAGCTTGACAAACAGGCTATTATATGCATTGAATTTATTTTTTTTTGCTTATAATGCGTTGAAAATATATATTCATTCATTATGAAATGTTATGGCACGAGTAAATAATGAAGAGCCTTTTTAATATTCTAAATTGAACGTAAAATACATAAACATCCCATTAAATTTGTCCAAAAAAAGATTTGAACACTTAAACTAAACGGGTGTTCTTTTAACCCCTAAAGACATCTTAAGTGAATTATTTTCCTCCTTAACAGCTGATGTGGCAAAAAAATAAAAATAAAATTGTAAGCACGTGATTTTTGCCTTATGAAAGAATTACTCCCAAAACTTCAAAATAAAACAATTTTCCTTTGTGTGCAATTTTTATGTTCTTCGTGGCATTTCTGTGTAATTATTTGCATTTTTTCTATGCATGTTTATTTGTTAGATTAATAAAAAATATAAAAATATGTCGCATTTGCGTTTAATATTTAATTAAGTTTGTTTACAAAATGAAAAAATCATAAAAATAATGTACGTTGCATTTTTAGCACTTAATGTCCAAATTGTGTGATTTTCTCGTTAGTCGCTATTTAATTGTGTGTTAACTGTTATTAAGAGTTAATTAGTATTTCCAGATAATTTTGGGTTTTATAATTTAATCTTAGCATTCTAGCTTTATTATTATTTAGGAAATTGAATAAATAGAAAAGGATAAAAATAGAAGAGATCGGATTGGACATTTTCTTCAATTTTAAGTCACAAGCCCAAAGAGACCCAATCTTCCCAAACGACCCAGTCCATTTCGAACTGGGTCGACCCAATCCATACCAAAAGACCCCAAACCCCATTTTCTTTCATTTTTCATAAAAAAACAAAACAAAACAAAACAAAAAAAAATAAACCAAAAAAACCGAAGACTACCCGCACCCCCCCTCTTCTTCTTCCTCTCTTTCTCTCTTCTTCCCCGTCACACTCACACACACACACATCAACACATACACACACATACACAGTGCAAAACCAGCTCCGCCATGAACAACCAACATTCATGGCAGCTGCTTCCTCCTTCGTTCTTCGTCCAAACAGACCATGCTGCTCCTCCTTCGTTCTTTGTCCAAACAAGACCCCGCTGCCACTGCTTCATCTTCTTCGTCAAGCTCGAGCTTGAGCTCGACACTCATGGCTGTTGTTGCGTCTTCTTCTCCACCCCGTCGCACGCTGCTGCTTCTCCTCCTTCATGGCTGCGTTGATGTTTCTTCTTCTTCTTCGTTATTGTCGTTGCTGCTCCTGCTACGTCCAGCCATGGACAAGATCCTCACTGCCATGGCTGCGTCTTCAAGCACGAGACCCCGTCGCATTGCTGCCCGTTGTTTCTTCTTCTTCGCTCGTCGCTACTGCTGCTTCTCCTTCTTCATCCGTCGAGTTGCTCCAGCCATGGCTGCTGCCCGGTGCTACTGTTTCTCCTTCATGTTTCACGTCGTTGCTGGCCTTCTCCGCTCGTCGTTGCTACTATCTTCTTCTTCAGATCGTCACTTGTTTGTTGCTTCTTCTTCTCCGACGCTGCTGCTGCGTTTCTCCATTGTTGTGGCTGCTGCCCATGTTGCTTCTTTGTTGTCGTCACTGTTACGACGCTGTTGCTGCTGCGTTTCTTCACTGCCATGGCTGCTGCGGCGTTTCCTTCTTCGTCCTCTTCCAAACGGCCAAACTACTTTCCATTCGAGTTCGTCGTCGCTTCGATCCGGTTAGTGGGTTTGAGTTTCATTTTGTCCGTATTTTGTTTTGATATTCTCGGATCTAAAATCGTTAAATGTTTGATTCTTGTTTTGTTCGTGTTTATCATTTAATTAATTAGTTTTTCCGTTTATTTCATGTGTTTTTATTTAATTTGTAAAAGAAATTGTTAGTTTAATTTTAATGTTGTTAGATTCAAATTGAAATTGTTAAGTTTAATTGTTAGTATGTGAAAGAAATTGTTAGCTTAATTTTAATTTAAAAGAAATTGTTAGTTTTAATTTTTAATGTTGTTAGAATCAAATTGAAATTTAATTACTTATTTTTGGTTTGTTTCATGTTAATTTCGTTTATTTGTGTAAAAAATGAATTGTTAGTTTAATTTTAATATGGTTAGATTCGAGTTGAAATTCAATCAATTATTTCTTCTTCGGTTTATTTTTATTCGTTTAAAATAATTTAGTTGTAATATAGAAAAATGTTAGTTTAATCACTTGAATCATCCATTTTATTGATTAGTTTTGATTAAATTCGTGTTCATCTTTTGGTTGAAGTTCGTTCTTAATCCGGTGATTTAATGTGAATTTATGTTTTAAGTGCTTGATTTAATTTGAATATTCATCTTGGTTGTAATGTTGTTAGATTTAGTTTAAAGATCAATTGGCTATTGAATTTAGAAACTCAAATCTATTTGTTGGTTATGTTGAATTTGTTAATATTGTTGAATCTGCAAATATATGTGTTGTTAAAAATATCGTTCAGTCAAAATAATTTCGATTGTTAATTTGTTGTTCATAGTTTAAGTTTGAATTTGTTGATTGAACTGGATTAAGGATTGGTTATAGCTGGTAATTTAATTTTAGGTTCTTAGATAATTTTGAAGTTGAACAGATTTTTGAATCGGGGCGTAATAGTAGCTTTAGGGGTAAAACGGGAATTAACCAATTACAGATTATTTAATTATGGTGGGGACCAGACATAATGATAAAAGCAAAAAGAAAAAGGTGTGTAATGATGTCTTCTTTTCAAAAAGAGGAAACATGGGGGGCCCATTTTGACTACTTTTCAAAAGGATGGAACACGGGGGCCCACGTTGACTACTTTTACTAAAGTAAAAGTGTGGGTAATAATAAAGGTTAAAGGGTGCACATAGTGGAAGAAGATTGGGTCTTGCTTTGGGTATATAAGAGACTCATTTGACACTTAAAAAAAGGATTTTTGGGGGAGAACATTTTGGGAGAGAGGAATACATTCTGAAAATCTGAAGAGAGTGTGGTAGAGTTTAAAAAGAGAAAACAAAAACAAAGTGAGAAGTTTCGGGTTTAATACACGCGTGGGTTGTTGCTGTTTAGTTTGTTTACAAACTTTTGGGTTTGTTCTATTGAGTTGTTCGGTTTTTCTTCAAAGTTTTCTGGGCCTTGAATCTGTTTCGAATTGTTGTTGTTGGGTTGATGTTGTTGCTGTGTATTTACACTACTGTTGCTTCTACTGATCTTCATCTTCTTTCCTTGCTTTCCAAATACCAGGTACACAAACTGATACACTGGTTCATCTTGTAAGCCACTCGAAGCATGAATGCAAAAAAATGAGAAAGATTTGAAGTTGTAATTTAATGTAGTCTTTTCTTTCTTTTACTGCCTGTATGTAGAATATTCTATGTGTTGCCCATATAAACTCTTTAAACAACTCACTTTCAAAACTTAACTATAATAACTCGAAAGTATGTAAATAAAGTAGGACCTTTTTCTTCATTTATTTTAGAGAAAACGAAAAAATAAAAATGTAGTCATTCTAAGATTATCCTTTTAAAAAATAATGAGACGAGCCTCGCCCAATAAAAAATGCAAATTGCGGGGCCCTCACAAAATGTATGTGTTAATTACTTAGAACTCGGGATAGGCCGTTTAGCGAACTCCACGGCCTTACCCAAAATAACAACACGCTAGTTTCTTTAGGACGCGTCTTAATTAATCTTACTTTCCTAAACTCGGGTGCACATTTATGTGACCCAAATCCAAATCTCAACGGAGTCGAAATGTGTCTCTAATCACGGGTACATTGATTGTGACGTGGTTCGAGATGCGTATCCATGACGTTGCAAATTCCTTTTAACAAAATAAGAATGAGATGAGCCTCACCGAATAAAAAATACAAATTTGCGGGGCCCTCAGTAAATATTTACTTTAAAATTGCTTAGACTTCGGGATGGACCGTTTAGCAAAATTTCACGACCCTACCCAAAGTAAATGATACGCTAGTCACTTTAGGCGCGCCTTTAATAATTTAATCTTCTTAAACTCGGGTGCACATTTATGTGACCCAAATCCAAATCTCAACGGAGTCAAAGTGTGTCGACGATCACGGGTACATTGATTGTGACGCGGTTCGAAATACATTTTCACAACGTTGCAATTCCCTGTAAAATAATAATAATAGTAAGGAAAGTGGTAAAGAGTTAAAATCCGCACATAAGCTCATAATTGTATAAAAAATCAGATAAACAAGCCGAATATGACAGTTGAGCGACCGTGCTAGAACCACGGAACTCGGGAATGCCTAACACCTTCTCCCGGGTTAACAGAATTCCTTATCCGGATTTCTGATTCGCGGACTGTAATACATAGTCATTATTTTCCTCGATTCGGGATTAAATTGGTGACTTGGGACACCCTAAAATCTCCCAAGTGGCGACTCTGAAATGAATAAACAAATCCCGTTTCGATTGTCCTTTAATTGGAAAAACTCCTTGTACCCTTGCGGTGCCGGAAAAAGGAGGTGTGACAAAAATAAAAAAGTTTCTTTCTCCTTCTCCCTCACCCCTCATCCCTTTCTTCTTCATAGATAGTGCTATAGACTATTGAAGTTTTAATCCAACTCGAAACACCCAAATCCTTCACCAAATTGCCCCAAATTTCAGATATATACTCCATAAATTGCACCCAACAAAATCCATCAACACCCAACTACTTCCACCGCTGCCATGGCCATCTCCGAACCCCCATTTCCTCGATCACCTTACAAACCCACTCCCAAATTTTCATCCACCCTTTTCACTTCATGAAAGCACATTTCTTCCTCTTATATTCACCATTACCAAAGTATTAATCAACCGTTTCAAGTCCCTCTAATGTTTGATGATAAGAGTTTATTTTGATGAAGAATTGAAGATCAACCAGCCACCATTGAAGGAATGGTGTTTCATTTTAGTCAAGAAACATAGCTAAACCCAAAATAAAAAGCCAACTTCAAATTGGGTATGAAGAAGAGTGGAAATGGTGGATTATTTTGGAGAGGAGGAAGAAACAGGTAGGGTGGGGTGAGGAAGAAAGTAGATTACCAAGGGAATTTACTTTATTAAATTTTTAATGATTTTATGACATGGGGCGAGTAAACTACACTGCTCAACTTATGACTGGGTTTAGGTATAACAGGGAGGCATTAAATTCATATGAACAAGAATAGGGGTAAAAGAACACACGTTTAGTTTAAGTGTTCAAATATATTTTTTGGACAAGTTTAATGGGGGTTTTTATGTATTTTGCCTAAATTAAAACATTACTACTTCTTTTGATATTGCTTTCCTAATACAACAACAAAAATAACATACCAGTATTATCCCACACCGTGGGGTCTAGGGAGGGTAATATATACGCAGACCTTACCCCGACCTTAGGAGGATAGAGAGGTTATTTTCAATAGACCCTCGGCTCAGAAAAGCATAAACACCACATTAATAAAAATATAGACAAGAAGGGACAGTACCAAAAAGCCATATAAAAGCAGAATAAAAACAAGACAGTAAGGTGATCAACAATGAAAGAAAATAACGGTTAGTCATAAAAACCTACTACCAATAGAAAAAGAGACTGCATGCCAATATTACTGTTATGAACACTCTAGGCTTCCTATTCTACTATCCTAATCCTCAACATTCATACCTTCCTATTAAGGCTCATGTCCTCGGTCAGTTGAAGTTGCGCCATGTCTTATCTAATCATCTCTCCCCACTTCTTCTTTGGCATACCTACCTCTTCGTAGGCCCTACAATGTCAACCTCTCACACCTCCTCACTGGGGCGTTTGTGCTCCTCCTCCTCTCATGACCAAACCATCTAAGCCGCGTTTCCCGCATCTTGTCCTCAATAGAGGCCACACCCACCTTGTTGCGAATAACCTCATTTCTGATCCTATCTAACTTGGTGTGCATGCCCGCACATCTATCTCAACATTCTCATCTCTGGTACCTTCGTCTTCTAGACATGAGCGATCTTGACTGGCCAACACTCAGCCCCATACAACATCGTTGGTCTGACCACCACTCTATAGAACTTACCATTAAGTTTTGGTGGTTCCTTATTGTCACACAAAACATCGGAAGCAAGTCTCTATTTCATCAATCCCGCCCCAATACGATGTGTGACATCTTCATCAATCTCCTAGTCCCTCCGAATAGTAGACCCAAGGTACTTAAAACTACCTCTCCTAGGGATGACCTCTGAGTCCAGCCTCACCTCCCCTTCCCCTCCTTGAGTCTCGCCACTGAACTTACACTTAAAGTATTTTGTCTTTGTCCTGCTCAACTTGAAACCTTTAGATTCCAGGGTCTGCTTCCATACCTCTAATTGCGTGTTCACACCGTCTCGCATCTCGTCAATCAATACAATATCATCTGCATATAGCATGCACCACGACACCTCTCCTTGGATATGACGCGTCAGTACATCCATCACAGAGCAAACAAAAAAGGGTTGAATGTCGACCCTTAATGAAACCCTATCATAATCAAAAAATGATCCGAGTTCCCACCCACTGTCCTCACTCAGGTCTTTACTCCATCATACATGTCCTTAATCAACCTAACATAGGCAACATGTATAGCTCTAGCCTCCGAACATCTCTACAAAACCTCCCTCAGAACTTTATCGTATGCCTTTTCTAAGCCGATGAACACCATATGCAAGTCCTTGTTTCTCTCCATATACTGCTCCATCAATCTCCGAACAAGGTGGATGGCTTATGTAGTCAAACGCACCGCCATAAACCCAAACTGGTTCTCAAAAATAGACACACTCCTCCTCACCCATAAATTTAAACAAATTTTAAAAAAAAGTGCTATTACATAATTGTCTGGATGTTATTACTCATTATTTGCATTTTCAAATATAAGATAATAAATAAAGTACAATCTTTAGAACTGAGAAGCATGAAACTTTAATCCAAAGATCACTAAGAAGTGAAACATTCAAATACGGCTCATCGTCAGGATACTCTCAATCATATAACATGTGATACTAGAGCTTCCGATTTGACTTACAATGTTGTCAAGCTTCATAATATTTGGGATAAATAATTAGTATTTTGCAAAAGTCAAAGACTAGTTAAAAAAATTTCAGTATCAATTATGTCAGTTAAAGAATTTATGATCCAAAAAAAAGGTACAGAATTTAACACATCATTTGTGTAGGAGCTATTGGGCAAGTCCTACGCTTTGGGCGTATATAGGGTACATAGATTATAAAAACATGGGGAAAAAATCCAAAATTGCCCATCTACTTTGGTATATTGTTTAATCCTGCCACCCAATATACTTTTCTTCCAAATCTATCCTTACCATTAACAAAGTTTGCATAATTGCCCCTAACCCTAATGTCCCTCCATTGTGACAGCTGACCCCTCTAATATTTTGTCCATGTCAGCAGCCAAGTCAACAATATATTGGTAAAAATAAATATTACACGTGGATTTGTATGAGTGGCTGATATGACAAGACACGTGGATCATTAAGAAAGCAACAGTTGGAGAGATGCATTAAAAGAGCACGAGTCGTAATAGATACGAACAAATCACCTACAAGAGGAGAAGATATGGTCGTTCAAGTTTAAATGGATACATGAAGAGTTACCAGTGGAATGAATCGAGACAGTAAAAAGGAAAAATTCATGAATCATCAATTAATGAGCGTGAATGATCTCAAACGTTACAGAATCTTCATGAACAATTATGATTACCAATTATAACATCTCATGAATATCATTAATGCTCATAATAATTCGGTCAAAAAGGGAAAAGATGTTGTCCTTATAGATTCCTATAAAAGGGAAAGACATATTATTTGTATAGACACATTCTGATTATTATTGGAATACAATTACTTTCTATTGCTTTCTATTGATTGTCATACCTCCTTTTTCCCGCGCCCGCAGGGGCGCAGAGGGAGTTTTTCCAATTAAAGGACAATCGAAACGAGATTTATTACTTAATTCAGAGTTGCCACTTGGGAGATTCATGGTGCCCCAAGTCACCGGTTGGATCCCGAATCGAGAAAAATATTGACTCTGTTTAACAGTCCGCGAACCAGAAATCCGGACAAGGAATTCTGTTAACCCGGGAGAAGGTGTTAGGCATTCCCGAGTTCCGTGGTTCTAGCACGGTCGCTCAACTGTCATATTCGGCTTAATTATCTGATTTTTATACAATTATGAACCTATGTGTAAATTTTAACTTTTAACCGCTTTTATTATTATTATTTAACAGAAAATTGCAACGTTATGAAAACGTATCTCGAACCACGTCACATCAATGTACCCGTGGTTATCGACACATTTCGACTCCGTTGAGATTTGAATTTGGGTCACATAAATGTGCACCCGGGTTTAAAAAGGTAATATTATTTAAAGTACGCGCCTAAAGAGACTAACGCGTTGTTATTTGGGAAATGACCGCGAACTTTTGCTAAACGGCCCATCCCGAAGCCTAAGGAATTTTTACAAACTCTTATAGAGGGCCCCGCAGCTTATGTATTTTGTTTGTCGAGGCTCGTCTCATTCATTATATAAAAAAGAATTGCAACGTCATGGAAATGCATCTCGAACCACGTCACATCAATGTACCCATGATTATCGACATATTTCGACTTCATTGAGATTTGGATTTGGGTCACATAAATGTGCACCCGGGTTTAAAAAGGTAATATTATTTAAAGTACGCGCCTAAAGAGACTAATGCGTTGTTATTTTGGGAAATGGCCGTGGAACTCGCTAAACGGCCTGTCCCGAAATCTAAGTATTTTAATATATACAATTATCGAGGGCCCCGCGATCTAGGTGCTTTATTTGGCGAGGCTCATCTCGTTCGTTAATTAAAGGGCAAGCCTAAAGTAATCTATAGTGTTCTATTTAGTTCGTTTCTAAAATAAAAGGAGGAGTCCTGGTTAATTATATGGTTTAAGAGCTTTTATAATTGGGTCATGAACACCACCCGTTTAAAATCAGAACCTAAGTATGCAGACGGGCATGGCTATTCACCAACCTGGGCCCAGGTCCAAACGAATGTGATGTTAAAAACATGACTCGGGCCATCTTATTCAAGCGCGGAGGCCCAATCCGCCTAAATACGGGCTATCAATCTCTTTTCGACAAAACACATCACCCTTCCGATTTTAAACGAACTAAATACTTAATGAAACTTACTTAAGTTATTTTACGCATATTCAACAATTCGCCACGCAGAAATGTGAAGTGATTATATCTAATTAAGTATATTACTACAGGTTTTAGAAGAGCAATAGTTAGAAAGAGGTAATTTAAATGTCTATGCCTAATCCTAAACTCAAGCCATTGATGTTACAATCAGATTGCTGTATTAATTAAATAGTCTATTAGGCCGGATTCTAACGGACATGCATTCAAAATACACTACCTAATAATCAAGCTAAAACAACCCAAGTATTATTGACTACATCGATACATTCGAAATAGACAAGAGCAGATACATGATATAAAGTTCATTCGAAAGTTCACAGGTTAAACCATTATAAGAACTATCCAGTTATACATCCCGCAGGCATTTACATGATATTAGTGAGTGAGATACCCTAATATACAAATCAGTAGAAAGCTAAATCAAACTTAAAGCTTCAAGTCTTCATGTATATTCATGCTTGTATTTTTAGCTTACGAATGACCAGGGTTACAGCTGTGTACCTGGAAATGGCAATATAATGAGAAAAGAAAGGGGCTAGCAACAACAATAACTCGATCAGCAATAGTAGTAATCAATGCCCAGTAATATAGAACAACGAGAAGACCCAAGTGATAAACCAGAAATCCAGAAGTGTTTAAAACCAAACAGAACTGCCAGAACTGACTCAAAAACCAGCCTGAATAAACCCAAAATCCCTAGAAAATCAACCAGGAAACCTCTGAAACTCTCACAATCAGAAATCAGGCTAGAAACATGCAACTCATCAACTAGAATTCTAATTTGAACTTAGGAGCACTAATGCAACAGTAGGTTTTCTCAATCTTTATCAGGGTCAGGAAGTGTTCTCTCAAGCTCTCTCCCTTTTCAGGTTACTTTCTATTCTAAAGTATGCCTCAAAGAAAGCCAGACCAGACCAAAAAGGGTCGAAAGCGAAACTGATTTTTCTGCTCTCCCAAAAACCAGCCTAAACTCTGTCCCCCCCAAAAAAACCTCTTCTATTGCCTAAAAATGACTCTATATATAACCAAAACAGACCTGCCCTCTCAACCCTCAAAAGCACTTTAGGCAGAATTTTAAAACTTATTCTGCCCATCATCTCTCAAACCCCACTATATTATGTTTTCCCTCCTTTTTATTCATTTGTTCCCCACTACCCTTGTCTTTTCTTTATTTAAATTCAAATAGGCACGGGCCCCTATTTCTTAATTCATTCCCTCCTTCATGCCATTATGTTTTGTTCCCCATTTGCACTAACAAATGCATTAGTTTAATGTTACTTAAGTGCTTTACTGACAACCCACTTAAACTAGCCAATTTTTGAACTTTTCAATCCCCAAATTACCCCCTTAACCCCTGTGTATTATCCTACCTCAACCCCTTTCAATCTGTACCAAATCCATCAGCTATAACCAATTCAACTAAGTTAGAAATCCTAACCATTGACTAAACTAAGGCTCAAAGGTGAACTCAAGTTCAATTCATATCAGACCCCAAAAATAGTTATTTAACCCAGCAAACTCAAACAACAAATGAATTCAAACCAGATCAAAATAGCATTGCAACAAGATGAAGGACATGGTGATTCAGGGAATGAACTAAACATAATTCCATGTCAAACCTAAATACTAACAACACCGTAAATGCATTAAATGAAAACACTGAATTTATATACAAAGTGATGGACAATCACAGATGACATACTTTGAACTTACAGTAATAGCGAGCAATTACGGGAATAGCTATAGTTTATACAAAACTTACTAATATTGACTGATTCGAATCACTCAGGAAAACAAAGAAGAAACAAAATACAGAGTAAGCACAAAACATTTGAATTTAAACAAAAAATAAGAAAGGAGTATAGGATGAATTTACTGAACAAAAACTAATAGAAAAAGAGGATAAAACGAACCTACCAATTAAACGAGGCCTGGGTTCGAACCTCCGATGCCTTTTGGACTTGGGGCCAAGACGGACCCTAGTCGAGTGTTCCTGAACGAGAACACATTCGACTAAGGTCCATTTTGACCTCAGTCTCTGAACTAGCTTCAGATCACCATTCTGAAACCCTTGATTCGAGACTTTCCGGGGTGATTCGACGCAAACTAAGGGTGGTTTGGGAACGAGGGAGGTCAGGGGGTGGCAGGGTGTGAGTTTGGTGGCATATGAACGGATTAGGGTTTGGGTCGATTCCTTTGACCTAAGATTCAAGGAGCTCGGGGGTGATTCGAAGAAAACTGAGTGTGGGACTGGAACGAGGAAGTTGTGGGGAAGCTGTGGTGTGAATTTTGTGGCATTTGAACGGATTAGGGTTCCGACCTGATTTTCTATCTAATATTCGAAGCACACGGCTGGGATTCGAGGGATAAGAGTTAGGGATTCAGAATGGGGAGGTCGAGGGGAATCAGTGGTGAAAAGATGGGGCCGTTTGGACCACCGGAACCGCCGTGAGGCGATTTCCGGTAGGCGGTGCATGGTGGCAAGAGGCGGGGGATCTGTTTGGTCTCTGAAGCTCAGAGACAAAGAGGTAGGGGGTTTGGTTTAGAGGGGAGGGGTAGGATTTAGGAATATATACCAGGTGGGGAATTTAATCCCGGCCATTAGATCAGTTAAGATCAACGGCTAGGATCAAGGAGATTAACCCATACTGCGTCGTTTGGTTTAAGTAGGGGGTCGGTTTGAATCGGGTAACGGGTCGGGCCAGGGAATGGGTAAGGATGGGGTGATCTGGACCGTTGGATCAAGTCGTATCAACGGCCCAGATTCTTCATGCCCGAACGGCGTCGTTCCACCTGTCTTCAAGACTGGTTGGATTGGACCGGGTAAAAGGGTATTTGGACTAGGCCTGAACTTTCTTTTAAAATTGGCTCAGTCCGATTTTCTTCTCTTGTTTTCTTCTTTTTCTTCTATTTTTCTTTTTAATTCCTAAAAACCAAAATTCCTAAATTGAATTGTAAAACCAAGATTATTTTAAAAAGATATTAATTAATCATTAACAATAATTAACAAACAAGATCAAATATTGATAAAAATCACACAATTAAACAATAAAAATTACAAAGCTACCAAAAATTCATATTTTGTGATTTTCATTCTTAAAAATAGGACATGGTTTAATTAATTCCAAAATGCATGATTAAATCCTAAATGCACATGCAACACATATTTTTATATTTTTCTTAATTAAAGTAGAAATAAACATGCGCAGACAAAATACAAATAAATTACAAACAACACAAAACCATTTTATTTTGAATTTTTGGGAGTAGTTCTCATAGGGCAAAAATCACGTGCTCACAGCTGCCCCTCTTTTTCCGAAAACACAAAGAGTTTTCGTGCAAAGATAAAGTGAGCGGATACGAGCGATTTTTGCCCGTTGGAATACTCCGTGTGAAGCATTTTTGAAAAGATTTAACTGAACCTTTACTTCAAAGGTTTCCTACATATCCCTGGCTAGAATGAAATCAGGTTTGTCACACCTCCTTTTTCCGTCCCCGCAGGGGTGAAGGAGTTTTTTCCAATTAAAGGACAATCGAAACGGGATTTATTTATTATTCAGAGTCGCCACTTGGGAGATTTATGGTGTCCCAAGTCACCGGTTGAATCCCGAATCGAGGAAAAGAATGACTTTGTTTAACAGTCTGCGCACCATAAATCCGGATAAGGAATTTTGTTAACCCGGGAGAAGGTGTTAGGCATTCCCGAGTTCCGTGGTTCTAGCACGGTCGCTCAACTGTCATATTCGGCTTGATTATCTGATTTTATACAAATATGAACTTATGTGCAGATTTCAACTCTTTACCGCTTTCATTATTGTTATTATTATTTTACAGGAAGTTGCAACGTTGTGAAAATGTATCTCGAACCGCATCATAATCAATGTACCCGTGGTCGTCGACACACTTTAACTCCGTTGTGATTTGGATTTGGGTCACATAAATGTGCACCCGAGTTCAAGAAAATTAAATTATTAAAGGCGCGCCTAAAGCGACTAGCGTATCATTTACTTTGGGGTAGGGCTGTGAAATTTTGCTAAATGGTCCATCCCGAAGTCTAAGCAATTTTAAAGCAAATATTTACTGAGGTCCCCGCAATTTTTGTATTTTTATTCGGTGAGGTTCATCTCATTCTTACTATTTTTTTTAAGGAATTTGCAACGTCATGGACACGCATCTCGAACCACGTCATAATCAATGTACCCGTGATTAGAGACACATTTCGACTCCGTTGAGATTTGGATTTGGGTCATATAAATGTGCACCCGAGTTTAAAAAGGTAAGATTTATTAAAATGCGCGCCTAAAGCGATTAGCGTATTATTATTTTGGGTAAAGCCGTGGAGTTCGCTGAACGGCCTATCCTGAGTTCTAAGGAATCAACACATACATTTTGTGAAGGCCCCGCAATCTATGCATTTTATTTGGCGAGGCTCGTCTCGTTTTATTTAAAAGGTCGTCCTATAGTGGCTATGTTTTCTATTGAGTTTGTCTCTAATAATGAAAGAAGAAGAACGGTCCAACTTTATTTACATGCTTACAAGTTATAGTCGGGTTCCGAATATGATTTGCAAAATCCGAAACATGAACGCGTATATGGGCAGTTGTTTTGATACTACGGGCCCAGGCCCAATGTGCATAACGTGAAACTCGACCTGGGCCATCCTTGTTCCAATTGGGCCTAGTTAACCTATTTTGTATATGTTTGACATTTATAAGGCGGCTGAAAATGTAAAGTACTGCTTGTCTGATCAAGCAATATTCCTACCAATTCGAAAACATGCCATTTGTTTAAAGAAGTAACTATTGGATACCTAACATGCTTCTCGACAACAATGATGAACTAACAGAACATAGCTACTACAACATTAGTCCCTTTTAATTATAAGCAAAGCATAGAGTTCTCCAACTAAATGATATGTATAAAAGTTCAGTTACATCACAACTAGCTACATGGTTCTAGTAGAGAAAGTAAATTATCATACATACAACTAATGTTCAGTATATTTCTAAAGCGAATTCAAAATAACTTCAACTCTTCATTTTTGTATTCATGCTTCAAATTTCAGCCTACATTAACCAATGTATCAGTTGTGTACATGGTATAGGAAAGCAAAAGAAGAAGAGGAATGATCAGTGGAAGTAGTAGCACACACACAGCAGCACAGCAAGCAGGAAAGCAACAACACAACCCCAGCAGTCAGATTTTTGTTACCAACAACAAACCCAGCAAAACAAAATCCAATAATACCCAGTAGGATAAACCAACAACAGATTTAAACCAAGCAGAAGACCAATGAACTTTCAGACCAACAGAAAACCAAGAACATTCAACCGAAACAGTGTTCAACAAGTAGAGAAACCAGGAAGAACTAAACTGAAACCCAGCAGTGTCCCAACACAACAGGCTGGTGCACGAAAGTAGTAATTTCTGATTTTTGTCAAAACACTCAAGAAAAGCAGCCTCAAACTCTTTAATGTAGAAGTTTAGCTTTAACACTCTACCTCTCTCAATTTCTGATGTCCAACCCCTTACTCTATTCTAAATGAGCCTATTTATAGGCAAAATAGGCAAGCCCCAGGCTGCCTTGTTCCCTTCAGACCTCAACTCTGCCCATACCCCTTAATTTCCCATTATCAGGTGTTTTGTGCCCAAAATGGTATGGGCAGCTGACAACAACCAACTAATCCCCCATCAATTCATTTTATTATTACTCAAATGTTATGGGCCTATTATAATACTCAACTAACATCCCATGCTATCAAGTTTGTTTCCCACTATTGTATTAGTTTAATCATACTTCAGTACCATACTATCAACCCAACTTAAACTAACCATTTTCTGATCTTTTCAAACCCCAAACTACCCCTTTTTACCCCTGGTTATTACTGTTTTAACCTAAGCTTCAGCAGCCTAAAGCTTGAACTTATGGAAGTTCAAACTCAACACCTACCCAAGACTGACTTCTAACCATTTCTAATTGTACTGCAGCTACAAACCATTCACAGATAATTTCAAACAATCTGCTAAACTACAGTGGTTCGATCAATCATGTGAGGCTTATCAGAATCAGAACATTTGAACATTCAGCCTTGTACAACTAATCAACGACTTTTATCTAATCGACTATACTAATTATAACATAGAACGATTAGTCGATAAACAAATAACACGAATAGGGCCCCAAATGGCTTCGGACAGCTTGGCACAAAACAGGGGAACAACATGAATAAAACATTCGACGACACTGATCAAATCGAGCATGTATCCTACTGCACGCATTTAACAATGGACAGAAGAATAATCGACCAAATAAAAAGGTCTTACGAAGATGGAGAAAATTGAAAGAAAACATCAGTAAAATCAACAAACTAACTAAACATGTTAACGAACACAAACACCATTCAAACAAAACAGAAAAGAAAAAAGAAAACTCACTCTGGAAGCTCAACAACAAACGACCCAAGATTTGACTGGATTTGACCATTTGAGGTCGAAAGGACTTTAATCGAGGTGTTCTCAACCGAGAACACTTCGATTAAGGTCCATTAGACCCCAACCCTCCGTTTAAACTGGCCGGATTCCCAAAGTTCTTGTGTTCTAGGGTTTGAATAGTCCGATTTGGGGCTTGAGGGTTTGTGGGTAGATTCAGACCAAACCAAACTTGGTTTGGTCACGAGTGAGGGCAGGGTAGTGCCTGGTGTGAATCTGGGGTGGGTTGGTGTAGATCGGGGTTTTGCTCGAACCTTCAAACAAAGATTCGAGATGATGGGGAATGATTCGAGGCAAGCTGCTAACAGATTTGTGTTCAGGGTGGTTGGGTGCATCATGGGTGTTATTTTGGCGGTCACCGGCGTCGTGGTTGCCGGGTTTACGGCGAGGGTGAAGGGTGGCGGCTAGGGTTTGAATGGGGGATGCTGGGTTTGTGTCTGGGACGAATGGTGCACAGTAGGTGGGGGGGTTGGTTTGGGGGCGTGGGGTGTGATGAGGGGTTTATATATGGGGTAAGAGATTAAACCCTGGCCGTTGGATCGAGTTGGATCTATGGACAGGATCTATTTTGTAATAGGAAACGATGTCGTTTCCATTAAATGAGACTGGGTCGGTCTAAGGTTTAAACGGGTCGGGTGCTGGGGAAGGCCATGGGATCGTTAGATTAGATTGGACGGACGGCTCAGATCAAATGCCTTATACGCCGTCGTTTGGGGGGCGTCCCTGGAAGACCTGGCTTGGACTGGGTCATTGTATTGGTTCGAGCCTGATTTTCAGTTGAATTTTTGGCCCAAATCCGGTATTTTCTTTTCTGATAATTAAACAAAAAATCCTAAAACCAAAATTAAGCTGTACAAATATTAATTAACACCTAACAACAATTATCGCACGAATTAAAACATTTAATAAAATTACCATGACAATAAATAGAATAAAAATGCATATTTTTGTGATTTTTGCTTTTAAAACCAAATAATGGTTAAATAATTCCTAAATGTATCATGCATGCGACATGTATTTTTGTATTTTTAACTATAGCAAGGCGAGCATTTACGGACAGAATAATAATCAAAACGTCACGCAAATTCTCAAAATTGTACCCGAAGGTAATTTGTTTTACTTTTTCGATTTCTTTTGGAGTAGTTTCCGTGAAGAAAAAATCACGTGCTCACAAGGTTAATGTAGTTCGGGAAGTTTTGGTAGCTGGGACTACTATGGGACTACATTTTTGCTGTTACTACTGCTGCATGTTGTTGCTATTGCTTTTCAATCTCCTTATTACACCGTGCTAAAAGAAAGCAAGAAGCTAGACTAAACTAGGGATTACAACATCTTATCTATCTTCCAACTTGCTCTTGTAGTGTTCTTTCTGATTTCTGCTATGGGATTCATGCTGGGGGTGTTTTGTTGTAACCCTCCGCATTACTGACCTCTAATTCGATCTTGAAATGTATTCCTCTGTTCTGTAGGCGGGCTCCTGACTTTAACAACTTAAAAAGTAACGCCTTCGTTCTACGGGTGGGCTCCCGAATGCAACAACTTTAAAATTAACAACCTCCATTTTACTTAAAATTTAATAACCTCCATTCTACAGGCGGACACCTGATTTCAACTTGACTTTAAAAAATATAATATGGCCTCCATTCTCCAGGCGAGTTCCTGACTTCATCAACTTCAAATATAACAACCTCTGTTCTAACAGGCAGGCTCCTGACTGCGTCAACTTAAAATATAACAACCTCCGTTCTACAGGCGGGCTCCTGACTTCATCAACTTAAAATTTAACAACCTCCATTCTACAGGCGGGCTCCTGACTCCAACTTAAAATTTAACAGCAAATCAGCCTCCATTCTCCAGGCGGGTTCCTGACTCCAACAACAACTTAAAAATAATTCAGCCTCCATCAGCAACTTAAAAATAATTCAGCCTCCATTCTCCAGGCAGACTCCTGACTTCATCAACAACTTTTGAAAATAAATCAGCCCCCATTCTCCAGACGGGCTCCTGACTCCAACAACAATTTTGAAAGTAAATCAACCTCCATTCTCCAGGCGGGCTCCTGACTCCAACAACAATTTTGAAAGTAAATCAGCCTCCATTCTCCAGGCGAACTCCTGACTTCATCAACTTCAAATATAACAACCTTCGTTCTAACAGGCGAGCTCCTGACTGTTTCAACTTAAAATATAACAACCTCCGTTCTACAGGCGGGCTCCTAACTTCTTTATCATAAAAATATGATACCTCCATTCTCCAGGCGGGCTCCTGATTTCGTATGCAACTTGCAATGATAACAACCTCCATTCTTCAGGCGGGCTCCTGACTTCAACAACAACTTAACGATATAACACCTCCGTTTTACAGGCGGGCTCCTGACTTCAACAGCTTCTTAAAAATATAACTCCTCTATTTTTCAGGCGGGTTCCTGATTTCAACAGCTTCTCAAAAACATAACACCTCCATTTTTCAGGCGGGCTCCTAACTTCAATTTATGACTTAAAATGTAACACCTCCGTTATCCAGGCAGGCTCCTGACTCCAACTTGACTTTAAAACATAGCACCTCCATTCTCCAGGCGGGTTCCTGACTTTAACTTCAACTTGAAATGACAACAACCTCCATTCTCCAGGCGGGCTCCTGACTTCAACTACAACTCGGAATGTAATACCTCCATTCTCCAGGCGGACTCCTGACTTCAACTACAACTTGAGAATATAACAACCTCTATTTTCCAGGCGGGTTCCTGACTTCAATAAACTTTAAAATGTAACACCTCCGTTCTTCAGGCGGGCTCCTGACTTCAATAATCTTTAAAATGTAACACCTCCGTTCTTCAGGTGGGTTCCTGACTTTAACAACTTCTTAAAATTATAACACCTCCGTTCTCCAGGCGGGCTCCTAACTTCAATAAACTTTAAAATATAACACCTCCATTCTCCAGGCGGGATCCTGACTTCAACTATTTCGTAAAATGTAATACCTCCATTTTATTCACAAATATGTTATTTTCCTTCTTCAAAGACTACTTCCTTTAAAGCTGGTGCTTTCACTTCTCTGAAACCTGCCGGGGATAACACTGCTGAGGAATTATCTTCCTTCTTTAAGACTAGTTACTTCCCTCCTTTTAACAATGGTGGGGATGATACTGATTCAAAGACCACTACCCTTAAAACTTGGGTTATCTTGCTTCTTCCAAAATTTTCGCAATGAGAGAAAATTTTCTGCCCCAGTTTGATAATCTTCTTTGTGGCCATGTCTTCCCGCTGTCAATAACATTTCCTTTCCCTGCTTCAAATCAAAGAAAAATTTGTTAGTTTAAAACGTGGTGAGTGGTCGTGCCACTCCTGCTGGGGATGGTTTTTCCCTTTTTCCTTTCCCTGCTTTGCGTTTTATTACAAAACTTGTTGGGGATGATATTATTTGCTGGGGATGATATTCCTGTTGGGGATGGTTTTTCTTTTCTCTTTCTTCCCCGCTCTGTTGTCCGACCATCGCGGAACTTGGTCGATAATCTGTCGGAGTTGTCCCTGCACCTCGCAAATTTGCTGGGGATCCTCTTGGAATTTGATCCATAACTTTTCAACTATTGTTTTTCTATTTTTCTCCAACTTCCCCTGGAAATTTGGTCCTCTTGGAATCTAGACCCGTTCATCATTTGGTCTTGCGACAAACTTCTTTTCGCTTTGTCGCCTTACCTTTGGCCCGTCCTATCCACATTGTGTTTTTGCACCAATGACAACTGGTAATAAGCTCTGAAAATCCTTTTCAAAAACAAACTACTGGGGAGATAAAGTCTTTAGACCAAGAAATGAAAAAGTGATGATTTCAAAAGATAGAAAAAGAAGAAATCTTTCTGAACAAATGCTGGGGAAAAAGAAAGAACAGAACTTATCTGAATGATATAACCGATCCCAACGATCATGTCGTGCATTTCGGATTAATCATCCCAGTCTATTTGTATCAATCAATCTTTCGGATGGCCTCATCTTGCTGGGGATAAACAGGCACTCAACTCTTTGCCAAATGCGGATCCTTTCCGCCAATCTTGTCTTATCGCCTCATAGTGCCCTTCGAGGGGTTTTCACTAATAAGACTCTCTCATTTCTCTCAACTCCCGTCGCCTTATGGTGCCTGTGAAGGTTTTCACCGATAAGACTCTCTCGTTTTATTTCTCTCAACTTACGTCGCCTTATGGTGCCTGTGGAGGTTTTCACCGATAAGACTCTCTCATTTTATTTCTCTCGACTTCCGTCGCCTTATGGTGCCTGTGGAGGTTTTCACCGATAAGTCTCTCTCTCATTTTATTTTATTTTTCAGTTGGGGATTGGAGTGTTACCGATATGACTCTCTCTACCGGGGATTCTTTCGGCTACCAATCCATTTCCAGCTTATGGTCCTCTTCTCTGCTGGGGATCATAGTGTTATTCCCGACTTCCATTTGCATGACTTGGCACTTATCAGATACTGATCGGGAGGTCTTTTTTGGACATTAATATGGGCTTTTTATGTATGGCTAAAAGAAAAAGGGTAAAAGGTTCAAAAAATAATTTTGATGGGTAAAACATTACAACTCCTAGAATCAACTTTCTTTCCCAAAATTATAAACACAACTTCTGCCCCAGTTTTCTTGCTTGGGGGATTTTTTTGTTTTTTGTTACACTATGACCGAGCCGTGAGGCGCCTACGTATCCTCTTTGAGGAATCAGGTCAAACGTAGTTCCCAATTCCTTTGTTTTTCTTATGACTTTCTTTTATCTTTATTATCATTATTTTTCTCTTCTCTTTTTCTTTCATTTTCATTACTGATTCCAAAAGAGGGGTATGAAAGAATAAATAAGACTCAAAGGGGGAAGCAAAGGTTAAAGTATTTGGATAGAATAAAGAATTGCCTCCGTCATTTCATTCTCCGATAAATGCCAAGTACAAACAAATATCAATTGCAATCAAAAGAAATCATACATAATATCTCTTAACTGCGTCCAAATTGATAGCCATGTCGACGCATTTTCCTTCGATATCTGGTAAACATAAAGCGCCATTGGACAACACTTTGGTTACAATGAATGACCCTTGCCAATTCGGGGCGAACTTGCCTTTTGCTTCGGCCTGATGTGGCAGGATTCATTTCAACACCTGCTGCCCCACTTCAAATTTTTTGGGGCGCACCTTCTTGTTGTAGGCTCTTGCCATTCTCTTTTGATACAACTGGCCATGACACACAATTGCCAATCTTTTTTCATCAATTAAGTTCAACTGCTCCAAACGGGTTTTAACCCACTCGTCATCATCAATCCCAGCCTCAGCGATAATCTGGAGGGACAAAATTTCTACTTCTGCCGGTATCACTACTTCAGTTCCGTATACCAACAAATAAGGAGTTGCCCCTACTGAAGTACGGACAGTAGTGCGATAACCCAACAATGCAAATGGTAATTTCTCATGCCATTGTCTGGATCCTTCTATCATCTTCCGAAGTATCTTCTTTATGTTTTTGTTGGCTGCCTCAACTGCTCCATTCGCCTTGGGACGATATGGGGTGGAATTGCGGTGTGTAATCTTAAACTGTTGACATACCTCTTTCATCAAATTGCTGTTAAGATTAGCACCATTATCCGTGATGATCACCTTTGGGATTCCAAATCTACAGATGATATGGGAGTGAACAAAATCTACCACTGCCTTCTTGGTTACCGACTTGAAAGTTTTGTCTTCAACCCACTTAGTGAAATAATCAATGGTCACCAGAATGAACCTATGACTGTTGGTAGCTGCCGGCTCAATTGTCCCAATGACATCCATGCCCCAGGCAACAAATGGCCATGGTGCTGACATTATATGCAATTCTGTTGGCGGAGAATGAATCAAATCTCCGTGTATCTGACACTAATGGCATTTTCACATGAAATTGATACAATCACGCTCCATAGTGAGCCAATAATACTCTGCTCGAAGAATCTTCTTTGCCAATACATATCCGCTCATATGTGGCCCACAAACTCCCGCATGTACCTCTGTCATCACTGTCGTGGCTTGACCAGCATCTATACATCTCAGCAATCCTAAATTTGGTGTTCTTTTGTATAACACTCCTCCACTGAGGAAAAATCCATTTGCCAATCGCCGAATGACTCTCTTTTGATCTCTGGTGGCCTGCTCCGGGTATATCCCCATCCTGAGGTATTCCTTGACATCATAAAACCACGGCTCGCCATCCATTTCTTCCTCTATCATGTTGCAATAAGCATGTTGATCACGAACCTGGATATGCAACGGGTCAACATGAATTTTCTCTGGGTGGTGCAACATTGATGCTAAGGTGGCCAAAGCATCGACGACCTCATGATGAACTCGTGGGATGTGTCTGAACTCCACTGATCGAAATCGCTTGCTCAGATCGTGCAAACATTGCCGATATGGTATGAGCTTCAAATCCCTTGTTTCCCATTCACCCTGAATCTGATGCACCAGGAGGTCCGAGTCTCCCAAGACCAAGACGTCCTAGACATCCATGTTTGCAGCTAACCGTAAGCCCAAAATGCATGCCTCATATTCATCCATGTTATTGGTACAATAGAAACGTAGCTGTGCCGTAACAGGATAATGATGTCCTGTTTTAGAAATAAGTACCGCTCCTATTCCAACTCCTTTCGCATTTGCGGCTCCATCAACGAAGAGCTTCCAACCTGGTTTCTCAGATAATTCCAACTCATCTACATGCATCACTTCTTCATCAGGAAAATACGTCCTCAAGGGCCCGTATTCTTCATCAACAGGATTCTCGGCCAAGTGATCAGCCAATGCTTAGGCCTTCATGGCCGTCCTCGTCACATAGACGATGTCGAATTCTGTGAGTAATATCTGCCATTTCGCCAATCTCCCTGTGGGCATAGGCTTCTGAAAAATATACTTCAGTGGATCCAAGCGTGAAATGAGATAAGTAGTATATGATGACAGATGGTCCACCCAAGTCAGGGCGCAACATGTCTTCTCGAGTTGAGTGTACTTAACCTCACAACCTGTAAACTTCTTGCTGAGATAATAGATGGCTTGCTCCTTCCTTCCTGTAATGTCGTGTTTCCCCAATACGCAGCCAAACAAATTCTCCAGGACTGTTAGATAAAGAATTAACGGTCTTCCCGGCTCAGGTGGAACCAACACAGGTGGATTTGATAAGTATCCCTTGATTTGGTCAAATGCTTCCTGACATTCTGCCGTCCATTCTACCGCAACATCTTTCTTCAGTAGCCGAAAAATGGGCTCACAAGTTGCCGTGAGTTGAGCAATAAATCTGCTGATATAATTCAACCTTCCCAATAGACTCATTACTTCTGTCTTGTTCTTCGGCGGTGGCAAATCTTGGATGGATTTGATCTTTGACGGGTCCAACTCAATGCCTCGCCGACTGACGATGAATCCCAACAACTTTCCAGATGGAACACCAAATGCACATTTGGCTGGGTTGAGCTTAATATCGTACCTTCGAAGTCTTTGGAAAAACTTCCTTAGGTCTGCTACGTGGTCTTCGTGATGCTTGGATTTTATGATCACATCGTCCACGTATACCTCAATCTCTTTGTGTATCATGTCATGAAACACAGTAGTCATTGCTCTCATGTACGTTGCCCCAACATTCTTCAAACCAAATGGCATTACCCGGTAGCAATAAGTCCCCCACGGCGTAATAAAAACCGTCTTTTCCGCGTCTTCTTCATCCATCAGAATCTGATGATACCCCGCATAGCAATCTACAAAAGACCCGATCTCACGTCCGACACAGTTATCGATCAAGATATGGATGTTGGGTAATGGAAAGTTATCCTTTGGGCTTACCCTGTTCAGATTGCGGTAATCGACACACACCCTGATCTTCCCATCTTTCTTCGGCACTGGCACCACATTAGCCAACCAATCAGGATATCGAGTGACCAGAATAACCTTTGCTTGCAGCTGCTTGGTTACTTCCTCTATAATCTTCACACTCATGTCTGTTTTGAACTTCCTCAATTTTTGCTTGACGGGAGGGCATGCCGAGTTAATGGGCAATTTGTGAACCACTAAATCCGTGTTTAACCCCGGCATGTCATCATACGACCATGCAAAAACGTCTTTGAACTCAATAAGTGCTTTGATTAGTTCTTCCCTGATATTCGGTGCAATGTGGATGCTTATTTTAGTTTCCCTGATATCAACTGCATCCCCTAAGTTGATGGCTTCTATGTCATTTAAGTTGGGCTTGGATTTCTCTTCAAATTGGCTTAACTCTCTGTTTATCTCTTCGAAAGCTTCATCCTCATCGTATTCCGATTCATCATCATAATCGACCTCTTGTACAATTAGTTCGGAATCAGATTATTTTTTTAGACTGGGTTGAAGATCCGTTGTGCATGCCATGTCATTAGAACCAATATAAAGAGAACTGTTCAGAAAGAGAAAAGAAGAAAACAAAGTTAAAACAAAATAAGAAGAACAAAAGCTTTCACTTTATTAAAATACGGGATAACAGAGTTTCACACTTTGCCGAATACAAAACAAAACTGGATTATAACCCTGGAATAATCCAAAAAGACAAGAAAGAAAAATCAGAGCCCACTACCAAGACTCCCTCTGGGTAGGAAGAGGAGTAGCCATCCAATTGTTGATATTTGCCCTAGGCCCCACAAATTGTACATCTAACCTACTGGACCCTTCTCCAGCTTCTATCATGTTGACATCGGCGAACAACCTTTCAAAGCCCTCATTCAAATCTCCATCTGGCCCAATCAGTGGTCCGAGAACTTTCGGGACCGACAACTTTCTGATACCTGCTCTGACAAATGATCTGGATAGGTGCGGGATTGGCTTGGGAAGGACCCAGACTCTTTTCTTCAACTTGCAGGCCCGTCTCACATCCGCCGATGTAGGCTTGAACCCCAACCCAAAAGTATCCAAATTTTTGGGCAAAGAAACCGGCTGAATAATACCCTGAAGATCAGCCCTTAAACCTTTGCATGGCACAAACCCGTTCTTCAACATCTCAGAGGCTACCATGACAGTTGCAGGTGCGATCCTGGGAAGTGGAAGGTCCTCGCCTTCAGAAATTTTATCCACTGAAACCGTATTGAAAACCTGGTAGACCCACGGTCCCTTATCATCATCACTCTCTATGAAGGGCACGATGGCATCACTTACGACGCTCGCATTGTCTTCCCCATGTACTATGATCTCTTGCCTATCCCACTCGAATTTGACCATCTGATGTAATGTAGAAGGCACTGCTTTGGCAGCGTGGATCCAGGGTCGCCCCAACAGAAGATTATATGACACTGCCATGTCTAACACTTTAAACTCCATGGTGAACTCGACTGGACCAATTGTTAATTCAAGTATGATGTCCCTCACTGTGTCTATATCACCACCATCAAACCCTCGAACATAGATGCTGTTCTTATGAATCCTGCCACCATCGACCTTCAGTTTGTTCAATGTGGTTAAAGGACAGATATTGGCACTGGACACATTATCAATCAGTACTCGAGTGACTACCGAGTCTTCACACTTCATAGTCAAATAAAGGGCTCTATTATGTTCTGTACCCTCCACGGGCAGCTCATCGTCTAAAAAAGTGACCCTGTTGACCTCAAAAATCTTGCTTGCTATTTTCTCCAGATGGTTCACAGAGATCTTATCCGGAATATGGGCTTCATTCAGAATTTTCATCAATATCCGGCGGTGCTCGTCTGAATGGATCAACAATGATAATAATGATATCTGTGCCAGGGTCTTCCTCAACTGCTCCACAATGGAGTAGTCTTGCGCCTTCATTTCCTTTAAAAATTCTTCCGCCTCTTCCTCGGTAACTGGATTCTTTGTCGCTATTGGATTGGACCTTCTTAACTCTGTGGGAGCAAAACACCTTCCCGAACGAGTTAACCCATGTGCCTCACATATTTCTTCCATAACTTCCTTCCCCTTATGCATTACCATTACCTGACTGTAGCTCCATGGCACAACTTTCTCGCTGATTATCGGCAACTGCATTACTGGCCTAATAACAACTGGTCCTATGCATGCCCCCTTCACGGCTACTGGCTTACTTGATATCCCTTGCACCGTTACTTTGACCGGCTCTGGATTCTTGACAACATCATACGAACTCTTCCCTATCACCACCACTGGCTTGCCTTCTACCCTTTTCGACTGTACTATCGCTTTTCCACTGATCAACTTTTCTTTCGGACTGGCACAGATCACCATTACCGTTTGTGAGGGCTTCTTGAGCTTCCCTCCTTTTTGTACTAGTTCGATCATGTGGGCTTCATGGTGTGCCGACAACGGGTTCTGATTGATGTTAGGTGCCTCTGGCTCCTGGACCTCAATCCTATTTGTGTCAATAAGATCTTGTACGGCAGTCTTCAACTTCCATCACTTCTCAGTATCATGCCCGGGAGCCCCCGAGCAATATTCACAACTTACCGAGTGGTCCAGATTTTTGGAAAGGGGATTTGGCAATTTGGGCTCCACAGAACTCAATAGGCCTAACTGCCTCAATTTGTGGAACAGAGTAGTATAAGTTTCTCCCAGCAGAGTGAATGTTCTCTGCCTCTGCACCCTTTCATTCCTGAAGGTCTGATTCCCACGGAAACCTAGTCTCGAAGGACTCCTGTAGGCCCTTGGTGGTGGATATGTGTTTTGTGGAGGTGGATATGTATTTTGGGAAGCCAGCGTACGCCATTGCGGGCGAACCGGAGGCTGGGCGTAAGTTTGGGCGTGATGGATAGAGAAATGTGGCTCTTGTGGTGGGTAGTAGGGTTGTGGAGGGCCATGTGGAATGTGTGGGTAATTTGAGCGATAGGGTCTAGGTTGGTAGTGGGGGGGGGGACCTCTGGATCTGGACCAAGTACCTGCCTCTACTGTTGCGATATCTTCCCTTTTCTTCTTTCCGAGCGCACCTCCCGTGCCGCTCTGGATGGCTTGAGTGGTTGCTTTAATCGCCGAATAGCTCAGGATTTTTTTGGACTTAAGTTCCTCTTCAATCATTCTGCCCATTTTCACTACTTCGTTGAAAGATTCGTCAACTGACGTCACCAAGTGACCAAAGTAAGTTGGCTCTAGAGTTTGTAGAAAGTAGTCCACCATTTCCCCCTCTCTCATCGGAGGATCAACTCTTGCTGCCTGTTCTCTCCAGTGGAATCCAAATTTTCGGAAGCTTTCTCAGGGCTTCTTCTCAAGTTTCAGCAATGTGAGACGGTCAGAGACGATCTCAAGGTTGTACTGGAAGTGACCTGCAAATGCTTGTGCTAAATCGTCCCAGGTGTACCACCTACTCGGATCCTGTCTTGTGTACCATTCCAGTGAAGAACCGCTCAGACTCTGACCAAAGTAAGCTATCAGCAGCTCGTCTTTTCCCCCGGCCCCTCTCATCTTACTACAAAACCCTCGCAGATGTGCCATTGGATCACTGTGCCCCTCGTATAGATCAAACTTTGGCATCTTGAACCCTGCCAGCAATTGAATGTCTGGGAATGGGCACAGATCTTTATAGGCCACACTGACTTGGTTTCCTAACCCATGGATATTCCTGAAGGACTTCTCCAGGCTTTTAAACTTTCGAAGCACTTCGTCTTGTTCTGGGCTCTTAGCCGGCTTTTCAGTTTCTACCGGGATCTCGAAGTGAGTATTATAAGTATGAGGCTCGGGTGCTTTGAAGGTTGGTTCAGGGGGTAATATTTGGTATCATGAGCCTGAAACAACGGCTCGCTGGATGATCTTTGCAGCGTGGCTGGTGGGGGTGGCACGATAACAAGAACATTTGGCGGAGGAGGGTTCTGATTGGGTTGTGAAGTTTGGGGGTCATAGGCATTTCTTCCCTGATAGTATTGGTGACTGGTGAAGCTTGTCGAAGGGCCGAGGGGAGGGTATTCCGGCGTGTGTCCTGGTGGGAGAGTGGGAATAACGGGAGGGTTATGCACTTTTTGTACCCTAGCTAAGGCCAGCTGCATTTCTTTCATCTCCTGTCTCATCTTATTCATTTCCTCCTTCAGCATTTGATTCTCCGTCCTTTCATCCTCGACACTTTGGTCTGAACTAGTCATGCTTTTTAGTACGGGCCCTTTGGATCTTGTTTGGTAATAGTAATCTGCCAGAACGTTCTAACAAACTAACTGGTTCGAAATCTCTGGATAAACAACAAACTTGTTAGCGTTAGAGTTTAACACATATTGCAATTTCACGTTGGGGGATGCAATGTTCCTAGGCAGTTTAACCATTTCTAACATGTCTTTACTTCGACTGCATGCATCATTCCGGCTTACTTTGTTTGTGCCTCGTTTAAGTGTTTCTGAAACTTTCTTTATCTCTCTTTTTATTTCTTTCTTTTCCTTTCTTTTATTCACTTTGCCTTTTCTCCTTTTCTTTTTAGTGGTGGTCGAATCTTATGTGGATTGCCTACATATCATGTCTCCGCATGAATCAGACCGGGCGTAGTTCTGCCCTATAAGTGCGAAAAGTAAAATGATAATTTTTTGGAATTTTTTTGATTTTTCACTAATAAACATTCTATTACAAACCAGACGCTTTTTTGGAAAGGAAAATAACAGACTCGAAACCAAACCAAGTACGAACTCAATAACTACTGACATACTCTGATGTGAAATAAAGACAGACTTTAATGGGCAACAGACATTAAGAAAAAGAAAATGCAGATTCAAACTATGAACACATTAAAGTTTTAAATTTGGGTGCCCGCGGGGCGTCATTCGGCCTCGCTGCAGGTTTAGGTGCAAGGTTCCTTTCCAGCTGCTCCAATTCATGCATGATTTTCTTCACAAATATCATCACCGCCGAGAAGAAGGTAGTACGGGTCATGTTTTCACACTCCCGACATTTCCCGGTGATAGCACGAGCAATAGTCAGAATCTTGTTCCTGGTTCGGTCTTTCTCTAGGAGTAGGCGTTCTATCTGATCCCCTCTAGCCTTCAAAACCCAAGAATCATGCAGATGTTGTTTCCGTAACTGCTGTATTTCATCTTCCATCGAGGCCATCAGATTACAGTAGTGTTTACTCTCGGTTTCAAAAGCCATGGCTTGTTGAGCCGCCTTGCTCTCTAGGGTGGTCACCTTCCTTTTTAGACTGACAATGGTCTTTTCATAATCTTTCCTTGCCTGCTGTAAGTACTGTGTGCGCTCTTTCGTTCTCTTTGCCCCTTGTGCCTGGAGTTGTGCTATGGTATCCTCAGATTTCTTCAAATCATCCTGGCACTCACCGATTTCCCTTTTCAACCCTTTTATTAACCGCTCATCCGACTGACTCCTTTGTTGTTTGTCAGCATCTCTCCTCATCTGTCAGATTTGGGCTTTCAGCGCCTCGTTTTCTTAGGCCAATTTGCTCTTTTCTCCCCGATCGGCATCAACTTGCAGACTATTTTCAAATTCCAGGTCTCTAATCTGTTGCCTCAGATTGCCTATTTCTGCCCTGTAACTCTCTTCTTTAGCCAACCAATCCCACTGTTCTTGCGACGCCTGGATGAACTCCTGGAGATGAGGCCTTTTGGCCGGTCTCCCAAACTCGATTTCTTTCCTAAACCAAGTAAGGTATCCCGGCGAAACTTCACCCTTGGACCGATCACGTACACATGTATTGGATGTTAAGTATTGACACTCGCTCCAAATTTGTCGGACTGCTGCTTCAGGAAATTGTCCGTTGGGCCCGATATCGACTACTTGGCCACTAAGATCTTCATCTCTCGGAACTATTTGGCATCTCCCCAACTGTCTCAAGACTCGATATGGGGTATAAGGCTGTATACTCCGGAGTCCCATCAAAAGGAAATGGGGTCCAGTGGCTGGCATATATATGATTTCATCCACAGGCAACCATCCTAGTGTCCACTGTATTTGGCTGGCGGTGAGAGTCCGAAATAATGATGTCCACGCCGTAACTCCCTCGGGTAGACTGACCCCCTTGATTCTTGTGTAGAACTCTTATATGCAAGTTTTCTTTGAAGAACCATAACTCAAGAGCTGGGAACGGTGGCAGAGATGCTCAGTCATCCATATTTGTAGCAACAAGTTACACCCCTCAAAAAAGTTCCCTCTGGCTTTGCAGGCTGTGAGAGCTCGGAAGATATCAGATACTATCATAGGTGCAAGAGTGCTTTCATCTTGAATGAGCAAGGTACTGACGACCCCGGCTATTTTCAGATCAATGTTTCCGTCTTTCCTTGGAAACACCAAAAGGCCCAAAAAGGTTATCATAAAAGCTACTCGTCTATGCTCATCCCATTTCTGACGATTACTTTTGCTGCATAACTTATTACCCGGGTTGTTGAATCCTCCGACATGACCGTATATGTCGTATATGAAGCGCGGATTACAAAAACCTGCTGCCAAATCTGAGTTATGGACCGTCCTGGGTATATTTAACGAATCTAAAAACCGATGCACAGTGACAGCTCTTGGAGCAACCAGGTATTTTTTGCCTCAATGGAACTTCAGCATTTCCGATGTACCCGGCTATTTCCTCCAAAGTCGGAGTGAGTTCAAAATCGGAGAAGTGGAAGACATTGTGTGCCGAGTCCCAGCAGGTGACCAAAGTTCTTATGATATCCCCCCGAGGCTGGATTTCCAACAAACCCGTAAGACCTTTTAGATATTTCTTGACCTCATCTTGCCGTTCGCCACCTAAATCATCCCACCATAACCGCAATTTGAAAGGGATTTTAGTCATTATTGAAAAAGGTTCATTTTGCATCGTACTCATCCTGCACATTTATTAAGGTGATTTAAGAAATAAATTTATTTGACTCAACAAATTGACTATTTTTAATTTTTCACAGCTTAAAAGGAAGATCCGGTTCCGCACACGGCTTTTCAGCACTTCAGGAACGAAGATTTTAAAGCTGGGTGAGTCAACCGGTCAAAAAATCAAACAAATGACTAAAAGTGGCCGTTTATGCAAAGTCAGCCTTCCGGCGTCCCTTTTGGGAACATTATGCTATTCTTGCCAAAAACGGCATCACCCAACTTATTTATGATGAAAATTAAAATTTTGACATTTTTGTAAAGGGGAGGTTGGACCCGATGAGGATTGTCTACGTATCCTGCACCCTGTGAGAATCAAACCGGCGTAGTTCGGGTAGACAAAACAAACTTCTTTTGAAAACAAGACTCTTTTCAATGGCAAATAAAACCATTTCTCATAAACCAAACCCCTTTTTTCTTCCTTTTTTTGTTCATTTTTTCTCAAAAATTTGACAGAGTTTCGATGCTATTTGGACATTGATGATTTTTTCCAAAACAGGCGATTAGCTACCTCTATCTCTCTTCCCTCAAAGTATTCAAGAGCCGGTCAGCATGCAAGACCGAAACAACAAATGCATAGGTAGCAAGTTGGATGCATCAGGATGGTCTTTTGTCACTTTGGTATACCTGTCCTAGACAGACCCAACCCCTGTGTTGAGCCTCTAAAGTTAAATGCACATGATGCAAATAAACGTTCCTACTAGGGATCCGGCATGAGGCTGAGTTATTCTAGGTCCATAACCTAGGTATTTGTTCTAGACTGTGTACCCGAGCGGACAACTCGAGTCGAGGAGGGGGCTACGTACCGGGAACCAAAAGGCCATCCGGCTTAGTAACTTGTCCGGCCTCTTTCTTATTTCAGGTATTGACACTAACAGAATAGGGAGTCTCGACCAGCAAGCTCATCCCCGGAGGTAAGAAGAGAAGGGTTTCGGCACAGTTTATACACAGTTCAGATAATATCAAAGCGGTAAAAACAACATTTAGCACATTAGGCCCAAACATATAAAAATCAGATAATGAACAAATATAACAATTTATCTAAGCTCGAATTCTGAACCCTGAACCAGAGATATCGGTGTTATCCCCAGCAGAGTCGCCAGAGCTGTCACACCTCCCTTTTCTCGCGCCCGCAAGGGCGCAGAGGGAGTTTTTTCAATTAAAGGACAATCAAAACGGGATTTATTACTTAATTCAAAGTCGCCACTTGGGAGATTCATGGTGCCCCAAGTCACCGGTTGGATCCCGAATCGAGGAAAATATTGACTCTGTTTAACAGTCCGCGAACCAAAAATCCGGATAAGGAATTCTGTTAACCCGGGAGAAGGTGTTAGGCATTCCCGAGTTCCGTGGTTCTAGCACGGTCGCTCAACTGTCATATTCGGCTTAATTATCTGATTTTTATACAATTATGAACCTATGTGCAAATTTTAACTTTTAACCGCTTTTATTATTATCATTATTATTTTAACAGAGAATTGCAACGTTGTGAAAACGTATCTCGAACCACGTCACATCAATGTACCCGTGGTTATCGACACATTTCGACTCCGTTGAGATTTGGATTTGGGTCACATAAATGTGCACCCGAGTTTAAGAAAGTAAATTATTAAAGGCGCGCCTAAAGCGACTAGCGTATTGTTATTTTGGGAAATGGCCTCGAACTTTTGCTAAATGACCCATCCCGAAGCCTAAAGAAATTTTACAAATACTTATAGAGGGCCCCGCAACTTATGTATTTTGTTTGTCGAGGCTCGTCTCATTCATTATTTAAAAAAAGAATTGCAACATCATGGAAATGCATCTCGAACCACGTCACAATCAATGTACCCGTGATTATCGACATATTTCGACTTCGTTGAGATTTGGATTTGGGTCACATAAATGTGCACCCGGGTTTAAAAAGGTAATATTATTTAAAGTACGTGCCTAAAGAGACTAACGCGTTGTTATTTTGGGAAATGGCCGTGGAACTCGCTAAACGTTCTGTCCCGAAATCTAAGTATTTTAATATATACAATTATCGAGGGCCCCGCGATCTAGGTGCTTTATTTGGCGAGGCTCATCTCGTTCGTTGATTAAAGGGCAAGCCTAAAGTAATCTACAGTGTTCTATTTAGTTCGTTTCTAAAATAAAAGGAGGAGTCCTGGTTAATTATATGGTTTAAGAGCTTTTATAATTGGGTCATGAACACCACCCGTTTAAAATCAGAACCTAAGTACGCAGACGGGCATGGCTATTCACCAACCTGGGCCCAGGTCTAAACGAATGTGATGTTAAAAATAGGACCCGAGCCATCTTATTCAAGCGCGGAGGCCCAATCCGCCTAAATACGGGCTATCGATCTCTTTTCGACAAAACACATCACCCTTCCGATTTTAAACGAACTAAACACTTAATGAAACTTACTTAAGTTATTTTATGCATATTCAACAATTCGCCACGCAGAAATGTGAAGTGACTATATCTAATTAAGTATATTACTACAGGTTTTAGAAGAGCAATAGTTAGAAAGAGGTAATTTAAATGTCTATGCCTAATCCTAAACTCAAGCCATTGATGTTACAATCAGATTGTTGTATTAATTAAATAGTCTATTAGGCCGGATTCTAACGGACATGCATTCAAAATACACTACCTAATAATCAAGCTAAAACAACCCAAGTATTATTGACTACAACGATACATTCGAAATAGACAAGAGCAGATACATGATATAAAGTTCATTCGAAAGTTCACAGGTTAAACCATTACAAGAACTATCCAGTTATACATCCCGCAGGCATTTACATGATATTAATGAGTGAGATACCCTAATATACAAATCAGTAGAAAGCTAAATCAAACTTAAAGCTTCAAGTCTTCATGTATATTCATGCTTGTATTTTCAGCTTACGAATGACCAGGGTTACAGCTGTGTACCTGGAAATGGCAATATAATGAGAAAAGAAAGAGGCCAACAACAACAATAACTCGATCAGCAACAGTAGTAATCAATGCCCAGTAATATAGAACAACGAGCAGACCCAAGTGATAAACCAGAAATCCAGAAGTGTTTAAAACCAAACAGAACTACCAGAACTGACTCAAAAACCAGCTTGAATAAACCCAAAATCCCTAGAAAATCAACCAGGAAACCTCTGAAACTCTCACAATCAGAAATCAAGCTAGAAACATGCAACTCATCAACTGGAATTCTAATTTGAACTTAGGAGCACTAATGCAACAATAGGTTTTCTCAATCTTTATCAGGGTCAGGAAGTGTTCTCTCAAGCTCTCTCCCTTTTCAGGTTACTTTCTATTCTAAAGTCTGCCTCAAAGAAAGCCAGACCAGACCAAAAAGGGTCGAAAGCGAAACTGATTTTTCTGCTCTCCCAAAAACCAACCTAAACTCTGTCCCCCCCCAAAAAAACCTCTCCTATTGCCTAAAAATGACTCTATATATAACCAAAACAGACCTGCCCTCTCAACCCTCAAAAGCACTTTAGGCAGAATTTTAAAACTCATTTTGCCCATCATCTCTCAAACCCCACTATATTATGTTTTTCCTCCTTTTAATTCATTTGTTCCCCACTACCCTTGTCTTTTCTTCATTTAAATTCAAATAGGCATGGGCCCCTATTTCTTAATTCATTCCCTTTAAAGTCTTTCATGCCATTATGTTTTGTTCCTCATTAGCACTAACAAATGCATTAGTTTAATGTTACTTAAGTGTTTTACTGACAACCCACTTAAACTAGCCAATTTTTGAACTTTTCAATTCCCAAATTACCCCTTTAACCCCTGTGTATTATCCTACCTCAACCCCTTTCAATCTGTACCAAATCCATCAGCTATAACCAATTCAACTAAGTTAGAAATCCTAACCATTGACTAAACTAAGGCTCAAAGGTGAACTCAAGTTCAATTCATATCAGACCCCAAACATAGTTATTTAACCCAGCAAACTCAAACAACAAATGAATTCAAACCAGATCAAAATAGCATTGCAACAAGATGAAGGACATGGTGATTCAGGGAATGAACTAAACATAATTCCATGTCAAACCTAAATACGAACAACACTGTAAATGCATTAAATGAAAACACTGAATTCATATACAAAGTGATGGGCAATCACAGATGACATACTTTGAACTTACAGTAATAGCGAGCAATTACGGGAATAGCTATAGTTTATACAAAACTTACTAATACTGACTGATTCGATTCACTCAGGAAAACAAAGAAGAAACAAAATACAGAGTAAGCACAAAACATTCGAATTTAAACAAAAAATAAGAAATGAGTAGAGGATGAATTTACTGAACAAAAACTAATAGAAAAAGAGGATAAAACGAACCTACCAATTAAACGGGGCCTGGGTTCGAACCTCCGATGCCTTTTGGACTTGGGGCCAAGACGGACCCTAGTCGAGTGTTCCTGACCGAGAACACATTCGACTAAGGTCCGTTTTAACCTCAGTCTCTGAACTAGCTTCAGATCACCATTCTCAAACCCTTGATTCGAGACTTTCTGGGGTGATTCGACGCAAACTAAGGGTGGTTTGGGAACAAGGGAGGTCAGGGGGTGGCAGGGTGTGAGTTTGGTGGCATATGAATGGATTAGGGTTTGGGTCGATTCCTTTGACCTAAAATTCGAGGAGCTCGGGGGTGATTCAAAGAAAACTGAGCATGAGACTGGAACGAGGAAGTCGTGGGGAAGCTGTGGTGTGAATTTGGTGGCATTTGAACGGATTAGGGTTCCGGCTTGATTTTCGGTCTAATATTCGAAGCATACGGCTGGGATTCGAGGGATAAGAGTTAGGGATTCGGAATGGGAAGGTCGAGGGGAATCAGTGGTGAAAAGATGGGGTCGATTGGACCACCGGAACCGCCGTGAGGCGATTTCCGGTGGGCGGTGCACGGTGGCAAGAGGCGGGGGATCTGTTTGGTCTCTGAAGCTCAGAGACGAAGAGGTAGGGGGTTTGGTTTAGAGGGGAGGGGTAGGATTTAGGAATATATACCAGGTGGGGAATTTAATCCCGGCCATTAGATCAGTTAAGATCAACGGCCAGGATCAAGAAGGTTAACCCATATTGCGTCGTTTGGTTTAAGTAGGGGGTCGGTTTGAACCGGGTAACGGGTCGGGATAGAGAATGGGTAAGGATGGGGTGATCTGGACCATTGGATCAAGTTGTATCAACGGCCCAGATTCTTCGTGCCCGAACGACGTCGTTCCACCCGTCTTCAAGACTGGTTGGATTGGACCGGGTAAAAGGGTATTTGGACTGGGCCTGAACTTTCTTTTAAAATTGGCCCAGTCCGATTTTCTTCTCTTGTTTTCTTCTTTTTCTTCTATTTTTATTTTTAATTCCTAGAAACCAAAATTCCCAAATTGAATTGTAAAACCAAGATTATTTTAAAAAGATATTAATTAATCCTTAACAATAATTAACACACAAGATCAAATATTGATAAAAATCACACAATTAAACAATAAAAATGACAAAGCTACAAAAAATTCATATTTTGTGATTTTCATTCTTAAAAATAGGACATGGTTTAATTAATTCCAAAATGCATGATTAAATCCTAAATGCACATGCAACACATATTTTTGTATTTTTCTTAATTAAAGTAGAAATAAACATACGCAGACAAAATACAAATAAATTACAAACAACACAAAACTATTTTATTTTGAATTTTTGGGAGTAGTTCTCATAGGGCAAAAATCACGTGCTCACATTGATTACTTTGGTATTTCATATTTCCTTTTTTATCACTGTGAGAATATTGAGTTTCTTGATTATCAGTAGTCCGAGTACTTCTAAAAATAGGCTTTGAGCAAAATAACTATTTTTTGGTTAAACAAATTGGTTCCGTTACCGAGAATCTGATAATCTTTTTACTTTCTAAATTTATTTTTCTGTCAAAAAATCAGGTCGACTACTAACTACAACAACCAACAAAACCATCAAGACCAGTTGAACCAACATAATCAACAAAAGAATGACACTTTGATCCCTTAACCTCAAAATTCTCCTCGATACTCCCAAGAAAACTCACCTGACAGATCAACATCACATGTGAATAACCAACAAGGGGAAGATCAAATTGTTGATGATGCATTGAAGCAACTAATTGAAGAACACGTGAACAATGCTCTTCAAGCTTTCATTTGAGGATTACCAATTGTACCACCAACTCCGCCTCCAAACAACACCGCAACCATAGAGAATCCACGCTTAGGACTTGCCAATTCGGGCAGTGGAGGAACTTCTAGCGAATCTCGCGATGGAAGGTCAGGTATCCTAATTAATTCTGGTTTACAAAGTTTAGTACTAACTTTGCAGAAACAGCTCAAGGAGCAGAACAACCGCATAGAGCAGATACCTGGTGTTCCACATGTAATTAAGGGAGTGGATATTGATAAATATTCTCAACAATCCTGGAAGCCAAGTGTCGCTCCTTTACCGATTCCAAAAAAGTTTAAGATGTCCGATATCCCAAAGTATGATGGGACAACCGACCCACGAGATCATGTAACTGCATTTACAACTAGCATAAAAGGAAACAACCTTACCAAGCAAGAGATTGAATCAGTGCTGGTCAAACAATTTGGTGAAACACTCACAAAAGGAGCACTAACATGTTATTCTCTTTTACCTGAAAATTCTATTGATTATTTTGCTGAGCTTGCAAATTCATTTATAAAAGCACACTCGGGAGAACAAAAAGACGAAAAGAGGATGGAAGACATCTTCAAAATAAAACAAGGAGATACAAAGCTACTTAGGGAATTCGTGGATAGATTCCAGCATGAAAGGATGATGTTACCACGTGTAACTGATAACTAGGCGGCTATGACATTTGCAAGTAAACTAAATGAAAAGCTCAGAAGCCACGAGGAGACTCAAAGAAAGTTTACGAGAATTCCTTGCATCAACTTGGAATAATGTTTACAACAGGTATAACACGAAGTTGCGGATAGAAGAAGATACTATCACTGAGTCACGGGAAGATGAAAGAGTAAGTTCGAGGCGACCAGAAACTGAAAAAAGATCCGGTAAGAATAGGTACGAGCCTTACATGGGACCAGCAGGAAGGGATTCGCGATCTAAATAGGAGAACCCAAGGTACGGTTCTAGATCAAGGGACAGAGATACGAGTTCGTCATCCAAGTTTGGAAAGGCACAAGACACACGGGACAACGACAAAAGTACAAAAGCAAAGATTGGTGGTTACAGTTTCAATGTTAGCACATCTGAATTAGCAGTTGTTTTAAGAAGCATGAGAGATAAGGTGCGGTGGCCAAAAGAAATGAGATCGAACCCCAATAGAAGAAACCCAAATTTTTTGTGCGAGTTTCATAATGATCACGGTCATAAAATAGTAGAGTGCAGATTGTTACCAGGTGAAGTAGAGCACTTGTTAAAACAAGGTTACTTAACCGATTTGTTTAGTGAGAAGGGTAAGCAAGTATATATGAAGAATATACAGTAGCCACCGAAACCTCCATCACCAAAAAGAATGGTTAATGTCATAAGTGGAGGGGAGGAGGTTAATGGTGTGACATATACGGCTGCAAAAAGATGTCAAAAATCATAGTCACCCACGGAAAGCGAGTTCGCCAAGTTTTGGAAGAAGACAATATAACATTTGATGGTGCAGATGCAAATGGCGTATTGATCCCACACAATGATGCATTGGTAATATCTTTACTTGTACATGATACTAATGTGAAACGAGTTTTGATTGATCCAGGTAGCTTTGTAAATATCATTCTTTTAAGAGTGGTAAACAAGATGCAAGCTAATGACAAATTGGTACCCAAAGCACGTACCTTATCTGGATTTGACAATTAAAGCACTGTTATAAAAGGGGAGACAATACTCACCACATTCGCAGAAGGAGTAGTCAAAGATACAAAATTTCAAGTAATAGATATGAGCATGGCGTACAATATGATCATCGGCAAACCTTGGACTCACGAGATAGATGCTATTCTGTCTACTTTACATCAGGTTGTTAAGTTCCATTCGCAATGGGTAATTAGGCAAATCCGCGGTGATCAGCGGGCTTCTAGAAGTATCAACTCAGTGGCAGATTCAAGCTTACAAAATGAAGTTGCAGATGAAAAATAACAATTACAGAATTTAGTTGAGGATTTAACAACTCAAACCTCAACTGAAGATGACAAACAGATGTAGACTCAAGTCCTGATACTGTTCAAGAGCCAGAAGAGAACGGAAACATCAAAACAACAATTGAGAAACTCAAAGCGGTGTTGCTGTTTATACATTAGCTGGACAGAAAAGTTTACGTCGGAACTAACCTGAGCCCATAAATGAAAGGTAAGTTAATTGAATTTTTAAAAGCTAACGCAGATTGCTTTACTTGGTCGCATTCAAATATAACAGGCATACTACCGGAGGTGATAACCCATAAGCTGAATGAAGATCCAACATATCCACCTGTCAAACAAAAGAAAAGGAAGAAATGATCCTTCAAAAACTAGGTGATTCAGGATGAAGTACAAAAGCTTTTAAAAATTGGGTCTATCCGCAAGGTAAAATATCCTAATTGTCTAGCTAATACTGTAGTGGTACCCAAAAAGAATGGTAAGTGACGAGTTTGTGACGAGTAAGTTACCCAAAAAGACTTGGATAAAGCTTACCCTAAAGATTCTTTTCCTTTACCACACATAGATCAACTAATTGATGCTACTACATGGCACAAATTGTTGAGTTTTTAGATTTCTATTCAGGATATAATCAGATAAAAACGAATCCTTCAGATGGGGAAAAAACTTCTTTTATTACAGATAGGGGGACTTACTGTTATAAAGTTATGCCTTTCGTTCTAAAGAATGTTGGGGCCACATACCAGAGGTTAGTAACAAAGATGTTTCAAGAACATCTGGGAAAAATCATGGAAGTATACATTGATGACATGTTAGTCAAGTCAACACAAGCGGGGGATCACATCCAACATTTGTCAGATACTTTTCAGATTCTCCACAAATTTAATATGAAATTAAATCCCGAAAAATGTGCATTTGGGGTGTCTTCAGGTAATTTGTTAGGTTTCCTAGTTTCTAACCAAGGAATTGAAGCAAATCCAGCTTAGATTAAAGCCATTGAAGAAATACTGGATATACTCACGAGCAAAAAAGAAGTGCAGAGGTGGACAGGTAGGATAACAACATTGGGAAGATTTATTTCTAAATCTTTGGAGAAAAGCTTTAAGTTCTTTTTAGTGTTGAAAAAGCAAAGCCAACTTGAGTGGACTGAATAATGCCGACAAGCACTCAAAAATCTAAAAACATATTTGTCAAACCCACCGTTGCTGGCTAAACCAAAAGATGGAGAAAGGCTACTCATCTACCTCGTTGTGTCAGAAATGACGGTAAGTGCAGTGTTAGTTCGAGAAGATAAAGGTAAGCAATCTCTAATTTAGTATCTTAGCAAGTCCTTATTGGATGTTGAAACTCGATATCCTCATTTAGAAAAACTTGCTTTAGCACTAATAATGACATCTAGAAAATTAAGGTCTTATTTTTCAATGTCACACTATCTCTGTAGTGACCGTTTACCCCTTACGAAATATATAGCATAAGCAGGAATTATCAGGTAGATTAACCAAATGGGCCATAGAACTAAGTGAATATGATATCACATATCAACCTAGAATTGCGATAAAATCACAGGTTTTACCAGATTTTGTGGCAGACTTCAGCCCAAGGATGGTAACAGAAGCAGAAAAGGAACTACATGTATTTAACGGGTTTAATCCAGGTACTTGGACCCTATTTACTGATGGCTCCTCATATGTTAAATGAGCGAGTTTAGGCATTGTTCTAATCATACATTCGGGAGAAACTATAAGGCAAACCATAAAGTGCCATCCCATTACTAACAATGAAGAAGAATATGAAGTTGTAATTGCAGGTCTAAAATTGGCACGAGAGTTCGGAATAGAGCAGGTGATAATTAAAAGTGACCCACAACTTGTAGTTAATCAAATGCAGGGGACATATATAGCTAGAGAGGCGAGGATGCAGCAATATTTGGAAAAGGCACAAGATTTGATCAGGCAATTCCAATCTTGAAAAATCGTACAAATACCCAAGGAAGAAAATGCCGAAGCAGATGCATTAGCTAATCTTGCATCTACTGCAGAAGTAACAAATGAAGAAAATGCTTCTGTAATACATTTGTTTCATTTGGAACTCGATCAAGATAAAAACGAGGTAAATTTCAATAATTTAACCTGGGATTAGAGAAACGAGATCATTAATTTTTTGCAGTATAGGATTCTACCTGAGGATAAGAAAAAGACTCAGGCCCTTCGACGAAAAGCTACCCATTATTGTTTGGATCGAGGCAACTTATATCGAAAAATGTTCGGTGGACCTTTATCAGGGTGTCTCGAACCTTCTCAAACAGAGTATTTGATGAGAGAAGTACATGAATGACACTGTGAAAATCACGCATGAGGAAGATCCTTGGTAAAAAAACTCTAATTAGAGCAGGATATTATTGGCCAAAAATGGAATAAGAGGTAGAAAGCTTTGTGGCCAAATGTGACAAATGCGAAAGATATGGTGTCACACCTCCTTTTTACCTACACCTCCAGAAAGGTGTATAAGGGATTTTTTTCCAATTTAAAGTGACAATTGAAATGGGATCATTTTTTATTAAAAGATTCAGAGTCGCCACTTGGGAGATTTATGGTGTCCCAAGTCACTGGTTTAAATCCCGAATCGAGGAAAGGGTTGACTCTGTATTATAGTCCGCGAACCAGAAATCCGGGTAAGAAATTTTGTTAACTCGGGAGAAGGTGTTAGGAATTTCCGAGTTCCGTGGTTCTAGCACGGTCGCCCAATTGTTATTATTGGCATAATTATCTGATTCTTAACACACTTTTAAACCTATGTGCATTTTAGCTTTAATCCGCTTTTAAATAATTAAAGAGTTAATTCAAGGTTATTTTAAACATATCGCAAGCCACGCCACATGAAATGCACCCGCAGTTCACGACACATTCTATTTAACCTTGTTGCAATTAGAGCCGAGTCACATGAAATGCACCCCCGGATTTATAAAGCCATGATACTCAATTTATTATTAAGAAAGCTTGTTTAAAGTTGCGCGAACGCATACTCCGAATTGGTTTTAGAATTGTAATTATGTTACACGAACGTATACACAATCACGATGGTATTTTTTATTTATAATAAGACAAGAATGCGAACTTAACCCCAATTCTACTTTACCTCATCTAGAATCCAAGTCCAATTTCTTCACGTTTTGAAAGTTAACTCCCACAAATCCGGTGCTGGGAAGCCTTAAGCAATTGTCTCTTAACGAAGTGGCGAAACCCCATCCGGAACAAATTATTTGCTAAGCAACGTGCAAACAAGAATTACTAAGAAAGCGAATATTATCAAGACATTCAAAACAAAACAGTGATATAGTAACCCATACTATCAACGAACAGAGCACTCGAATTCAAACAATCGGTCTATATTCTAAAACATTTAACCGCAACTCGCTTCATCTCATTTGAGATTTTACAAACTATTTTAACTTGCTAACTTGCCTCTCATAAAACTCATCCCATCCTATACGCACTCTCCTAACCCTATCGTTGTTCTCCATTTACTCTAGTACAAATTAATATCTCTAGTTATCTATAAGACTGCATACATTATCTCGTTAAAAAACTTACATATAGGCTTTATAATGATGAAATCTTCTAATAAACTTTCCTCCAAAAGTATGGATGTTACCACCCAAAAGTACAAAGATATCATATTATCACAAGGGTGCGAGGTTCAGCAAATAAGAATGGAAAGAAATGAGAAGTCAACCATCCTCAAATTAAAACAATAAAACTTCAATCCAAGCATATCACCAAACAGAGAATGGCAGATTAATGGGAGCACACTGTTAAGCAAAACAGAGTATAAGAAAATGACAAATACGATTATCCAGATCTGTAGCTATGCGTTACATCCTTTTAACACCCCAACAATTAAACACCCAAACACTTAATTCCGAACTAACAGGAGGCAAAAATGATAGCAATATCTGGTAACACCGTAAGAAAAGAGAAATCAGACATTTTTTCTAATCATTTCACAGGTATCTAATCCACCCAACAATGACACCATAAGGTAAGAGGCAAATCAGAAAAAGAAACAAAGCGACTAATTAATACTAACATCTTCTTAATCACAAACACATTGCTGAAACAAAGACTACATTGAGCATTCACATGAACCGATTAAATCTGGAAGACAGAAACCAACAGAGCAAATATGAACCTGAAGTTTATACGGACTGAATGAAGCAACAATTACAGCCGGACATCGACGTGGCTTCACACAGAATCATCACAAATTGAATCAGATTTTCGGATTTAAACCTTCAGCGGCAACCTCCAACAATCCAAACTCAGAAATGGCTCCAAACTTCGATTAATTCCATCGTTCTAAAATAAAAAACCCTAAGAAGAAATCTAAAATTTGAAATAAAACTCTTGAAAAAAACTGGTGGAGATGGAGTAAGGGTCTGCAATTTTCAAAGTTCATGCGTGCTTGGGGGGATGACCAAGGAGATGAATTTCAGAGAGGGGTCTCCTTTTTGCACTGTTGCGACTGGTTCAGGTCTTCGTTCCTCCAAGTGAAGGAGAAGATGAATCCAATGGGGAGGGGGGTCCGTGTATGTTGCGGCTGGCAGCTTTTGTCTCTAGAGTGTTAGGTCGATCTTCTCTAGGGCTCTAAGTTTAGTTTGTTTTATAGGGTTTTTTTAGTTTAGGGGTATGGGCCTAGGAGTTATAGGCTTGAGAATTATGGGTTAGGTCCAAAATTAGGCCTAAAAATGGGTTGCTCGAGCCCAGATTTTATTCTTTTCGCGAACGAGCCTAAAAATACGATCTCATTTGTTAATTAATCCTACTTAAGTAAAATAACCATTAAAATAAGACTGACGTTAAAACAAAACTATTTTCGGTATTTTTCAAGATTTAAAATGACTAAAAAACATTAATGAACCTATTTTTTGTAATTTTCATTTTCATGTAATAAAATAAAGTAAAAGAGTAAAAATTAAGTTGAAATAACTATATTAGGCCTAAATTAAAATATTTACGCGCTAAAATATGAAAAATCTTGGGGAGGGTCAAAAATCACATGTCTACAACTGCCCCTTTTTGACTGGAAATACGAAGTATTTTCAGACAAAGAACTACTAGACATGTTTTTTTACCCGATCCTTATTTGGAGAGACTAAAACTAAGAGAGAGGGGAATGTGACCGAGCCCTGGTATCTGAGCTGCCTACATATCCTTGGCTATAAAGGAATCGGGTCACGTGTAGTTCATAGGTGAGTGAGATGATGAAGTATGCCGAGGTGGAGAGCCGGTCGAGGTGCTGTTCTGCCGAGGTTCCGGCTCGCGGTCCTGTTATTACATCAAAATCAAAAGAAATGAAAAAGACTAGCTAAGCGTGTCAACTACGAGTTACAAGATTCCTATCTATAAGTCTTCTGAAGCTTGATCTTGAGTCTTGAATGGTTCTTCATGCAGACTTTGGATTTGAATCTTGACGGTTGCTAGTTGCAGGTGCTAGCTCGTTCTTCTTCAGATTTTCGGATCAAGACCGGACATGTAGTGCTTGTGAACTCAACCATGTCTTGAGAATCTCATATCTTTCATCAACTTTTGCATTTGGATTAACTTCTTGCCTTTCTCTTTTTTTCTTTCTTGTGACTAACTTCTGTTGATCACCTCAGATTGTTGACTCGCATTCTTGCCACGAGCTTCTTTTGTTGCTGACTTGAACTGTAATCTGAGATGCTTTCCCTTTTCTTCAGGTGGACGCCTGATTACTGAACTCGAATTATAATCTGAGATGCTTTCCTTTTCTCCAGGCGGACGCCTAATTACCGACACATAAATTGTTTCCCTTCCCTAAAACTGGTGTTGTTCTCCCTTGCTCTCCAGGTGATCGCCTGATTTCCAAAATTTTATCTGTATTCCCCTGCTTTCCAGGTGGGCGCCTGATTACCAAGACTTGAACTATATTCCCATGCTCTCCAGGTGGGCGCCTGATTGCTAAACTTGAACTGTATTCCCGTGCTCTCCAGGTGGGCGCCTGATTGCTGAACTTGAACTGTATTCCCGTGCTCTCCAGGTGGGTGCCTGATTGCTGAACTTGAACTGTATTCCCATGCTCTCTAGATGGGCGCCTGATTTCTGAACTTGAATTGTATTCTCGTGCTCTCTAGGTGGGTGCCTAACTGCTGAACTTGAATCGTATTCTCGTGCTCTCCAGGTGGGTGCCCGATTGCTAAACTTGAACTGTACTCCCGTGCTCTCCAGGTGGGCGCCTGATTGCTGAACTTGAACTGTATTCCCGTGCTCTCCAGGTGGGCGCCTGATTTCTGAACTTGAACTATATTCTCGTGCTCTCCAAGTGGGTGCCTAACTGCTGAACTTGAATCGTATTCCCGTGCTCTCCAGGTGGGCGCCTGACTGTTGAACTTGAATTGTATTCCCGTGCTCTCTAGGTGGGCGCCTGACTACTAAACTCGAATTGTATTCCTGTGCTCTCCAGGTGGGCGCCTGACTGCTGAACTTGAATTGCATTCTCATGCTCTCCAGGTGGGCGTCTGACTGTTGAACTTGAATTGTATTCTCCCTGTTCTCCAAGTGGGTACCTGATTTCAACAAAAATAGACAAAACAAAGAAAATTTTCTGCCTTAGTTTGGTAGCTGGGCACATATGTGAGTGTTAAACTGAATCATGTTACCAAATATTACTAAGAATTTGAAAGCTAGGTCCCATTATCCAGGAGGGGTCCTGACAACTCTTAATTAAATGACAAATTTAAATCTAGGTTATATCTTCTAAAAGTGTGACTTCCACTAAATCTTGTTATCTAAGAGGGTCTTAAACTACTCCCCATTATCTAGGAGGATCCTAAAAATCAAAAGTCAAGTATTATCTTAAAAGTGACAATTTTTACGGCTGAATTGCACTACCCTACAATAGAGCTTACGCTAAATCTAGTTATCTAATGGAAGTCTTAAATCTAAGTCCCATTATTCAGGAGGGTCCTGAAAACTCCTAATTGAATCCTATCTTAAACATGCACACTTTGAAACCAACTTATATTCCTTGGGGTACATTTATGCTAGATTTTGCTATTTATGATTGTTTTGATTTTTAAACTAGGACCCATTTTCCAGGAGGGTCCTGAAAATTTACGGTCAAACCTGTTTGGTGCCTGCCTTTCCTTACGGAGGGTTTCTCCGAAACAAATGAAATTTTCTACCCCTGTTTCAATTAAAGAAAAATCTTGTTAGTTTAAAATGCGGTGGTTGGTTTGTGGCCTTGACTTTGAGGGCGATTGCTCCTTCACTTCTCATGATAGCTAATTTCCACACGATGACCTTGCTTGTTTATTGATTAACCACTTTCTCTGTCACCCTTATCACGGAGAATACCTCTAATCCGTTCAAACCCAATACCATTCATATGTTACATTGTGCTCTTGCATTGACATGTACTGAACCTTTGTGTTTCTCATGAATCCCAAAGCACGTCAATTTCCATCCACTCAGTGCGCATGCTGTTCTTTCCTTATTTAAATCACTGGCCTTGGCCTTGAGGTCTATTGCTCCATCGCTTGCCATGATAACTTTGATTTCTACTTGGAAGATCCTGTTTGTCACTAATTAAACACCTTTTGTCAATCTTACTACAGAAAATACCTTTGATCCGTTCACCAAACACCCTCCATCTTGTTGCATTGTTCATGAATTGATATGTACCAAACCCTCGTGTTTCACCGAAAATACCTTTGATCCGTTCACCTAACACCCTCCATCTGTTGCATTGTTCCTGAATTGATATGTACCATACCTTCGTGTTTCACCAAAAATACCTTTGATCCGTTCACCTAACACCCTCCATATGTTGCATTGTTCCTGAATTGATATGTACCAAACTTTTGTATTTCACAAGGGTCCCAAAGTATGTTGATTGTTACCAGCTCAGTGCGCTTGTTGTTCTTTTCTGACTTATGACACTATGATGTGCTAGCCAGATCACGTTTTGTGCAATTGGAAAACTGGTGGCAAATTTTGAAATCATTTCTCACTTGTTATGACCAAACAGACTCGGGAAAAGGAGGTAAACAAGACAAAAAGGAACAGAGTAAAGGACAAAAGAAAGGGATGATTCCTAACAAGAAAGCTACAAAGTAGAAACCTATCAGCTGTGGATACCAACTCTAATGACTATGACATGCACCCTATGAATATTCTGTCAAGCAAGTCTAATGTTCAACTCCTGTTGTACCCCCAAACTGTGAAACTGGGCTTCAATGCTCCCATTATCCAATCTGATTCCCAATCCCTATTCGACTTGTAGTGCCCGAAGGGTTTTCACCATCAAGCCTCTCTCATTTTGTTCTTTCTCTCAACTTACAGTCTCCTCAAAGTGCTTGTGAAGGTTCTCACCAATAAGACTCTCTCATTTTTTATTTCTCTCAGCTTTCATCGCCTTACGGTGCCCGTGAGGATTTTCACCAATAAGACTCTCTCATTTTTTATTTTCCTCGTTTGGACCGGAATGTTGCCACTGATATGATTCACCTCTATTTGCTTGCCTCGACATCTCTCGAAGAATGATCAGAATGTCTTTCTCTGGACCGTAATGTGGGCTTTTGGATGGGGTTAGAAAGAAAGGGTATCAAAAGGCTCAAAACAATTCAAATGGGTTCAAAATTACAACATTCGGAATCAGATTTCTTACAACAACCACAATTTTTGCCCCAGTTTCTTTGTTTGGGGACTTTTGAATTTTTATTTTGATGGGACCGAACCGTGAGGCTGCCTACGTATCCTTAAAAGGAATCAGGTCGAACATAGTTCATGTCATAAAAATTACTTTGTTGTTGTGATTTTCTCTTTTTCTCTTTCTTTTCTTTCTCTTTGTTTGCTTTCTTTTTCTCTTTTTGTTGTGTTTCTTCTTTTTTTCTTTCTCTTTTTCTCTTTTCTTTCTCTTTTTTCTCTTCTTCCTTTACTTATATTTTGCTCTTGCGTTTCTCAACTTTGCTACTGATTCCCAAAGAGGGGTATGAAAATAAATAAATAAGGCTCAAAGGGGTAACGAAGGATAAAGTGTTTAGATAGCAGAACAAAATGCCTTCGTCATTCCAATCTTCAAAACATGCCAAGTACAAACAACACAATTTAACCAAATAAATCATACATAATATCTTTGACTACATCAGAATTGATAGCCATTTATACATATTTGCCTTCTACATCTGTTGAATACAAAGCACCATTGGACAACACTCTCACTCTCATTACCATGAACGACCCCTGTAAATTTGGGTAAACTTGCCTTTAACTTCAAACCGATGCGGCATGATGCATTTCAATAGGGTTTCTTTATGTTCTATCTGCCCTAATTTCACACAATTCGGGCTTGAAGTGATCTCAAAATGCCTTTACTTATTTCCCTCAAATGTCCCTATCGTCTTCAAAATTGTTTCATTCATTGCTTCATGACTAAACTGACTTTTTAAGACCAGACTGAGAATTACTCATGCATGTCATGTTACTAGAGTCAACAGAAAAAGAACTATAAAAGAAAAGGGAACTAAACAAAAATGACTAAAAATAACAGAAAACAGAAAATTGCATTAGACAGATGGTGGAAGGGTTTGAACAACGAAACAAGCAAACTAAAATGGGGTTACAAGCCTGGAACAAACCTAGACAACACTAAACGAGCTACTACGACTAAACAAAATAGGCAAAAATAAAAGGATAGAAGGGTTTGAGTCACAAGACAATATCTGGATTACAACACTGAAATAACCCGGATAACAATAATGACAACAAAATAAACCACTAAGACTCCTCCCTGGCTAGCCAAAAGAGGAGCATCTTTTCGATCACCAAGCTCAACATCTTAGCCACTGAATTCTGTATCAACAATACTAGGGACCTTCACAAGTCTTCACCACATTGTTCTTAACAAATTGCTTTTGGGTTCCTTTTGCTGGCTCGTTCTTAAGATCAAACTCTGATAGCGCTGAAAGCTCCGTAGCACGTGGACCTCCAAGGATCTCAGAAGAATTCTCATATTCCTTTTCAGAACGAATCATACCCACCATATGCGTCTCATTACGGACAGGCGATGGACTTTGGCTAGTGTCTGCTGCATCTGGATTTTGCACGACAATGTCACCTGCATCAATAAGCTTCTGAACTGCTTTTTTCAGGTGCCAACACTTTTCTGTACTGTGACCCGGGGCATCGGAGCAATATGCGCACCTTTGAGAAAAATCAAACTTCTTTGGCAGAGGGTTTGACATTTTTATCTGAATCGGCTTCAACATGTCCAATTGCCTCAACCTTTGGAACAAACTGGCATATGACTCTCCAATAGGGGTGAAAGCCTTTTCTTTTCTCAGTAGTCTTTTCAATTTATATTTTGGCCTCGATTGGAACCTTTTGTGGGCAAGTGGCTGATACGCTTGAGGGGGCGGGTAAGACATTTGGGGAAGTGGTGTGGACCATCGCGGGCCTCGTGGGTGTGGAGCATATGGTGGTGCATTGTAGACAGGGTACTGGAAAAGTGATGTACGATTTTGGGGGTTCTGTGGAGAGAAGTAGCAGTGGGGAGGATTACAAGGATATCCGCGGGGTCGATATTGAGGTTGAAAGCGTTTAGCAAGAACATCTTTTCTATCAATGGGGGGACTATCCCGAGCAACTTGTTCGTTCCATCTGAGCCAAAATTCCTTAAAACTTTCCTTGTGTTTCTTTTCCATCTAGGATAGGGAGGAGTGGTCTGGGATAATGTCTATATTGTACTGAAAGCGTCGCACAAAATCTTGAGCCACGTCGCCCAATGTATGCCACTTACCGACATCTTGACGATTATGCCATTCCAAAGCTGCCCTAGTCAAGCTCTCACTAAAATACACCATCAACAAATCATCTTTCTTTCCAACACTTCTCATTTCACTGCAATAATCCCTCAAGTGGGCTACCAGATCTCCACACCCATCATACAAGTTAAACTTTGGCACTTTAAATCTTGCAGGCAGGCGAATGTCAGGGAACATACACAACTCTTTGTAAGACATGTTAACCTGGTCTCCCGTCTCTTGCATGTTCTTTAAAGACTGTTCTATGCTTTTCAGCTTCCCAAATATCTCATCTCGCCCTTCTTTTCTTGTAACCTTTTCATTTTCAGCATGAAGCTCATCCCGAAGGCTCTTCTTGTATGAGTCAGGAACCTTGTAGGCAACCTTTGAGGGGTAATATTGGGCATCATGAGCTTTCAGTGGGTGTTCATTGTTGGGGATAGTGGATATGGCAGGAGGGCAATTTTGGGGAAAGATAACTGGAGGACGAGTGACAGAGCTACTAGGGTGGTTGGGAAAGCTGTGATAAGCGGGAAAATCTGGAGAGTATGGGGAATCATCTGGCACTATGACCGGAGTTTGGGTAAGAGTATCATCTAGGAAGGTAAGTGGTGGCGGGGGTGGTGCCTTCCCAGTCATCCAAGCCTGATACATGTCCGCCATGTGTTGTCTTAACATCCTTACCTTCTCAGCCAACCCAATGTCCTATTCAACCAACTGCTTTCGGGCACCGGTATCAACCAACTCAGTTCTGTTGTCGTCTGCCATTGCCTTTCGACCTTATGTTGTAGAGAAGAGTTACCACTTTAAGAACCACAAGCTAACCACCTTTCTGATGAAGATAACAAAATGAAGTCATCACGTTAGCGTTAGGACATTTAACATAATATAATATCATATTGCGTGCAATGCACCTAGTCGCAATTATTGGTTCTAAAATGACTTCGAGAGTATGAAAGTCATTTGGCATCATCCCAATTTGTTCATTTCAATCCTTTCTTTTCTTTGCTTTTCTAGCACCTCTTGGCTTGCCCATTTTCCTTCATTTCTCTTTTTCTAATTATCACTCTTTTCTTTCCTCTCATTTCTCATGTCCCACGACTTCGCCCTCATTTTTTTCTTTTTGTTTCCTTCTTTCCTTTTCTTTTAATAATAAAAAAAATTCGATCGAACCCTATGTAGGTTGCCTACGTATCATGACCCCGCATGAATCAGATCTTTGCGTAGTTCTAGAAGATCGAGAATAGAGTAAATGAGCTAACTCTTCTTCTTTTTTTTTTGAATTTTTGGAAGAAATGCTTTAAAAGAAGAAAGGAAATATATATGTTTTTGATTGATTTTTTTTATTTTTGTTTTGTTTTTGAAAGAAACACTTCTAAAAATTCATTTGCTTTTGATTTGAACTTTGAGAATTTTAAAAGTAAAAAGAAAATATTTTTGTTTAAATTTTTATTTGTTTTATCTTTTTTAAAGAAGAAAGAAAATATTTTTGGATTTTGGATGTTGCCTCTTAATTTTCGAAAGAAGGACTTTTAAGAAAATATTTTAGATTTCTGAGTTTTTATTTATTTACAAAAACACTTCTAAAGAAAAGCGAAAATATTTTTGGACTTCAATTTTTCAAATTTTTTTTAAAGAAAGACTTTCAAACAAGGAAAATATTTTTTAATTCTTCTTTTTTTCTGATTTTTTTTTTGATTTTTTTTGGAAAAAATACTTCAAAATAAAGGAAACACGTTTTTTTTTGGATTTTGATTTTTTTTATATTTTCGAAGAAAGACTCCCATAGAAGGAAGAAAACATATTAATCTTTTTTTTTCTTTTGATCTTTTGGGAAAAAGGCTTCTAAAAAGATAGAAAATATTTCTTTTTGGATTTTGGTTTAATTTGGTTTCTTTTTCGAATGAAAGACTTCTACATCTTCTTTTTTTTTTTGGATTTTCTAAGAAAAGTCTTCTTCTCTTTTTTTTAGCAAGTATACTAGGTTATTCACCTAGTAGCTTTTATATATAATTCCAAATTTGGTTAAAAATTACAAAAAGTTCGATAAAAAGAAAATTAATAAAGCAAAGAAAGCCAATGACTATTGCTACCAAATACAATGTAGCATTAGCATGTATGCGAATGAAAAGTACAAAGCTAAACCTCCAGCATCATTGTTGGTACAGTATACTTGCATTTGATTTAACAGTTTAGTACTTCATGAGAATGGTCGTAATCAATCTTGATTGCAGCTCACTTTTGCTTTTATTGTTGGAATGCTATAAGATTTCCAGCACATCCAGTGACTATCCCTCTGTATATGTATGTTATGAACACAGCAAAATCACCAACTGTTCTACATTTTATTAATCTTCTGTTTCTTCTCTTTCCAGCACATCCAGTGACTATTCTTCCTCCTAAGAAAACATCTGCGCCTTTCACAGTCTTTCCATTTTTATCTCTAGTCAGGCATCACATGAATCCAATGTCCGCAACTTGAACTTGTGCACACGTATTCGGGCAACCTGTCCAGCGCATCCTAACTGGTTTTGTCAAAGAAACTTGCTGTTGAACCTCTTCAGTTATTTTCAGGGAACGAGCTTTAGTCTCGATTATCGTTTGTCCACAAAACTGGTTACCAGTATAAGCCACTAAACCTTTCATGAGAAAAGGTGGATCAGGTGAAAATGTGCTAAGAACAGGCTTTTTGAGCAATGCCTCAATTTTTGAGTTCTCAATGTTGGGAATAATAATGTTTTGTTCCACAGTAAGCCGGATCTCTCCTGAACCATATTCATCAGCTAAACGAGCTAGCTCATCCATATCGCCTGCTTGAACACGACCCACTAGAAGGTGAAGACCAATAAAGCTGTAGCCTTCTTGTTTTTGTGGATGTACACCAAAATAATCTCTTCTTTCCCATTGTTTCTGAACCAAGTCTTCTGGAGATGCTCTCTCAAGTTGTTGCTGTGGCATTCTCTTCTCGACCTCTGCCCTGAATCCTTCTACACCTTTTTGTAGCAACACTGGAGCATGTGAAACGTGATTCAGTAGTAGTTGATTTGTCAAAACATCGCGGCCTGAGGTTATTCTTCAATAGAGCTTGATCAGTAATTCTGTTGTCATTTATCTTTCGTGCAGCATCATAGCCAAACTCGGTCGAGCAGCAAAACACCAATATGATAAATCAATCTGCTTCGTTGTGTTGATGGACTGAAGCTACTGTGACCAAGCAATACAATTCCTTGTGCATTGTTCCTGAGGAAATTGGGTTGTATATCTTCCATATGGGTGTCTTCAACCACAGATTGAGCATAATTCAATGCTAATACCACTGTGTATTAAAGCATGTCCACACAGTAGGAATACTAGCCCCAACATTCGATGTTGAAGTAGTCACAGCAACACAATTTCGTGTGTGTTATTCCTGGAAAAGTGGACTGTATCTTCCCTTCTTTTGATGCCTCAATCACATAATGGGCTACATGATATTCAGACAGTAGTAATCACAGCACCAAGGAGACTGACTCTACATCTGTAACACACCCCAATCTTCATAACTAAAGCATCACAGAGGAGGTTAAGTATCTGATGTACCAAATCAGTGTAGGTTCAGTATCCTGTGAGATGATCTAGAAGGAAACACTTTTGAAACACGAATTAAAGAAAAAAATATATATATTTTTTTGAATTTTTGAAAATTGGGGCCGGAACCGATGAGGTTTGACTACGTATCTCACATCCGGTGAGAATCAGACCCACGTAGTTCGGGCAGATTGGATACGGACGAGAATTAAAAAAAAATAACTAATTTAGAGAAAACATATTTTTTTTTTTGCTTTTTCTTGAAAAATGATGAAACATGCAAAAAAAAATTGGATTTTTTTTCTCCCTTTTTTTGTCTTTTTTCTTAATAAAAATGTAAGAAAAAATATAACTAGGCCCTACTCACTTTATTTTCACACTTCACCCTCTTTTTTTCTCACTCTTTTCTTTTTCATTTGCCCTCAACTATCATTGGTCCGCCAAATGAACCTTTTACCCTTGGAGAAATGCAACATGTAGCACATATGATGCGTCAAGATGGTCTGTTATTTTGGGTACACATGTCCTAGACATACCCAACCCCTGTGTTGAGTCCCCAAAGTCAAATGCATATGATGCAAACAAGCGCTCCTACTAAGGATCCAACATGAGGCTGAGTTATTCTAGGTTTAAAACCTGGGTGTATTATTCTAAACCTGGCTTACCTGAGCAGACAACTCGAGCCGAGGGGGGGGGGCTGTGTACCAATAACCAAAAGATCATCCAGCTTTGCAACTTGTCTGAACCTCGTTCTATTTGGGATATGACACTAACAGAAAGAAGTCACGACCAGCATGCACTCCTCAGGAGAGAGAAGAGAGGGGTTTCGTAGCAGTTTATATATACAGTTCAAATAATATCAAAGCGGTAAAAGCAACATTTAGCACATTAGGCCCAAACATGTAATAAAATCAGATAATAAATAAAGCCAAATATAACAATTAATCTAAGCTCGAATTCTGAACCCTGAACCAGAGATTCTGGGTTCTTATCCCCAGCAGAGTCGCCAGAGCTGTCACACCTCCTTTTTACCTACTCCTCCGGAAAGGTGTATAAGGGAGTTTTTTCCAATTTAAAGTGACAATCGAAATGAAATCATTTTTTATTAAAAGATTCAGAGTCACAATTTGGGAGATTTATGGTGTCCCAAGTTACCGGTTTAAATCAAGAATCGAGGAAAGGATTGACTCTGTATTACAGTCCGCGAACCAGAAATCCGGGAAAGGAATTCTGTTAACCCGGGAGAAGGTGTTAGGCATTCCCGAGTTCCGTGGTTCTAGCACGGTCGCTCAACTGTTATTATTGGCATAATTATCTGATTCTTAATACACTTTTAAACCTATGTGCATTTTAGCTTTAAAATGCTTTTAAATATTTAAAGAGTTAATTCAAGGTTATTTAAAACATATCGCAAGCCACGCTACATGAAATGCACCCGCGATTCACGAAACGTTCTATTTAACCTTGTTGCAATTAGAGCCGGGTCACATGAAATGCACTCCCGGATTTATAAAACCATGATATTCAATTTATTATTAAGAAAGCTTGTTTGAAGTTGCGCGAACGCATACTCCGAATTGGTTATAGCATCGTAAATATGTTACACGAACGTATACATAATCACGATGGTATTTTTTATTTATAATACGACAAGAACGCGAACTTAACCCCAATTCTACTTTACCTCATCTAGAATCCAAGTCCAATTTCTTTACATTTTGAAAGTTAACTCCCACAAATCCGGTGCTGGGAAGCCTTAAGCAATTGTCTCTTAACGAAGTGGCGAAACCCCATCCGGAACAAATTATTTGTTACGCAATATGCAAACAAGAATTACTAACAAAGCGAATATTATCAAGACATTCAAAACAAAACAGTGATGTAATAACCCATACCATCAGCGAACAGAGCACTCGAATTCAAACAATTGGTCTATATTCTAAAACGTTTAACCCGCAACTCGCTTCATCACATTTGAGATTTTACAAACTATTTTAACTTGCTAACTTGCCTCTCATAAAACGCATCCCATCCTATACGCACTCTCCTCACCCTATCGTTGTTCTCCATTTACTCTCGTACAAATTAATATCTCTAGTTATCTATAAGACTGCATACATTACCTCGTTAAAAAAAACTTACATATAGGCTTTATAATGATGAAATCTTCTAATAATCTTTCCTTCAAAAGTATGGATGTTACCACCCAAAAGTACAAAGATATCATATTATCACAAGGGTGCGAGATTCAGCAAATAAGAATGGAAGGAAATGAGAAGTCAACCATCCTCAAATCAAAACAATAAAACTTCAATCCAAGCACATCACCAAACAGAGAACGGCAGATTAATGGAAGCATACTGTTAAGCAAAACAGAGTATAAGAAAATGAGAAACACGATTATCCAGATCTGTAGCTATGCGTTACAGCCTTTTAACACCCCAACAATTAAACACCCAAACACTTTAATTCCGAACTAACATGAGGCAAAAATGATAGCAATATCTAGTAACACCATAAGAAAAGAGAAATTGGACATTTGTTCTAATCATTTCACAGGCATCTAATCCACCCAACAATGACACCACAAGGTAAGAGGCAAATCAGAGAAAAAAACAAAGCGACTAATGAATACTAACATCTTCTTAATCACAAACACATTCAAACTTTCTGAAACAAAGACTACATTGAACATTCACATGAACCGGTTAAATCTTGAAGACAAAAACCAACAGAGCAAAGATGAACCTAAAGTTTATACGGACTGAATGAAGCAACAATTACAGCCGGACATCGACGCGGCTTCAAACAAAATCATCACAAATCGAATCAGATTTTCTGACTTAAAACGTCAACGACAACCTCCAACGATACAAACTCAGAAATGGCTCCAAACTTCGATTAATTCCATCGTTACGAAATCAGAAACCCGAAGAAGAAATCTAAAACTTGAAACAAAACTCTTGAAAAAAACTGGTGGAGATGGAATAAGGGTCTGCAATTTTCAAAGTTCATGCGTGCTTGGGGGGATGACCAAGGAGATGAATTTCAGAGAGGGGTCTCCTCTTTGCACTGTTGCGGCTGGTTCAGGTCTTCATTCCTCCAAGTGAAGTAGAAGATGAATCCAATGGGGAGGGGGGTCCGTGTATGTTGCGGCTGGCAGCTTTTGTCTCTAGAGTGTTAGGTCTATCTTCTTTAGGGCTCTAGGTTTAGTTTGTTTTATAGGGTTTTTTAAGGTTAGGGGTATGGGTCTAGGAATTATAGGCTTGGGAATTATGGGTTAGGTCCAAAATTAGGCCTAAAAATGGGTTGCTCGAGCCCATGTTTTATTCTTTTCGCGAACGAGCCTAAAAATACGATCTTATTTATTAATTAATCCTACTTAAGTAAAATAACTATTAAAATGAGACTGGCCGTTAAAACAAAACTATTTTCGATATTTTTCAAGATTTAAAATGACTAAAAATCATTAATGAACCTATTTTTTGTAATTTTCGTTTTCTTGTAATAAAATAAAGTAAAAGAGTAAAAATGAGTTGAAATAGCTATATTAGGCCTAAATTAAAATATTTACGTGCTAAAATAAGAAAATCTTGGGGAGGGTCAAAAATCACATGTCTATATATGGTAACAATATGCATCGCCCGGCAGAGTTATTACATCCGGTTATTGCGCCATAGCCTTTTATGAAGTGGGGGATGGATATCGTGGGTCTGTTGCCCCAAGCCAAAGGAAAGGTACGAGTTTTACTAGTACTAACCGATTATTTTACTAAGTGGGTAGAAGCAGGTGCCTTCAAACAGGTGCAGAAAAAAGAAGTCAGAGACTTCATTTGGCGAAACATCATATGCCGGTTTGGAGTTCCAAAAGAAATCGTGTGTGATAACGGCCAGCAATTCATAGGCGCAAAAATTACGGAATTCTTTCAAAGTTGGCAGATTAAGAGGATAACTTCGACACCTTATCACTCTGTGGCAAATGGACAAGCTGAATCACCAAATAAGGTTATTATTAATAACTTGAAGAAAAAATTAGAGGAGTAAAAAGGTAAGTGGCTAGAAGTGTTACCAGGAGTCTTATGGGCTTATCGAACAACAACAAAAATAGGTACGGGAGAGACACCATTCTCACTTGTATATGGTGCTAAAGCCTTAATTCCAATTGAAATAGGTGAACTAAGTACGAGATACACCCAGGCAATCGAAGAGTCAAATGAGGAAGATATGCAAATAAATCTCGATTTGCTTAAAGAAAGGAGAGAAACAACCTTGTTAAGGATGGCAGCGTAGAAGCAAATTATTGATCAATATTACAATCGGAAAGCTCATCTTAGGTACTTTAAGATTGGGGACTTCGTACTCAAAAAAAGTTTTTCAATCAACGAAAGCAACTAATGCAGGAAAATTAAGCCCAAATTGGAAAGGACCTTACAAGATTCGAGGTATTGCAGGAAAGAGTGCATATGAGTTAGAAACAATGGACGGAAAAGTACTCCCATCAAATTGGAATAATGTTCATTTGAAAAAGTATTACTTCTAAAAAGGAAAACCCCCGGTCAGGTATCGTTTATGCAAGGTTTAAATTTATTCCTTTTTAATTGTAATAACCATTTTAGATGATAGGCGCAATGCTAGCCCACACCAAATGATGAACTTAGACCTATAAGACACGCGGGATGCAAAATTATCCCCGATATGGGTTATAACCTTTCTGATGGAAATAAAAAAGGGTTAAGCAGTCATCATCTAAAATTATACCTCCAAGTCCCATATGTTTTTCTTTTTCAGGAAATAGACCATATGGAAGGAATAATCAAGTGCTCGAGATTTCATACTTCAAAGATCTAACACTTTGGGGACTATATATATATATGGAAGGTGAAGAAGACTAGAAAAGTCAGAATTCAAGCCAAGCCTGAGGCAATCTACCCAATAAATTGAAAGTTAAGAGAGAGCAAATTAAGAGCCAAAAATTCAAACTTGATTCAAAAACCTATGATGAAGTATACACTCGCAGATGTAAATTACAAAATATTATGAGTATCTAGGTTAAAGGCAATATTTAGTCGTGGGTTGCAAGATATACCCTTGAATCTTGTAAAATATGTTATAAAGAAAACAGTTATAAGAGAGTTGTAGATGTTATTCGAATACATGTAAAGTACACAGTTTGAAAGTTCAAGAATACAAAACTTCTTCAAGTTATTCTAAGAAATATGTATGTTCGTACTTCTTCTTTCGTATGTTTATACCAATACAAAGTTGAGACATCTCTTCATTAAGTGTCGTATATAAAAGGGCCCTCTTTTATAATTCGTGCTTATTCAAAAGAGTCACGGAGCATTGAAGCATTTTTAATGCAAAATTAAATTACAAATGGTAAAACAAAAACCCAAACATTAAAATAGACGGAAAATAAATCCCAAACTTATAAATATAAGACAAGGGTAAACCGCTAAGGGAGTAGAACAAAAACTCAAAATAAAGGTATTATAAGAGTTAAGACAAAAACTTAGTAATATTATAAACTTGGCTAAACTAAGTATAAAACTTAGTTCCAACCTGATTACTTGATACTAAAACCCCAAAACAGACTAGGGGTAAAACTTTTCAAATATTACTAAACCCCCAAATACGAACAGGGGTAAACTTCCAAACATTCAACCAATAAAAAAAATGAAACAACACTTCAAACTTTTTAAAATTCCACCGTAGGGCTGAATCTGAACCAGTAGGATGAAGAATAACATCATCAGTGGCATGAGCAACAACTTGAGCAAAAGGAGATTGAACAGCAGCTTCACCAGGAGTAACTTCATCACCCTCGGGAATGCCAACCGCAGGTGAAGAAAAGCTCTGGCTCTGTTGGGTTTTCTCAATAGTTTCTTTAATCTTTGCAATCTCAGTAGCTAAGTCAAAGCCTTCCTGACTTGCCTCCATTAAAGTGTCGTGGCGTGTTGTAACGACCCGGTCGTTCATTTTGAGAGTTATAGCCCCATTTCCCCCATCTATACTTCTTTATGTATTGTTCAGTTGTGTTGAGTTGTATCGAGTTAGTAGGTTTGGGTTCGGAGTAGTTTTGGAGTGAAATGAACACTTAGTCTCAAGTTAGAAAAGTCAATTGGAAGTTGACTTATGAGTAAACGAATTTGGATTTAGATTTTTATGATTCGATTAGCTTCGTTGGGTGATTTTAGACTTAGGAGTGTGTCCGGAATATAATTTGGAGCTCCGTGGTAGAATTAGGCTTGAATTGGCGAAAGTTGGAAGTTTAGAAATTCTTAGGCTTGAATTCGAGGTTGATTTGGTGTTTTGTTGTTGTTTTGGGTGTTACGGAGGTTCGACTAAGTTCGGGTAGTGATATATGACTTGTTGGAATTATTAGTTGAGGTCCTGTGGGTCTCGGGTGAGTTTCGGATAGGTTTTGGGTCATGACACGTGTGTTCAAGAAAGTCCAACTAACTTCAACAGCGACCTTATCTTCAAGGGCTTCATAATCTCTTTCCCACTGCTCCATCTCACTTCTTAGCTCTTCCTTCTTATTCAAGGCAGCATTATAAGAAGCCTGTAAGGGGGCAAGTGAAATCTCTAAAAATTGAACTCTGTTAGAAGACACTCGGAGATCTTCTTGAGCTTGGGTGAGCGTTTGAACAAGCTTCCCGGCGCAAACTTCTTTCTGGTTCAGTAGTTCCTTCAGACCCCTAATTTCTTCAGTGGCTTTAGAAAGTTGCTCAACAAATGAAGACTCGAGAATGTTTTTATCTTTGCCTGCCTGATTAGATGAGGCTTTCTCAACTTCCAACTCTGCTGCCATTACTTTTATCTGTTGCTCCAAGGTACACTTTTCTTCCTCTAAGATTTCTTTTTCAAGTTGAAGGCCATCGAACTGCTCTTACCAGTTGTCTGCCTCGATGTGATAATCGTTCATTAACTGCTCTGAGTGGAACCGTCCAAAACATCATCTCCGTGCCAATGAGGTTGATCTACACAAAGAAAAGAAAAATATGATACCAATGAAAAGGAAATCACGTGCAAAATAAAAAGCTAAGGCTCATAACTTTCAAGATGAATGTACGATATCATTCATCTACATTAAAGAACTATGGCTCTCTAATTTAGACTTTTCAACTGGTCCAATCAATGGTTTCGGCCGTACATCAGCTTGGCCAAATTTCTTCAAAAGATTACCATCCTCAGGAACCTCGATAGTAACTTTTTTCATTGCCCCACTAGAGGAACCAACTTCAGCATGAGAAGTTGTAACAATAGGGACAGATGAGGGAGTCAAAATAGCGATGGGCGGAGCAGTGGCAGTAGCAATAGATGCGGGGAACTGAGGATCAATTTGAACAGACACATGAAAAGAAGCAAGAGACATTTCCTCAAAAACAAAGTCGAAATCTTCATCAAACCCACGAGAAAAGAGTTGTTCAGTAGAGCCACGGGATGCCGCAGGCATCTCATCATCAGAACTTACTAAGGTAGCACCTTCAGGTTCGTGCGTGGGAACAAAACTAGAGGAGGAGTAGTTTCTTCATCTGAAATGACACGTCTCCTAGCTCGAGGCTTACGAACCAACGAGCCTTCATCCCACTCCTCTCCACTCTCAGAACTGTGTGCTCTTTCAGCTTTTCTTTTTGATGAAGAACTCAAGATTATCTCTTGAGCCATTGACAAAGAGATTCTCAAAGCAGAAATGTGGCACTCACACCCCGAATAGGAAACCCTAGTAAAGAAAAGGGTTAATAAGTACCAAAGTAAGTACGAAAGCAAGGTAGAAAGTGGAAGATAAAGATACCATGAGTCTGCACTTTCCATCCAAACCTGTTAGAAAGGTATTTCCATGACCTTTCTTCAATAGGATCAACGGTTACCAATTTTTCTACCCAACCACGGAAATCTGGGACTTGCTCAACATCTTCCATAGTTGCTGAAATAGAAAAATAAAACAGCTATGAGATTGCAGGTTCTTCACAAAAAACAAAGAAGAGAAATAGAAAATATGAAAAGAAACTTACGTGCAAAGTTTCACTTTTTGGGGAAAGGCATGTTCTCCTCTCCCACTAACCCACTTGTCAGAGCAACAACAAATCGGGCATACCAACCACGATCGTTGTCATTTTTAGGGCTCACTAAAACCCTCTTACTCCTGGCCACAAGAGTAAACACCCTAGAATGAAATAACTTGGGGGAATAAAGATGAATCAGATGATAAAAGGTGAAGGGTAAAGCGACCAAGTTTGACAAGTATCTAAGGCATGTCATGACCCTTCATACAATAAGACCAATCTGTCCTAAACAAACATTAAAGAAACGACATAACTCTATGTTGACAGGGTCAATAGGTGGTCTAAAACCCAACGTAAAGGGATATATATACATAAAAGAATAACCAGCTTTGAATGAAATGATCCCTTGATTTGCATTAGGGAGTAAAATAAGGAAATCATATTTCCAGTAAAAGTCTCTTCGCACAAGAGAAATCAAACCCTCAGTAATTTGGGAAGGGTAAACATCAGCACGATCATGAGAAGTCGTGGAAGCAACTTGATTTCTTATCGATTCTCTATAGGTAAAGAAGGAAGTGGGAATAATCTCATCAACAGTGGGTTCACGAAGTGGTTCATTAGAATCCCTACTTCTAGTAGAAGATCTATGAGAAGAAGAAGTCCTAGTTCTAGAAGACGACGGGGGATTAGTACTGCGATGAGAAGAAGAACTACGGATAGAAAAAGATCATAGACTGCGTAACCTGCCACCTCTTCTACTTCTGGTAGGAGCAGAAGAAGGGGGAAGTTCATCCACTATAACAACTTTATGAGGATCAGGATTTGAAGAAGACATAGCTGTATAAGAAAGAAATACGTGATGAAGAACGAGAACTATAGAGAACAAAGAACACTATAGAAAGTTTTTTGTAAAAACAAAGGCAAAAGAGATATTTATATGAAGAAGGAACCGTCATGTAAAGGGAGTCATGATGGAAATGTCATAATGAAACAGTCACTTCATGACTGATGCAACCGTAAAAAGCCCTAGAAATCGTTGAAGAGTCGCAAACCCAATTAATAAAAGCCACGTGGCACATGCATTAAATGGAAGTGACAGATGACGTGTTGGTTCTGGAGAAGACGTAATGATACATGGGAAACGACAACAAAAAATTCCCGCCATAAATACATACCACTTTCCAAATATTCAATTACAGAATATTTGGCAAGTGGAGGGACTATCTGTATTGGTAAAAATAAATATTACACGTGGATTTGTATGCGTGACTGATATGACAAGACACGTGGATCATTGAGAAAGCAATAGCAGGAGAGATGCATTAAAAGAGGCACGCGTCGTAATATATACTAGCAAATCACCCACGAGAGGAGAAGATATGGTCGTTCAGGTTTAAATGGATACATGAAGAGGTACCGGTCGAATGAATTGAGACAGTAAAAAGGAAAGATTCATGAATCATCAATTAATGATCATGAATGATCTCAAACGTTACATGATTTTCATGAACAATTACAATTACCAATTATAACGTCTCATTAATATCATTAATGCTCATAATGATTCGGTCATAAAAAGGGGAAAGACGTTGTACTTATAGATTCTTATAAAAGCGAAAGAGATATTATTTGTATAGACACATTCTGATTATTATTGGAATACAATTACTTTGTTTTACTTTCTATTGATTACTTTGCTATTTCATATTTCTTTTCTTATCATTGTGAGAATATTGAGTTTCTTGATTATCAGTAGCCCGAGTACTTCTAAAAATAGGCTTTGACCGAAATACCTATTTTTTGGTTAAACAAGCAAGTCCCACCAAATCAAATGTCATGTCAGCATTGAAAGTAATTTAATCCTCAAATAAATTATGTTTCTTTATCAAAATTAGAAAAAGATAAAAAACAAAATTTTCTAATTTAATAAATGCAATAACTACTTGAGATTTCTCTCACTTTGAGAGAACAAAGGGGCGACGCCCTTCTTCCACTTCTCTGCCACTGATCGCTGCCGCCGGATTTGGTCATCGGCTGGCCGGCGGACCTTCGTACCAGGTGCTCGTCCATCTTTCATATGCTCAGCCGTTGTTCCCCTTTTATTTTCGTTCATCCAGCCATGCTGCCAGAATCCGGTGACTGTCACCACGCCTTCACTGGCGTTACCTTACCGGAAATAGATGAAAATGGTCGTCCTTTGCTATGTGGTTTGGTTTTGTTCATTGGAAGTATGTAGATCCGGCAGATCTATTACTAAAAATTTCTCCGGCTTTCAGATCTACACCACCACCGGCCAGGCCCGTTGGTGAACGATTCCTCGGCGACCATATTTTGTCATCCTCTCATTCTTATAAATTTGCAAGCAAATTTTCAGGTGGTACTGTAACTGCAACTTTATATAAACCTAAGCTATTGATAAGTCCACTACTGTCAACTCTTCACGCGAGGACAGCTTCAGTTCAAACTCAAATTGTTTGGTACCTGCTGCAGAATCAGTAGTAATAGACACGTGAGCTGGGTACCTTCATATGTCGTGTTTGGCAATGGTGGAAAATTTTGAAGATGATGAAGGTTGGCGTAGGTCCCACATTTGGCATATGTTTGGTTGGTTGTTTATGATTTCAATAAGTTTTGGGGGTAATGGTTTAGGACGGATTGATCAATGTTCAAATTTTTTTTTGAAATCCAAATCAAGAATTGAATATGACCCATCACTCAATTCAAGCTTGAGAATTAAATCGAATTTTTTTCAGCAAAACCATATGTGAGATTGGACCAGGAAACCAATGCTGACATGGTATTTTATCTGGTGGGACCTGCTGACTTGGCTGCTGACATTGGATAAAATATTAGACGGGTCAGATGCCACAGTAGAGAGACGTTAGGATTAGGGGTAATTATGTAAATTTTGTTAACGGTAGGGATAGATTTGGATGAAAAGTATAACGGGGGTCACAGAAGTAAACAATATACCATAGTAGAAGAGCAATTTTGGACATTTTCACCTAAAAACATTTACCAAGTGCGTGGACACATCTTAAAAAAAAATAGTTTCCTGATAACAAGATTCCAACCAGATTGAAGTTGCATATAAATTTGACAATAGCTTGAGTTTTGAGACAAGCGATAAAATGTTCGTTACAATCTTCAGCCAAAGAAAGAAACTAGCTAGGTATACAGAGGGCATTACTTCCTTGTTTCAACCTCCCAGTCAAATTGCTCTTCTTTATTCGATTTCAGGCTTATCAAGAATAAATTCTAAACTAGAACTTGCCCTGACATGTTTAACCTATCGAGCATTTGAAAGCATTTTTAATTTTGTTTTAGAATATTGATATATAAAGTCTGTTTACTTCTTATCTTATTTATCCTTTTGTTAATAAGGACTTCTTGTATTGCCAAGCTAGCAGATTACAAGAATTTGATTCATGACTCTATGATAGTCTTGCTTGGTATATAGTTTGAGGTGAGGATTCCCCCGACAGCAGGCATTAGCGGAGCGCGCGAATGCAAGGAAGAAATGAAGTGTACTAAATCATTCAAGTTCTTATGTGAAGAACCATCTATCTGCATACCAGCAACTATCTTTTGTTTCATGTCTACTACCCTTTTCTTCAGATCTTTACCTTCTTCACTTAACATGAGTTTTCTTACTGTTTTCTCTATAACCGATCTCTCTGTCGCCTCCAATTCCAGGCCAACCTTGTATATTTGGCTTAGATACCGCGCGTTCACTGGTTGGTCTCCTAAAATTGGCCTGCATATCATAGGAACTTCTTCACAAATACTTTCAAGTGTAGAATTCCAACCACAATGTGTGAAAAAGCCTCCTACTGCGGGATGTGAAAGCACCTGTTTTTGTGGTGCCCATTTCACTATCCGACCTCTTTCTCCTATCATTTCCTCAAAAACTTCGGGCAAGGCCTCAGTCCATTGAAAACCAGAGACGGAGCCAGGTCGAACAACCCATAAAAACGGCTGCTCACTGTTAGCTAATCCCCAAGCAGTCTCAATTAGCTCCTTGTCATCGATCTTTACCAGGCTTCCCAAGCTGACATAGAGTACTGAATTAGGAGCCTGTCTGTCGAGCCACTCAATGCAGCTATCGTCTTCTTCTAGTAAGCTAGTCGATGAGGTTGAAGGTGCCATTTTGTGAAGAGGACCTATGGGGAAAAATGGCACCTTGTAATGTTCCTGAACGCGTAACAACAATGAATTCTCCAGGTCTTCCATCGTGTTCCAAATAGTCGCGACAGAAGATCCTATATCACTCATTGCTCGACAGAATTCTAGTATCGGTTCTGGAACTGTATTATCGATGACAGGAAATGGTATATCCTTAAACCTCAGGGGATGAAGCTCCGGCAATGGATCCAGCAGCTGAGAATCTGGAATTGCAGTGAGTAATCAATCTCTTGGAATCAACGAAGATGTAGCGAAAGATAGGGCACCGAAGAAGAAAAAGATTTATATAGACAATACCAATTAGCTTAGAATATATTTAGTCAGGTTGATACGTTCACTTTAGCTCCTATGCTTTTTAGAAGTCTTTTAGCTCTATTAGAGATTCTTATTACAACAACAACAAATCCAATAAAATCCCACAAGTGGGGTCTGAGGAGGGTAGTGTGTACGCATACCATATCTCTACCTTAAGAAGGTAAATAAGCTATATCCGATTAGAAATTCTTACGCCAATAGGAAATATACATAAGTTCTACTAATACTTTTCATGTTGTGTAATGTTTGCCGGAAATAAATATAAATGGGGAACATGATCAGTGAAGATTCATATAGCTGATCCCAACTTATTTTTGGGACTGAGACGTACTTGTTGTACTGAATTCAAAATAATTTGTTATTTAAACATTGAAGCAGAGGTTGTGTCTGGTTTCATACCTTCAAAAGGAAGATATTTGTCTGGTTTCTGAAGAATGGTGAGCATAGAGTGCAAATATGTAGCGCTGAAAGCGCGCAGGACAATACTCGGAATCCTTAGTTGAGTAACCACATCATCAACAAAGAACATACCGTTATCATAAACAATACAAGCAAGTTCATCACCATCGTCTTCCATCATCCTAACGAGGTAATTTTTAAGGGGCGCCTTACAGTTCTCGTTCAGATCATGCATATTTTCTATACTCGGCATTGACATGTCACGTCCCTGTAATCCGTCGTTCATAGAATGGAAGACGAATTCAGGGTGGTTGGAATAATCAGGAGCATTGAATTCAGTATGCGCGACTACAACAGAAAAGCCTTGAGAATGAAGAATACTACCAAGTTGCAGCATTGGTGTTAAATGCCCCTGGAATGGATATGGCACTAATACAACACTCTGTCTTTTTTGTACTTTCATCTTTCTTTCTTGAATTTCCATTTAATGTTCTTCCCCGAAACAACCTCTCTACCCTCGAACGAGGTCTACGTACACACTATTTTCCGCAGACCTGACCTCACTTGTGAGATTATACTGGTTCGTCGTTGTTGTTATTGTTGTTCTTGAAGTAAAATTTACACATAATATATATAGCTCTCAAGTTTAGGAAATCTGAGGAGTTTCCAAAGAAGCTGGCTTTTTGGAATATTTTGCTGCTACTTAATACTGGATGAATGGTGATGGAAAATAGGGACAACTCACCATAGTTAATCACAAAAAGGGAGAGGAAAACTAGAAATAAGATTCTTTTGGAGAATTATATATATTAATAAGAGATGCAAATTGGAAGATGTTTCAAAATTGATCTTATATTAGTATTGTTTGTGTTTAGCTATTCGTCTTTTAATCCAATGGTTCAGATTTCAGTACATTTGTTCGGCTATTTTTTGCCATATGGAAAGGATAAGAGAATCTGTGGTATTACAGCCACCTCAATAGACAAAAGTAACCAGCTAGCATATTTGGCTTCATGAAATAGTTTTGATCTGATATTTAAATATTTTAAAATATCCCTTTTAATCTTTAAATTCAAATAGATTAGATTTCAAAGTTTTAACCCATATTCTATTAGGCGTGTGTGAACAAAGTATCACATGAAAAGTAGAAAAGAAAACTAAGTTACTTATAAGGAGTTAGATACTCTTAATGGTGTGAGGCATTTCGGGAAAAACAATGCGAGCTTGGCCTAAAGCGAAAAATATTGTACCATGTAAAAAGTATCTTTGGGTTTTAGTCCAACAACTTGTATTAGAGTCAGAGATTGTTGTGTGCGAATAAAGTCCCACATAAAAAGTAGGAAAAAAAATATGCTTCTTGATCGTATGAGGCCTTTTGGAAAAACCATGACGTGACCCAAAGAGGACAATATATATCATGTAAGAGTATCTTTGTGCCGTTTCAGCCCAACATACTCATTATTAGATTTATGTACATATAACTTTCTAGGATTTTTTTCCTTCCTATATAATATTTGAAACTTATTTACTAAAATTGATCCAAAATATTTTATATTACCCACCCTAAACAAGTTTTTCTTACAAATTATATACAATCTATTATTAGTACCTTAACTTAAGGGATTCTTTGCTTGGAAAAGGGCGTAACCGAAGGGAACTAAGTCCAAATTGTCCTTCCATCTAAATAAGACTCATTCCAATTGTGTGTTACCTATTTTAAGCCATATATAGTGCAAATCTTCTCTCTCTTTGCCATAATTACCCATTTAAAAATAAGAATAACGTATGGTACAACAAGATACAAAGTAAAAACAAATATCATTCAAATTTAATACATAATTTGATATATTTAAAATAACATACATACTAAAAATAAATTTCAAATAACTAATTATACAGTATACAACTTATCTACAACTTTCATACATTATTTTTACCCAGTTAAATACAACTACAACATCATACAACTTAAATACAATTTTTATACAATATGTCTTTTGTATATGATTTACATATATTTCGTATGTGGTGTCCTTCTACTTCTTCTTCGAATTTCAATCCGAAAATCCAGCCAAATTAAATCTAATCTTCACCAAATACCCTCAAAATCGAGATATAAACTCCATAGAATATTTCCAATCATTTGCTATAACATCCGGTCCAAAAAAAATATTATTTGAAAATCCGAATCCGAATTCAAATTCAAAACTTCGCAACTTTTTAATGGCTGTCAATGGTGGAGAGTCAAACACTTTCAAAATTTATTAATTGACAATTTCAATTCAAACAATCCAACCAAATAATTAATATGCATTTGCTGCTAGCCCTCCATCGGAATACCAACAAGAAAAGGGGAAGCCCAGAAAAGCTTCAAACTCTAGCCATGGAAAAATTCAAATTGATAAAAAATTAATCCCTTTCATCACCATTGTTAGAGAAAATTATGAGCTTTAGAAGAAAAAACCTTATAGAATCGGTATAGAAAGAGAGTTAATTTCAAAGAGAAAAAAAGAAAAATCCTTGAGAAAGATTGGGGTTTGTCTGGGTAAGTAAGGAATTGTGAGGATTTTTCAGGATTTAATAAATTAAAAGGCTACAATCAAGGGATACTCATTTAAGACTAATTTGTATATAATTGGTAAATTGTATATGACTATATAATTAAGTTAAAACTTGATTAGGGGTAAATAAGTTTCATATATAGTTTAGGTAAGTAAAAATGTCAACGTTTCTATCACTTAAGGGTTCTTTAATCTTCTAGAGGAACTTGTTTTGTAATCTAAATAAAGGTGAAACTATATTATTTATTTATTGTTAAAAGTATGTGTAAAGAAAGAAATAGAGAGAGAGGGGAGAGAGATTCTAATTGTATGAATCGCTCCCGTAATTCTCCTTCTCTAATGATTTAACAAAACACAAATTGCTACTATCACAAAGTATTTTTCTAAAAATCTATTGGCGAAAGTACTTTTGGAAGTTTCGTCAAACTTGAAACATGCTGTTAGTTGTAATTCTTTGTTTTAAAAGGCAGAATTGGAACTTGCTCGGGGCTCGCCCTGGGGCGGAGCACTCGTAAAACGCTCCTGGGATTATGTGTAGGGCTTAGTTCCGTGAGACTTACGCTTCAGCCGCCGAGACTTATGCTCCAGACACGCCCAACGCCCGACATACTGGGCTCGCCTAATAGAACTTTATGCAATTATGTGTAACTAACCTTGTTAATCCTCAAATTTTCTTAATAAATCGTCGACTATTCAAAATTATTTTTTTCTTAATCATAAATCATTAAGTTGAAAGTATGTTATGTCATAATTAAGATAAAAATTATTGCACGTTATCCACTAAGACTTCTATGATAGTAAATTTTAAATAACTCTTTCATTTAAAAGTATTTATTAATTAACTTTTATTATGTCTTTATTATATAATAGTCTATAATTTTTTTTATAATTGTTTTCCTAAATATTATTTTTTCACGTTTACGAGATACAATACTTATTAATTTAATAACTCAGTATTAGCTAGTAACTATTTACAAATAATTAGTTATCATGATATAGTATGGTGAATTATGTGTCACTTTATTAACTTATTGAAACCTAAAATTAAAGGATGTTAGAGAATCACATTTAAATTGTAAATTATGTTTTTATATAAATTCTCTTTCAAATAGAAACCATATTAAATAAAAGAAATATTTTTAAAAAATATCAAATTGTAATATCGAAACTCTTTCAAGATTCATTACTCCTTAAGATATATATATTATAAAATTTCACATCGAATACATTACTTTTGATGTTTGAGTTGTAACGACATTACAGCTAATTTGCATATTATGATATATGTCATACTTTTTGTATTATTTATAGTTGAATTATAATTTTATAAATATTTTAAATAGATTATTTGTTATAATTTTGTAATTTTAATGTAATTTTTATAATTATTTTTTATTTTATACTATCTTAAAATTCTTGAAATTAGTAAAATTTAAAAATCCGTGGGACTTACGCCCCATGTCTCAGGGCTTACGCCTCACCTCATCAGAGGTAAAACGCCTCGCCTCACGCCCCCGCCTTTTAAAACATAGGTTGTAAGCATGTATTTATTACCGAAATCAAATCTTTTATTTTTATTTTATTACTCCAAATCAATTCATGATCAAGGAAAGGAAGCAACCCTTACATGTACTCTCTGGTAAACATACTGCAAGCAGGAACTTGAACAATGGGGATGTCAACAAATACAATTGAGAAAGGAGCAATAGCTAATGGTTCGGACGATTTCACTCGTAGAGGTTCCAAGTGAGGGATTCTTCCAAAATGATCTACACTAAGTTCCTTTTCATTCAAAAGCACTGTTTGGCTATGTAATTCACCATCTTTGGCTGTAAGGTGATATTCTTCCCTCCAGATTTCGTGTCTCGGATTCTGATCATTTATGTCTCGCAGCAGCAGTGACACCTTGTTTGCGTTAGCAAGTGTGACCGAAACACTTACATTAACCGTTGCACCACCATCCATGTTGATCAACAACAGTGTGATTCCGTCCTGCAACATAATTACATAACCATATTTATTTAGAAACATTTGGCTGAACGCAATAGCTTTGGTCTAAACTCTTTATTTATCTTAAGAAATCTATTCAATATGTACAAATTATTAATTTAGAACCTAATAGCTTAAAAGAACTAGAATCCCGAACCTATAAGCTCCAAATTCTGGATCTGCCTTGTCTCTAGTGTAGATCATAGAGATATTTTCAAGTCTCTCATGTTTAAATATGCATTATTATACTTACAGAAGATTTTGAACAGTGGGTATAAGCTCGTAGCTTTTTCGTTCCTTTGAATTGTGTTGACAGAACAGACCTTCCCATCAAACGGTGCCAAAGAAGAGCGCTGTGTGCATGAAAGAGAATGCAAGTAACAATAAGAAAAATGCAAAATGAATGCTACATTACCAAGTAAAGCGTTTTCTACATTATTTTAACAGTGGATGCAGTTGATTTTGAATCTCATGTTTTTTTCAACCAAAGAACTAAGGCGTACCCATAATAATCAGGATTTGGATGAAAAGTTATGGTATTGAGGAGACCATAGTTTCCACCAACCAATGTTTGTCGACAATATGTCTTAGTGTCGAACGTGGCTGACATCCCAAGCTGATCCAAATACCTACATGTTTGCAAGAGGCAAAAATCGCTTCTAATGAAACCTTGACAAGAAGGTTATCACAGGTATAGACCATTTAGGTTGAGTTTTTACCAAAAGCTGGACACAAAGCTATTGGAAACAAGATCGCGACCACTGTTATAAACCCCTCCACTTTCACCAACCCATGCTACTGATGAAGTTCCAAACTTTTGGAGAACACCTTGAACATGTCTGAATATTTCGGAGTCTTCATCCAGATGAGAAGGATCAAGTATTTTCTGAACTAGGTCGCTGTCATTGCCTAAATACAAAATAACTTATTATTCCAACAACAATGCTAAGAAGAGGGAAAAATGGATCTAATAGCTTCATGTACCTCCGCCAACATTGTAAATGTGATGTGTAACCACTTGAAGATAATTGGATGCTTTATCTATAAGCTTTGAGAACCAAACAACGTCAAATATTCCTCCTGGTGCAAGGACTAATGGCATAACGTCCTTCCCTTTGTATATTTCTTGCAGTAATTTGTGAAGTGCGATGACATCACGGCTGTACTGATTGGCTGTGATATTTGCACCAATTCCATTTCCATTCAATTCATTTCCTGGCAAGAAACTAGATATTTGCATCAAATCTATTAGAGAGAAGCCAGATGAAAGAGCATTCAACAATCTCATAGTTGGCTCTTAATACTACATTGTTCCTATGGAAGAAAGTGATCTGTTGGAACTTGTCTTACCCCGAGGCGGAGCTAGAATTTGAAGTTTATGGGTTCGGGATTCTAGTTTTTTTAACTTACTGGTTTCTAAATTAATTATTGTACATATTTAATGAATTTAATAAGACAAATACAGAGTTCGGACAAAAGCTACTGGGTTCGGCTGAACAAGTAAGTGAAGACCTAGCTCCGCCCTGGTCTTACCGGAGTCTTTAGACATATATATATTCTTTTATTTAAGAGAAGGAAATGAATATAATGTCAACTAGATCCATCATACATGAACTGTAAAATGGTAAAGTTCCCTTATCGCGCTGTATGAAGATGTAATTACTTGCAAATGATGCTTCTGCTCTTTCAAATCAAAACAAAGAAGAACTCGACCTCACTAGAAAGACAATTCTCATACTACTTGCTCCTTTACCCCACTGTTAAATCTCTTAGGCTTAGAACTATCCTTATGCTAAATTTGCACATCAGCATACCCCTAAAATATCTAGTTAAAGACAGGAAAGAATTTCATACCAAGTTCCCAGCCGAGGATAGTATAACCTCTGCTAACCGTATATCTGATGAAAGACTCTGCATTGCTGGAATCCCAATCTCCCAAAGCAGAGCCATTAGGAGCTATCGTCTTTCCATTTAAAGCATTCAACCCAAAAGTTACTTTTGCCCTGCAATAATATACTGCATGTATTCAGGTAGCTTTGGCTAACAAAAAACTCAATTTATCACTATCATGTCCCTTAACGATTTTCCTCACTAATGTTTGAAATACACACAATTGCATGAAGTAAAGTTACCCCGTTTTCTTGAAGAATTGGTTGAGTTCATCCCAACGAGACAAAGGTAAGCAACCTTGGGTGAAGCCAAACAACTCTTTATTATTAAGGAGAAAAGGAGAACATGGTTGCTCATAATGCGCCGTTTGGTATACTATTTTGTCTTGCAATGTGCCTCCGAGTCTAATTTTTAACGGCGAAAACGCTGCAATATTCAAGAGGAAACTTCAATAGTTACTCATTAATCAGAAAACTGCTTAATAAACTTTTGAATGCATAGTGAATGGGTGTTTCTCCAATAATTTATACCTCTAATTGCATTCAACAAAACCTTGTTGCTTAGATCCTGCAATAACGACTGCCCCCAATTAGTGCAATGGGATGTAAAGTTGAACATAACATAAAAATGCCAAGGGTAAAGCTAGGGGATAATTTAGTAGTCAACTTTCTAAAACGAATAGAGACAAAAACATCACAGAAAATGGAGAAGGCTTAGAAAGGAAATGACACCATTTTCGGGAAAACCAGAAGAATCTTTGTCTCACTGTTCAACACTAGTAAAATGTAGAAACTATTACTAAAGGGGCAACCCGGTGAACAAAGCATCCCGTGTTCATGCAGGTATAGAGAAGGGCCGCACCCCTAAGGGTGTAATGTCGGCAGCCTATCACTTTCAAACAAACTATTGGAGAAAAAACATAATCAAAGAAAGTGTTTTTTCCCTCTTTTAATGGAAAATATTTTTCAAGGAAAATGCAAAATTATTGCCTAAAAAGATCAAAATATGCAAAAATTCCAAGTACATTAGTGGTTTTACCGAGTTCTGAACTCTCTTACATATATCAGTACTATAGGGGAATGTAGCTACACCACAAACTTATATGAAACTAAGTCATTAATTAGAGCAATGACTCGCCAAATAGATTAAACCATAAGTAAGCTACCATCAGTAGAGCATTCTAAAAAAAGGGGCCGCCAGTGCACAAGGTATCATGCGCTCATGCAGGATCCAGGAAAGTACCGCACCTCAAAGAGTGTGATGTAGCCAACCTCCCGACTGCTTCCACGGTTCGAACTCATGACCTATAGATCACACGGAAATAACATCCTGCATTCATGTAGGATCCAGGAAAGGGCCGCACTCCAAGGAGTGTAATGTAGCCCGCCAGGAGGCTACTTCCACGGTTCGAACACGTGACCTATTGATCACATGGAGACAGCATACCGCATTCACGCATGGTCCAGGAAAGAGCCGCCCCCAAGGAGTGTGATGTAGCAAGCCTTTTGGCTGCTTCCATGGCTCGAACCCGTGACTATAGATCACACGGAGACAACTTTACAGTTGCTCCAAGCTCCGTTCCATCAGTAGAGCATTCTATGTTAACTATTGGTCATGAATGTGCAAATTAATTAAAAGGCTATATAACAGAAACTTTAAAGTACAGAGAACTAAAAAGAAAAAGTGAAAGAGGGGTTACAAGATTAAGGAGAGAAGAATTTCCCCAGCTACAAGTTCCATAATCACATTTATTAGAAGGCCACCAATCTAAGGTTGCACAAATGAAATCCTCATCTATCTTTGCAATGGCTGCTGACCCATCAATGTAAATACTCCCCTTTTCAAAACTAGCACTACTTTTTGACGAAGACTCTTCTGCTCTTGAACATTGGCTATTGTACAACAACAATAGCAAGAAATACAACTCCAAGAAGCAGCTGAACAAAGAAGCCATTGCAAATTGACAGTGCCAGTTGAGTCCCTAAATTGATATTTGATAGTACTGCCTTAAATGTGTTCTACCAACTCTGACACGTGGATATTAGTGTTTTAATTCATAAGATAAAAGATTGGGACCTGTGGATAGTTAATAATAAGAAAAATTACGCGACACATAACATATTTACACTGTATTTATTATTTGTAGTTATACTTTCAGCAAATTTATAATTCGTAACTATATTGAATTTCATAGCAAATCCATAAAATAAGAGATTAATTATTTTAAACTCAAACAAAAAAGTAACAAACTCTCATAGCTTAGTTGGTTAGAGTGCATGCTTAGCTAGCAAAGGTCTGGAGTTTGAATCTCAACAAGAACATTTAATTTTCCTGTAATTCTGTACTTTACCTTAGTTGTATTCGTTGCATGAACAAATACAATCGTTACATGTTTTATCCTTTGTATATACCCTCATATAAAGTTGATACAAGTTGTATTATTTGTATCATATAAAGTTGATACAAGTTGTGTTATTTGTATACGGCCTTGTATTTCGCATTGGTTACAGTTGATACATATTGTATTCGTTGCAGCGCGAATGAATATAGCTGACACATGTTTTATTTGTTGCGCGTTTGAGTACAAGTGATACAAGTTAGTAACAAATGAACAATACCTATGAATGATAATTAGACAAATTATAATTATTAGGCTCTAAATTGTAGTGATTTATGAAAATTCCTCTTAAAAATATGCATATGAAAAGCATGTGTTTTAAATTGTTCGATTTAATATAAATATCGAATACGAATAAAATTTTATCAATTAAGCTCGCGCTGAGTTTGTCTAAGATAACATATGAAAAGTAGAATTTTTACCTTATATGCATATGTTGCTTGATTTTCCCCCCCCCCCCCCCCCCCTCGGAAACAAAACTTCTGTTAGTTCATTAAGGATATAATATGCCTAAAGGAACGTATAATTGCGGACGCTTCAACAATATTTTTTGCTTGATGTTCATAGTGTATGCAAAAAAACATTCCCTTTTGAATAGCATTGACTATGTATTATATAACATGTTATAGTTCTATAATTAAAATTTATTGTGTAAATATAGTAAAACCAATTTTCTACATGCTAACAGATTTCATTTAATTTTATAGTTTTGATATTTTTCATTTCTAATTTTTTTTTAAAATGTGGGCCCACACGAATGCATTAATCATGATAGATAAAATCTCGTTTTGCATTGGGGAGGAAATTAACTTATTATCTCACAATATTGTACTATAAAACATGTCAATTTGAATAGTTGATTTAACAAAAGAGGAATAAATAAAATTATACTAAAAGAGGAATTGGTAAGTGTTGGACTTTAAGCCATTGGGCTTTAAAGTAGAAGAAGTGTGAATTGGAAATGGAGGGAATAAAATGGAGGGAAAATGAAAATTTGAAGAAGTGAACTTTTGTCTTGCACTTTGTCCCTCATTAGTGAGGGACAATCACATTTGTGTGCTTATATATATATTCACTTCTTAAAGCTCTTAAAAGGAGTTGAAGAGAATGAACCCTTGCGCCATCGTCATCGCTCGCTCGGCTCGGCTTCGGCTTCGGCTTCGACTTTGGAGCCAGAATCGCGGTCGGCGGCAGCGTATTTTCTGAAAAGGCACCTTTCCAGACACCTCTTCTACAAGTGAATTTCTCATGTCCCCATAACTATGACTTTTTCTATTTATAAGGAAACATAAATCTAAAAACCCTAATAATACAAATCCAGAGAATATTCTCTCTGAAGTCTCATCTAAAACTAGCCGTTATTATTCCTTTTTAAGAGGAATACTCGTCCTCGGCATCGGCCTCGACCTGTGATGACTCTTCGACCAAATCCTCCATCTCTCGCTAGATCACGCCGACCTTGAATTCGCCTCTTTGCTGAAGCCATACTGAGGACACGTGGAAGCAGGGGCATACGTAGTAATTTTTGTAAGCGGTGTCAAAAGTTATAGAAAAACGACAATAATAGCTTTAATTATCATACTTCTAGACAAGAACCAGTCTTAGCCTATTGATTTTGTACGTTGAGTCTTACGTTAGAAAAGGTCTTGACTTCAGTTCTACTTCATCGCAGTTTTTAACTATAGAGGCTCACTCAAATATTTGCAAAAAAAGATGTGCTAGTAGAGGTTCAAACCTCAAACCTTTTAGAGCAAAATCAAACACATAACCAATACACCAAAAGACAAATTATGTTAAGTGGTGTCATTTTTCTTGCTTATCCATTTTCTTACAGTATTAATACATATATTTAATATAAAAAAATTGACAAAGACGTGTCGCATGACACCGCTTTGTTAAGCATCCATCCGTCCCTGCGTGGAAGCTCTCGAAGGTCCTCTTAATGCTAATATGGTCTAAACATAACTAAGTTAATTTTTGAGTATTTGTTTTACGTCATTTTAGAAACACGCTAAAACTTCATAACTTATTATTTAAATAAGCTCTTAAATAAATAACAACAAGAAACAGTACGGTCCCAAGAAACTGCTGAACAATTAAAAAAATCATGTATATTTATTAATAAAGTGCCAGATGAGTCCCTTTAAATAATAGCTCACCAAACTCGTTTGGAAGTTTTCTCCTTTTTCATATCGCGAAAGCCCCTTCAAGTTGTCCTCAACGATCAGCCAGACACCTTAACTGACCCGTTTATCATTTTAACACTTCTTCTCCACTAAAGTACGATCTCGTGAACCCTTCACGCTGACATGACAGAGTGTGTGCTTTATACTTAACTAGTATTAGTACCTGCACGATGTGCGGATAATATTATGATTCTGCTAAATTCTATAAATTAAAAAGAATAAATTATATAAATAACTATTGACATAAACTTAAAGATTATAACCTCATATATAGCCGGTGATACAAACAAATAAAAATACAATATGATTCAAAAATAAATACTCATTCCCTTTCAATTTACATAAAATATTTTTCTTATTAGTCTATTCCAAAAGAATGACACATTTCTGTATTTAAATATAATTTGACTTTAAATTTTTTATTTTACCCATTTTACATATAATGAGAAGTTCTTACACCCATGCAAATATCATGGCCCCACAAAACTATTAGGATCATAAGTTTCAAAAGTTTTCTTTTTCGTTCATAAATTTTGTGTCAAGTCAAACTATCTCATCTATATTGAAACTGAGTGAAGTCATACTATATAGAGTAATAACAAATAAAAATACATTTAGTAATATCTTATTTAAATTATAAAAATATATTATATTATTATCTCAACATAATAAATTCTCACATCAACATCAACTTCTACCAACCTAAAATTACACGGTGACAAATTAATATATATATACATGATAATTTATTAACAACCAATATATTCTAACTTTTGGGAATTACTAACTTATAAAATAGTTGGATCGTAATTTGCTAATTTTGCTAGTTACCTTAATTTTAAACACACAATTAAAGTCACATTGTTTTTAACAATTTAAATGATACCTTTGGGATAGTTAAGATTAATATATTATAATTAAATAAATGTTAACCTACTTTAAATATTTTTCTTCCATGATGCACATGTACTAAAAGAAGATGAGTTCTTACATGTAATTCTTCATTAAATGAATCTTACCTTATGATTTTACGATCCACTTTATTTTGTGCAAATAGCAATCCCAAATAGTGCAATTATGTCCATCTATGTGTTTACCCTATCCAAATTATATTCATCTATGTGTTTACCCTATCCAAATCTATTTCATTCTAATTGACACACACACACACACACGTAATATATATATATTCGACCCCATCGGTTGCTCGATCAATTGGCTTATACAATTTGAGAGAACATAAATATCAACAACGCGATAAAAAGTCATTGTCCATACCTGAGCCATTAGAGAAGAAATCTATCCTCCCTTATTATATATTTTAGCATAGCAATTGCTAGCACTAATAGAAAGAAAAAAAAAGATGTATGTATTGCTTCCAAACAATTGAGATATAAAATAAATTATAAAATATTGGACAATTAATTTTATCGAAAGGCAACACAATTGATATTTGTTTAGCCAATGTTTGAGTCGATTCATAGTTAAACATTATCCCTAAGGTAGTTACGAAAGTTAAGTTTTAATCCAACAACTCGGTAATTATGATTATGGTTCGAGCCTAGATTTTTTAGTCTTATTTCTAGTAACAAACATGTTTTTATTTTTTTTGTTATTTTTGTTGTGAACTCAAATTTCAAAAAACTCTTTCTCATTATTTAGAACAATTCGCCTCACTCGTTGAGCCTCCCGTTTGAATTGGAACATTTATGTGTTGATTAGCTTTCCTAATTAATTAATTAATCAATCAATTCAAATTTAACTTTATTTCCATTCAGATTAAGAAGAATCTTATTTACTATCTTTCTATTTAAATTTAAATAAATATCCTGTCTTTCAATTTAAATTAAATACTATAACAAATATTGTCATAATTTGCCAAGTGACTTCGTATTAGTTTGCCACTTGGCTTAACCATAATGCACACTTGCTATATTGCCATGTGACTTTTTAGTTTTTATTAGCTTATCGCGTTACTTAATGTCCTTACTCATTGCTCTACTTTTAGTATAATATAATGAATATAGTTTTGTATTACCCTAAAATTTAATTTAACATTTTTCTTTTGTTCCGTAGCTCCAATTATTTTGTTTAAATTTGTCAATAATATTATTTTTCCTATTTAATTATTTTATTAAACAAATTTAAAGTGTAGACCCCTTCACATTACTTCTATTCTCCTCTATATACATTATTTTCTATCATATAATATTTTAATTATTTTTCACATTTCGTGTTGTATCTATAATATAAACATTATCGTATTAATTTTCTAATTTTTTTGAAAATATGCCAAAGTTTAAACGGAAGAAGTTCTTTTATTATTTTCCATAAATCTACATGTTTAGTAATTATTATTTAGTATTATGTGCAATAAGCAATTAATTGTTTTCTTTTGTTTTCATATAGAGTTTTGACTTTAATTTTTTTATAACTTAACTACATGACAATTTTAATTACATCTTTATATTGTTAATTTGTTACTTGGTGTTATTTCATTGTAAATGTTTTAAATTTTAGGTTTATAAATTATGTTTTTAATTGCGTGATATTATCCATATAATATATTTTTTCTCGTAATAATTAAAATATTTTCTTATATCAAATTTAAATGTCTAATCCTTCTATATATCTACAATTATATTATTTGTTTACAAAAAAATAATTCTCTATTTTTTGTTCTTTGTCTATTGTTATTGTGTTACCCGTTACTTAATATGGTTACATTATTACTTAACTTTTTATTAGTTTGTCACCTACTTTATATCTCTATCTGCTACTTCTATTATAATATACTATAATGAATATGGTTTTTCTTTCTCTTAATAATCTTTTTATTTATTTTTAATCTTTCACTATATAATATTTGAATTTATCAATAATATTTTTGAGTATTAATTATTTATTTGCTTTATTTTATCATTTAAATTAATTCAAAGTATGAAATTCTCTCACACTATCTTTATCCCCCTCTTTCTAAATTATTTCCCCTAGTAAGTATGATATTTTATTTAATTTTTTCATTAAGTGTTTTATTCAATAATAGACAAAAATAAAAGTGCATATGATCAAACTATATATTACTTCACCAAAATATTATGGTATTTTTATTATCAAGATGGATATAAGCGCATTTTGTTGAAGCTTTTAGCCTTTAAAGCAATTATTTTTATTGTATACTTGTTTAAAATTCAGAAAACTTAGTCTAAAACAGATACTTTGGATTATCCATTATGAAATAAATAAATTATTAAATATATCTACATTCTGAACTTTAGGGTAAAACCCTAAAATATATTCTTCAACTGATTAAAAAGTATTGAATTTTTAAAATAAATTAAAATTGCACATTAGATTATGGTAGGATATATTCTTCTCACTCGATATTAGAAAAGAAATCCAAATACTATTGATATCAAAATTCTTTACTTTCCAAATATAAAATTTCAGTTAGAAAATATTAGTACAGTGATTGAACTTTATTTTTTTTAAAAGAATTCTTATTTCAATTTAATTTCAATAAATGAAATTCCATATATAGTTCTTAAGTGATATTTCCTTATTTGACAATTTCCCACAAACTCTTTAAGATTGCCAAGTGGCTTTATAGTAGCTTGCCACTTGGCTTAACCACAATGCAAACTTTCTTGCTTTAATATATATATATATATATTCTAAGCGCGTGAAACCCTCAAAATTAAGATTTTTTTCTTTTTTCTTTTAAATTTAACTTTATTTTATGTGGGTCCTATTATATTTTATTTTCCACACATTAATTTCACTTTCTTCCCAAAATATTCCATCTTCACCAAATCAGTAGTGCCTCTTCCTTCCGTCATTAATCCACCCCCTCTTCTTCAATCTTGAAAATAATGTAACAATTAATAACAACCACTACATAATAACAATTTCATTGACCGCCCACTTCAATTTCTCGTCTTTGCTTCAAATCAACATTCTCTGGCAATGAATTTTCCTGTGCTTATCGAAGAGATGGTGGCAGTGTTTTCTTCTTGATTGTGATGAATTGTTGTTTCATGAATCGTAGGCTTCGATCGGTAGATCCATCACAGTTTTCCCCTCTTCTGCAAACAAAAATTTCTTCTGATTTACAATAATAATATTCTCTTCGGGTTTAACGACTTCTTTTTCTTCCAGTTTCTTTGGCTCTTAGGCCAACGATTTTGGGATCGGAGAAAGAAGCTCAACTTGACGGTGGCTCTTCTTGAGGTGGCGGCGGGGGTGCTGGTGTTTCTTCTTTTGTTTCCTCCGTTTTCTTTTCTTCCTTCTTTTCATTATCACCTTTTGGAGCTTCCTCTTTCTTCTCTTCTTCTGGTTTTTTCGTCCTTTGGAGGCGAGGAGGAAGGGCTGGAGACGAGGAGGAAGGTTGCGGTGATTCTTTCTTTTTTAAATTATTATTATTACTTTTTTTTTTGTTTTTGTTTTATAATAAGTGGCAAATTTTTTAATTAAAATTACACATGGCATTTTTTCATTTGTTTGTTTGACATGAATCCGAGAGTGTATTTCACGCGAGGTGAGCTGATGAGGTCGGGTGTTTAATTGACCTACTTTATTGAAGGCTTGAAGTGTTCAACTTAAAATGAGGTCAGTTAAGGTGTCTGGCTGACCGTTAAGGACAGCTTGAAAGAGACGTTTATGTATTTTGCCTTTCCATTTTTAAGATATGCCCCAAATGAATATTATTGCCTTAAATTGAATAGTCCAGAGTTAAGCAAATGGTCCAACCCTGACAATGAATCAATGACACAGGATTTTAACGTATTAAATGATAAAATTGAGACAAGCCCTAAGTTTATGTTAAAGCAAGACCATAAAATTAAAAATAAAGTAATTTGACTCTTATATTCTGAACCTTACAATGTGCTCCATCCGATCCACTTTAATTGATTTTTTAATTATTTTCACACATATTAAAAAAATTATTTTTAAGCATTAATTAACAATATAATTGATTGTATTAACCTTAAGTAGTTCATTAGAAACATAATAAATACTCTTAGGCTCTTTACTCCAAGCGCAACTTTGAAAAAAATAAATTAATTTCTTCATGATATTTAAAAAAAATTAAATATTATGGACCATAAAAAAACCAAAAAATCAATTGAAGTAACCCGGATAGAGTATATTTCTAGTAAAACAGGAGGCTTATCTACTCATTGCAATTCTTTGTTGGTGTGAAATATTGTTCGCTTTTTTTATCCTTTGAAAACTAATTTCATGTTAGACAAGTTATTTCCTAATATGTAGGTATAATCTTTTAATTATTTTTCTAATATTTAAAAATAATCATTCAATTGTTTTAAATATTTAAAAGTTTAAAATCAACTAAAACTTTGTTCATCAGATCTTCCCTTATTGAAAAAACTATGTAAAGTCCTATTATTTAGGACGTTAAAATCAATAAATAAATTTTATCTTATATAGATCAAACAATTCCCTTATAATATTTTTTTTACGTAATAAAGATACAAATAAGGAACGTATTTTATATATGTTAATGTTGACTCCAAACCAATGTCTAACATGTAAACTATTACATGTACTTTGTGTCACACCTCCTTTTTACCTACACCCCGAAAAGGAATATAAGGAAGTTTTTTCCAATTTAAAGTGACAATCGAAACGGGATTATTTATTAAAAATTCAGAGTCGTCACTTGGGATGATTTATGGTATCCCAGGTTACCGGTTCAGAATCCCGAATCGAGGAAAAATTGACTCTGTTTTTCAGTCCGCGAACACAGAAATTTGGGTAAGGAATTCTGTTAACCCGGGGGAATGTGCTAGGCATCCCCGGATTCCGTGGTTCTAGCACGGTCGCTTAAACTATCATAATTGGCCTATTGTCTGATTTTAATACATGTTTTAGCCTATGATACAATTTTAAACTTATTAACCGCTTTTAATTATTTTTAAGAAGATTCAACGTTATCAAAAACACGTCTTGAACCACGCCACATGAAATGCGCTCGCGGTTCGCCACACATTTTATCCAACGTTGTTGAGATTTGGATTTGGGTCACATGAAATGCACACCCGAGTTTAGGAAGGTAAATTTAAATTACGCGCCTAAAGCAACTACGCATTTTTAACTTTGCGAGAGCCATGGAAAATTCGCTAAATGGTGCACCTCGATTTCTAAGGATAAAATATTAATAATATGAGGGCCATGCATTTTGAGATTTTATTTGGCACGACACACCTCAAATCCAATTTTAAAAAGGGAATTCAAACTAACTTTGGAGGGCCGTAAGCTATTTGTGTTATCTAATATGGCTCACCTCAACTATTAAAGAAGTCTAGTTAATTAGCTAAAGGCTTAACGCGATTTGAGATTAATCTAGGCAAACATATAACTTATCCTCAAGAATCAGCAGAATAAACGAGCCAGTGTTTGGTTACGCGCAAAGCCCAATTAACAGGGGGCCCAAATTAGCCTTTTGTGAGCTTGCATATCAAAAACAAAAAAGGGCAAAGGCTTAAACGAAGCCTGTAACGCGTCCTGGACGCGAGGAAGATGCTGGGCCAATATTAAAGGCCCAATTGCAAGATCCAGTGCTAAATTATAGTTATGCCCAACATTTTGAATTGGAAACAAATACTGCCTTGTAGACCAATACCAAGCACGTTCTTATTGTTCAACCCTTTTAAGGCATAAAGCATTTTTTAATGGCATAAGAATCAAATACGCAAATATTTGGGTTCCCTAGTAGAACAAATGCCTAAGTCTGATTTCATTTACTAAATCCCACTCCAAATATCCTTAAACAAACAATTGACAATGTTTTAATAAATCTGGAAACCTCCACACCATGATTCTGAATTTCCTTTTTTTTTTTGCTTTGAAGCTATGAAGTAAAAAACTCATTTCAAACGAATGTTAGACACATGAAAGATTTAAGCCAAAACCTTAAACAAAACTCAGAGGCAAATTAAACTATTCTCAACAGGGGTTTATAGTCATTCACCACAGGACATGCCATTCACATCAAAATAACACCTCATATTACCTATTCAAATAGCATACTACACCTCATCATTTTATCCTTAGTCTCCTTGCAACTAGTTTTATCATGAGAACTGCTACCAAACAATATAACATTGAAATGTCTAACTAAAAATCAAAGAAAACTTAAACCAACATGCCTCTTGACTGCATCTTTTATCTACAGCATCTCAATAGTCCCAAATTAATACAAGAAAAAGAACACGTTTCAACAGCCAAAGCAGAGATTAACTAAGAAAGCAATGGACTAAACTATAAACTACCAGACAACCAAAAATATAGAATTGAACTCATAAAAAGAGACTAGAAAAATGTTTTGAGCTCTGTTTTTTTTTCATTTCACTCTTCAATTCAAGCTTCACATGGGGGTAGAATACAGAAGTGTACCTGAATAAAAGCAAAAGAGGTCAGAAATCTAGTCTGAAACTAGAAGGAAATAACAGTAGCAGAAATCAGCAATGCAACAGTAACAACAACCAAAACCCAGATTTCAATGACCAGGACCCAAATGATTCAAAACCAACCCTTAAATCAGCAATGGAACAGTAGGAACCATAGAAAATCCAAACCAGACTCTGAAATACCAGAACTCAAACCATTTTTAACCCAAAATGCAAACCATGAACTTCAATGGTTCGAGCTGAGTTATCAGGACCAGAAGAACAAAGATCTGAGCATAGCTTTAGTAATTTTTCAGGAAAATGCTAGGAATTCAAGGTTGTATCAGAAATTTTTAGAGAAGAAGCATCTGTTTCAATTTTTCTATATTTTCTATCTCTTAAAGTCCCCCCAAATCTTACTTGAATGTCAAGTTATGATGCTTTTATAGGCAAGGTTCTAGGGCAGCAGAAATGATTTCAGTTTTTGCCCTTTACTCCTTTTTTAATTTTTGTATTTGCTAGTTGATCCTTAATTTAAAAACTCAGTTTTCACATAGGTCCCAAAGACACCTTCCAGGAAACTTCCCCAGTCAGTTATACAAGATTCTGTCACCTAAATGCCCTAAACTACCCCTTAAACCCCCTGTTTTTACTCTTCAGAACCTCAAATGGGTCATGGGTTAAACGACCCAATGGTTACACACAGGCCTGGGCTCAGAAAATCAATTCGAGCTTCTGGGAATGAATTCTAAAATGAATTCAAAGCCCAAATGGCATAATGACTCAAACCCAGATTTAGCAAATTATGGTAAATGGTAAAGAAACAACTGAATAGTTTTCACAAAATTTAAAACATGAACTAAAATACTAGTTAATGCAAAATTAAACTAAATTATCACATCAACCTAATTAGGTTAAACTAAATGGCTAAATAAAGAAGATGAACACAGAATTTATCAAGCAAGACCAAACAAAAATCAAGGGGTAAACTTGGAAAAGAACAAACTGAAAAAGAACAAACGGAACAAGGTTTTAGCTTGGCCAGAAATTTTGGTCGACTTTCAATTGAATTATCCGGAGAAAAGAAGAAGAGAAGAAGAAAAATAGAAGAACGAACCAAAGAAAAGAAAGAAACTCACCGACTCGGCTCGCACTCATGACTGCCTCTCCGATTAAAGCCCCAATATAATATCAATCGCCTGTTCTTTGTCAAGAACATGCGACTAATGTTATTTTGTGGTAAAATCGGCACCCTAACACTCATGAATACTGGAGAAGTAGCCTTGCATGAATGAACTTGGATTTGGCTTCTAGAGTTCGAACCCTAGATTTAATATTTGAGGAGTTCTAAGCATATTCGAATGGAACAGAGTGAGGATTTAGGAAGAGGGGAGTGAGGGGGTTCTCTAATGTTAGTTTGGAGTCGGTTTGTAGTGGCGCCGCCACCGGTGGCGGTGGGAAATAAGGGCGGCGCTTAGGGTTTGGTTGGGAGAATCTCTGAGGAGAGGGGGGTATGAGAGAGACGAGTGAATGAAGGGGGTGAGTACGCGTTTGGACATATAAATATAAAAAGGGCACTCAGTTCCCGACCATCCGATCAAGCGAGATCGACGGTCCTGATAAAAAATAATTAAAACGACATCGTCTTGAGATCTGAAGGGTTTGAACCAAGTATGGGTATGGCTGGGGCCGGATTTCGAACGGGTATGGGGCAAGATCATTTGGGCTGGCCAAATTGGCCCAAGAATCAGCCTTTCTTATTTTCTTTTCTTTTTCTTTTTATTTTTCAATTTTCCTTTTCTTTTTCAAATTAAAATAAAACCTAAATTAACTCTTAAAACTAAATTAATTTACCAAAATAAGCTAATTATCCTTCATAGTATTTATAAAATTAATTAAATCCTAAATTAAAAGAAAAACTATAAAATTCAAAAATCAAAAGTAAAAAAAATGCAAAATGAGTTATTTTTTTGTAATTTTTTCTATTTTTGTAAAGCAACTAATTTACTAATTAACCTAAAAATATAAAATTAAATCCTAAATGCAAATGCAGAGTATTTTGTATTTTTAGGTATTAAGTAAAATTAAACGTGCACACAAAAATGCAAACAAACAAGAAAATTATGCAATAATTCCTAAATACCAAATAATTAAAAGGAAAAATCTAATTTTGGGAATTTTGTAGGAGCAATTCATGTGAGACAAAAATCACGTGCTCACACTTTGAACATAAGTTAAAGTTTGTGGCCTCCAATCAATGAATTATCTTGTGCGTTTTTTCAATTTATTTTTGCCTTGAATATGATTTTTTTTTAATTCTAGGTGTCCTATTTATTCTGTCTTTGTAACCTGAGGAAAGGTCTTGTCATGATTCATAAGACACACTCAATTAAAACATTTCGTTCCTAAATTTGCTATCTCAAACTAAATTGATAAGGAAATAGTAATTGTAAAATATTTAGTGAACTTGAAGATTCTCCTAGCAATATAAGTTCTATCCATCTAATTTTGTCCTAGGAACAATAAGTGAAGTTCATAGGGGAATAGTATAATGTATCATATTATGATTTGTTCATGTTTATTATCGTTTTAGTCAATTGGTTTTGTGGCTCATTACAAACTTATTTTTAATTTTATGACCCCATCTTCTTTTTTGCGTATGAGAGATTTGCTTTTACACGTAAAAGATCTAAAAAAGATATTTTCTTAAATTTAACATTGTAAAAAGCCATGAAAAAACCCCGTCATTTTATTTGACACTTGATTCTATTTTTTGAGTGAAATAGACCGAGTCTTATTAAAAAATTTAGTTATATTTTTTGCACTTTGCTACCCATTTTGTCATCTTATTATACCGTATATATTTAGAGATATTTTGGAGAAATAAATTGTGAATTCACACATATATCTAATTATTTCTTTTTTGTACACGACACATAATATCAGATGATTTTGTATGCAGGGGGCTAATGGAAATTGAAGAGGACTATAAACATGGTTAAAGTGCCAGTATTTATTTGTTCATAGATTACGTGTGGCGATTAAGCACTTTTCTATTTTCCCAACCGAAGATTCAACCCGTGAAGATCTTTTGCAGGCTCTCATTTGCGTTCATATTTTTCTAATTATTATCTAGATTTTATTTCACTTAATGGAAAAAATATTTTCAAGTTAGTCAAAATTGTTAAAATTTAATGATGTATTATGTTTACACCGTCGCATAAAATTGTTTTTTTAAGTTAGTCAAATTTACTAACAATTGACGATGCGTTGATTTTTATTCTGTAATAATAGAGGTGCAATTTTATTTCTGAATTAACCGCTAAATCAAATTGTATCATCATATACTGATGTCGTAATTTTTGAGTTATTGTCGGTTATTTTAGCTAGAGATAGAATTCTTATTTCACGTTGTTCATTTTTTTTTTGAATTGCTTTGTTTAATGAACTGAAGAAAGCTACTTGCGGATCATGTGGTGCCTTTCAAAAATATTTTTTACATTTGACAAACTTGTAATTTATTTTTCTAATATTTAAAAATCTAAAATTAACTAAAATTTTGATTATTAAATCTTTCATTATTTGAACCATATAAAACCCTATTATTTGAAACTTTAAAATTAATTAAATATATCTTATATTATATTCTTATCAGAAATATTAATATAACAATAATACATTCTATATTAATTTTTAAGTTTTGAACACATTAGAAATATTCAGGAAAGTTTTTAAATTCTAAATTTTGTCTATTTTTTTATGTACTTAAATAGTCTTTAAAGAAAAGATAATATTTTCAAGATTTTGTTTCTTTCTTTCTTATGCTTTAGAATGAGTGATCATTTTTTAACCACTAAATTATATAATTATCTTTATGTGTAGTGAGGAATCAATAATTACAAGTATATTTAAGAGTACTATTTATTAACATAAGATAACTAATGTCACACCTCCTTTTTCACTACACCCGCAAGGGCGTAAAGGAGTTTTTCCATTTAAAGGACATTCAGAATGAGATTTAATTATTAATTATTCAGAGTCGCCACTTGAGAGATTAATGGTGTCCCAAGTCACCGGTTGTATCCCGAACCGAGGAAACATATGACTCTGTTAACAGTCTGCGAACCAGAAATCCGAGTAAGGAATTCTGTTAACCCGGGAGAAGGTGTTAGGCATTCCCGGGTTCCGTGGTTCTAGCACGGTCGCTCAACTATTGCATTTGATTTTATCTGATTTTAATACCTGCTAGCTTACGTGCCTTTTATTCGTAAACCACTTTTTATCATTATTTATTTTAAAAGAATTGCGACGTCGTGAAAACGCATTTCGAACCACGTCGCAATCAATGCACCCGCGATTGTCAACACATTTCGACTTCGTCGAGATTTGGATTTGGGCCGCATCAATGCGCACCCGAATTTAAGAAAGTGATTTAATTAAATCGTGCCCAAAGATTCTAACGTATTATTATTTTGGGGAAGGCTGTAGAATTTACTAAACAACCTTTCCGAATTCAATTATTTTAATAACCATTCGTTGAGGGCCCCACATACATGATTTTGTTTGGCAAGATTCGTCTCAACATTTTTATTAAAAAGGCCCATTTGAGAGTGACTACAATTTTCTATTGATCAATTGTCCCTAAAAGAAGAAAGAAAACTTAATTACGTGAAAACTGAACTGAGATTATGCACTAAAATTCAGTAGTCCAACCTCAACAATGAGCTGGACCACTGATGGGCTTCAGAAACAGCCCAAAAATTCGGTCAGGCACGAAAGGGAGGCCCAGGTGACAGATAACAGCACCTGGGATCGAATCCCCTAGGAAGCCCAAACTCACGAAGGCAGTCCGTGTGACAGCCTGAGATGGCTTATCGCTGAGCCCAGCGACGCCTCGATTTAGTTCAACCAAACGCCCACTGAAATTACCCCTAAATTATTTTAAGTGTTCAATAATTATAGCAAAGGGGAAACAATACGCATCTACTCGAATTAAAGGGATATTAGTCAATTGAATTCCAGTTTTATGCACAGACTAATTTATCTACTGGTATTCCAGTGAATCCTCAGATATCATTAAGGTGAGAACCAAGCTGTAGACACGATTTCAACAACACAAAGCAGATTAATTACTTCTGAATTAATTCACGCCAACATTGCTATCAACCTATCATGTAATCAACTAATACTAGTGCTCACTTTATAGTAATCACGTGAATCCAAAACATAACAGTTTATATAGTCCATTTAGCACAAAAGCAAGCAAAACTTAAACAATATCCATGAACTAAACATTGAATACGTAGATCTGAAAATTAGCTAAATCAGAACTCAATTCTGCAAGTAAATTCATTCTTCACATAATTTCGTTTCTGCACACTTTAGCTCACAGTTATCAGAGGTACAATTGTGTACCTGGATAAGGGAAAATATGAGAAGGAAAGAAGTCAGCTACTTTGAACAGCAACAACAACAAAACTCAGCAGTATATCATCACAGAACAGGCCAGGAAATGCTTTTGAAAAATCAGAAATATAAGCAGACTCAACAGATCAGTCCAACACACACTTGAAATGCACTCCTAGCCCTCACAGCTGAGCCTAGATGCCTCTGAAATCCTGTTGGACCTAAATCTCAACTGAAGTCCAAACTAATAGGCCCCAAACTCATATGAATCAGTCTTTAATCACTCCCGAACACTTTTAGAAATAGAACCTCGAGCTGGAATGAGGAATGCCCAAGGAAGGACTGAGAATCACTAACACTAGTGATGAAATAGTAAAACTGTTTTTGATTTTTCCATTTTTTGATGTTTTTTCTCTTAAGTATTAGAATTGAAATGCTAGCTGAAATTGAAAGCAAGGAGGAGAGCTTTTGGTGGGGATTTTTGGGCTGAAAATTCAATCCCTTTCCTCAAGGCACTTGATGCCCTTTTATAGGTGATACAAGAGGGTCAATCAGATTTTGGGTTTTCTTTTTAGTCCCTCCCTTATTTTCAGTTTAGTCCCTTTATTTTTGACTTGCTCAACAAGTAAATCCCTCTTTTGTGCTAGCACCTACACTAAAGTACCTTCTAGAAGGCCCTAGAATGCTCTTCTACCCCCACAATACCTATACTACCCTTACCCCTACTTTAAAATTACTATTTTTATTAGAATTACCCTTTTCCATGCCTAAACTACCCCTGAAAGCTTCTCAAAGTTACTGATTCTATCTACATTCTCAACAGCTATAACCAATCCCCTAAATTAATTCAAAACTAACTAGGACTGATTAATTAGAACTCAGAAATTAACCAATTGAACTAACCAATCCCAATTATTCAATCACCCAAACCCAAACAACTTAGAAAAAACCAGGAGACCAGGATCAGTCAACATTAAATGAAATTAAACTAACTTTTAACCAATAAGCTCACAATTCACCATTCGAACATTAAATTCAGAACTAAAAAGCAATTGAAATCAACCTAAACATCTAGCTAACATTAATGGACAAAATGGTATTGAATCCAAACTAATTAATTATGCCGATTCTGCAATTAAAATTATGATTAACTAATAAATGACACATGCATCAAACTAAACTAAAATGCGAAGATGTTTTACTGATTAAAACAGATGGAACAAGGAACAAGGAACAAAGAAGATTTAAACTATACTAATACACAAAAATAAATCGTAAAATTAACAGAACACTTTAATGAAATCAAAACTATAACTAGAATTTCAACTATGCAAGTAAAAAGAAACAAGAAAGCTCACTGAAGCACGAGAAATTCCGGCCAGTCGCTGACGTCCGAATCTTTCTAGATTTTTGACACATAACATCCCTAACCATGTGTTTTTACAAGAGAACACATGGTTAAGGATATTACGGTCCAAAATCACAAAGATTTTGGGTTAGGGTTTTGGCTAGAAATTCTTAGATCTGAAATTTGAGCCGCTTCACCAAGATTTGAAGGAAGATGGTCATGGATTTGGGTTGAGGGAAGTCTGGGGATGGTGTGGTATGATTTTGGGCCGGTTTGGATGAGTTTGCGACTTGGCCGGAAAACTTCAATCGGAGATTCGACGAGCTCCGGCAATATTCGAGGGAAACCAATGGTAGGAATGGAAAGAGGAGAGTGAGGAGGACGAGGGGTGTAAATTTGGGGGTGATTAGCATCGGCGCCGCCACCGGCGATCTAGGGGTTTCAGGGCGGCGCGGCTAGGGTTTGTGGGGGGTGAGGAAGACGATGGGGAATGGGGTGGGAGGGACCTTCGGACAGTTTTATAGTACGCCTACCCCGCCTCTGAGCCATTGATCTTGTTAACCTCGACGATTTGGATTGATCGACGCCAAACGGCGTCGTTTTGATTTTAGCGTATTGGACCGGATGGGGAGAGGGTTAGTGATGGTTTGGGCTGATGCTCAATTCAGAAGAGGCCCAATTGTTTCTTTGCTTGAGACAACCCTTTTATTCCTCATTTTAAATTGTTCTTCTCTTTGAATTTTGATTTTTCAAATTAATTCATCCTTATTTTCCACCTCATTTTTGTTACTAATTATCTAATTTGCAAAGATTGCAAGAAGTTAAAAACTAAACTAAGCTAATTAATGTCTAAAAACTTTTAAAACTAATTTGTGACAATTTCACAATTAAAACAATAAAATGCTAATGTGAGCTATTTTGTAATTTTCATGTTTTGTTTAAAAACAAATTAATCCCTAATTAATCCTAAAAATATGAAACTATATCCTAAATGTAAATGCATATTTTTGTATTTTCATGTGAATTAACACACACAAATAAAAATGCAAACAATTAACAGAAAATGACACAAAAATTCACAAAAATTGTAAAAATAAGGGAAACATCATTTTGTTTGAATTTTTGGGAATAATTTCATATATAAGGAAAAAATCACATGTTCACAACTAATTGTATCTAAAAGTACTATAATTAAGATTCAGATAAGAAAAGAGTTCCAAACCTTTATGCATGCATCTCCGTACAAGTGCTGCATACCTAATAAATTTCAAAATTATAAAAATGAGAAAGAAAGATATTTTTTTTTATAAATTGTGTAATGATTTAACGGAATACATGCAAATCGTCTATATCTATCTATTTATTATAAAAATGGATGATCTAAAGTAAAACGTTAATAGAACAAAATGCATTGCGCATATAAAATTGAGCAACGTATCTGTCTTTTAATCAAATACACATTCTAAATATTTATCTACAATATATCTGTTGTAACCCGGAATCACCATCGGGACCGTGATGATGCCTAACATCACACTTGCTAGACAAGCTAACGTTAGAGATTTATTAGCCAATTCCTTTACATTTCGGTGATTAACAATAAGCAAGCTAAAACAAGTCGAAATGTATGCGGAAGTAAATAAATAACAACTCTGATTATATACTATTACTACCCAGAATACGGAGTCACAATTCACGAGCATTCTAAGATTTTACTACAAGTATTTGTCCGGAAAAAAATACAACCGTTTGTGAAATAAAAAAATAGTAAAGTATGGAGTATAGAAGGGGACGCCAACAGGACTATCTTGGGTCTCCAAGCAAGTGAATCCTATAACCAACCTCTCGATCAGCCCGAACCTGCTCCAAAATTTACTCAGGAAGTGCAGAGTGCAGTATTAGTACAACCGACCCCATGTACTGGTAAGTGCCGAGCCTAACCTCGACGAAGGACTGACGAGGCTACGGCGAGGCAATCACAATATAACCTGCATACAGTGTATATTAAAAGCAGAAAGAAAGATATGATAAAATAGAGCAGTAACTTGCAAGAAATGAATACAATTCTTGAAGCATATCATCAGTATTTAGATATTACCAATCCTTTAGTGCAATTTAAGACTACCGTTCAGCTAACTCAGTCAAGGAAAAGTATAAGCATATAGGTTGTTGCAGCATGCAACCCGATCCCATCGCATCACAATAATCACCAATCACATATTCACCCTTATCTCACCACAATCCAACCTTATTACACCTGTTGCGGTGTGCAACCCGATCCCACTGTACATACTATTTCACCTTTATTCCTCCTCAATATATTACCCTTATTCCACCTGTTGCAGCATGCAATCCAATCCTACCATATCAGTATCAGTTATTCATCAAGTACAGAAATTTCACAATTCAAATCACATAACCCTTCACAAGGCTCAACTTCAAACCAAAACAATTAGGAAGCTTATACACTATGAGACTTTACACAAATAATACTACTCAGCGAGACCAATCCAGAATATGCCTTGAAAGTACCGATAACCAGCTTAAGCAAATAACAGGAGACAACGAAGCTACTAAATAACTAATACTTTCAACAAGGAGAAAAAATGTCTATCAAGTAGCAATTAAGTATGGGAATACAAGTAAAACATGTAGTAGTTAAGGCAGGAAGAAGACAATATAAGAAGAACGGGAAAGAAACAGGCAAAAACAGGTAAATTGGCGGCACTTGGCACTCGTCACCTCACCTATACGCCGCTCACATGGATTTCATATAGCAAATAAGTCAAGAGTTCCTAATCCCTCGAGTCAAAGTTAGACACGACACTTACCTCGCTCCGCGGGCCACTCAATGCTCAATTATTGCTTTTTGTCTAGTATCCACCTCCAAACTACTCATATCTAGCCACAATTAACTCAGTAATATCAATTATTGCTAAAGAAATCAATTACAATGCATAAATTTAGATTTCTCAAACTTTTCCCAAAAAGTCAAAAATCGACCCCGAGCGCGCTTGGTCAAAACCGAGGTTCGGACCAAAATTTATTTATCCATTCACCCCCAGCTCGGATATATAATTGGTTTTGGAATCCAATCTCAATTCGAGATCTAAATCCCCAATTTTCAAAAATCCCAAATTCTTCCTAAATTCCTAGTTTTCTACCATGAAAGAACAAATATTAGGGTTAGGAATTCAATGGGTGATATTAGAAATGGAAGAAATGAGTTAAAGAGTACAAACCTATGAATTGGTGTTGAATTTTCCCTTCAAAATAGCACCTAGGCTGAGCTCTAATGGAGAGTTTATGAAAAATGGGTAAAATCCCGTTTTTGAAATGCCTTAAAGTCTGGCGTCAGGCCTTCTTCGCATTCGCGAAGGGCCTGCCGCGATCGCGAAGCAGCAACTCAAATAGCCTACGCGTTCGCGAGATATCCTTCGCATTCGCGAGATATCCTTCGTGTTCGCGAAGGCTTATACCCACCAGCCTACGCGTTCGCGAGCCCTGTGCCGCGTTCGCGAAGAGTATTGATCAATTTTCCCTCCCCCATGTCACATGCCTACGCGTTCGCGAGAGGCCAGCCACGTTCGCGGAGGGTAATGCCCCCATTGCTGCGCGTTCGCTACTCAGCTTTCGCGTTCGCAAAGAAGAAACTCATCCTGCCCCAGTTTACTCTTCGTGTTCGCGAGAGTTCCTTTGCGAATGCGAACAAGAAAACAGTAGATGATAGCTGAAGCCAACTGTAAGCACGTGATTTTTGCCCTATGAAAGAATTACTCCCAAAAAATTCAAAATAAAACGATTTTCCTTTGTGTGCAATTTTGAGAATTTTCGCGGCATTTTAGGATAATTATTTGTATTTGTCCATGCATGTTTATTTGTTAAATTAATAAAAATACAAAAATATGTCGCATTTGCATTTAGGATTTAATTCTACAATTAGGAGTAATTAAGTTTGTTTTACAAGAATGAAAATTACAAAAATATGCATCGTTTGCATTTTTAGCATTCAATGTCAAATTGTGCAATTTTATTTTAATGGGTGTTTAATTATGTATGATAAATGTTGCTAGGAATTAGTTAGTATTTTTGATAAGTTAATTTAGTTTATAACTTAATTTAGAATTTTAGTTTTATTAATTAGAAAGTAAAAGAAAAGAGAGCAAAAAATAAAGAAAAATCGGAATTGGGCCTCTTCTTCAATTTTGAACCTAGGCCCAAAACACCTCTACCCAAACTAAATAACCCCTTATCCAACCCCCAAAGACCCATCGGGTCGACCCGACCCGGTCCGCCCCATAACCCCAAATGACCTAACCCCTCCTAATATTCACTTCATTTTTCCTAAACCTAAACCTAAACCCATCCGCCCCCCTCTCTTTCTCTCTTCACCCTCACCATGAACAACCCCTCCAAGCTCCCAACCATGGCTGCCTCCTCTTCTCCTTCAACACACACGCACGCACACACACAGTCGTCGACCCCCCAAGCCATGAACGACCTCCCCTTCAGCTTCGTCTTCTCCATGTCTAGCTCAAGTTCGACAATGGATGCCCCTTCACCTTCATCTTCTCAAACGACCACTCAGCTCACATCTTCAACCAACGACCAGCCATGAATGACCCCGCTGCCACTGCTTCGTCTTCGCCACCCAGCAGCACCATGAACGCCCAGACCCTCCAGTCCAACGACCTCCAGCCTCGCCCCAAGCTCCACCGCTGCTGCTTCTTCTGCTTCACGTCCAAATCACCATGTCTGCTGCTTCTGCTACTTCGTCTTCTTCGTCGTTCTCCTTCGCTCACCACTGCCCAAACCACCACCATCGCTTCTGCCTCGTCGAGCATCTGCTTCAAAACCAGCTGCACCTGCTGCGTTGCTGCTGCCTTCTACTTCGTCTAGCTTCGACGAGCTGCCACTGCTTCGTTTTTCAAAAGACACCAAACGACCATCTTCTTCGATGGTCCGTTCGTGGTCGTCTTCGGCGTCGAATTATTTTGGTGCGATAATTGTTTCCGGGCAGATTGTTTTCATTCGAGCTCATCGTCGTTCCGATCCGGTTAGTTGGTTTAAGTTTCGTTTCTGTCCGTAATTTGTTTGATGTGTTCAGATCTGAAATCATATATGTTTGATATTAATTTCCTGTTTATCGTTTTGTTATCTTCTTCAGTTTGTTTCATTTTTTTTCTTGTTTATTTTTATGTAGAAATTATTAGTTTAATTATATTGTTGTTAGTTTTAAGTTGAAGTTCAATTAATTATTTCTTCAGTTTGTTTTTATTAATTTAAAAGGATTTAGTTTTTAATATAGAAATATGTTAGTCCTTCGTCTTGACTGTAATATTGTTAGATTTAGTTTGAATTTGTTGATTGAATTTGTTTAGGAATTGGTTATATTTGCTATATTTTGGTTGGAATTGATTAGGTGAATTGGTTATAGCTGATGGGGGTAGATTGGTAAATTGCAGTATTTTCAGGGGTAAATGGTAATTTCTGTAAGGTCGGAGGGGTATTTTTGGAATTGAAAATTTGAACAATTATTTAATCTGAGTGCTTCGTCCACTAGGCATTAATAATATTAAAATAGTACATGGTGGGGGACAAGACATGAGGTAGTGGGGGGTTGATATAATTGTTTAATATAGTGGGGGGCAAGACATAAGTTAGTGAGGAATAATGTAGTTGTTTAATATAGTGGGGGACAAAATATGTAGGCATGGGGGACAAGGGAATTAAATAAGAAAAATATTAAGTAGTGGGGGCAAGGCATGCAATTAGGGAAATATTTCAGGTTAGTGGTTCAAGATAAGAGTGTTGGTTATAAATAGAGTCATTTTTACATAGAAAAGGAGAGGTTTTTAGAGAGAGGATTATTTTTGGAGAGAGGCAGACATTCAGAAAATCCTAAGAGAGTGTTGGAGAGTTTATAAAGAGAAAACAAAAACAAAGTGAGAGAGGAGTTTAGTTTTGGGTTTAATACACGCGTGGTTGAGTCTGTTTGTGGTGATGTGGGTTGTTGCTGCTTAGTCTTTTACAAACTTTTGGGTTTGTTCTATTGAGCTTGTTTTGGTTTTTCTTCAAATTTTCCCGGGCCTCGAATATGGTTTGAATTGCTGTTGTTGGGTTGTTGTTGCGTTGTTGTGTTATTACTGTTGCTGACTCCTCCTTCTTTTCTTCTTGTATTGCCATTTCTAGGTACATGTCCTGAATCTCAAACCATGTAGCTGTCCATTTGAAAAATGAAATAAAAAAAATGGAAACATAACTTCATTGAAAGCTTTAGTCTTGCCGTATTTTATCATAATGGATTGTAGTAGTTTGGAATGTGATTAAAATTATTTTACAACGATTTAGATTGGTTCGGACTGTCGAACTCATGGACTGTTCGGGACATTTGATAGTTTGTTAAGACATGTGGTAATTTAATTTCATTTAGTGTAGTTAAGATTTAAAATTCAAAAGTTATTCAAAACATAAAGTGATCTTGTGATTCACAGTCCTCACTCGTCCTAATAATCAGCAGTGCAATCCCGAAGCCATATTGTTTTGTACTTAGTAATGGCAATTGTGAGTTAGTTGAAAACTGGAGGTATAATTTGACTGTTGGATTTGCTTAACACTAATTAGCCTAGAATAGTTTTGTTGATTAACTCTGTTAAAGGAAATAAGTTTGGAAATTGATTCTGGACTTGCATTTGTTGATAATTGGATATTTGAATGATTGTGGATAATTAGTTAAGGTTAATTGCAACATGAGTTAGGAAGTATTATTAACTAGGATTCCTCCCTTTATTTTAGAAACAAACTTAATAGAAAAAATGTAGTCACTGTAGGTTTATCCTTTTAAATAAAAATGAGACGAGCCTCGCCAAATAAAACGCACAGATTGCGGGGCCCTCACAAAAATGTATGTGTTAATTACTTAGAACTCGGGATCGGCCGCTTAGCGAACTCCACGGTCTTACCCAAAATAATAATACGCTAATCGCTTTAGGCGCGCATTTTAATAATCTTACCTTCTTAAACTCGGGTGTGCATTTCATGCGACCCAAATCCAAATCCCAAAACACTAAATAAAAATGTGTTCCGGATTGCGGGTGCATTTCATGTGACGCAATCCAAGGACATGTTTTTAAACGATGTTCACATTCTTTTAAAATATAATAATAAAAGCGGTAAAGAGTTAAAACTTGCACATGAGCTCATAATTGTATAAAATCAGATAAACAAGCCGAATATGACAGTTGAGCGACCGTGCTAGAACCACGGAACTCGGGAATGCCTAACACCTTCTCCCGGGTTAACAGAATTCCTTATCCGAATTTCTGGTTCGCGGACTGTAATACAGAGTCATTCTTTTCCTCGATTCGGGATTAAATTGGTGACTTGGGACACCCTAAATCTCCCAAGTGGCGACTCTGAAATAAATAAACAAATCCCGTTTCGATTGTCCTTTAATTGGAAAAAACTCCTTCACCCCTTGCGGGGGCAGAAAAATGAGGGGTGTGACAGCTCTGGCGACTCTGCTTGGGAAGTTAACCCAGAACTACTGGTCCAGGGTTAGAAATCGAGCTTAGAATAAATTGTTGTGTTTAGCTTTATCTGATTTTGTTACATGATCTGTGCTTAATGTGCTAACTAACTGCTTTTACCGCTTTGATATTTTGTGAACTATATATAAACTGTGCCGAAACCCATCTCCTCTCTAAGTCTTCTAAATCATGAAGAAGGGTGCACTTCGTGTGACTTCTTTTTTGTTTAGTGTCAATCCCATTTTTTTGGAACGAGGTTCAGATAAGTTGCAAAGCCGGGTTGAGCTTCTGTATCCCCGGTACGCTGCCCCCCCGACTCGAGCTGTCCGCTCGGGTAAGCCAGGTCTAAAACAAACACCCATGTTCTGAACCTAGAATAACTCAACTTCATGCCGGATCCCTAGTAGGAACGCTTATTTGCATCATGTGCATTTTTGACTTAGGGGACTCAACACAGGGGTTGGGTCCGTCTAGGAATAGCAACCTGAAATAGAAAAGACCATCCTGATGCATCCTTCTTATGCTCTGTGCATTTATTTGTTTCGAACCCGCATGTTGACCGGCTTCTGAATCTAGGGGAATGTTAGAAAATTTTGGGGGAAAAATTGAGAAAAAGAGAAAAATAGCAAGTGGAGAGTTAGATGATTAATTTAGAAAAAACCAGTGTCCAAGTACTGTCAGAACTCTGCCGAAATTTTGAAAAAAAAATAGTTTACTTTTAAAAATTGTTTGTTTACCCCAAAAGCAGAAAGTGTGTAGGAAAGAGTCCTTTATTTTAGTTTGCTTTGTTTTTTTTAAAAAAAAAAACAGAAAGGAAAAATAGTTTCTTTTGCTATAAAAGAAATATGTTTGTTTTCAAAAATTAGTTAGTTTATTTGGCGAACTACGCTGGTTTGATTCTCACCGGATGTGAGATACGTAGGCAGCCCTAATCGGGTCCAACCTCCCCTTTTGCTAAAATAGCCAAAAAATATGTCAAATTTTAATTTCATCATAAAGAAGTCGGGTGACGCTGTTTTGTCAAAACATAGCCGAATGTTCCCGAAAGGGACGCCGGAAGGCTGACTTTGCATAAACAGCCACCTTTGGGTCATTTTTTTAGATTTGGTCCAGTTGACCCACACAGCCTTAAAAATCTTCGTCCCCGAGGCGCTGAAAGGCCGTGTTTGCAATATTAAGTTTTCTATTTTGAAAAACAAGAAAAGGTCATAAATATGTCGATTGACGCTGTTTTGTTAAAACATAGCCGAATGTTCCCGAAAGGGACGCCGGAAGGCTGACCTTGCATAAACAGCCACTTTTGGGGTAATTTTTTTAGATTTTGACCGATTGACCCACACAACCTTAAACATTTACGTCCTCGAGGCGTTAAAAGGCCATGTTTGCAATATCGGGTTTTCTATTTTGAAAAATAATAAAAAGAGTCACAAATAAGTCGAGTGATGCTGTTTTTGTCAAAAATAGCCGAATGTTCCCGAAAGGGACGCCGGAAGGCTGACTTTGTATAAACAGCCACCTTGGGTCATTTTTAGGATTTTGGCCGGTTAGCTAACGCAGCCTTAAAATCTTTGTCCCCGAGACGCTGAAAGGCTGTGTTTGCAACACCAGGTCTTTTTATTTAATTGAAAAAAAAACAAAGAGTCAGCGGTCAGGTAAATACCGTTTGGATTTTTGGTCAAAATAAGCCGAGCCAACTTCGGCAGCGTCTTAAACCGTTCTTGCCGAAATAGCCTTAGAGTATCTTTCAGTTGTCGAAAGACTATTTTCGTAAAAGAATGGACAAGTTTGTAAAGTGTCATAAAATAATCCTCCACGACCTCAAAATTCATGTGAAATTTGGAAGGGGCCACATTTACAAAAATAACCGTTCGGTTGCATTTGTCAAACGGAGAAAGGGAGCTGGCCGTCTGCTTTTGAGTTTGTAAAACTTTTGATTAGAATATGTGGGTTGTTTGATTTTCGAGTTTGTAGGTCATCTTTAAACCTTTGAAACCCAGTTTGTTTTATTATGAAAATTGATAATTCCAAAAAAAAATGTTTCATTGTTGTTACCTTTCATTTTGGCCGAACTACGCAAGGTCTGATTCATGCGGGGTCATGATACGTAGGCAATCTCCATAAGATTCGACACACACAAAAAAAATGATGAAAAAAAAATCGAAAAAAAGAAAGAAAACTGAAAAAAAAAAGAAAAAAAGGGAAAAAATGTTGTTAATAATGAGGACCGACTGAGTCCATTCTAACCTGTTTTGTTTTGAATCGCAAAGAAAGTTAAGGCAGTTGGTTTGTGGTAAGCCGGAAACACAAGATCCAGGAAAACCTGATTGTAATCCAAGACAATGACACCCAGAATATCATGCAGAATCCTTTACCTGCACGTCATGATGCACACTTTGTGGGGATGAGGCCTGATGACAGAAGCACTCGAATCCTATTGGGAACTTGTTGACTGAGGTTGATGATATTGAAGTTGGTAATGGTCTTGGCAATATTGATGCGAAGCTCAATGGCTAAGATGCCAGGTTTGATAAAGTGGGAGGACGCTCCGTTCCTTGGTTAACAAGAGAGAAGCTTTTGGTGGCTTATTTTGTTGTCATTTCTGTTGTACGGATTATTCTTAGGGTTGTAATCCGGATATTGTCTTGTGTCAAATTTTCTTATCTTTCCATTTTTGTCATAACGGTTTGTTTAGTTTTGTCCAGGTTTGTTTTGGGATTTTATTCTGGTTTGTTTTTGTTTGTTTTGTTATTCAAACCATTTCACCGTTAGTCTAATGCAAAATCCGGTCTTTTATTATTTCCAGTCATCTTTTTGTTTAGTTCTTTTATCATTTTTGTTCAGCGCCAATGCTAGTGACATGACATGCGCACACAGTTTGGACCTAATCTTAAAAGTTAATCATAAAACCATTAAGAGGTAATCGGAACATTTAAAAGAAATAAGGGCGGTTTGAGATTATTCGGAGCTCGAGTCATGCGGAACTGGGGCAAGTAAAACATAAAGAAAACCGTTAAAAGCAGGATTCGCCAAATTGACATGAGGGTCGAGAGTGAGAGTGTTGCCCAACGGTACTTTAGAGATGACAAATGAAAAAGCAAATGTGTGAATATAATTGTCAAGTCCAACACCATCAGAAGAGGTTACAAATCTTTGTTTAATTGTGTTGTTTGCACTTGGCATGTTTTGAAAGCATTTTATTCCGCTACCTAAACACTTCATCCTTCGTTACCCCTTTTGAGCCTTATTTATTTTATTTCATACCCCTCGTTCGGAATCAGTAGCGAAGGTTAGAAACCCAAACTTGGAAGAAAAAGAAAAGAAAAGAAAAGAAAGCAACAAAAACAACAACAAAAAAAACAACAAAAGAAAAAAAAAAGAAAAGAAAAATGATAACAAAAACAAAAGAAAGTCAGAAGAAAATAGAGGAATTGGGAACTACGTTTGACCTGATTCCTCAAAAAAAGATACGTAGGCGCTTCACGGCTCGGTCATAGTGTGCATAGTGTAAAATAAAAAAAAATCCCCAAGCAAGAAACTGGGGCAGAAGTTGTGCTTGATGTAGAGAAAGTCGGTTCCGAAGGTTGTAAATTTTGAACCCATATTGATTCGTTTTGAGCCGCTAATACCCTTTCTTTCTAGCCCTATCCAAAACCCCACGTTACGGTCCAAAGAAAGACCTTTTGACCAGTCTTCGAAAGATGCCAAGTCATACAAACGGAAGTCGGGGATAGCACCCCGATTCCCAACAGATAAGAGGATCATGGACTGGAAATGAATTGATAGCTGAAAAGAATCCCCAGCAGAGAGAGTCATATCGGCAACACTCCAAATCCCCAGCTGGAAAGTAATACAAATGAGAGAGTTTTATTGGTGAAGATCTTCACGGGCACCATAAGGCGATGAAAACTGAGAGAAAAACCAAAATGAGAGAGGCTTGATAGTGAAAACCCTTTGGGCACTACAAGTCGAATAAGATTAAGAATCAGATGGGGAATCGCCAAATGAAGATCTTGAAAGACGATTGACGGCAGAGGATAGGCCACATGTGCATGTAATGACCATTAGAGTCGGTATCTGCGTTTGATAGGTTTTTATTTATACTTTCTCTTGTTAAAGAGTCGTCTTTTTCCTTTGTCTTTATTCGTTTCCCTTTTTGTTTATCTTTCTCCTTTCATAGAAAATTTCCCCAATAGAGTTTGGTTGGTCAGAACAAGTGAGAAATGACTTCAAAATCTACCATCAGCTTTCCAATTATGCAAGACGAGATCTGACTAGTACATCCAAGTGGTATAGTCAGCAAGGAACAAGCGCGATGCCAGTGTCAAGAAAGATATTCCCCCAGTAAAAGGAGATTGACAAAAGGATGGACGAGTGTCAAGAGGGATATCCCCGCCAAAATCAAAGGTTATAGACCTCAAGGCCAAGGCCCGTGGACAAATAAATAAAGAACAATGCGGAGAGCAATGGGCATGATTTGGGAAATTCATATGAGACTAAAAGGTAGGGAAATGCCAGTTTCCGAGCTATGCCACAAAAGAAGAGGGATATCCCCAGCAGAAAAGGTTGTTTCAGTGACACGAATAGACAGAGAAAGTGATCTTCAAGTGACATCAGCTATCATGAAAATGCATGAGGTCAGATAAGGAGACCGGGAAAATGGTTAAGAGGTTTGGGAATAATGAATCGTCAAGAAGGGCGGAATGTATCAGCCCAAGCTTCAAGATGGACAGACAACGCATAGATGGAGAATGGTTGATGGCATCCCCAGCAGGAGTATCGCAACCAACCACCACATTTTAAACTGACCAAATTTTCTTTGATTTGAAGCAGGGACATGGAATACTACCGACGACGGAAAGATGCGCCACAAGAAAGATTGTCAAACTGGGACAGAAAATTTTTCGTTCATTTCGAAAATTTTCGGGAAGTATAACACAAGTTTGGTGAAAAGCGGTATCCCCTACAGTTTTTCGGGGAAAAGCAAAACGAGTTTTAAGGGAAGTAGTCTTCGAAGGAAGAAGCTAACAAAACAAAGAAAAAATAAAAATAAAAATAAAAAAGAGAAAAAAGAAGAAGAGAAAAACCAGTTTTGCAAAAGGAAACAGTTTGCAGAGGAATGAAACATCCTACTTAAAGGAAGTAGTTTTGGAAGGAGTAAGATAACATATTTTACTCAGCAGAGTTATCCTCAGCAGTGATTATCCCCAGCAGTGGTACTCAGCGGTTTGCAGTGTTATCCCCAGCAGATCATCGAGATGAAAAAGCATCCTCGACAGATTTTCGACCAAGTTCCAAGAGGGTCGGACAACACAGAGTGGGGAAGGAAGAAAAGGAAAATTCATCCCCAGCAAAATAATCCCCAGCAAGTTTTGATAGCGTAATGAAACACAGAGAGGGGAAGGGAGAAAGGGAAAAACCATCCCCAGCAGGAGTGGCACGATCACTCACCATGTTTTAAAACTAACAAATTTTCTTTGATTTGAAGTAGGAAAAGGAAAACTTATTAATGGAGAAAACATGCCACAAGGAAAAGCACCAAAACTGGGGCAAAACATTTTCTGCCATTGTCGAAAATTTTCTCGGAGGAACGAGGAAATCAATTCAAGTTTTAAGGGATAGCAAGACAGCACAATTTTTTGAAAAACAGCCGGAGGTAAGACAATTTCAAGTTTTGAGGATATTTTGGGTTCATCCGCCATCGAATAGGATATTTTGGGTTCATCCGCCCTCGAATAGGATATTTTGGGTTCATCCGCCCTCGAATAGGATATTTTGGGTTCATCTGCCCTCGAATAGGATATTTTGGGTTCATCCGCCCTCGAATAGGATATTTTGGGTTCATCCGCCCTCGAATAGGATATTTTGGGTTCTTCCGCCCTCGAATAGGATATTTTGGGTTCATCCACCCTCGAATAGGATATTTTGTATTCGTCCGCCCTTGAATAGGATATTTTGGGTTCGTCCGCCCTCGAATAGGATATTTTGGGTTCGTCCGCTCTCGAATAGGATATTTTGGGTTCGTCCGCCCTCGAATAGGATATTTTGGGTTCGTCCGCCCTCGAATAGGATATTTCGGGTTCGTCCGCCCTTGAACAGGATATGATGGGTTTTTCCGCCCTCGAACATGATATGATGGGTCTATCCGCCCTCGAATAGGATATGATGGGTCATTGCCAAAATATATATATTCATAAATCATTGCCAAATGCATTTTATTTTCGAAGTTACTGATGAAAATTAGGCGCCCAGCTGTATAACAAGGGAATACATTTCATGTCTTTACCAATTAGGCGCCCACCTGTATAACAAGGGAATACTTTTCATGTCTTTACCAATTAGGCGCCCACCTGTATAACAAGGGAATACTTTTCATGTCTTTACCATTAGGCGCCCACCTGTATAACAAGGGAATACTTTTCATGTCTTTACAATTAGGCGCCCACCTGTATAACAAGGGAATACATTTCATGTCTTTACCAATTAGGCGCCCACCTGTATAACAAGGGAATACTTTTCATGTCTTTACCAATTAGACGCCCACCTGTATAACAAGGGAATACATTTCATGTCTTTACCAATTAGGCGCCCACCTGTATAACAAAGGAATACTTTTCATGTCTTTACCAATTAGGCGCCCACCTGTATAACAAGGGAATACATTTCATGTCTTTACCAATTAGGCGCCCACCTGTATAACAAGGGAATACATTTCATGTCTTTACCATTAGGCGCCCACCTGTATAACAAGAGGAATACTTTCATGTTTTTAGATAAATAGGCGCCCACCTGTATAATAAGAGGAATACTTTCATGTTTTTAGATAATTAGGCGCCCACCTGTATAAAAAAGAGGAATACTTTCATGTTTTTAGATAAATAGGCGCCCACCTGTATAACAAGAGGAATACTTTCATGGTTTTAGATAAATAGGCGCCCACCTGTATAACAAGAGGAATACTTTCATGTTTTTAGATAGACAGGCGCCCACCTGTATAACAAGAGGAATACTTTCATGTTTTTAGATAAACAGGCGCCCACCTGTATAACAAGAGGAATACTTTTCATGTTTTTAGATAAATAGGCGCTCACCTGTATAACAAGAGGAATACTTTCATGTCTTTACCGAATAGGCACCCACCTGTATAACAAGAGGAATACTTTTCATATTTTTAGATAAATAGGCGCCCACCTGTATAACAAGAGGAATACTTTCATGTTTTTAGATAAATGGGCGTCCACCTGTATAACAAGAGAAATACTTTCATGTTTTTAGATAGACAGGCACCCACCTGTATAACAAGAGGAATACTTTCATGTTTTTAGATAAACAGGTGCCCACCTGTATAACAAGAGGAATACTTTCATGTTTTTAGATAAATAGGCGCCCAACTGTATAACAAGAGGAATACTTTTCATGTTTTTAGATAAATAGGCGCCCACCTGTATAACAAGAGGAATACTTTTCATATTTTTAGATAAACAGGTGCCCACCTGTATAACAAGAGGAATATTTTCCAGTCCTTACATTTCAGGTCTTGAAACCAGCAACTCTCCGGAAAGCAGAAGGTTGCAACAAGAGGTCCCAGCGCAAATTCAAGCGCATGAGTCAAAAGGAAGAAAAGACACATTTTGAAATAAGCGGCCTGTGAACATTAAATTATGCCCAGCATAACAAATCTGATGAAGAAAGCCGTATCCCTAGATGAACCACCGAAAAGCTTAATGAAGGAAGCCATATCCCCAGCGGACCGAACCAGACAGTGAGAATTGGTATTCAAAGAGGCAAGAGGCCGGTGTCATCCCCGTCAATTCTCGAAAGAAAGAAGCACCGGAATAGACGCAAGCCGACGAGAAAGCAAGGCATCAAGAACAAATGGAAGATAGATGAGATCTTGTAATCCGTAGTCTAGCCTAGCTTCTTGATTTTTCTTTTAAGCACGGTGTAATAAGGAGATCGGTAAGCAGTAATAACAGCATGCAACAGCAGTAACATTGCAGTCCCATGGTAGTCCCAGCTACCAAAACTTCCCGAACTACATTAACCTGATTCCCTTCTAGCCAGGGATATGTAGGAAACCTTTGAAGCAAAGGTTCGGTTAAATCTTTTTCAAAAAAATGCTTCACACGGAGTACTCAGATGGGCAAAAATCGCTCACTTTATCTTTGCACGAAAACTCTTTGTGTCTTCGGACAAAGAGGGGCAGCTGTAAGCACGTGATTTTTGCCCTATGAAAGAATTACTCCCAAAAAATTCAAAATAAAACGATTTTCCTTTGTGTGCAATTTTGAGAATTTTCGCGGCATTTTAGGATAATTATTTATATTTGTCCATGCATGTTTATTTGTTAAATTAATAAAAAATACAAAAATATGTCGCATTTGCATTTAGGATTTAATTTTACAATTAGGAGTAATTAAGTTTGTTTTACAAGAATGAAAATTACAAAAATATGCATCGTTTGCATTTTTAGCATTCAATGTCAAATTGTGCAATTTTGTTTTAATGAGTGTTTAATTATGTATGATAAATGTTGCTAGGAATTAGTTAGTATTTTTGATAAGTTAATTTAGTTTATAACTTAATTTAGAATTTTAGTTTTATTAATTAGAAAGTAAAAGAAAAGAGAGCAAAAAATAAAGAAAAATCGGAATTGGGCCTCTTCTTCAATTTTGAACCTAGGCCCAAAACACCTCTACCCAAATTAAATAACCCCTTATCCAACCCAAAGACCCACCGGGTCGACCCGACCCGGTCCGCCCCATAACCCCAAATGACCTAACCCCTCCTAATCTTCACTTCATTTTTCCTAAACCTAAACCTAAACCCATCCGCCCCCCTCTCTTTCTCTTTTCACCCTCACCATGAACAACCCCTCCAAGCTCCCAACCATGGTTGCCTCCTCTTCTCCTTCAACATACACGCACGCACACACACAGTCGTCGACCCCCCAAGCCATGAACGACCTCCCCTTCAGCTTCGTCTTCTCCATGTCTAGCTCAAGCTCGACAATGGCTGCCCCTTCACCTTCATCTTCTCAAATGACCACTCAGCTCACATCTTCAACCAACGACCAGCCATGAACGACCCCGCTGCCACTGCTTCGTCTTTGCCACCCAGCAGCACCATGAACGCCCAGACCCTCCAGTCCAACGACCTCCAGCCTCGCCCCAAGCTCCACCGCTGCTGCTTCTTCTGCTTCACGTCCAAATCACCATGTCTGCTGCTTCTGCTACTTCGTCTTCTTCGTTGTTCTCCTCCGCTCACCACTGCCCAAACCACCACCATCGTTTCTGCCTCGTCGAGCATTTGCTTCAAAACCAGCTGCACCTGCTGCGTTGCTGCTGCCTTCTGCTTCGTCCAGCTTCGACGGGCTGCCACTGCTTCGTTTTTCAAACGACACCAAACGACCATCTTCTTCGATGGTCCGTTCGTGGTCGTTTTCGGCATCGAGTTATTTTGGTGCGATAATTATTTTCGGGCAGATTTGTTTTCGCTCGAGTTCATCGTCGTTCCGATCCGGTTAGTTGGTTTAAGTTTCGTTTCTGTCCGTAATTTGATTGATGTGTTCGGATCTGAAATCAGATATGTTTGATATTAATTTCGTGTTTATCGTTTTGTTATCTTCTTCAGTTTGTTTCATTTTTTTCTTGTTTATTTTTATGTAGAAATTGTTAGTTTAATTATAATGTTGTTAGTTTTAAGTTGAAGTTCAATTAATTATTTCTTCAGTTTGTTCTTATTAATTTAAAGAGATTTAGTTTTTAATATAGAAATATGTTAGTCCTTCGTCTTGACTGTAATATTGTTAGATTTAGTTTGAATTTGTTAATTGAATTTGTTTAGGAATTGGTTATATTTGCTGTATTTTGGTTGGAATTGATTAGGTGAATTGGTTATAGCTGATGGGGGTAGATTGGTAAATTGCAGTATTTTCAGGGGTAAAATGGTAATTTCTGTAAGGTCGGTGGGGTATTTTTGGAATTGAAAATTTGAACAATTATTTAATCTGAGTGCTTCGTCCACTAGGCATTAATAATATTAAAATAGTACATGGTGGGGGACAAGACATGAGGTAGTGGGGGGTTGATATAATTGTTTAATATAGTGGGGGACAAGACATAAGTTAGTGGGGAATAATGTAGTTGTTTAATATAGTGGGGGACAAAACATGTAGGCATGGGGGACAAGGGAATTAAATAAGAAAAACATTAAGTAGTGGGGGCAAGACATGCAATTAGGGAAATATTTCGGGTTAGTGGTTCAAGATAAGAGTGTTGGTTATAAATAGAGTCATTTTTGCATAGAAAAGGAGAGGTTTTTAGAGAGAGGATTATTTTTGGAGAGAGGCAGACATTCAGAAAATCCTAAGAGAGTGTTGGAGAGTTTATAAAGAGAAAACAAAAACAAAGGGAGAGAGGAGTTTAGTTTCGGGTTTAATACACGCGTGGTTGAGTCTGTTTGTGGTGATGTGGGTTGTTGTTGCTTAGTCTTTTACAAACTTTTGGGTTTGTTCTATTGAGCTTGTTTTGGTTTTTCTTCAAATTTTCCCGGGCCTCGAATATGGTTTGAATTGCTGCTGTTGGGTTGCTGTTGCGTTGCTGTGTTATTACTGTTGCTGACTCCTCCTTCTTTTCTTCTTGTATTGTCATTTCCAGGTACATGTCCTGAATCTCAAACCATGTAGCTGTCCATTTGAAAAATGAAATAAAAAAAAATGGAAACATAACTTCATTGAATGCTTTAGTCTTGTCGTATTTTATCATAATGGATTGTAGTAGTTTAGAATGTGATTAAAATTGTTTTACAACGATTTAGATTGGTTCGGACTGTCGAACTCATGGACTGCTCGGGACATTTGATAGTTTGTTAAGACATGTGGTAATTGAATTTCATTTAGTATAGTTAAGCTTTAAAATTCAAAAGTTATTCAAAACATAAAGCGATCTTGTGATTCACAGTCCTCACTCGTCCTAATAATCGGCAGTGCAATCCCGGAGCCATACTGTTTTGTACTTAGTAATGGCAATTGTGAGTTAGTTGAAAACTGGAGGTATAATTTGACTGTTGGATTTGCTTAACACTAATTAGCCTAGAATAGTTTTGTTGATTAACTCTGTTAAAGGAAATAAGTTTGGAAATTGATTCTGGACTTGCATTTGTTGATAATTGGATATTTGAATGATTGTGGATAATTAGTTAAGGTTAATTGCAACATGAGTTAGGAAGTATTATTAACTAGGATTCCTCCCTTTATTTTAGAAACAAACTTAATAGAAAAAATGTAGTCACTGTAGGTTTATCCTTTTAAATAAAAATGAGACGAGCCTCGCAAAAAAAAACGCACAGATTGCGGGGCCCTCACAAAAATGTATGTGTTAATTACTTAGAACTCGGGATCGGCCGCTTAGCGAACTCCACGGCCTTACCCAAAATAATAATACGCTAATCGCTTTAGGCGCGCATTTTAATAATTTTACCTTCTTAAACTCGGGTGTGCATTTCATGCGACCCAAATCCAAATCCCAAAACACTGAATAAAAATGTATTCCGGATTGCGGGTGCATTTCATGTGACGCAATCCAAGGACATGTTCTTAAACGATGTTCACATTCTTTTAATATATAATAATAAAAGCGGTAAAGAGTTAAAACTTGCACATGAGCTCATAATTGTATAAATCAGATAAACAAGCTGAATATGACAGTTGAGCGACCGTGCTAGAACCACGGAACTCGGGAATGCCTAACACCTTCTCTCGGGTTAACAGAATTCCTTATCCGGATTTCTGGTTCTCGGACTGTAATACAGAGTCATTCTTTTCCTCGATTCGGGATTAAATTGGTGACTTGGGACACCCTAAATCTCCCAAGTGGCGACTCTGAAATAAATAAACAAATCCCGTTTCGATTGTTCTTTAATTGGAAAAACTCCTTCACTCCTTGCGGGGGCGGAAAGGTGTGACACCAACAACTAGATTTTTTTTCCTATGTCCAAAACATCTCGTAGCCTATCCGAAACTCACCCGAGCCCTCCGGGCTTCAAACAAACATGCATACATGTTTTAAAACATCATACGAACTTTTTCGCATGATCAAATCGCCAAAATAACACCTAGAACTACGAATTGAACACCAAATCGAATGAAATTTTTAAGAAAGCTTTAAAACTTCTAACTTCACAACGGGACGTCCGAATCACGTCAAACCAATTCCGTTTCTCACCAAATTTCACAAATAAGTTATAAATATTATATTGGACTTGTACCGGGCTCCGAAACCAAAATACGACCCGGTATCAACAAGGCCAAACATCAATCAATTCTTTAAAACTATTAGATTTTCAGGCTTTTAATTTTATTCAACAAAAATTCCTAACTCGAGCTAGGGACCTCAGAATTTGATTCCGGGTATACGTCCAAGTCCCATATTTCATTACGGACTCATCGGGACCGTCAAAACACGAGTTCGGGTCTGTTTACCTAAAATGTTGACCGAAGTCAACTAAAATTAACTTTTAAGACAAAAATTCTTATTTTCATCAACTTTCAACATAAAAGCTTTCCGGAAATACGCCCGAACTGCGCACACAAATCGAAGAAGGTAAAAATGAGATTTTAAGGTTTAAGAGCACAAAATCGAATTCCAAAACATAAGATGACCTTTTGGATCATCACAATATCAATACATATTATAATAAATATTATCAGATATAAATTTTCTTATGACCATCATCATTAAACATCAAAATATCGAAGCATTGGTGAAAGGATATCTCACAGTTGCATGTCAAGTTCAATAAATATAATTTTAGAGAATCTGAATAGGTTGTATTATAATATTATCATAAGTTTCCTTATCTCAAGTATATCTTACTAATTAATCTCTCAATAAAGAAGACAAACAACTAACTTCAGTAATTGGAAGCAAAGCCTGGAATCCCAATAAGGCATTTGAGGTAGGTAGGAAAAGATCTATTCCATCATTTAAAAATAAATTATATTTATTAAATAACTCTAATATATTCTTTAATGGAGTAATATTTATGTAAGTTTTATAGTTGTGTGTATTCAATATATATGGTACAACCAACAACTTATTTTTATATATATAGTACACTAAAGCTAGTATTCTTTAATATATTGTAAGGGTAAATAACAATTTTAGTCCCTATGTTATAGCATTATTCTTGTTTTGATTCCCTATGTTAACTATGTATATTTAGCGAAAAATGACACTGTATAGCCACTGTAAAAATAATAGCCGAAAAAATGTATAAATTTATATATTTTTTGTATATATATATTTTGTATCTTATATACAAAAATTATACAAATGTTATACATTTTTTCGGCTACCAAATATAAATAATTTCTGGCGCAGGCTAAAAGTGATAATACCTCTATATTAAATCGTCAATTAGTATAGAAAACATGTAATTTTGAATTTGACGGACGAATTCAAAGCTCGCTAAGTAGCAATATCAAAGCCAACGAAGCCATAAATCAGATTTGAAATATGAATTTTTTGTACAGCTATACTTCTTCAGCTGCTCTATTTGAAAAAGGAATGGAACTGTTACCAGTAACTTTCTCCGGTCAAAGTTGGGGAATACTAGAGCGACTATTATTTAAAAAACGGAAAAGGGTTAAAATGCCTTTAAATTATTGGAAAAGGTTTAAAATACCCATCATCCACCAATTGAGCGAAAAATACCCTTCCATCCATTTTTTTGGTTCACTTATGCCTTTTGACCGTTAGGTCAATGCTGAATTAAAAAAAATTATTATTCTTTTTGTAAAATTTAAAAAAATTATTTTGCAAAATATTTCGTTTTTTTAAACTAGTGCACCAGTAGTTCACTAATTTAGTAAGGTCTTCTTTTATTTTTTCCAGTTTTTACAAAAAAATATTTTTTTTTTCATTTTTTTAAAGCATTTCTTTTTGTAAAAACAGATTTTTTTTTGTTTTAACAAAATATTTTCGTTTTTTAAAAACTGAAAAAAATATTTTCAACAAAATATTTTCGTTTTTGAATTTTTTTTCCAGTTTTTTTAAAGCATTTTTTTTTTGTGTAAAAACTGAAAAATATTTTCATCTTTTAAAAACTGAAATTTTAAAAAAAAAACTGAAAAAACTGAAAATAGGGGTCAGGTTGTGGTTTTTTTTTTTAAGTCGGATATAAAAAAGGAAATGGGTCGTTTTAATCCGATGCTGCCACATGACACTCCATCCAAAATAGGAGTATTATTGTTCCAAAGTATGACAGTAGGGGTATAGATAACCCAGAGTCAGTGGAAGTGGCACGTCTTTTTTTTAGTTGGACTTTTTATTCGGGTCGGGTCAATTTTTGGGGCGGGTTAGTCCGAGAAATGGTTAGATATGGGTTAGTCTTTCTAATAGGTTAGATATTTTAATTTCGACCAATAAGAAGTTGTCACGTGGAATTTAAATAATAATTATTTTTAAATCAACATTGACCTAACAGTTAAAGGGCATAAGTGAACTAAAAAGATGGATGGAGGGATATTTTTAGCCCAATAAGTGGATGAAGGGCATTTTTAAACCTTTTCAAATAGTTTTGGGGCACTTTTAACCCTTTTCCATTTAAAAAATAATAATTAGAAATGTCTTTTATTTTTCTTTTTTGACAAGGATAAAAAATTAACAATGTTCTCAAGCACTTCAGAGTTCAGTCTGACCAGTTGGGATTTCCATGCTCATACATATAAAAATGAGACTTCATAAATTATTGATTTCACTGCAAAACTTGTTCCCCAGCCTGATCGAGATAATCCAAACAAACATCGTTAAGGTTGAGGCATCTCAGTAAAAAAGGTGTAGAACCATCATTTTTACGCCTTAAATCAATAGACAAAGGAACTATAAAGGAAAATTTGCCGAGCTTCTGCCAAAAAATGAACTAAGAACTAGAACGAAGAAAAGGCGAGGACAAAACTGCAGTAGTACCTATAAAGGTGCATTTTTCAAATATGTCCTCTCGTAAAAGCCAGTTATTTGGTCAGCCACAGCCCACATAATCGCCTGCCCAGGTGGGATCCTCATGAGCCGGGGAATTAACCCCTTCCACAAGGCACGTAATCCTTCTTCTGCATGTATTGTTGAGATGGCATGAAACATACCTCTGTACTTCAACTCACCCACGGATTTACTCTGAGCCATCAGCCTTGTTTTCACAACATCAAATGGACCGGTACATATGGGACCAGCTGTACCTGCCAGAAATCCTGATATCATAGATTGCCAGGGGTGAAGAACTTTTCCGTCACCTTCATGTTTCTTCCACAACATAGTGTCGAATGCATTCTTGGCTGTAAACATGGCGGCCTGATTCGTCCCATTGCGCATAACAGTTGGGGCAGCACCTGCCCAGAGACCAAGAATGCCTTCTTCACGAACTATCATACGAGCACAGTGTATAGGTCCCTTGTATTTCAAAAGTTCAGTGCTTAATCCTCTCTGCTGCTGTAGTCTAATCTTCACCACCTGCACTAACCAAAGTTTGACAATCTTTTAGTGATTTAAGCTGACTTCCCTTTCAAAATCTATTTCTATGCTATTCCATTTTAGAAATGCTAGCAGTAATGCCAATATTATGCAAAGTGGCAAATGACCAGAAATTAATATCACGTAGATGCTATTCCAGACAAGTGATACAGGACAACCTTCGGTTTGGAACCGCGAATACGTATTCCACTTCAAGCCTAGCATCAGTCGAAAATGAAAGTAAAGCTCAACAAATGAGCATATACAAATGGACTCGAGTTTAATCATTTTACAGATGCTTTCATTAGCTTTTAAAGACTTCTGTATAAAAATGTGAAACACATGTACAGTGCAGAATACAAGCAATTTGTACGTGCCCTGAAGTTGAAGCATCACAGTTAAGCTAAAAAAAAAGTATTCCATCCAAATGTTTCCACAGCATCCTTTGAGGACCCTTCCATACTCCTCAGGAATCACTAGGTATCCATCACCATCAACTAAGCTCTCTTTTCCGTTCAAAGGAGGATATCAAACTTGAAGGACAATATGAGTTGCTCTGTAACATCAATTTCTATTAAATGGATGGTCGTCAATGTAAATTGATAAAACCTATGATAAAGCTTGGTCAACTCCGATGTATCACAGTGAGGCAAATTTCTTCCTATCTGCTTTTACAAAATCTGTTTAAAGTGTTGGCTGAATATGTCACAGAACTTTTGAGTGCTTGGACTCAACTAAACCAAATTCTTCTCTATTGGTAAATTTGCATACATCCTCACAATTCAAAGAATGAGCCACTACGTATCTTAAAAAGAGAAAACCGTTCCCTGTTGATCCAAGTTCCACTACTTTCTTTTGGAACAGGTGGCTAATAAACCCTTGTACGATAAATAGCGTTGGTCCTCTCTGCTCCCTTTACTGCTCTGTCATATTATTCTTTTTTCACATTAATGAATCACCGGATGTCACAAATCCGAGCTATTTACAGGAGTCTTCGCCAACAAACAAATAAAAATCCAAAGTGAATGATACTTTCCACCACCTAAAAGGAACATTATATGGAAAAGCAACACATTTGGTCCTTTGTCCCACTCTCCCTAATTCTTCTTCATCTTAGCACCATTTTGAATCGCTCTTGACATTTTGATATTATACTCCTATTTATTTTCAACTATATTCTGTAGCACTTAAATTTCTAATGCTCTTTGCTGTGTTGTAACCATGGCATAAGCTTTCATCTCAGCAATCTTACTCTATTTCCTCTAATTTTTTCTTATCCAACCTAGTGTTCTTATTCCAATACCCCCACTAGAGCTGCGTATCCAATTATTATTTTTTTCTTACAAGGCACTAAAGCTGCATATCCATATCTAAACTTTGATTTCTCAGTCTAGTTAATTGTGAAGCGACACTCCAGAGCTCCTTTTTCCCTAAGCCTTGCTTTCTTGGTCCAATCTATCTTATTCAAGGAGAATCGTGAGTATGTTATACACCGATTCTCCCCTTAACCCCACGCTAACCGGGAAGCACTTGCACTTCCTGCACAGGGTAAGCACCCTTTATCAAACTTCGAACTCCACTTAGCCAAGGACCTCTTCTATCTTGGTGAATCGGCTTTATCTTACGTCCTTCTTGGGCACTTTATTACCTGCCTTCAACTCATTGGGCAGTTGATCAACACTAATCACAAATAATAATAGTAGAACTACTAATACTTCTGGGCATATCTATTAATTTGAATGAACTAGAAAATTCCTAATACATATATTTTTATTACAATTGCTTTGTCCACAGTTGGGCTACAAAATTCCTATTTTCGAATAAGAATAATCAAACTAACAAATGTTACAATCATCGATCCTAATATATGTTCTTTTCACTAGCAAGGTTTTTCTCCTTCCTTAATTCTTCAAGAAATAAACCCCTTCCCTTAAACCTAACTATATATTACCGGCCATTTATTGGAAAAATATGCTTAATCAACTGGAAAATCACATAAATCAGCTACGGTCTGCACTGAGCATATATGGTTTCCACAGAACCTCAAAATCAGCTACGGTCTGCACTGAGCATATATGGTTTCCACAGAACCTCAGTTTAACCCCATCTGATCAAATACCTACCACTCATTCTGTGACAAATTATTCATGGCTTTGTTTGAAATTTAAAAAAACATGGATAATTAGAATGTTCTTCCACTATGTGGATAAAGTATAAACCAGCATATCATTCAATTAATTGTCCCACTCTACGTATTAATGTCAGACTTGAAATTTTATGCAAACAAAAGTGGTTCTACAATTGGAGATGAAGTCAATAGATTGAAGGATTTGTAGTCTAACGTGAAATCCAACCATTCATATACTAATAAAAATGAGTAGAAAAGTATCAAATAGCGGATGGTGTGCTGAGACAACCTAAAATAAAACTGACACTTAATTTGGGAGTTGAGACATAATTTTTCTAGAGAAGTGCAGGTAATTGCAGAGAAATGACAGTAAAATCTAACCAGAAGATTGATAATTCAGTTTTTGCAACTTTTGAAACACTACTATGTATAAACTACTTCCTTCATTTGCTAGGAATTAGCATATTTACTTATCTATCACATGACTGCAGCAAATATGAGAAAAGAGAGTATAAAAATGAAAATTTAATTTCTTCCTGTACAAAAAAGAGGAAGGGTGGCTTAATTACCAGCAAATTCTCATCCCTTATGAGTGATAATGAACGATGATCAAGAGATCTTAAGTCATTCTAAGCCTAGTCTTTGGTGAGTGTACATGAGCAAGAGAAATGACCTCAGTTCTTGGAGAAGGCAGGACAAAGACCCTGCTAATCCATTCTTCTAGAGAAAATGTATTTGGGGTTTTAAGGGATATTTTTGTCCTATGTTTATTTTTGCCTTGTTCGAAGAAATAAAAACAAAAATCTGAAATGAGTCCAAACTATGGGTGCCCAAACTCTAATAATGTAGAATATAGACACATGTTCAATTCTTTGTTTCAGGTCTACCACATTGTAACAACTTTTATATATTTTTGTTGTTATAGCAATTTAGGTGTCATATTCTAGAGGAACTTATGGTAAGCAACCTCCACTTCCAACCAAGAGGTTGTGAGTTCGAGTCTCCCCAAGAGCAAGGTGGGAAGTTCTTGAAGGGAAGGATGCCGGGGGTCTATTTGGAAACAGCCTCTCTACCGCAGGGTAGGGGTAAGGTCTGCGTACACACTACCCTCCCCAGACCCCACTAAGTGAAATTATACTGGGTTGTTGTTGTTGTTGTTGTATTCTAGAGGAACTTATCTCAGGAACGACAGGAACAATATAGCTACAGACTTTGAAGCAGTATTTGGTAGTGCGATCAAGTGATTGAATGAAAACTCACCTTTAAAATAAACACCCTATTAACATATGGTGTACCAACTTGATAAGCTTCTAATTGGCATTTGCAAGTATGAAAACAATCTAAAATCAATCTAAGTTATTGATCCTCTATCCAAATCACTCTGTTTTAACAGTGCAGAATCATTTCTGCATGTAAAGTTCATTTTAGTTTTTCTTTACGGTCAGCAACAGTCTCTCATCATACCCACTAATTTTTTTTTCTTTTTTCTTTAATGGATAATGACAATTAATTTATATTTTACCTACACTTTTTATGGTTAGTTTTAGTACCATTTCCTTGTTATTATCAGTACTTCAAGCTGCAATATCACCAAGAGAAAAATCTAACGCACTTAGGCAAAAAGAAACGAAGCTCCAGGTGACTGGATAGTCCATCCGTCCTAATTTATGTGATCCTATTTCCTTTTTAGTTTGTCCAAGAAAAATGACAACTTTCTATTTCTAGAAATATTTCAACTTTAAACTACCAATTTACCCATAATGAGAATATTTCTAACCACACAAATATGAATGGCTTGTTTAAGATTACAAGTTTTAAAACACTTCCTTTTTTCCTAAAACTATATATGGCTTGCACAATCATTCATCCATCTCATAAATTACGGATGGAGGGAGTAATAATCAGACGAGTTCTCAATAATTATCTAAGATAAGTAATCAATTGCCATACGAGCAAAACTAATACCTCAAATGGCGTGACAATAACAAGAGCTTCAAGAACACCCGCACCGAAACCAGCCATGACCCGACCCTGTGGGCTAAGCTTACCCGTTTCCGAATTCTTAAACGCACCCTGTAAAACCGCATTGGAACCCATACGCAGCGCATATTTGAGAGTCAAATGAGTAGCAAACGGCGTCAAACCTTTCCACAAAGCCCGTACGCCTTCATTCTGAATAGTTGTCGAACCGCAATGAACAATCCCTTTATAAGAACCGGACCGGTCCAGTTGAAGCCGGGTTTTGATAACGTCAATGGGCTGTAAACAACTGGCTTCCACAATACCACCCAATGAACCGGAAATTGCTTTCATATATGGTGGAATTGTTTTCTTATTCGTTGAATTTTGTTCAGCCATTGAAATGAATAAAGCAGGGGGAAGTGGAGAACTAAAACGATGACGTTTTAAAGGTCCGTCTCCTTTTCCCCTGCTTTAGTGTTTCTTCTTGTTTGGAGTTTCAAAGGAGGAAAAATGGCATATTTATCAGACGTAAGAGAAACGTGGTGAATTTTGCAGAAATTATGCTTCTTTTACTTCTTTTTTTAATTAAATTCTTGATTTGAAAGAAATATCATGACGACCATTATTTTTTGTGAAACTCACGTGCACTTCTTATACTTAATTATTTTTCTCATTCTTTTCTTGTTTTTGTTTATTGTTTTTTCAATATTTTAAAGGATGTTAAGTAAAGTTGAAGAGTTGGAGTTGACTACTCAATAGATTGAGAAGTCACTAAAGAATTGAGTTATTCTTTACTTCTTTAGTTCGTTTGGTACGAGGTATAAGAAGGTATAAGACTGATATAAAAATTTAATATCATCTTAATATTTTGTTTGGTTAGTATATCGGACGTAAGTTATCTTGGTGTTAATTTTAATACTGGGATAATTTATACCTTATAGAAGGTGGGGTAATTAGCACCGATATAACTTATAACTTCTTCTTAGAAATAATGCAATTGTCATTCTTAATACAACATACCAAACAATGGATAAACAACAATCTCAGCATAACTTATCCCAATATAACTTATACCGCTATAACTTATACCGCTATAAATTGTATTCCAACCAAACGACCCGTTAAAGAATTGAGCTATTCTTTACTCCTTTAGTGAATACAATCTAATTATTACTCCATCCGGTCCATAAATAATGACCAATTTACTTTTTTATTTTGGTCCAAAATAAGTGTTCATTTATATAATCAAGAAAGAATTCAATTTGTTTTTACAAAATTACTCTTATGTACATATTCTTAAAAAGTTTTCTCACTCCTTATATTAAATATTTAATTAAGGGTAGTTTAGTCATACTAGATATTTTTGTATAGTATTTAATATTTTTTTAATGGGCGTGCTAAAAATAAATTGGTCACTTATTGTGAACCGAGGGAAGTAATAATTTCGAGATAAAACACTAAAGTCATAAGGTATCATTTATAAGGGGGATTCACCTTTTTAATGGAGCTGTCGCGCGAATTATCGGGCCAATAAATTTGAATATCAAATGATTAAATAAATAAAAAAACTTAACACAGATAAAAATAGGTTTTATAGACGGTGGATTTAGAGAGAGAAGTTATAAAGAAGCAAAAATAAATTATGTTTTCTGATATAAAAGGGACAAATGTATGTTCATAACGGAAAAGAGAAAGAAAATGGCTTCATCAAATCTGTGTTTGTCGATGTAAAACTGATTACAAAGCAAAAGATTAATGTTACAAGAACAAAATTAGTTTATTTCTACTCCTGACTCAAAACCCGAGATTATGCTTAAGACTCCAATAAAATATAGAGGCCAAATTAAGATTTCAACTTTATGAATTCTAAATTTTAAAACGACGACTTTAAATACTATTAATTGGGTAAATTCAATATATGTATATATTTAATAAACTTTTTAACACAAATACACTGTTTGAGCAGAAGTTATTGGATTCGGCTGAACTTGAATACGGACTTCTAGCTCCGCCCCTGATCAAATCGCATTAAAGTACTTAGAGATCGTTTGTTATATGGGATAAGGATAATAATAAAAAGGCAGTCTGGTGCAATAAGCTCTCGCTATACGCGAGGTCCGAATAAGGATCGAACCTAAAGGATTTATTGTAAACGGTCTTATCCTGTATTTAATAATATTGTACCAAATATTTAGTCAAATACAGTATTATATATAGGGTTAGACATGGTAGTGGTCCTCGTACACTAAACTTATTGTGTTTTTGGGGTCATTGCCAAGAGGTCAGCGAAGGATCCAGCCTGCAGTGCAAGCTGTTTCTAAGCTGGTGAAAAAGTTGCAATAACTGACTGGGTATTACTAAGCTTTTAATAACACAACTAATAATCAATTCAAAAAGTTGAAATACAGACAACTTTCCTGGATGTGTTCATTAAAGCTTTTCTAATGACAAGTTGAGTTCTAATTCTCTAACAATTAGGAAATTAATTTAATCCTTGTTGCTTCCATAGACAGTCGACAAGTTCCTTCGGTCCACTTTCATTTGATTTTTTTTGTTATTTTCACTCATATTAATGTATCCAACTTTTAACATTAATTAATAATAAAATTGACCATATTAGCCTTAATTTATTTATTGAAAATATAATAATCACTCCTAAATTCTTTATTCCAAAGATAACTTTAAAAAAGAAGAAGCTAATCTATTCTTGATATCTAAAAAAATCAAATAAAGTGGGACGGAGGAAATATTAGTTTATATATAACCCTATACTATGAGTGTCAATCATAATCAATAAAAATGTAGTTCGTTGAATCTCTCTAAATCTGAGGGTTAGGTGAGTAATGCTTATGTTTGAGTCATAAGATTGAAATTAAGTAAACTCAAGTAACATCTCAATTAAGCATTAAAAACTGGCTCAATTCATTTTTAGTTAGGATATAAGTATGTACTTACTTAAAGTTAAAATGATTGGATATTTCATGCCAAATGTTTGGTTATATAATCTATTCATTAATGTTAGATCAAATATAAAATATAAGATAAACAAGAACTAAATTAGATTGATCAATAAAAGCATGATGAAATAACCCAAGGTTTAAGCAGTCAACAGTATAATATGCGGAAGAACAACCCAACACAGCCCGGTACCGGGGTGTCATTAGTCATGAGCATCTACAAGTTCTAATACAAGTCTGAGAAGTCTATAAACTATTACAAACTGTCTGATAAAGAGATAGAAATGATAAGGGGGAGAAACACGAGACTGCGGACGCCAAACAGCTACCTCGTGGACTCCAAAATCTGCCTGGAGCTCTCAACTCGCACTGGCAGGATCCGCAACGCCTAAATCTGCACACGGGATGCAGGGAGTAAAGTGAGTACTCCAACTCAGTGAGTAATAATCATAAATAAAGATTGAAAGCAGGTAATCACGTAAGGCACAAAAACATGCTATAATGAAGCAGTAAAACCATTAAAACAGTGAATCAGTAAAAATACGAATAGTCCTTTAAGTTCAGTTTAAACTTCGGAAAATACCTTTTCAACAATTAAACAGATAATGACAAGCAATTAAGAAAGATAAACACATAAAGGTTCGCCCATCGGGCGCAGTATCAACAAATCTGCCCCTCAGGCAACATCTCACAATAATACCAGCCCCTCGGGCTATATCTCACATCACAATGGGTACTCGCGTTCACTAGAGGTGTGCAGACTCCTGGAGGGGCCCCTTACGGTACAAGCATAATCTCAAGCCATCTCGTGGCGTCATCGCTAAGCTCTCGGCCTTATATCAACAAGCCACCTCGTGACGTACATATCGTAGGCCCTTGGCCTCATAATCAATATCAAATATTTCCTCACAACATAGACCTTCGGCCTTACTCAGTCGAAATCCTCACAAGCCACTCGGGCAATAGTAAAACATGATTCTCAGCCCAAAATAGCATTTAAAAGATCATTTAAGTGTTAAAACAGAGTAAACACGAAAACAATGAAATATGACATGACTGAGTTCAAGTATAAAGTCAAAATAGTGAGGAAATATCAATAAAAGTCCCCGAAGGGTTCGAATAGTTGACACAAAGCCCAAATATGGTATTCAACCCAAATAATGATTGTCTCACGTGCTTACAATGATGATAGCAAATAGATTTCAGTCAAATACGCAGTAAAATAATCATTCAGGACGGACTAAGTTACAATCCCCAACAGTGCACGACCCCACGCTCGTCATCAAGCGTGTGCGTCACCTCAATATAGCACAATGATGTGCAAGTCCGGGGTTTCATACCCTCAGAACACCATTTACAATAATTACACACCTCAATCCAGCCAAATCTCTAGCCTACGACATTTTTGCCCCTCGAATCAGCCTCCACTCATGTCGAATCTATCCAAAAATCAGAATCACGACGTTAAAATATGCTAAGGGAACAAAGCTGAAGCGAAAATAATCAATTTACAATACAAATCCCGAAATTACCAAAACCCGACCCCCGGGCCCACATAAATTCGATAATTTTTACATCAATGGATTCCTTATCTCCCCACGAGTTCATACATATCAAAAGTACCAAAATCCGACCACAATAGGTCCCTCAAATCCTCAAGTCTAGGTCGCCAATACCAAGCCCTAGTTTCCCCAGATTTTAACCTTAGATTCCATTAATTATAGCTCTAATCCGTGAAATAATACCATAGAAACGAGTTTTAGGTCCAAAATTCTTACCTCAATGAAGTTCCCTTGAAATCCCTCTTCAAAATCGTTCAAAATCGTCCAAAAAGCTCTAAAGCCGACTAAAAAAATGGTGAAATAGCTCAAAAATCGCAAAGGACACAATTTATACCTTCTGGCCCAGACATTTTCGTATATGCGGCCAATTTACTGCTTATGCGGTAAAGGCCACCGCATCTGTGGTCCTCACTTAACTTCCCATTTTCCGCATCTGCGATGCCATAACCGCATTTGCGCCTTCGCAGGTGCGGTCCCACAACCGCATTTGCGGTTCCTGCCTTCCCAGGCCTTTTCCACTTCTGCGACCTCTCTTCTCGCATCTGCGGCATCGCACATGTAGTTCCCAATCCGCAGGTGCGGAAATACCAGAAGCAGAAAATCTACAGCATTCTTCAAAATTCCAAACTCTCCGTCAACCATCCGAAATCACCCCGAGGCCCCCGGGACCTCAACCAAAAGCACAAACATATCCCAAAACCTTATTCAATCTTGTACCAATCTTCAAAACACCTCAAACAACATCGAATCATCCAAAACACATCGGATTCAAGCCTAAGTTTTCAAAATCTTTCGAATTCCACTTTTGATAAAAAACACCAACCAAACCACGTCCAAATGACATGAAATTTTGCACACACATCCCAAATGACACCACGAAGCTACTACAACTCTCGGAATTTCATTCTGACCCCTATATCAAAATCTCACCTACCAACCGAAAATCGCCAAAATCTCAACTTCGCCAATTCAAGCCTAAATCTACTCTGAACCTCCAAAACTCATTCCAGTCATGCTCCTAAGTCCAAAATCACCTCTCGAAGCTAACTGAACCATCAGAACTCACATTCGAGCCCTCTAACACATAAGTCAACATCTGGTTGACTTTTCCAACTTAAGCTTCCTCAAAAGAGACTAAGTGTCTCAAACCTTCTCAAAACCTTTCCGAACCCGAGCCAGCCAACCCGATCACTCATAGAACCGATAGACAAAGCAATAAGAAGCAGAAATGGGAGAAATAGAGTGGTAACTCATGAGACGACTGACAGGTTTTTTTTTGTTACAAATAAAAATACAATTTTCCCCTCAAATATGAATCAAATATGAATACTAGATTGGAGTTTTACAAAGCCCCTTATCGGATTTGAACTAATGACTTACGCCTTACCATGACGTTACTCTACCATTGAGTTAAAAAGGCTTTTTTGATTTAATTCCAGAATTATAGGCCTATATTTCTTGGTTTTAATAGGACCCTTACAAGAGTTGTTTTTATCTACTATTATTTAAAAATAATAAAGTTATTAATGATTGGACGAAACCAAGAAATAACCCATCACGTGTGAAATTATAGAAGATTCCCGTTAAGATCAAGCAATTCCATCGAATTGAGTATGATTGTATGCATGGGCGAAGCTACACTATGGTAAGGGTGGCCAGTTGACCAACCTTCGTTGGAAAATTACACTACGTATATAGGTAAAATATTAGATTTTAGAGGTATTTAACATATATTGAACACCCTTTGTCAAAGATTTTTTTTTACTTCTTTCAAGTTTGAACACCCTAAGGAAAATTTCTGGCTTCGCCACTGATTGTATGTGTGATAATATCTACTATACGAGGAATATCAATGAACCCGATTATTGCAATTGCTCAACGCCATTATTCTTGAACAACTTGGAGTCAGCCTTCTTTTTGCACTATTACGGATATGATAATAATGGTCAAAATCGGATTCAATTGTCAACTGCCCCTACCGGAAATAACATTGATTACCGATTCCGAAGGAACTGGAGTTACATCTCATTTCCATTCAAGGGTTCTTATGCATTTCCACACCCACGTATGATCATTATACTTCAACCAAGTTATTCTATTCCACCTCTTAGAAAGAAAAGTACTTAAATAAAAATATTTACATGGCATGGCGATACATTTATTACAAAACTTCTACCCGAGAACATGAAATGGAATAGTAGACAGTCAAGTGAAATCGAATCCACAAAATAATTTGATCTATGGACAGTAGCATTGTGGTAAAGGTCATAATGCAGAGGAATCATTACCACAAGGCATAGAGGGGGAGGTCATAAGCGTCTATACCGTAAAATCGATTTTCGACGGAGTGAAAAAGACATATATGGTAGAATCATAACCACAGAATATGACCTAATCAAAATGCATAAATTTGTCTCATACACTATGAGGATGGTGAGAAGAGATATATTTTATATCCAGAAGGGCTATAATTGGAGATACCATTATTTTTGGTACATAAGCTCCTATAAAAATGGGAAATGCCATACCTTTGAGTGTGGTTTGAACTATTAATTTACATAATTGGAAATAACCAATTAGGTTTACGACGAAACTTAGAAATTGATCATCCAATTTGAGTACCTTTGTAGGATAGACCTCAACAGAAAACTGAAGATTAACGACAACAAATGATTGAGTTTAGTAGTTCCTCATATAAAATTATTGACTCTAGCAGAGACGTGGTTATCTGAAGTAGATTCTCTCTTTTGTATTAGATGCCGAACATGTTGTGCCCCATTGACTAAGAAGGAGGCGTCTACAAACACTTATATAAACCTTCTAAAACTAAAAAGAGTCGACAAACTCTTCTATTCTACTCTCTCTGGGAATCCGAAGCTATGCCGGCGACCCGCACAGTTAGTTCCTTTTGTTCCTAGAGGAGGTCCCCCTTCCTCTCTTCCAGACCGCTATTGTGGCCTACTTCTAGAAAAAAATGCTGAACAAAAATGATTTTTCTAAAGTTAAGGCAGCAGATCGGTCGTCTGCGAGACGGGGACGAGAGTAGCAGTAAGAGAAACGATAAGCCCTTCAATCTACTCCTCAAAGTAGGAATGGAGGACCACATTTGTAATAAGTCAAATAGATAGTTCTACTCACATCAAGGGAAGCTCTTCATTAACTGAGAAGCTCATTGGCTCGCTTTTGACTATAGCCTCACATTTAACTCTCTATTCATTATCGTTGGCTGCCAGGATTAAGAAATATCAATATATCAAGGGCTAAGCGTACCTTTCTCTCAGGAACAAGAAATGGAGCTATTAAGTTAGGGTGCCACTTTCCTTTTTCTAGCTCTTCTTTGGGTTCCCTATCAATGCGTGTATGCCTTTGTCGAAAAAAAAGGGGAATCACAAGAAATTTTTTATAGACCTAGGTTTAATTCCATCAGTGAATCATTCGAGAACGAATTTAGTGAGACTAATCTAATCTTATTCAACCTTAGATGGGAATTAGGGCGAAGCCTGGGGCGGTCTATGCCGTCTTAACACGCGGAACACCAACCCGAAGTATGATTTGAAAATCTCTCTCTACCTTCACAAAACTTCTCGCGCCTTTCTCATAATTTTGACTTGCTCTTAGGCTACCGTTGACCGGATTCATGAGACCATTTCAGTCTACACATACATGGTTATCTATTGGGTGGAACTTTCTCAATCCAAGCTAACTAATAGAAGAAAATAGAACAAAAAAATCTTATAAGAGACTCACCCCATCTTTACATAAGTAATTTCTTGAACGGAAAAAATAGACGCTTTCATGGACTATTTTGACTTTAAGGATTAGTTTCATCATTAGCTAAAGAAGAGATAGAAGGGGGAAGCTTAGTCTGATGCAAAACGAAGAACCTTACCGGGGCTTGACATACCGCGAATCATCTTGAAAGAGAGGGGTGCCTTCGGGAACGCAGACACAGATGGTGCATGGCTGTCGTCATCTCGTGCCGTAAGGTGTTAGGTTATATCCTATTTTAAGAGGGATAATCAACTTCGCAAATATCGATCGAAACTTGAACCCTTGTATAGGTAATTTCAAAAAGCACAACAACTGAAATAGGTGTCCCCGAAAATTCCCAACACTTTAACGTCAGGGACAAGTAAGATTATTATCTGGTTTATCCGCCATCGTTATCATAAATTGAATATCCTATTAATGTGCCAGCCCTAGCCCGTCTTGCTCTTCCATTTTTTATGAAGAGAATGATTTTTTTTTCTCGAAAGATCAGAAGAAGGGGTCCAGATCTCTTGCGGGAATGATTTGGAAATTTCTAGATGCTTCATGAAATGCTTCTTTCGGAGTTAAACTTCCGTTTGTCTATATTTTGAGAAAAATTATCTCCTGTTTTTTGTTCCCATTCCCATAAGAATGAATACTATGATAAAACTTCTAGTACTATGTGAACTCATATTGGCCAAAGTAGAAGAGAAGAAAATGGTAGAGAGATTCGGCATGATGCTCACTTAGTGAAGACACATCTCACAGCTCTAGGATCCAATTTCTCATGAGAGGTCCCGGTTACATAGACATAACACACACCCAAAAATGGAAGATATAGATCAAGAATCTATTAACATATTTACGAATCCCAATCCTGGAAATATAGCATCTAAATTTTCTTTACTACCCACGACTTCGATACACTTCAACAAGTACTTCGTCTCGAGTAGGACACTGGTGATCTCTACATTCACCTATGTAATTTTGAAATCTGCTTTCAAGCAGCTCCATTTTCTAATGGCCGTTCTAAGTTCCGGGGTTGGGTCGAATAGGATCGGATCTGATCGTAGCTTTGAGTTCAGGTGTAACCATTTCGGTTTCCATTTTGGTTGTAGGTGTAACCAACCCACTATTAAGAATATGGCAGAAAGAAATAATAAAAAAAGAGCGTCAGTATAAAGATCTTCATTAGTGCGCAAATCGATTGTATACCACCACTAATAATCTTTACTGAATGTGACATTGGATCTATACGTTTTTGAATGTTAGAAATTTTCAATCTAGTAAACTTAGAAACAAATCATATAATCATATATTTATATACTAGATGAAAAACTCAAATTGGCGAAGAATATGGGCCTGGGCTACTTTTATTGGCACTATATTTTTATTTATTTTTGTTTCTAATTGGTCAGGAGCTCTTTTACCTTGGAAAATCATACAATTACCTCATGAGGAGTTAGTCGCACCCACAAATGATATAAACACTACTGTTGCTTTGACTTTACTCACATTAGTGACATATTTCTATGCGGATCTTACAAATAAAGGACCTGTTGAAGAATGAGCCGGCGACTCATAGACAGTGGCTTGGTTAAGGGAACCCAGCGAAATCGTAGCGAAAGCGAGTCTTCATAGGGCAATTGTCACCGCTTATGGACCCGAACCTGGGTGATCTATCCATGACCAGGATGAAGCTTGGGTGAAACTAAGTGGAGGTCCGAACCGATTGATAACAATCCTCATAAAGTTAGCATCGGTTCTGCAATTAAATTTAAGCGTGGAAGCTTTTCAACTGACTTTATTGCTCTCTTTTTTTCGCTTCTCTCTGTATGTAAAATTTTAAATTGGACTACAGTAGTTTTCTTCCTAATTTTATGCAAAATTCACAAAAAATTAGAATTTTCCTGGAATACTTGTATCATTTTAGCCAATAAATTCGATGTGTTCTTTTATATATGGACGATCAAAGTGCTTCAATAAAAAAACAGGAGAGGGGACAATTGAAACTTTCAAGAGAAACAAAACTACAATCACACAAGTCCATGTAAAAGGATATATCAAAATGGTTGTTGTTTCAGTGGAGAACTTCTACAACGCTTCTATCCCCGTTTCCTTTCTTCTTCAATCGCTTGCTTCACCCTCATGATATCCATGAAACTTTAAACCCCTAGCGGAAGCCTGACTCCTTTTGCATTTCCATGGGACCGGTGTAGGATCAAGAAAGAGCTATGGTGCTGATACAACCATACGTCCAAATATATAGTGATGGTGTTGTTGCCATATGCGAAATTAGAAAATGACCTTGGATTGCTAATGGCTTGGTCCCATTATCTCATTCATCAGAACAATAAACCTATTTATGCTAAATCATACTGCAGGATGTTTGGATATGGTGTATCTGTTATATAATGGTTTAAAAATATAATGGTGAAGAGTCCTTTCAAATTCTGTAATTAAGTGATGCGTGTATAAGGTGCAATTGAAAAAATTTGGAGAAATCCATGATAGCATAAAGCTGTAACTGAAAGAATAATTAATTTTATAAATGAAACTTTATGTAAAGGCATTAACATATCAGAATGGAAAATAAATTGAAGAAGGGAAAAACGAGGAAAAAATTGTGAAAATCTGAGAAAAAAAGATAAATAAGAATGGTGGCTTAAGAGACATGCCACATAAGCTTTTCAATTGCCCAGCTTTATATAAATATATAGATATAGATTTTATTTATTATTTCTCGTTAGAATAATCTTTATGCACCTGGAATATAAAAGACGGAACGGAAAAAGAACAGAAATGAGGCAACTGAGTCTTTAATCTAGAAAGCGAATGGAATTAGTTGAAAAGGTAGCCGAGCTTTTTGACAAGTCCAAAGTCTACAAAGCAGATTGTACAATGAATAAACAACATATTTCTGAAAATGTCCTTCATGTCCTCTCCAAGTCCCAACTCCCACGTATTATATTAGTAGCAATTTGCCAAACAAAAAATAGTTGAAAAGACAGAAACAAGCTTTTGAATTCCTTCATGCTTGAAGCTTAGAAGTAACGGAAGTCAGAAATAGGCCAAAAAACAATAAGTTGGGTTGACCAAATTAGTGCTTTTGGCTTGTTTTAAGCACTTTTGACTGCGCCAAATAGTGAAAAAAGCTAAAAAGAGCTTAAAAGCTGATTTGACCAGCTTAAAATCCAATCCAAACACGCTAGGAGATACCCTGTACACCAAGCTTCCAAATCATTGGTTCTTGAAAGACTGCAAACGTAAATCGGAAAATAAATTAATCACTAGCACAAGGTTATATATATTTGATTGTGAAGAGCTTCAGATTTGATACCTCAAAATTTTTGGACACATCCTCCACCTTATTAACAAGTTCTTGCCTCTTCTGCTGAGCTGCAAGTACCAAAACAAATGGTCACAACAGCCTAAAAGCTTCAAGAGGACAAGGGAAATGCTGGAAATAGTAGTTACCCATTTTAGATAGATCCTCCATTCTTCTTGATGACCTCACTGCAAATCTTTGAAAAGCAGGGCTATGATAAAGAGGAAGAAGGCATTTTAGTAGGCATTACCAAAATTACTAAAAGGACTTCCTTTCCTTTTCTTTTCTTTCCACTGAGAATAAAAAAGTGTACATCTATAAAAAAATTTAGACAAGTATAGTTTTCCTTTTACCCAACAACCTAGTGACATGATACAAAGTTCCTAAGACTGCATAACGTTTCCGAAACAACTACGATGACTACCAGAAATAGTAGGCAACAGAACAAACGAGGATGACTTAGTCCAATAGGCTACCACATATTTAATGTAAGGCAACCAAATTTAATAGGTTTCTTGTTCTTTGTTTAGTTAAAACTACACAAAAATGAAAATCACCTTTGACTTTGCTTGTAGTTGCATAGCAAGAGACAAGGATTGGGATGCACTACGACATAAGATTCACATATACGACAGCACACAGCAAACCACCCTGGAATTGATGAAAGGACATCTTTGTTCCAGTCAAAGCAAATGACATCATGGAAACAGATACTTGGAAAAAGAAATGTCTTTCTCAACATGCACTAAGATAGAATAACGATAAGAAGATGTATATCATCTCACAACCATTACAAACGTACAAAATTAAAATGAGGAGATGACCAAGCAGCCTCAATTCATCAGATTTTTTAGAAGATGACCAAGGATACGTAACTTTTGCATAAGAAAAGTTGTTTCTTTTTCTGGTTCTGATTTTTTTCTAAAAAATGAGCTTTACTAGCTTTTCTTGTTCAACCAGCTATCATATTTTTGTCACTGTCCAATGACAAGCACGAGAAAGTGTCCTACTTTGTCTCACGTTCCATGCTGAATGAGTTATCTTGTGAAGAGGTGCAGATTCAGGAACAGCCAAATATGGGTGAATGTGATTACTTTCAGAAATTAGTTATTCGACATTATAAATATTTAAAGAAGGAAAGTATATATTCCCTTTGTAGCATTTCATGCAATGGAAAAGAAAAAGATAGAGAAACAAAAAAAATAGACAAAAAACCAGAAAATTAAAATGGAGAGAACCACAAAATACAATAAATAAAACAGTGCTTTCATAGAAACAGTGCTCTGCATTTCTGAACTTCAACTATTGGAGGATTAAGAGCCAGAGGATGAGTTTTGTTCCTTTAACCTAAAGTGAGGTTTCAAATTTGCAATCAAATTAGTCATTTGTGGTGATTTTTTTCTTCTTTTTTTCTTCCAAAGAACTATTTTTCTTTCATTTGGAGAGATGTTTCCTTCTCAATATTTAACTTTATATCAATTCTAAAGTTGTCATTTTTAGAGACTCCAGATTGGATCATAAATAAAAATAGATGAGAACTGAGCTCATTCAGAAATAGTTTTGAATTCACTAAAACATGTAAACTAATGTCTAATTATAATAACATAGCTCACAAATGAAATTAACAAACACAAACTTAGATTTATTTCATTTTTGGGAGATACTATCAGCAAAATGCTATAGCGGGCAGCAGAAAGATAACCCATTTCATAATTTCATTTTTCATTTTTGGGAGATACTTTTACAGAACATGGGTTGACCTATATAATCCATCACTCAACCCCTATTAAATATGGGTGGCTTGGGTTTTAAACCATTGTTGCCCAACCCATTTACAGCATCCCCAAACCAATCCACCCCAACCGACCCGTTTAACAGCGATATACATCACCAACGAATAAATGGCAGATCTTTCATACAAGACAAACCCATCTTAAGGTTCCTATCTTAAGGTTCCTAATATTGGCATTTGACACACGCCTCACCAAGGTGGATTATTGCATCGTATTCATAGCAGCGAGCTTTCTTCACTACTAACGAATTTTTCTTTTATTAAATGATCAAGCAAAATTTGAGGTGCAACAAAAAGTAAAGATGATTCTTTTACGAGAGAATATATGCACGAAATTGATTACAGTAAGTTATAAAAAAGCTCAATATTGTCACCCCCCTTCCAAACAATAACAATAACTATGCCTCAGTCCCAAAATAGATGGGGTTGGCTATAGAAATCCTCACTTCTTCAATAAAAGCTCAACTTATGTCACCTTCCCTAAAAAAAATTCAATTTTGACTTGAAAAGAATAATAAAACTATAAATTTGAATTTAAACGGAAAGAAATAACTCAAAGCTCAATCAAACAGTTTATAAAAATAATTACCTGTTGGCGAGGCCATTGACGATTAATTCATTGGCGACATAAGAAATAACTCTATGAAGGAAATTTCCTCCACCAGCCATGGCTGAGATTGCACCAACTATCAACAATTAAGAAAGTGAAGCAATAAATAAACAACTACAGATTTTTATTATGAAAAATCGAAAAGGTGAGCAAAAGGAACGGACGAGATTGATGAAACCCTAACTTGCGAAACGAGGAATTGGATTAACTGTTGGGGAAATAATATTTATAAGGTGACTGGACTAGTGGGCTATGTGGTCTGAGTAATTATGGGCTTACAGATATGGGCCAGCAGTAAAAAGACGAGGAGGTAAAAGAAGAAAAAGAAAGGAAACTACCTAAGATAGCCGCTCTAAAAAATAATAGCCGGCAAAATAAACTCCTTTCATTTTAATTTATGTGAATTTAGTTGCTTTTTATTTTTTACCAAAAAGAAATATCTCTTTTCACATTTGAAACAATTTATTTTTATGCAATGATTTATAGTCACACAAAGTATATGTGCTTTATTTTACACTAAAAATTCAAAAGTCTTTTTTTAAAACTCCGTGCCCAATCAAGTAGGTTTACATAAATTAAAATGGATGGAGTATAATTTTTGTATATTAATGTATAAAATACAAAAAATATACATATTTTATATATAATCAATGTATATCTTTTATATATTGGCTTAGCGAAATTATCTTTAGTTGACCGGTCAAATCTGTAACTTGCCCCAATATTTGACTCCATTATCCGTCAAGTATATACGAAAATTTTTAACTTTTGGTAAAAGCTCATTGCATTTTTGTTAAGGTTTCACGTACAATGTATTACCTTGCATAAACTCCCAAGAAAGATAATAGAAGAAAAATGGGTGAAATTTCTTGGTAACTTTACCATAGGATAATGAAAAATTCATGTCTTTAATCCTATGACAGTTTTTGTAAATATTACCAGCAAATATTGAGAATTATCAGATAATACAACCCTACTCATTAAGAAGGAATTCTTTTTGCTCTGTTTGAGGTATATGAAACGACATGGTGTAAGACAACTACAAAACCTAGAGCCCGTTTGGATTGACTTGTTTTAAGTGCTTTTAAGCTAAAATAACTTTTAAGTCATTTTGTAGTGTTTGAATAAAGTAAAAAAATGCTTTTAAGTACTTGTTTTTAAGCTAAAATGACAAAAACAAGTCAAAAGCAAAAAGTTAGAATTCCTAACTTATGACTTAAAAACTATTTTGGCTTAAAAGTCACTTAAAACAAACCGATCCAAATGGACGCCTAATAATGAATTTATTTGCAATGACATATAGAAGTTTGATATCCATGACTTTTTTAATTTGTCATGGAACATTAGTTTAAAATAGTTTTTAATGATTTTCAAGATTTCACCAATTTTGGCCTTATCAATTAAAGTTGAGTGATTTTGTGGTTAGAATTATTAGTTTGATTATTCTTTTGCACTAATATTGTACATTGAGTGGCCTTTTGTGTAATTAACCCTTACTTTTTTTTTTGTATAATAAAACTAGCCTTAGTCATTTTCGTAAAAATTTATCCATATCTGATGTTTATACTAGACTAATAATAACAGGCATGGATCTTCCACATACTCTTTTATTACCTAATAACTATCGTTAGTTAACTTGTATTTTCACGGCATTTGTTACGTAATCATGACAAAGTACATTAGTTTGACACAAACGTTCGTTTTTTTTGTTGTTAAACTTCCAATTCCTGTTATCTCAAGATCAGATGGCGGTATTGATTACTATTAAATAGTAATAAATAAATAAAAGAGGAAAACAAGCTGTGAGTAAACAGAGGATCATTTGTTGCTATTATCAGTTGGATCATGTACCAACTTATAATTTACAATTCACATATGGTAATGACATTTTGCTTTACCATTTTGATTCATTCAAAATACAACAAAATAACCATATAAAATATCTCCCAAACCATTAGACATCCGGAAAAGAGGAGACCAATCGCCATTAAAATCATCCTCGGAAATCGATAAATATTTAATCCAATTCTGATATCGGGTAGGATTCACCCGCCGCTACACATAGCACATAAGTTAATAATAATATGAATGAGACATGGACTATTCGACCTCTTTTTTCTTTTTTATTTGTGGCTATAGATACACATAAAGTAATCGATTCCATGTATCAGGAACTCCAGGCAAGCACCAATGTATACAATCCGCAAAACGCAAAGGATCAGTTTTCTGTTCATTAGTCAATAATTTGCCATATGATTCACCATAAATTGATGAATGAGCGTCAATTCTGTACTCAGATAATTGTGTGATATTCAGTACAGTAACATGAACTTTCATTCTTTTGATCACACTTGCCACTACTTTCATCATCTCTTTGTTTGAACCAAATCCCCAGTGTCCCTTTTTCATTACCGGTCTTGTCTCATTGTAGCACATGATCCCATTTATGTTGCCCCAATCTTTATTTCTGAATTAATATTATATACGTTTGATAAAATGGCGTTAGTTTAAGTTCCACCAAAATGAATGACGTTACTTTTTAAAAAAAGGCAGACCGACGCACAAAGCATCTCGTATACACATAGGGTACTCCAGGGAATGACCGCAAAGTGTAATATAGACAGTTTACCTTAATTCAAGCATTAGTAGCTGCTTCCTATGTTGCACAGACTCTTCAAAATGCTGCCGCAATAGTGTCGGATCCTCCAAAAATACACTATTTTTGGAGGATCTGACACTCGCCCGACAACATTTTTGGAGAGTCCGAGCAATATATTCTGCTTTCACTACTCAAACCCGTGACCTATAGGTCACACAGAGATAACTTTATGCTCCAAAGCTCTCCTTCAATGAGGTTATTTTAAAGGAAAAAAAAAAGACATATTTACCTTTCGTGGCTAGGAGACATGGTGGTGAAAAAAATACGCGTTTTATTGGAATCAATTGTGGAATCAATCCAATTTGCCCATGTCCGCAAAGCTAGTTTGTAAGAAACTGGTGTGTCTAATTCTTCATAGCCTTCCTCTCCATTTTGAAATTCACCCCATCTGCATTTTAATCAAAAAATATTAAATAGCATTAATCATTAAGGCGTATTTGCAAATTATTATACTTATTTCTTTCTTAAATGAGTAACTAGTAACTATATGCCTTCTTGGATTAGTAAGGCTGGAACTGAAAAAACACTTCTTAGTAGTCTAAAGTGAGTTTTGACCAAAATTCTTTAGTTAAAATGACTAATAAAAAGGATCAGAGAGATTACTAAAGAATTGACAGGGTAAAAATTTACTCACACCCGTTATTTACGCTAAATCAATAAATCCACAACAAGTATTTTAGATGCACTTCTATAACTTAAACCATAGTAATTACTATTGTATGTTGATTTATACCTCAGTATATTACTTAACCATGATTAACTAGTATAGTTTAGTGTAAAATATCAGGTGTGAATAAATTTTCACCGAACTTACAGTGTGTTGATCTTGAGTCGGCCCATCCACCAAACATAAGTATTGAAAACAAGGATATCAACTCCAAGCCAATTTTGGGCACGTTGTGTAATTGAGTCAACTTTAACGATTTTCTGATTTGGATTGAATTTGATATGAAAGTCAGTGTTAGATTCCACCAAGAATGGTGCCCAGTAGAACTCAATGCTGGCGTTGTATTCCTGAAAAGTAAGTGGAGATATTAAGCTGCAGATTTTGGATCTCAGGACTCATATATATATATATATATATTTTAAATGAATTCTTGAAAAGGGCAAGGTCTTTATGTTGACCAGTACGATTTAGTATTTACCTCGGCTTTAAAGACAGAATGCCCACGACTTATTTTTTTCATCGACTTCTGGTCTTCCGGGATTATAGATTCCACCAAGCACACAAAAGATTGCCATTGATTTTTCTGTAGTGAATCACCTACAAACATTAGCCTCTTTCCTTGAAGTTTTATGAGGGCAATCTCAGGATCAAACCTGGTCGAGTCATAGAAGAAAGTACACGTTAATTATTTCACCGTTAATGCAAGAAAGATTTTCATTTCATAATTGAGATTTTTTAGTCATAAGTGTGCATGATATGTTGTGAACCAAACGAGTATCTCATTGTTGCCAAGCGAATTAGTAATGAGTTTATAGGTTGAGTGGGCTCTCCCATATAATAAGCCACTCTTTTGGTTAGATTCTCTGGTTCAGCCTATAATAATTAATATCAGAGCAGGTTGATCAATGGTTAAGGAAACAATTCCAACGACTACTCTGGTAGAGTACTCGGAATGGTAGTCTAGACCCATAAGGGGTGCCAGCCGTGACCAATTGGGACGGCATGCCAGGGGTGTGGCTTGGACTAGAAGGGTGAGAGTCATGACCCCAAAAAGAAAATAAAATTATACCACCCTTGACCAACTTGGCCAGAGGGGTTCAAGCCTGGCGCCTGTCATGATCAACAAAGTCCTCGATCTTCAGATTGGGGCGATTGTTATGAGTCAATTGAGTCTCTCATAAATTACAAAGAAAATTGTTAGTAAATTTATAGGATAGTTGAATATTCCCACCTAATAGACTAGTCTTTGAATTGAACTCCTATGTTCGATCTGTAACATGTATCAAAAATTAAAACAAGAACCAATTTCACATAAATATCCATAATAAAAATACAGAATAGGAATTGACATTTCAATTAGCTTGCTAACCTTGGCAAGACACAGTCATCAGGCTGCCATTCCCAGTATAGATAATCTGAATCGTTTCGGCCATTCTTAACACAAGCATATTCCCTGTCAATATATGAACAAGTCCTGTCCGTATACAATGGCTTAATTGAAGTATTGAACACCCAATTTCCATCAGTATGATTGCATTCATAGCGATCATACTCGTTTAGAGTATTGTTTTCCAATCTTTTTACATCTATTAAGCCAAGAAAATACTTTTAAGTAAGATGATAAAATATATATGAAGTAGTGCAGTTTTGATTTACTAGTATTAAAACAGATGGTTCACCTGTATGAGATTTGTTAGACTTTGTAAAGGTGCATTTTGAACAAGGTTTGAACCTGAGAACAGAGTGATAAGTACTGATTTTGTCAATGTAGAAGAGAGAAATGAAACCTATTGTACATATAATGATTGTGATTATTGGCAAAGATAAATTTCCTCGAGCAGATTTTGTCCATCCCATTGTGAAAGTGAGGAAAAATTTAACTTTGAAATAAGGGAAGGCAGAGTAATTCGAGGGCTTAGGGCTCAATGTACAATATTTATGTAGTTCTGTGTTGAAGGAGCAATACCACCAAAGGATAAAGTTGTGGAGCGGATGAGACTGTTCTTCCCTTAACTAGAGGTCTCGGATTCGAGACATGGGTATGAAAAAATTTATTGTAGGGAGCGCTTCCTCCTGAATGGGGCCCAATGCGGCGCGACACCGGATATAATTGGGCTCCAATGCGGGTACCAGACACTGGGTGGGAAAACCAAAAAAAATATTGAAGGAGCAATATGCTTTTTTTCTATTTAGTTAAATAATTCACTGTGCTTTCTTTTGAGTTTAATACTGCTAATTCATTTGCTTACTGGTAATATAGTTGAAGGGAGCCTTGACGTAACTGGTAAAATTGCTGCCATGTGATCAGAAGGTCACGGGTTCAAGTGGTGGAAACAATCTCTTGCAGAAATACATGGTTAGACTGCATACAATAGACCCTTAGTGGTCTGACCCTTTCCCGAACCTCGCGCATAGCGGAAGCTTAGTGTACCGAGCTGCCCTTTTACTGGTAATATAGGTTTACTTCCATAGGCCGTTAATCAGTAATTAGTTGAAGCATTTGCTAAAGATAGCGTGGATAAGCCAGATACAGATATTTTTTCGTTTTTTATTTTCATTTTTTAGTGCACTAAAAAGACATGTTATATCAATCAAATTAGCTATCATTAGTAGAGAAAAAGAAAAGCCACTTTCTTTTTTCCTTTTTCTACCTGAGACTAGCTATAGTGATAACTCTCCAACCAACCCTGTATATAAAAAGGGCTATTAATTGTTAACTTTGTTTATACTATAGATTTTTCTACTTAGCATTATGCGTATGTTGTGGCGATTATATTATGATAACAAATTGAAATGAAAATAAGAAGATAATAAAGACAAGATGACATCAAGGAAAGAGAATTTCACTGTACAGGGCAAAACGCAACTACTGATATAAGCTCTTAATTCTTCTTTTTATGGTAGTTAACTGATTTTAAATAGATAAAATTTCTCGATTAACTAGGGACAACAATTTACTTGGTTTGCAAACATTATTATTGTATACGGTAAAACCGGGCTCGTGATATACCCCGGGCCCCGACGTAATAAGCCAAGCTCGAGGCATGATAACAAGGGGTCGAAATCGAGGCAAAATTCTCATCGAGTCAGAGTTCGGGGGCACAACGCCCATCCTCAAGAATATCGAGGTCATGGTTCGAGACCAGTCCTAGCTTTGAATAGTTTCAAAGAACGTTGTCAGGTAATCAAGCACGGTCAACAGAAGGCTGTGATATCCATGATCGGCCGGATATCACGTCGGAGATCTCGGCACGTATCGATAGGGAACCGACAATCAGTTAATTAGAAGATTTTTACCTTTTATAAGAATTGTACCTAGAGCGAGACTCTCCTACTATATAAATAGGGTCTAACGATTCATAACATACATTGTAACATGCATTCCAAGGCAATATATTACTATCTTTTTTCTTTTAGTAGCTCTTTTCTTGTTCATCAGTGCTGGCCACAGTGAGCCCGGATCGAGGGTGAAGATTTCGCTAAAGCTGAAACTATCCTATGCGTGTGGTTTGAATTTATTTTTATCTTTACTTGTTCAATCTAATCCAATTTATTGCTTTGTGTCAAATTAATCCATGTATCCTTAAAACCAATTACAAATTCAATTGTTATCCGATTTTGAGGGTAAACAGTTTGGTGCCCACCGCGGGGCTAATGATAATAGTAGCTATTTGATACAAACTTCTATAACACACCCTACTTTATACTTGTTCTTTGGAGTGCCTTTGATTTCAGGTTAAAGTTTGAAATGTCGAACTCCATGCTGAATCCGGGCACCATGGCGAGAACAACAATGCACCCGGTAACGAGGTGCCCCCTGTCGACCTCAACGGAACTCCAGTTGCGGACCCGATCGACGCTAGCTCGCATGTGGCCATCAATGCAAATTTGCCTACCGATCCTAAAAACAGTATCTGCAGGGAAGTCTGATCGGTTGCACAAAATATGCACGGCGGCGAAGATGATAGGATCAACTTGCGGGTGATCTTCGAAATGTTACAGGCTCAACAAGAAGCAATAGCCCAGCTCCAGAACCAAAGCCGCGCCCCGAGCAAAATTGAGCCTAAGACAACCCATCAACAGAAATGAACCAGTCGCAGAGAGGCCGAATGAAAATGAATCAGGAACCGACTCCGAGATCATAAAAATGCTCAAGGAGCTGACAAAACGGGTAGAATCGGGAGAGAAAAAAATCGAAGCCAATGATAAAAAAGTGGAAACAGTTTCGACAGAACCATCGGGCCCAAAAAGTGCCAAAATTATCGAAATACAACTTTAACGTCGACGCCACCGCCATCGTATCTGCCATCAGGCGCATCAAAGACACCAAATGGCCTCGACCTCTACAGTCCGATCCAGCCCAAAGGGATCCTAATCTAATATGCAAATATCATGGCACTTACGGACACAAAATAGAAGATTGCCGACAATTAAGAGAGGAAGTAGCCCAGCTATTTAACAACGGGCATCTCCGACAATTCCCGAGCGATCGAGCCAAGAATCATTTCAGGAAAAGAGTGCTAATAAACAGATCGAGCAGAAAGAACCTCAGCACCTCATTAACATGATCGTCGATGGGATCGACGTTCCCCATGTGCCGATGTTGAAGCGCACCAAAGTATCCATCACAAGGGATAAACAGAATCAAGATTATGTGCCAGAAGGAAATTTGTCTTTCAACGACGAAGGTGTAGAAGGGATTGTGCAACCCCACAACGATGCACTGGTAATATCTGTACTCATAAATAAATCTTGAGTTAAGTATGTGTTAATTGATTCAGGTATCTCGGCCAACAACATCGGATCGAGGGTCGTGGAACAACTCGGTCGACAAGATCAAATCGTGCCTACAATCTGAGTTTTAAACGGTTTCATTAACTTCTCGTGGACCCCAGAGTGCCAACAAGCCTTGGAGAAACTCAAACGGTACCTCTCGAGCCCGCCTTTTCTTCACACTCCGAAGGCAGACGAACAGCTGTACCTATACTTGGCAGTATCTGAGGTGGCGGTAAGTGGAGTCCTGGTCCAGAAAGAAGAAGGTACGCAATTTCCTATCTATTATGTTAGCAGAACTCTCGGCAAGGCCGAAACTAGGTATCCTCACCTAGAAAAATTGGCTCTTGCTTTGCTAAGCGCCTCTAGGAAGCTAAAACCATACTTTCAATGCCACCCTATGTGTGTTGTAACTACTTACCCATTGAGGAACATAATGCATAAACCTGAACTCTCGGGACTATTGGCCAAATGGGTCGTGGAAATCAGTGGGTACGATATCAAATATCGACCCTGTACCGCCATCAAATCTCAAATTTTGGCAGACTTCGTGGCTGACTTTACGCCGGCCCTAATACCCGAAGTCGAAAGAGAATTGTTATTAAACTCGGGGACTTCCTTGGGAAACTAGACCCTCTTTACAGATGGTGCCTAAAACACAAAGGGGCCCGGACTTGGCATAATATTAAAGCCACCATCAAGTAGTGTAGTTAGACAATCTATTAGGACCATAAAATTGACTAACAATGAGGCCAAGTATGAGGTTGTGATTGTAGGTCTCGAACTGGACAAAAGCTTGGGGGTAGAGGTGATCGAAGCTAAGCGTGACTCCCTCATTATGATGAACCAAGTTAGTGGAATGTTCGATGTCAGGGGGAATGAATGCAGAGATACCTAGATAAACTACAAGTAACTTTACATCGATTCAAGGAGTGGACCCTACAACATGTGCCTCGGGATTAAAATAGTGAGGCCGATGCTCTCGCTAACTTGGGATCGTCGGTCAATGATGATGAGTTCAACTCGGGGCCGGTCATACAACTCATGAGATCGGTAGTGGAAGAAGGTCATGCAGAGATAAACTCAACAAGCCTAACTTGGGATTGGAGAAACAAGTATATAGAGTATCTGAAGACCAAAAAACTGCCCTCGAAACCTAAGCAGTAGAGGGCTTTGCATACGAGGCGGCCCGGTTCAGCTTCTCCAAAGACGATACCCTATTTCTGGAGAATGTTTGATAGCCTACTCGCAATATGTCTAGGACTAAGAGATACCGAGTATGTTCTGAGGGAAGTCCACGAAGGCACCCGCAAAAATCATTCGGGCGTCGAATCATTAATTCGAAAAATAATCAGATTCGACTACTATTGGATCGACATGGTGATTGTCTCCAACCCTATTCCACTATAGAATAGCAAGAGTGGTCGATGCAGCTTTTACCCGAGGGGTCAGGATCGATTTCCACAGAGAGCTAATATTAGTTTGGAATTGAGTTTCTATATAATCTAGGTATGTGTGATGTTCTTAATTGCACTTCCAATCATGCTTTGTTTTGGTTACTATTCTACTTTTCACACTAATGAAGAATAAAAATAAGTTAATTATGATAGTTTTGTAAGGGTTTTCTCAAATGGTAAAAGGGCACTAGGGAAGTGACTTACACCTCGGTGAGTATCTAACGGAGTCTAAAACTTAGGGAAAACTTGTTGTAATTGGGATCATGATATAACTATTGCAAATAATTACTCACTCTATACCTCTCGGTAGTTTGAGTAACTTTGCCCTAATTGGCTTTCTCAAGCCCAATTGGGTGTTTAGACAATGCAAGCAAAATTGGCTCAAGTCGGTATTACTATCTCTAGGTTTAACCCTTTAATTGGGGCTATCAATCTCTTGAATGCACCCCAATTCCTTGTTAGCCTAAATTTCCTAGACTTAGTCTCTCTTTCTCAAGAAGAGACTAAGTCAAAAAGGCAAAAATCAGTATTTGTAACCACCAATTCAGCAATTAAAGCATGAATAAAGCTAAATATCATTAACCCATAAACATTTAAGCCCGAAAATTGAAGACCCATTAAATACCCACACTAGGGTTGGGTCACAAACCTAGCTAATGGGTTTATCTACTTATAATCAAAGATGGAGATGAAATATAATCCATAAAAAGTAATTACAAGAGAGAAATCTAAGATTAATTGCTAAAGATGTTCTAGAATTACTCTAAAAAGCAAAAAGCGGCTGTTCACGTGCTCCACAAAACAACATATACCCTAAAAATTTGAAAAAGAACTATTTATACACAATTAAAATTTTCGGACAAAATTTCCCCTACGGAGATTCCGCTGACAACGGAAAACAGGTCGCCACAACGCTATGAATTCCCGGCCGTGCAAAAGCAAGGGCAGACTCGGTTCTTCTCTTCTGAGCTAGATCTGAACTTGAGTCCGCTGGGAGCAGAAAATTAACCGCCTCAGTGCTCCTTCAACCACGACGGTGAAATATGATCACGGACCGCACCTTTCAATTTGAGCTCCAAACTATAGTTCTCTGATTCTTAATTCCGCTGAGGGCGAGAATTGGACCGCGGCCGCGTCAGATGATACCGTTGCCGTGCAATTTCACTACGGGTAGCGGTGACTGTTAAGCTCAAGAACTGACTCTCTAAACCTTACTACCTTTGAGAGCGTGGTTAAGACCGCCTCAGCGGTGGACCCTCTGCGTCTGCTTCTATTTCTTTACTATCAGTGCCTTTAGCTCAGCTTTGAAGTTGTGTAGGTTTCAATCCTTTATGAGCTGGTTATGACTTTCTTGTCTCTTTTTGACCAAACACTGCAAACAAGCACAATACGTTAGCTTTCGGGAATACTTGTACACACTTTTAATCCAAAACCTAAGCAAAAAAGAGCATAACATAGGCCAGAATTCTTAGTTATCACATAGAAAAGGACGCGAAGGAGTTCGTACGAAAATGCGATAGATTTTAAGGGAATGCTCCGATTATTCATCAACTCAAGGAGCTAGTGCATTCAATATTATCACCCTGACTGTTCATGAAATGGGGGATAGACATCGTCGTCCCCCTTCCATGGGTTTCCTATAAGGCTCAATTTATATTTTTTATGACTGATTATTTTTATAAATAGGTGGAAGCCCAGGCGTTTGAGAAAGTTAGGGAGAAGGAGGACATTGATTTCATTTGGGACCACATAATATGTCGGTTAGGGATGCCGGCCGAGATCGTGTGCGATAATGGGAAGCAGTTCATCAGCAAAGTGAGTAAGTTTTTCAATGACCATAAGATCAAAAGGATCCTATCGACACCCTATCACCCAAGTGAAATGAGCAAGCAGAATCCATGAACAAAACCATACTCCCAAACCTAAAAAAGAGGTTGATCGACGCCAAAGGAAAATGGGCGGAATCTTGCTTGAAGTACTATGGGCATACCGGACGACCTCGAATTCGAGTACCGGGGCCACCCCATTCTTGTTGGTTTATGGATCTAATACCGGTCGAAGTAGGAAAACCGAGTCTCAGGTTCCGATATGAGACTAAAGGATCAAATGATGAGGCCATGAATACGAGCCAGGAATTATTAGACAAAAGGCGCGAGTCCGCCCTTGTCCGGTTGGCCACACAAAAATAGCAGATCGAAAGGTATTGCAATCGAAGAGCCAACCTTCGACACTTCAATGTCGGGGACTTCGTGTTAAGGAAGGTCACACTAAGCACCCGGAACCCAAATGAAGGGAAACTAGGGCCGAGCTGGGAAGGTCAATATCAAATTATCGAGATCACCAGAAAAGGATCATACAAACTTGGAGCAATGAACGGTGAGCGACTACCAAAACAACTAGAACGTAACTCACTTGAAATGATAGTACTACTAAGGTACGACTCCATTCATTTTCTTTTATTTACATGTTGGACTAACATTTGCAGGTGATATTCAAGAAACAATGCAACTTTTAGGCCTGAAAGCACGTGTTGCACTCTTTTTCCCTTGAACCGATTTTGTCCCAAATGGGTTTTCCGGTATGGTTTTTAATGAGGCAACAACAGATCGTGCTAACTTAGAATTGAAGAACGGCCATGAATCGGTGCTAAGGATCACATCAACAATATTCGAGGCTTCTCTACGATCGGTCTCAAATACTTGGGGCCATCACCCTCGAATAATGATTTTAGCAAGGAAAGAAACTTTGTGCTTGAACAGTCTAGGATCGGTCGATATGATTTATTGTAAGGGCCAAATGGTCAAATGAACCATGCCCACATAGACCACCCGATCCCTGACACAAAGCTTCTACAAATGTGTAACTTTGTATATTATGCTTAGAAATGAAAGGAAGTTTCTACCTTGCGGATAAATATTTTGTCCCTAATATTTTTTCTTCCTTACATTTATTCTCCTAAATACATCGAGCCCAAGGGCCACCTCACTCGGGGACTATCATCTAAGGCAGGTTCGGACGGCCTTGGATAACAAAGCTTGGGGGCACAAAGCCTATTAGGCAGTGCCCGAATTAAAAAGGCTACGGCCATCCCCATTCGGGGACGTTGTCTTGGGTAAGCCCAGATGACTCGAGGTAATGCGCCCATTGGGAAACACCCGAAATAAAAAGGCTACGAGCATCTTATTACGGCTCGGAGACGTCCGAGACCCATAACCAAAACATAAGGCCTTCAAGATTTCTAAACCAGTTCAAAGGGCTACCCTCGGTAAAATGTAATCTAAAATATTCTAAGTACCTTGGGAAGAGCTTCCGATCATACCGATCTCCTCATGAGTCTTAAGCAAAATAATATCGAAAACAAGGCCTGGTCAAACCTCTGAACAAGATCTAATTATTACGTGCTAAGGCATTCGATACATAAAGAAAACAGCGAAAGGAAACAAGCTTAAAAACTGCCGAAGGTAAAAATATAACTTTTATATATATATATATATATATATATATATATATATACATATATATAAAGATCTTTACAAAGGCCAAATGACCTCAACAAAAAGAACAAAGGTGTAAAAACAAAGAAAAGTCTACAAGGCACCTAAATAGCCTGGTCTTTGCCAGAGCCCTCATCATTACCAGGACCATAAGGGTCTTCTCCGTCTCTAGATTTGCCCGAACCCTTGGAGTTTTATTGATACGGGATACACCAACTTCTTGTCCTTGGCATTGATCCCCTTAGAAATTTTGACCTCAGCCGATAAATCAAAACCACGAGCGTGAACCTCCTCGAGGGCCTCCCTTCGGTACTGCCACTTCACATATTTGACAAAGTCTTTCAGACGGCCCTGGGCTGCCTCAGCATTGGCTTTGTACTAGGCCACCATCTCATCGGCATTGGCCTTAGTTATTCAACCACCGACTTAGCCGCTTTAAGTTCATTGGCGAGGGTTTCTTGATCGGCAACAACCGAGCTCAGTTGAGACGGGATCTCCTCAATTTTCTGGGATCGTGCCTCAGCCTTCTCCCTCGTCGTTTGAAATTGAGCCTCTACCGATGCCAATTGCGCCCAGACCATCTCCTTTTCCGAGGCCAAGCAGTCTATTTTGCCTTTCCACTCTTCGGCCTCGACCTTGATTACGTCCATCTCGACCCGGAGCTGGTCAAGCCGATCAATCTTCTATGGACCTGCAGGTTCTGACTATTAGTCACCATGTCTAGCTTATCGTCAGTAACTTCCAAGATTTTTACCTGTTCCACCAGGTCGGCGTGTTTTTTCTAAGTCGTGTCCAACTTGGTTCGAAGGATCTTAGCCTCTCCTTTATGTTGCTCACTGAGAATTTTGTACATGTCTCTCTTCTCAGCGAGCTCTTTAGCTTCGACCTCGAATTTTCTCAGCTCATCTCGATACCGGAGGAAGGTCTCGTGGTGAAGCACCGAGGCCTGTAAATATGAAAAGAAATATTAGGATCACGAATAACCAAAGCTGAAAGATGAAAAGGTTTGGTAACACCTTACCCGATTTAGCACTTGTTGTGCTTCATTGACCAGGCATGAGGATTCCACCTCATTCATTTTTTCCTGGTCTTCTTCGATTACCAGGTACTAAAGGTAACTAGCTACCCCAGCGGGAGAGGAAAGAACCCGGGCATCCTCTGTAACAATGATGATAATTGATCGCTTCTAACCAGGATCCTCACTCAGGGCAGGGAACCGGTTGACCAGTCTCGGGCTTGAACTAAACCCACCTAACCCCGAGGGAGAACTTTTCGTCGGTACTTCTAAGTTACCTATTCCGATGGCGTCCTCCCTGGCAGTAGAATCCATGCTATTAAATTTTTTTTGGAGGGGATCGTCCACTCCATGGACCCCCTCTTTCGATCGCTCCTTCGTCATTTGAGCTTTATCGTACATTGATTCTGTGAATAAAGGCGATCCCGTTATGTCAATGACACCGTGCGGGACAGAACCAGTGTCTTGAGGGTTCTCAACCCTCACTGCTACATCGACCTCTTGAATTTGAGAGGGATTAGCCTCCGTTGTTCCCTCGACTGCCACTCGTTCGTCAGACACATATGACACATGGGCCAGAAAAAGATCGTCCTCCTTGGACTCGTCCCTGAGCTAGAGGAGTGAGTCCGAGTCGAGCACTCAGGAGCTAGTGCTCTCTTTTGGCTTGCGCACCAGCCTTCTTTACATTTTCTTTTTCTCCGAGCTTAGGGAACTTGGAGTCCTCTTTCTTTTCTTCTCTCCAGACTGCCTCGGAGCGGATCAGCAGACTCAACAGACAAGTCCTCACCACCAGCTAGAGGCCTAAGCTCGACGTCCTTATGCAAACCTATGAAAGAGACTAAAAGAAATAAGGACTTGGTGATAAAAGAAGAGACATGCCACAACCTTTTCAGGAAGGGAATCTTACTATAAGAACGAGCCTCCCAACGACCCTTTGAAAGTTTGCACCATGAGCTCTCGGAGTAGGGCATCTGTGAAATGATACCTTCGACCCACTCCTTGAGTCGAGGGACAACATTTGGGACTCGAGCGACGACTGCATCACCACGAGTAATGATAAGGAGAAGAGAAGTAAACGTAAAATCAACAATCGAAGGGAAGTTTTACTTACATGACGTATTCCACTTTTTGGGGAATGGCATGCATTCAGCTGGAATCAAGTCTGAAGTCCTCACTCAGACAAAACGGCCTTGCCTGCCTCGATCTCAGTCCTCATCGATACTTGAGAATGGGGCCTTGCTGGCCCGTCACACCAACTTCATCAGCCCACTCAGAATAGTCGAGGACTATACAAACGGAGTAGATGATCCATAGTAAAATAACATGAGTCTACTTTGTCCACAAAAAATCACAGAAGGATCATGATCCTCTACATTGAAGGATGGATCTGACTAAGGCATACCTCGTATCTCTTACAAAAATCTATGATGACCAGCTCCACTAGTCCCAATGTAAAGGGATAAGTGTAAACACTCAGTCATCCCTCGACATGGGTGGTAATGGCCTCATCGGGGTCGGGGACCACTATGTTTTTATCATCCCAGTTGCAATCTTTTCGGATCGTAGGGAGGGCATCTTCGGTAATCGAGCAGATGTATCTCGAAACCTCCTCGCACCGACCATGTACGGAAGAAGGCTTTTCAACCTTAAAATCATCATTGACCAAGCATCCCCCGGGGATGAACATGTTCAAGAGAGGTTAGGATAATGGTTCTTCAACGCCCGGAGCGGTCTTTTCAACCTTAGTGGCTGACCACGAAGTAGAAGGAACTTCTTTCTGGGGAATGGTTTTTGAAGTCTTTGCCATTTCCTTTAGAGAGTAAAAATGGAGAAAAATCTGGAGAAGATGAATAAAGAAAAGAAGTTGAAGGATTTGACTTTTTGGCTTGAGAAGAAGATGGGTAATAATTTTTGCAAAGGACCTTGAATAACGGGGGTAAGAATGCAAAAGAGTATTGATATCCTAAGGATACGAGGGTAGAATGTTTAATGTAAAGTCAAAATAAACAAAGGAGGTGATATTTACAGGAACTCGGTGACGTTTCGCATCCAAGGACAGCCAACCGGTGGCCGACATGCATTTAATGCCATTATGACGTGACTGACGAGACGTTTTACATTTTTGTCGTTTCTGATATGATAGGTCATCTAGAGTTTTACACCATAATTCTATATTTCGAAGCCTCCAATAGCTTCTTTAAGCATTCCTCGACTTGTGTGTGTAGTCCGGGTGTTTTTTCGGAAGGCTTTTATGTTAAAAAATTGATAAAATATGAATTTTTGCCTTAAAAATCCATTTGGATTGACTTCGGTCATTGTTTTGATCAAACGGACCTAGATCCATATTTTGATGGTCTCGGTTGGTCCGTACAGTGATTTGGGATTGGGGCGTATGCCTGGAATCGAATTCGGAGGTCCCTAGCTTGAGTTATCGTATTTTGTTAAAAAATTGAAGTTAAAAGGATTAATGACTTTGAAAGGTTTGACCAATGTTTGACTTTATTGATATCGGGTCCGTATTTTAGTTCTGGAACCCGGTATAGGTCCATTACTATATTTATGACTTTTCTATCGAATTTGGTAAAAGAGTTAGTTTGACGTGATTAGGACGTCCGGTTGTTAAAATAGCAATTCTAAAGTTTCTTGAAAATTTCATTTGATTTGGCATCCGATTCATAGTTCTAAGTGTTATTTGGCGATTTAATCGCACAAGCAAGTTTGTATGATATTTTTAGGCTTGCGTGCATACTTGGTTTGGATCCCCGAGGGCCCGAGTAAGTTTTGGATAGGCTACAAAGTGAGTTTGGACTTAGAAAGATAGCTGGTATGCTTCAGTTCTGGTGCAGGCCTCTGATCTCGCAATTACAAGGTCAAAGTTTGCAATTGCGAGGAACCTAGGTTCTTGTCTTGGTCGCAATTGCGAAGAAAATCTTTGCAATTGTGAAGATGGCCGACTCAGCACTGGATCGCATTTGCGAGATGGCCGATGTTCGCAATTGCAAACAAATCAGAAATACTGGGACTTCGCAATTGCGGGGTTCGCATGTCGCAATTGCGACATCTGCAACTGTTCAAAAGCTGAGTTAGGCGGGAATTTTCTCATTCTTTCAAATTTTCAAACCTAGAAAACCCTCGAGGCGATTTTCCCAAGAGCTCTTCTTCTCCAATTCATTGGTAAGTGATTCTAACCTATTTTCTTTCAATCTTCCATTACATTTCATAAGATTTCAACCTAAAATCTAGGATTTTCATGATGGAAATTGGGGGTTTGGGTAGAATTAGGGATTTTTGTAAAATTGGGATTTAAACCTCAAATTAAGGTCGAATTTCAAAACAAATTACATAACCAGGCTCGGAGGTGAATAGGTAATCGGGTTTTGGTCCAAATTCTAGGTTTGGACCAAGCAGGCCCGGGATTTGACTTTTGTTGACTTTTTTAATAATGACCTAAATTGAACTTTTTTCATTCGTGGGTAGTTCCTACGACTTATTTTGAATCGTTTGGTTGATAATTTGCTAGATTTGGTTGGTTTAGAGGATTTTTTGAAAGGCAAAGCCGTGGTTGAGCTTTGATTTTATCTTTAGAGCGAGGTAAGTATCGTGGTTAACCTTGACTTGAGGGATTAGGACTTGTTTGCCTATTTGCTACCTGTTTGAATGTTGGGTACAACGTATATGTAAGGTAACGAGTACTTATGCATTGTTGTTGGGTTAAAGCATGCTGGTGGGACTTGTTTCTTGTAATTTATTGCTTTCTTTGATCCTGATATCCATGCTTAGACTTGTTTAATTACTAAATTTATCTTTTTTCCACATTTATGGATTGTCTCTAATAATTGAGTATTATTTCGAAAGTTGAGGTTGGTTTTGAGGAATCATTGTTGACGTATAGTTTGTCCTTATTTATTTCATCTCCATATTTTTATATGTTTATTGTTATATGGTAAGGGGGAGTATTAATGCACGAAGGGTGATGCCGTGCCATATTTGAGAGTTAATGCATGAAGGATGATGCCGTGCCATATCTATTGATTTATGATGAAAATGAGAGTAAAAGCACGAAGGGTGATATCGTACCGTTATTATTGATTCATAGTGAGGTTGAGAGTAAATGCACGAAGGATAATGCCATACAGTTTTGTTGATTATGTTTATTCGTGTTACTGGTTAAAGGCTTATTAACTGTTCTGGTTATCATTTCTTGTTGTAGTTATCATATCTTGTACCCCTTTTGCATGTCCCCTCCCAATAGTATATGTTTAGCCTTTAGTTGTTGTTATGTTGTACATATATTATTATTATCTGCACAAGTTTATTTACGTGGGTGTCTTGTCATAGCCTTGTCACTATCTCATCGAGGTTAGGTTCAACACTTACAGATTACATTGGGTCAGTTGTACTTATACTACACTCTGCCCTTTTTGTGCAGATTTTGGTACTGGCCCCCAACTGTCCGTGAGGCGTTTCAGCTCAAATTTGCTTTTGGAGACTCAAGGTAGATCTGCTGGCCTCCATAGACCTTGAAGTCCCCTTCCACTTTCCCCCTATTTACTGTTCTTTATCATTCGAGACAGTTGTACATATTTCAAACTCTGTATGTTGAAACTCTAGAAGCTGTGAATTGTGACTCCAGATCCGGGTTGTACTTAGATATTATTGGTTTTTATGTTATTCCGCACTCAGTTTTAGTTTCATTTCAGCTTAATTGATTGTACTTATTGAAATTTATTAAAATTGGCTTAAAGATCCTCTATGTTTGCTTGCCTAGCAAGTGAAATGTTAGGTGCCATCACGGTCCCGAAGGTGGGAATTTCGGGTAGTAACAAGTTGGTATTAGAGCACTAGGTTGCCTAGGTCTCACAAGTCAGGAGTAGGTTTAGTAGAGTCTGGAGGATCGGTGCGGAGGCGTCTGTACTTATCTTCCAGAGGCTATGAAGTTTAGGAACAAATTTCACTTATATTCTTCTCTGTCATGCGATTTTATTCTCTCATTAATAATTGAACTCTCTTACTCTTGTTCTCTCGCATATGGCGAGAACAAATACTGTATCTTCAGATGGACATCAGCTAGAGCCCCTAGTGGCAGCTCCTACTAGAGGCAGAGGTCTTGGTCAAGGTCACACTAGAGGCAGAGGCAGGGCAGCACCAGTAGTGGAGCCTCAGGTGGATTTTGATGAGGTGGTTCAAGCTCAGACTGTACCTGTTGGACTAGTTTAGGTCTCGGAGGGGTTCATCATCACCCCAGTGCTTCAGGATGCTCTAGTCCATTTGGTGGACCTTATGGAGAGTGTGGCCCAGGCCGGTCCATTTCCTATGGCACCAGACCAACTAGGTCTTATGCTCTTACTTGGGACCAGTTCTCTCAGCTATTTCTATAGAAGTTCCTCCCTATCACACTATGAGAGGACTACCGTAGGTAGTTTGAGCATCTCTAGTAGGGCAGTTTGTCAGTCACTCAGTATGAGACCCATTTTGTGAATTTAGCCCGTCATGCTATTCTTCTGCTTCCTACCAAGAGAGAGAGAGAAAGAGAGGGTGAGGAGGTTTATTGAGGGACTCGCTCAACCTATCAAACTACAAATGGTCAAGGAGACCGAGGGTGAGATTTCTTTTTAGATGGCTACAAAGGTTGCTAGGCGGATCGAGATGGTTCTTGCACAAGAGAGAGGTTAGGGGTCTGATAAGAGGCCTCGTCATTCCGGTGGGTTCATTGGTGCCTCGTCTGGAGGCACGGATACTTATGGTAGAGGCCATCCCCCCGGGCCGTTTCATTCAGTGCTCTAGGCATCCTATAATGCTTTAGGTGGTCACGGCCCTTATATGTCTTATTCCGACCAGCTAGCCTAACCACCAACTCCTATTAGTGCACCTCCGCTCTAGAGTTTTCAGGGTGGTTACTCAGGTCGACAGGGTCAGCAGTCACAACGGCCGATTCCTGTTATATTTGTGGTGAACCGAGGCACATTGCTAGATTTTTCCCTTGGGCATCAGGCAGCTCACAATATCAGGGTTCTCATGCCATGGTACCGGCACTGGGTGCTTCATTGCCCACTCATCTAGCTAGAGGTAAGGGTCAGGCAGCTAGAGGTGGAGGTCAAACCATTAGAGGTGGAGGTCAGGTTTCTAGAGGTGGAGGCCAGCCAGATAGGGCCCATCTTAGAGATGTAGTTCAGAATGGTGGGGCCCAGCCCCGATGTTATGCTTTCCCAGCCAGGCCTGAGGATAAGTCATTTGACGCTGCTATCACAGGTACTGTTTCAATTTTCCATATAGATGCTTCATTTCTATTTGATCTGGGATCTACTTATTCCTATGTGTCATCCTATTTTGCTTCATATCTGGTTGTGCCTTGTGATTCTTTGAGTGCTCCTGTGTATATGTCCACACCTGTGGGGGATTCTATTATTGTAGATCGTGTTTATCGTTCGTGTGTGGTTACCATATTGGGAGTCTTGAGACTAGCGTAGATCTTTTACTTCTTGATATGGTAGATTTTGATGTTATCTTAGGTATGAATTGGTTGTCACCTTATCATGCTATATTGGATTGTCACGCTAAGATGGTGACCTTATCCATGCCAGGGGTGCCTCGATTAGAGTGGAGGGGGACTCTTGGCCATTTTCCCAGCAGGGTTATCTCTTATGTGAAGGCTCAACATATGGTTGAGAAGGGGTGTCTAGCTTTTTTGGCTTATGTCCGCGATTCTGGCGTGAAGGTTCCTTCCATGGATTCAGCACCGTTGTTCGTGAGTTTCCAAAGGTGTTTCCTGTAGACCTACCAGGGATGCCACCTGATAGGGATATTGACTTGGCTCCGGGAACTCAGCCCATTTCTATTCTGCCATACCTTATGGACCCGCCAAAGTTGAAGGAATTAAAGGAGTAGATGCAGGATTTGCTTGATAAGGGCTTCATTAGACCTAGTGTCTCGCCCTGGGGTGCGCCTCTGTTGTTTGTGAAGAAGAAAGATGGATTGATGAGGATGTGCATAGGTTACCGATATTTAAACAAAGTCACCATCAAGAACAAGTATACATTGCCGAGGATTGATGACTTATTTGATCAACTTCAGGGTGCCAAGGTGTTTTCAAAGATTGATTTAAGGTTTGGCTACCATCAGTTGAGGATTAGGTCATCCGATGTCCCTAAGACAGCTTTTCAAACGCGGTATGGGCATTATGAGTTTCTAGTGATGTCATTTGGGTTGACAAATGCCCCAGCAACATTTATGGATTTGATGAACTGGGTGTTCAAACCCTATTTAAATTCCTTTGTGATTGTGATTATTGATGATATCTTTATCTACTCCCGTAGCCAAGAGGAGCACGAGCAACATCTTTGGATTGTACTTCAGACTTTGAGAGATAGCCAATTATATGCTAAGTTTTCAAAGTGCGAGTTTTGGTTGGACTCAGTCACTTTCTTGGGGCATATAGTATCGGCAGAGGGCATTCAGATGGATCCTAAGAAGGTTGAGGCTGTTCAGAACTAGTCTAGACCCACTTCAGCTACGGAGAACTGGAGTTTCTAGGGTTTGGTGGGATATTACCGTCAGTTTGTGGAGGGGTTTTCATCTATAGCAACCCATTGACCAGGTTAACCCAGAAGGGTGCCCTGTTCAGATGGTCAAACGAGTGTGACACGAGCTTTCAGAAGCTCAAGATTGCTTTGACTACGGCGCCAATGTTGGTGTTGCCCACAGGTTCATGATCTTATACATTATATTATGATGCATCTCGTATTAGACTTGGTGCAATATTGATGCAGGTTGGAAGGGTGATTGCATATGCGTCATGCCAGTTGAAGGTTCATTAGAAGAATTACCTTGTTCATGACTTAGAGTTGGCAGCCATTGTTCATGCGCTAAAGATTTGGAGGCATTATCTTTACGGTGTGTCGTGCGAGGTATTCACAGATCATCGGAGCTTGCAGTACTTGTTCAAACAAAAGGATCTCAATTTGAGGCAGATGAGGTGGATGGAGCTATTGAAAGGCTATGATATTACCATCTTGTATCATTTTGGGAAGGCCTATGTGGTGGCCAATTGAGTAGAAAGGTAGTGAGTATGGGCAGCTTTGCTTACATTCCAGTCGGTAAGAGATTGCTTGCATCATATGTTCAGGCTTTGGCCAATCAGTTCGTGAGGCTGGATGTTTCAGAGCCCAGTCATGTTCTAGCTAGTATGGTCGCTCGGTCTTCGTTGTTTGAGTGCATCAGGGAGCGGTAGTATGATGACCCTTATTTGCTTGTCCTTAGGGACACAATGTGGCACGGTGGTGCCAATCAAGTTACTGTTGGAGATGACAGAGTTTTGAGGATGCATGGTAGTATTTGTGTGCCTAATGTAGATGGACTTCGTGAGTTGATTCTTGAGGATGCCCACAGTTCCCAGTATCATATTCCTTCCAGTGCCACCAAGATGTATCTGGACTTGTGGCAGCATTATTGGTGGAGGAGGATGAAGAAGGATATAGTTTCATATGTAGCTCGGTGTTTAAATTGTCAGCAAGTAAAGTATGCGCATCAGAGACCTGGTGGTTTGCTTCAGAAGTTAGAGATTCCAGAGTGGAAGTGAGAGCATATCACTATGGATTTCGTTGTCGGCCTCCCATAGACTTAGAGAGAGTTTGATGCAGTTTGGGTGATTGTGGACAGGCTAACTAAGTCAGCGCATTTCATTCCTTTGGTAGTTACCTATTCTTTAGAGCGGTTGGTTGATATTTACATCCGCGAGATAGTTCATCTTCACGGTGTACCCATGTCTATCATTTTAGATCGAGGTACGCAGTTCACCTTGCACTTTTGGAGGGCAGTACAGTGTGAGTTGGGCAAACAGGTTGAGTTGAGCACAACATTTCATCCTCAGATAGACGGATAGTTCGAGCACACTATTCAGATATTGGATATGCTCCACGCTTGTGTTATGGACTTCGGAGGTTCTTGGGATCAGTTTTTGCCACTTGCAAAGTTTTCCTACAACAACAATTACCAGACAAACATTCAGATGGCTCCCTATGAGGCATTATATGGAAGGCAGTGCCGGTTGCTAGTTGGATGGTTCGAGACTCGGCTCAGTTGTTGGGTACAAGTTTGTACAGTATGCCTTGGATAAGGTCAAGATTATTCAGGATCGACTTCGCACATCTCAGTCCAGGCAGAAGAGTTATGACGACCATAGAGTTCGTAATGTTGCATTCATGGTCGGAGAGAGGGTATTGCTCCGTGTTTCACCCATGAAGGGTGTCATGAGGATCGGAAAGAAGGGAAAATTGAGCCCTAGGTATATCGGACCTTTTGATATTATTTAGAGAGTGGGTGAGGTGGCTTACAAGCTCACATTGCCACCTAGCTTGTCAACAGTCCATCCAGTGTTCTATGTTTCCATGCTCCGGAAGTGTCACGGTGATCCGTCCCATGTGTTGGATTTTAGCTTGGTCCAGTTGGACAAGGATTTGAATTACAAGGAGGAGCCGATGGCCATTCTAGCCCAGAAAGTTCGTCAGTTAAGGTCAAAGAGTTATCCTTCAGTTCGAGTGCAGTGGAAAGGCCATGCCATTGAGGCAGCCACTTGGGAGTCCGAGTCGGACATGCAGAGTAGCTATCCAGACCTTTTCACCAGTCCAGGTACTTTTTTATGTTCATTCAAGGACAAACGGTTGTTTTAGAGGTGGAGAATGTGATGAACGATAGGTCATCTAGAGTTTTGAACCATAATTCTGTGTTTCGAAGCCTCCAATAGCTTTTTTAAGCCTTCCTCGAGATACGTGCATAGTATGGATGTTTTTTCGGAAGGCTTTATGTTAAAAATTGATAAAATATGAATTTTTGCCTTAATAATCCATGTTTTGATGGTCCCGGTGGATCCGTATTATAATTTGGGACATGGGCGTATGCCCGAAATCGAATTAAGAGGCCCCTACCTAGAGTTATCGTATTTTGTCGAACAATTGAAGTTAAAAGGCTTATTGACTTTGAAAGGTTTGACCAATGTTTGACTTTAGTGATATCGGGTCCGTATTTTGGTTCCAGAACCCGGTATAGGTCCATTACTATATTTATGACTTGTCTGTCAAATTTGGTGAAGAACGGAGTTTGTTTGACGTGATTCGGATGTCTGGTTGTTAAAGTAACAATTCTAAAGTTTCTTGAAAATTTCATTTGATTTGGGGTCCGATTCATAGTTCTAGGTGTTATTTTGACGATTTGATCACGCGAGCAAGTTCGTATGATGTTTTTCGACTTGTGTGCATTTTTGGTTTGGAGCCCCGTGGGCTCAGGTGAGTTTCGGATAGGCTACAGAGTGAGTTTGGACTTAGAAAGATAGCTGGTGTGCTTCAGTTCTGGTGCAGGCCTCTGATCTCGCAATTGCGAGGTCAGAGTTTGCAATTGCGAGGAACACAAGTTCCTGTCTTGGTCGCAATTGTGAAGATGGTCGGCTCAGCAGTGGATCACATTTGCGATCAAAGGGTCGCATTTGCAAGATGGCCACTGTTCGCAATTGCGAACAAATCATCGCAATTGCGATGATAACATAAATGCTGGGACTTCGCAATTGCGAAGGGTTTCTCGCATTTTGTAGGGTTCTCAGGTGCAATTGCGACATCTACAAATAGTCAAAGGTTGAGTTAGACGGGAATTTTCTCATTTTTTCAAATTTTCAAACCAAGAAAGCCCTAAAGGCTATTTTCCCAAGATCTCTTCTTCCCCAATTCATTGATAAGTGATTCTAACCTATTTCCTTTCAATCTTCCATTACATTTCATAAGATTTTAACCTAAAATCTTGGATTTTCATGGTGGAAATTTGGGGTTTGGGTAGAATTAGGGATTTTTGTAAAATTGGTATTTAGACATCAAATTGAGGTCGGATTTCAAAACAAATTACATAACCGGGCTGGGGGTGAATGGATAATTACGTTTTGGTCCGAATTCCAGGTTTGGACCAAGCGGCCCCGGGTGCTGACTTTTGTTAACCTTTTCAATAATGACCTAAATTGAACCTTTTTCATTCGTTGGTAGTTCATAAGGCTTATTTGAATCATTTTGTTGATAATATGCTAGATTTGGTTGGTTTGGAGGCTTGTTTTAAAGGCAAAGCCGTGGTTGAGCTTTGAGTTGATCTTTGGAGCGAGGTAAGTGTCATGGTTAACCTTGACTTGATGGATTATGACTTGTTTGCCTATTATCTACCTGCTTAGATGTTGGGTAAAACGTATATGTGAGGTGACTGATCTCGTCCAAGTCACACCTCTATTTAAGGTAGTAATACGGTCGATGCAATAGTAATACCCAACAAGGACCCGGAGTCGATTTTCCACAGGGAGCTGTGAATGGGACTTATGAGTATATACTTTAGTGAATGAGCTTGAATTATCTCAAATTGCATTTTCACAAAATTGGGTTTTTTTAGAGTCTAATTTAAACTAAGATTACCAATAAAGAATTAGAACTAGGAAATTATTTTTGTTGTTTTTCAAATGATATAAAAATCCTAGGGCTATGACCTTCACCTAGGTGTTTGCCTAACGGGTTGTAAACTTTAAAGCTTACTTTATTGGTCGGGGTGTATTATAGCTATCAACTCTCAAGTACTCACTTAATAACTCTCGATAAGAGAGTGGTTTTGCCCAATTTGGCTTTCTCAAGTCCAAATAGGTATTGAGCAAAATAGTTGATATAAAACTCAAGTCGGGTTTTACTATCTCTAGATTCAACCCTTTAATTGGGACTATAAATCTCTTGATTTACCCCAATTTCTAGTTAGCCAAGTTTTCCTAGACTAAGTCTCTCTTTCTCAAGTAGAAACCAAGTCAAATAGGCATGAACTAATGTTTGCAACCACTAATTCTATAATTAAAAGCAAAAACAAGGCTAAATAATAAACACCCAACTATAAACTAGCAATAAATCAAATACCCATTAAGTTTACACTCTAGGGTTGGGTCACAACCCTAGTGAAAATCTAGCTACTCATGCTTAAAATAGAAGAAATAGAAGAAGAAATGATAATTAAACCCATATTGATAATTAAAATAATGATTTATATTCAAGCTCAAAAAGTCAAAAAGTACTAAAGAAGGTAAAGAAAAACGTCTACTGTGGCTGCTGATATTCAAAACTTGACCTAAAAAAGTGAAACTCTTCTATTTATACAAAGCTGAAATTTTCAGACAAAAATGCTCTTACGGAGGTTATGCGGCTGCACAATTCCATGTGCAGTTCGCACTTTGCTTCAGATTCACAGGATTTGAATCTTGCGGTTGCACAATTCTGAACCTCGGCCGCATCTCTTATTTCTGCGGTCCACACATTTCTAGGTGCGTCCGCACAAGGCTCTTTTGCGGACCGGACAAATGCAATTGCGGCCGCATAGCTGTTCTTCTGTGGCCGCACAATAATTGTGGGTCCGCACTTCCTTTGAACTGGATATGCAAACTCTCTAAATTTTTTCTCCTTCTTAGCTTCTGCAGCCACACATTTCATGTGCGGACCGCACTTTGCACTTGTCTCTGATAAGCTTGTCTTCACAATATGCTACCGCAAATTATATTCTGCAGTCCGCACTTTGTGCTTTTGTGCCTGTTTTTGTCCTTGAGTTCAGATCACTCCTTTTTGAGTTGGATTTCATCTTAGTGGCTCATTTTCCAATACTCCTGCAATTAATCATACTTAATTGTGCCACCCTTAAGTTGGCGGCGACATCCCACTCAAGATTCAACTTCTTTAAAGCCCACATGGCTTTATGCTCAAGTACCACCGGAAGATGACAAGCTTTTTCGAACACCAACCGTATGGAGACATTCCGATAGGTGTTTTATAAGCCTTCCTATAAGACCATAAAGCATCATTAAGTTTCTTGGACCAATCCGTCCGATTAGCATTCACTGTTTTGGATAAAATACTCTTTATCTCTAGGTTGAAGACTTCTACTTGATCACTTGCTTGTGGATGATAGGGATTCGTGACTTTATGAGTGACACCATATTTGGTGAGTAAAGTGTCGAAAGCTTTGTTGCAAAAATGCTATCCCCATAACTTATGATAGCCCTTGGAGTGCCAAATCTTGTGAAAATATTCTTCTTCAAAAATGCCACCACACTTCTCGCTTCATTGTTGGGTAAAGAAACGTCCTCAACCCATTTGGACACATAATCAACGGCGACCAAGATGTAGGTGTTTCCACAAGAACTCACAAAAGGACCCATGAATTCAATACCATTACATCAAAAATATAAATCTCTAAAATGGTGGTGAGGGGCATTTTATATTTCTTTGAGATTCCTCCGGCCCTTTGACATTCATCCCAACACTTGACGAGATTACTTGCATCCTTGTAAAGAGTGTGAAAAACGAAACTGCAACTTAACACTTTGGGTTCCTTTCTTGCTCCACCATGGTGATCACCATATGGCGAAGAACAACAAGCCCCAATAATTTCACATTGTTCCTCCTCTAGTACACATCTTCTAATCACTCCATTCGCACAAATCCGGAAAAGGTATGGTTCATCCCAATAATAGTCTTGACAATCCCGTTTGAGCTTCTTTCTTTGGTTTGAAGAGAACTCATCCGAGATGATACCACTCACAAGAAAATTTTCTAGATTCGTGAACCATGACACCTCTTTCATTGAAATAGCCAAGAGTTGCTCATCGGGGAATGAGTCATTGATTTCAAGGCCATCATGCGGCCTCCCTCCTCCTCCAAACGAGACACGTGGTTCGTCACTTGGTTTTCACTTCCTTTTCGATCTTGGATGTCTATATCAAACTCTTGCAATAGAAGTACCCATCACATCAACCGTGCTTTGGAATCTTTCTTGCTCATAAGATACGAAGTGTCGCATTGTCATAACCCAAACTGGAGGGTCATGACTAGCACCCCGGCCATATTTGCCGAGCACCAACGTACATTTTATCTAACCTTCCTTATTATCTTTAAGGGCCGACGAGATCTATATAAATGGTAGACATGGATCATGAACAACCAACAATAAAAGATAAGTGGCATGAAGATACATAAAGTGGGATGACAAGATTGTCAACAAACTATATTTAAGGTACGAGCTACCATGCTGCTATGAAAGACTATACAACAAAAATCAGCCGACAAGGCATACCAAATTATACATGAGTTGACACCTGGCTATGAGCCTCTAAAGGAATATAAGTGCTACAACATTGCCGGAGCAAGGTCTCGACATACCCATAATGGCTATAACAAAAATGCATACCAAGACCACGTCAAGTCCGGAGAAGGGATCTCGCCAATAACCACTGAACTGGGTAGCCTACTATGGTGGGGGAGCTGCACCTACCCGTCTATCAGGATCTGCAGCATCCACAAATAAAAAGGACATCAGTATAATAAAGTACTAAATATGTAAGGTAGGAAAGCATAAGTACAAATAGTAGTGTAAACAGGGATAGAGAATATACAACCTGTAACAATTGGGTACCTCTGAGGGCTACTGACATGAAATGCATGATACATACATACATATATATATACAAACTTTTAAAACATATGCCTTTATGGGCATCATCATCATCATATTGTACCCGACCATAATAGGCTGGGTAAAAACGTACTCGGCCATCATAAGGCTCGGTAAAATTGTACCCGGCCACGTGGAGCTCGGTAAAGCTCAATTGATCAGTGGTTGCACAATAGGTTCCATACCCGACCGTCTAAAGTGCGGTTCGGAGAGTAAAATAGATACATATATATAATGCATGATGGACTCATTAGAATAATATTTTGAACCTTTCGGAGTGATGTAAGATCGGTATCCTCTGTACACGTTATTAGGACTAACTCTTCATCATGAATCTTATAAGAATCAGGAAGTACCAACAACATTGATAGCATAAGAATAAGAGAACCAACATCAACATCAATTGCTCTATAAGAAGGGAAACAATGTAAGTACTGCTAGCTTCTAAGAGTAGAGTATCTTTGGAAGCTCGTTCATTACATTATGTACAATCAGAGTCATGCAAAAGAAGGAAAGGGATAGCCTCACAAACCTTGTATATACTTCCTAACCTCAATCTATGCAAATATCATGACTCCTTAGTCTACAATAAGAGAAATGATACTATCATTATCGTTTAACATCATAACTATTATATATCGACCGCAACCTATTTTATGATGAAACGGACAACACCTCCCCTATTTATATTACTTCCCACAATTCACAAAAATCACCAAACAGCCCAAACAACATCAATAATAATCATATTGAGCCTCCCAAAATAGTCTACTAACAAACAACATTACTACCAAGCCTTTCGATATATATTTCACAAGTTCTAGCTTCAATGACTTAGCCATAACTTGAATAATCTTAAATACATGTAGAGTAAGAGGTTCCTTACCTTGAAATAGAAATAAAAACTCCAATTTTACCTTAAGTTTCCACGAAATATCCTTCCAATGCTGCCACAAGAACAAGAAAGCGAAACTAGCAATCAATTGGGGTCTTTCGGTACTAGAATCATTTTAGAAGACTTGAAATCACCTAGAGTTGATATTAAAAACTTGAGGGAGTATTTACAGAACATAAACCTTTAAAACAACCACCCACACAAGCTGGAACAACACAAAAATAAGCAACAACAAGAGGAACAAGAAACTTACTAGCGGCACGGGATTTCCAACATTTGATTTGTGTTTTTTGCCCTTTATTTGGGTCTTGGATCATTAGAGAAACTTGAGAGAATGTTTTTAGGGTTCTAAGGTCTGAACACACTAAAAAGTAATGACTTAAAACGGGGTTGAGGCTTATTATATCTATCCGTATGTCTTAAAACGCCTATGTGGGCCCCATAGAGAGTTGCTTGGCGCAGTCTCGTAATAATGTGAATATCTCTCTACTCTGATATCGTATCAATGAACAGTTAAATGCATTGGAAAATAGACTCATAGATCTTCAATTTGGAGGGTATATCACCCCATAATTCCAAGTAAATTAAGAGAAAAGCTTAGTAACATTTGACCTAAAGTTTAAGTAAAATTATGAATGTAAGTTGCGACAACTTTTGTCGACTTTTGTTTCATAACTCATTTGACTTCAAGACTTATGATACGTATATTATATGATTCAAATACCTTAAAACATGACCTTTTGAGTTTATTAAGAACCTCTAGGTTTACCCAAAAATACGGGTTACAACATCCTTTATTCGTTTAATTTCTAATACTTGTTAACCACCCTTATACACCCTTGTATCATTTAAGACCAATAGGATTAACTTCTTATTATCTCAAAATAATATCTTCTCAGATTTACGTCAGCTAACTTACGGCATGAACTAATGTACGTGAATATGGGTGGGTTGTAACACCCTCCCTCTCTTAGGAACATTCGTCCTCGAATATAAGGGTTTATGGAGAGTCTAAATCATCGTGGATTCCAACGGAAATTTTTGGCCGAGTTTCCCCTATAAAATGGACTAGCAAAACTTGCAAGCAATTAAATCCAACGTAGGGCCTCACAAGGCTATAGAAAGCATTATGGATATATACATTATATGCATATCACCATTTTTTATTGAGGAAGAGTATTGTCAAGCTATTAATCAACTCATAGAGCCATTTCACCATCTAATGCATCCTACGTTCCCCCGACATCCTCGTTATATTCTTTTTGGAACAAGTAAGGGTATTTAGACTTCATCTCCTCTTCTGCTTTCCATGTCATTTCTTCCATATTCTTGTTCCTCCACAATACTTTGACGGAAGCTACATCTTTTGTTCTCAGCTTGGACTTGTCGATCTAATATAGCCACTGACACTTCTTCATATGATAGATTCTCTGTAACTTGTACATCTTTGATAGGGACGACCCGAGAAGGGTCTACAATACATTTCCTCAACATAGATACATGGAATACCAGGTGGAAAATTTCAATTCGGATGGCAATTCTAACTCATAAGCAAACTGTCCAATTCATCGAAGAATTTTATACGGCCCGATATACCTTGGACTCAGCTTACCTTTCTTCCCAAAACGCATAATACCCTTCATTGGTGAGATCCTCAAGAAAACCCAATCACCAACCTCAAACTCTAGATCACGACGTCGGACATAGGAATAAGATTTTTGCCTGCTTTGTGCCGTCCTCAATTGCTCCTGTATCACTTTCACCTTCTCAATAGCTTGGTGAATCAAATCTGGCCCATATAATTCTGTTTCACCGACTTCGAACCATCCAACTGGTGATCTACATCTCCTCCCGTATAGTGCCTCGTATGGGGCCATTTTAATACTGGAATGGTAGCTATTATTGTAGGCGAATTCTATGAGTGGAAGATGGTCATTCCAATTTCCCTTAAAATCTAGAACACATGCTCGTAGCATATCTTCCAGTGTCTGAATGGTATGTTCATCCTGTCCGCCAGTCTGCGGATGAAATGCAGTGCTGAGATTCACTTGTGTGCCTAAACCCTTCTGAAAAGACCTCCAAAAGTTAGTTGTAAATTGAGCTCCTCGGTCTGATATAATAGATACCGGCACACCATGAAGCCTAACAATCTCCTTGATATACAACTTCGCATAATCTTCAGCCATGTACGTTGTCTTAACTGGGAGAAAATGGGCACATTTTGTAAGCCGATCAACTACCACCCAGATGGAGTCAAACTTCTGATAAGAGCGAGGTAATCCAATAATAAAGTCCATATTAATCACCTCCCATTTCTAGGTCGGAATCTCTACATTCTGAATCAACCCACCGGGTTTCTGATGCTCGATCTTTACTTGTTGACAATTAGGACACTGGGCTACAAATTTTGCAATAGACTTCTTCATGTTATCCCACCAATACTGCTACTTAACATCATGATACATCTTTGTCGAGCGGGGATGGATGGAATATCGGGATTGATGAATCTAAATCATAATTTTCTCTCGCAACCCTGCCACATTAGGCACACATAATTAGCCTTGGTATCTCAGTACCCCATCTCCTCCGATCTCAAAAGCCGTAATTTTACACTGCTGAATGCTTTCTGTCAATGTTACTAAGGTAGGATCTTCATATTACCGTGCTTTTACTTCGGCTACCAAAGATGATTCTGCTGTATTCTGTATAGTAACACCTCCGTCATCAGAGTCTAACAATCTAATTCTCAATTGGCTAGATGATGAAGCTCTTTAGTCAACACCCCTCTACCCGCCTCAGTGTGTACTAAGCTTCCTATTGACTTACGATTGAAAGAGTCCGCCACAACATTGGCTTTACCGGGATGGTACAATATCTCGACATCATAATATTTTAGTAATTCAAGCCACCTATGCTACCTCAAATGCAACTCCTTCTGCTTGAAGATGTATTGTAAACTCTTGTGATCTGTATAGATATCTACATGGACACCATATAAGTAGTGCCACCATATCTTCAAAGCATATATTACTGTAGCCAATTCCAAATCATGAGTCGGATAATTATTTTCATGTTTCTTCAATTGTCTTGATGCATAAGCAATCAACTTCCCACGTTGCATTAATACGCACCTAAACCTATACCTGAGGCATCACAATATACCACATAACCTTCTATCCTTCTGGGAGAGTGAGCACTGGCGCAGATGTCAATCGATTCTTTAGCTCCTGAAAACTTCATTCACAAGCGTCAGACCACTGGAACTTGGTAGCTTTCTGTGTTAACTTAGTCAATGGTGCTAATATAGAGGAAAACCCTTCTACAACTGCCTATAATATCCTGCTAGCCCCAGGAAGCTACGGACTTCTGATGGTGTTATAGGTCTTGGCTAATTCTTTACTGCATCGATCTTCTGAGTATCAACACTAATAACCTCATCAGATATCACATGGCCAAGGAATGCTACTGAGTTCAGTCAGAATTCACATTTGGAGAGCTTAGCATATACCTTACGATCCTTAAGCGCTGTAATACTATCCGCAAGTGACCCGCATATTCTGCCTTCGAACGAGAATACACCAGAATGTCATCAATGAATACGATCACAAACACATTAAGATAGGGCCTGAATACACTATTCATGAGATCCATAAAAGCTATTAGGGCATTTGTTAGCCCGAACGATATCACCAAGAACTCAAAGTGCCCATATCTTGTCCGGAAGTCTGTCTTTGGAATATCCTTCTCCTTAACCCTCACCTGATGATACCCTGAACGTAAGTCAATCTTGGAGAAATACTTGGCACCCTGGAGTTGGTAAAATAGGTCATAAATCCTTGGAAATGGATACTTGTTCTTTATAACAAACTTATTCAACTGAAGATAATCGATATACATCCTTAGCAACCCGTCTTTCTTCCGCACGAACAAAAATGGCGCACTCCAAGGTGAAGTGCTGGGCCTATTGAAGCCCTTATCCAGTAAGTCCTTCAACTGCGCCTTCAACTCTTGCAACTCTGCCGTGGCCATCCTGTATGGAGGGATAGAGAGCGGTTGAGTGTCGGCAACACATCAATGCTAAACTCAATCTCCCTTTCAGGAGGAAGGCTTGGGAGTTCATCTAGGAAAACATCTGGAAATTTATTGACCACAGGGATTGATTGTAAAGTAGGCGGCTCCGCATCCGCATCCCTAATACAAACGAGATGATAAATGTTACCTTTTGAGATCATTTTCCTTGCCTTAAGATGGGAAATAAACCTACCTTTCAGCGTAGCAATGTTCCCCTTCCATTCAATGACGGTTTCACTAGGAAATTGAAACTTATCCATCTTCGTACAACAATCAACATTTGTATAGCATGAGGTTAATTAGCCAACTCCAAGGTAGTTTAACGTTTAAACTACCCTTTGTGGCTAATAAGTTTGGCGTTGTACCTGAATTGATGCTAATTAGCCAACCGCAAGTAGTTTACTTATCAATTCAAGTTCAACGCCAAACTTATTAGCCACAAAGGGTGTACCATATGATAATGTAGATTCCGGATAAATCAACGCATATACATCATAAAAAAAACACAGACAATATACCTGTAACAACATCTGGAGACGACTCGAGATCCTGTCGACCTACTAGAGCATAGTTTCTATTTTGAGCACCACTCGAACTCGGCACTGCACCTCTACCTCTACCATGACCTGTCAACTGCTAAAAACCCCGTGCTGGAGGTTGAACTGATGAGGAAGAACCAAACACAGATCCAGTTGGCTGAGCCATACCACCATCTCCTATATTAGGATAATCCCGCATTATGTAGCCAGGCTGTCCACAAGAATAGCACGCATCAGAACCTCGACGGCACAATCCAAAGTGGGCCTTATCACACTAATCACAACGGGGTGTTGGGCGTCTCGTCTGTCTAGTATCCATATGATATTGCAAGCCTAATGCCCGTGAACTCTGACCTAGATCAGAATAGGTAAATCGATCATACCGAGGCCTCTGAAACTGTGGAGGAGCACTAGCTATAGGTGGTGCCGAACTCCTCGAAGGCTGGGGCCTGATACTACCTCTGAAATCATTAGAATACCTTGAAAATCTCGCCCTCTTATGCTAGTCCCTATCCTGATCCCTATCTTCTCTTTGCTGGCGCTTGCGATCGTCTAGGGTCTGGGCATAAGCTGAATACGGGAAATATCCATGCCCTCCACCAAGGAGGCTATCGTGCACTCATTTATCAGATGTGGTTCCAACCCATTCACGAACAAATGCACCCTATCGCTCATCTCGGCCACCATATAGGGAGAATATCTTGCTAAAGAATCAAACTGCATACTATACTCTAGCACACTCATATTACCTTGTCGAAGGTTCAAGAACTTATCAGCTCGTATCTCAATTGGCAAGTAGTGACAAAGAAAGGCCTAAAAAAATTCCTTCCACACAACTGGAGTAGCGTTCAGACCCCTAGACCTCTCCCAACTATCATACCAGAACACCACTAAATCCCATAACCGATAAGAAGCCAACTCTACTGCCTTCGTATCACTAGCATGCATAACCCATAGTGTATGATGAACCTAGCCAATACAAGTTTGCGTGTCCTCCTTGGGGTCTGATCCGGTAAACACCGGAGGGTCTAGATTAATAAAATCATGAACTCTCACACTAACTGGTTTACCAGCAACACCTGTATTCTACCTATGAGCCTGAGCAGCTACCAAGCTAGTCAACAACTACAAAGCACTCTGCATATCCTGGTCTGTAGTGCCAGACGGAGGAATTGGAGGTGTTGTGTTCCTCCTAATATCCTCTGGAGGAGATGGAGTAGATTAGGTATGAGATGACATCTTACTCTAAGCCTCATTTTGGCCTGCTCTGGCTGGAGGCACCTGACTTGTACCCTCTCTCGTAGCTATATCAAGCCGTCTACTAATCGTTTGCTTCCTAGTCGAAGGCATCGCTGAAAGAAAACAAGGTGAATATTAGAGACGAACACTTACAAGTCAACTCTACGCACAATCTAGATTCAAGAAGAAGGTAACAACCCTATATGTCATGTAGCCTCCTGATTATAAATGTGGCGCGTTACACATCCATAATGAAGACTCTACTAGACATGGCTCATAGACAACCCCTACGACAGACTTGCTTTGATACCAAGTTTTTCACGACCCAAACTGGAGGGTCATGACTAGCACCCATGCCATACTTGCCGAGCACCAACGTACATTTTATCTAACCTTCCTTATTATCTTTAAGGGCCGACGAGATCAATATAAATGGTAGACATGGATCATGAACAACCAACAATGAAAGATAAGTGTCATGAAGATACATAACATGGGATGAAAAGACAGTCAAAAAACTATATATAAGGTACGAGCTACCACGCTTCCATGAAAGACTATACAACAAAAATCAGCCGACAAGGCATACCAAACTATACATGAGTCAACACCTGCCTATGAGCCTCTAAAGGAACATAATGCTGCAACATTGTCGGAGCAGGGCCCTGACATACCCATAATGTCTATAACAAAAATGTATACCAAGACCACGGCAAGTCTGGAGAAGGGATCTCGCCAATAACCGCTTAACTGGGTAGCCTACTATGGTGGGGGAGCTGCGTCTACCCGTCTATCAGGAGATATAGCATGACATGCAGCATCCACAAATAAAAAGGAAGTCAGTACGAATAAAGTACTGAATATGTAAGGTAGGAAAACATAAGTACGAACAGTAATGTAAACAAGGATATAGAATATACAACCTGTAACACATGGGTACCATTGAGGGCTACTGACATGAAATGCATGATACATACATAAACATTTAAAACATATGCCTCTGTGGGTATCATCATCATCATATCATACCTGGCCATAATATGCTCGGTAAAAATGCACCCGGCCATCATAAGGCTCGGTAGAATCGTACCCGGCCACGTGGAGCTCGGTAAAACCCCACTAATCAATGGTTGCACAATAGGTGCCGTACCCGGCCATCTATAGCGTGGCTCGGTAGAGTAAAATAGATACATATATATATATAATGCATGTTGGACTCATTGGAATAATATTCTGAACCTTTCGAAGTGACGTAAGGTCAGTATCCCCTGTACACGTTATTAGGACTAACTCTTCATCATGAATCTTATAAGGATCAGGAAGTACCAACAACATTGATAACATAAGAATAAGAGAACCAACATCAACATCAATTGCTCTATAAGAAGGGAAACAATGTAAGTACTGCTAGCTTCTAAGAGTGGAGTATCTTTGGAAGCTCGTTCATTACATTATGTACAATCGATGTCGTGCAAAAGAAGAAAAGGGATAGCCTCACATACCTTGTTTATATTGCCCAACCTCAAGCTATGTAAATGTCACGACTCCTTAGTCTACAATAAGATAAATGATACTATCGTTATCGTTTAAGCGTCGTAACTATTATATATCGACCGCAACCTATTTTACAATAAAACGAACAACACCTCCCCTATTTATATTAGTTCCTACAATTCACAACAATCACCAAATAGCCCAAACAACATAAATAATAATAATAATAATAATAATAATAATCATATTGAGCCTCCCAAAATAGTCCACTAACAAACAACATTACTACCAAGCCTTTCGATTTATATTTCACAAGTTCTAGCTTCAATGACTTAGCCATAACTTGGATAATCTTAAATACATATAGAGTAAGAGGTTCATTACCTTCAAACAGAAAGAAAAAAATCCAATTTTACCTTAATTGTCCACAAAATATCCCTTCAATGCTGCCACAAGAACAAGGAAGCGAAACTAGCAATCAATTAGGGTTTTTCGGCAATAGAATTACTTTAGAAGACTTGAAATCACCCAGGGTTGATATTAAAAACTTGAGGGAGTACTTACAGAACATAAAACTTTAAAAAAACCTCCCACACGAGCTGGAACAACACAATAATGAGCAACAACAAGAAGAACAAGAAACTTACTAGCACCACGAGATTCCCGACACTTGATTTTTGTTGTTTGCCTTTTGTTTGGATCTTGGATCATGAGAGAAACTTGAGAGAATAGTTTTAGGGTTCTAAGGTCTGAACACACTGAAAAATATGACTTAAAATGGGGTTGAGGCATATTATATCTATCCATATGTCTTAAACCACCTATGTGGGCCCCATAGAGAGTTGCTTGGTACAGTCTCGCGAAAATGTGAATATCTCTCTACTCCGATATCGTATCAATGAACGGTTAAGTGCGTTGGAAAATAAACTCATACATATTCAATTTGGAGGGTATGTCACCCCGTAATTCCAAGTAAATTAGGAGAAAATCTTAGTAACATTTGACCTAAAGTTTAAGTAAAATTATGAACGTAAGTTGCGACAACTTTTGTCAATTTTTATTTCATAACTCATTTGAATTCAAGACTATGATACTTATATTATATGATTAAAATACCTTAAAACATGACCTCTTGAGTATATTAAGCACCTCTAGGTTTACCCAAAAATGCGGGTTACAACATTCTTGATTCGTTTAACTTCTAATACTTGTTAACCACCCTTATACACCCTTGTATCATTTAAGACCAATATGATTAACTTCTTATCATCTCAAAGATAATCTCTTCTTAGATTTACGTCAGCTAACTTACGACATGAACTAACATACGTGAATATGGGTTGTTAATCTCTTCTCGAATTTACGTCAACTAAATTATGGCATGAGCTAATGTACGTTAATATGGGTTGTAACAAGCATGATCCATATGGACAATTACTTTTGTACCCATCAAGTACAGGCGTAACTTCTCAATAGAAAACACAATGTCAAGGAGCTCTTTCTCTATAACGGTGTAGTTGACTTGGGCAGTATTCATGGTCTTACTTGCATAATAAACCGGATGAAAATCTTGTTGATGTGTTGCCCCAAAATAGCCCCTACCGCTACATCACTCGCACATGAGCTCAAAAGGAACACTCCAATTTGGAGCGGTGATGATAGGAGTAGTAGTCAACTTGAGCTTTAGCAATTCAAAGGCTCTCATGCAATCATCATTGAAATTAAACTTAGCATCTTTCTTCAAAAGCTTTCACAACTGGTTCACCACTTTAGAGAAATCCTTGATGAAACGCCGGTAAAATCCCGCGTGGCCTAAGAAACTCCACACGCCTTTCACCGAAGTTGGAGGTGGAAGTTTAGAAATCACCTCAATCTTTGCCTTGTCGACTTCAATGCAATTCTTTGAGATCTTGCGGCCAAAGACAATGCCTTCCTCAACCATGAAATGACATTTCTCCTAATTGAGCTCCAAGTTTTTTTCTTCATATCTTGCCAACACTTTATCCAAGTTTGCTAGAAAATCATCAAAAGAATTCCTGACCACCGAAAAGTCATCCATGAAGACTTCAAGGTAATCCTCCACTATGTCCGTGAAGATAGCCATCATACACCTTTGAAAAGTCACCGGTGCATTGCATAACCCAAATGGCATCCGCGAGAAAGCGAAAGTACCATAAGGACATGTGAAAGTAGTTTTATCTGGATCCTCCGGAGCAATAAGAATTTGATTGTAGTCGGCATACCCATCAAGGAAACAATAGAAAGCACGGCCAGCCAATCTATCAAGCATTTGATCTAGAAAGGGAAGTGGGAAATGATCCTTCCTTGTGACCGTGTTGAGCTTTCGATAGTCCATACACACTCTCCACCCAATCACCGTTCTTGTAGGAATCAACTCATTCTTATCATTGGTGACCACCGTCATGCCCCTTTCTTTGGAACACATTGAACTGGAGAATTCCATGAACTATCGGAAATAGGGTAATCAACCCCGACATCCAACCACTTGATGATATCCTTTTTGACAACCTCTTGCATGGCGTCATTGAGTCTCCTTTGATGTTATATAGATGTTTTGACATCTTCCTCCAAGTTAATCTTGTACATGCAAAAAGCAGGGCTTATCCCCCGAATATCTGCCAATGTCCATCCAATATCCTTCTTCTTCTTTTGTAGCACCGCCAATGTAGAATCTACATGCACGTTAGTCAAACAAGAGGAAAGAATAACTGGTAATGTAGAAGAAGGGCCAAGAAATTCATACCGAAGATGTGGAGGCAGTAGCTTCAACTCTAAGATGGGAGGCTCCTCAATTGAAGGCTTTGTTGGAGGAGTGCTTCTATTTTCAAGATCCAAGGACAATTTGTGGGGATCATAAGTGTACGACCCCATTCCTTGTAAAGAGTTCACACATTCCATGTAACCCTCCATCTCTTCATCATCACAGTTGAGCAAGATGGCCTCCAATGTATCATCAACATTCATTACAACACTTGTTTCATCCACAATCACATTGGTCACCAAGTCCACGGAAGAGCACACCCCATTGCTATTGGGTTGCCTCATAGACTTACACACATGGAAACCACTTTTTCATCACCAACCCGGAAGGTAAGTTCTCCGAATTCAACATCAACTAGAGTCTTCCCCGTAGCAAGGAAAGGTCTCCTAAGAATAACTGGCATCTCATAGTCAACCTCACAATTAAGAATAACAAAATCCGTAGGAAGAATGAATTTATCAACACAAACCAACACGTCATCAATTACTCCCAATGGTCTTTTCATGGTATGATCGGCTATTTGTAATCTCATAGATGTGGGTCTTGGTTGCTCAATTCCCAAAGTCTTGAAAACCGAATAGGGCATCAAATTGATACTTGCCTCAAGATCACAAAGAGCTTTAGCAAATTCAGCACTTCCAATGGCATAAGGAATTGTGAAAGCACGGGGATCTTCCAATTTAGGAGCCATTGAATGCACAATTGCACTCACTTAATGAGTCATCTTAATAGTTTCACAATTCATCGACCGCTTCTTTGTCACCAAATCCTTCATAAACTTTGCATAACCGGGCATTTGCTCCAAAGCTTCAACCAATGGCACATTGATAGATAGACTCTTCATCATGTTAATGAACTTTTTGAATTGATTCTCTCCATTTTTCTTGGCAAGCCTTTGAGGATATGGAGGAGGAGGCCTAGGCATTGGTGCCTTAGACTTTTGCACTACCGGTTCCGATATATCAACAATGTGCTCCCTAGAAGGGTTGACTTCCTCTTGAGTCTCTTCCACATTGTCATCAATATCAATCCGCACTTCATCATTAGCGTGTACTACATTGTTCGGGGTCTCATCTTCTTGTACCATTTGTGCATCATCCACAAGTTTTTTTTGACTTGAGGTGGGTGCATCCCCACCTTTCCCACCTCTTGTAGTAACGACCATGGAATGACCTGTGCTATTCCCACCCTTTTGGTTCACCACCGTGTCACATGGTAGTGCCCCCTTAGGACGAGTGCTTAAAGTTTGAGAGATTTGCCCCAATTGAAATTCCAAGTTGCGAATTGATGTGTTGTGTGTGGCTAGTTGGGCATTGGAGTCAGCATTCTTCTCTATCATTTGTTTGAATATATTCTCAATTCGTCCCATCTCATTGTTGGAAGAACTTGGACCATGGGAAGGATAAAGAGGTGAGTTGCTCGGTTGTTGATACATTAGGGGCCTTTGAAAGCCCGACCCCCATTACCGTGGTTATTGTTCCACCCTCCTTGGTTGTTGCCTCCCAACTGCCATGGTTATTTCCACCATTCCAATTCCCTTGATTGTTACCACCATTACATTTACCTTGGTTGTTAGAATTCTAATTACCTTGATTACCTTGAGGTCGCCATTGTTGTTTATTCGGGCCTTGAGAATTGTTTCTTTATCCTTGAAAGTTGTTCATGTATTGCACCTCCTCCTCTTGTTCATTGTAAGATTTATTTTGATCAAACCCACTATCTTCTTGCACATAATTCTCCACACAGTTTTGCACTTTTGGACCCTTTTGCTTACTCTTGTTCACCATCATACTAACTCCCTCCATTGCATTGACTTGCTTAGGACTTTGCACTTGTTGAAGTTGAGACTTGGCTAATTGATTCATTGTGGTGTTCATCTCAACAATGGCTTGCCCATGATCATGCAATTCTTTATGTAGGTGAATCATATTCGGATCACCTTGAGGAACATTTGCTCTACTTTGCCATACCGATGAAGTATCTTCCATTTCATCTAAAATCTCACAAGCTTCCACATACAGTGTTGTTATGAAATTTCCACCGACAAGTTGGTTGACCATGCATCGATTGGTAGTATTGATCCCTTGATAGAAAGTTTGTTGAATCATATCCTCCGTCATGTCATTATTGGGGCACTCTTTGACCATTTTTCAGTACCTCTCCCATATTTCATGCAACGGCTTATTGGGCTCTTATTTGAATGCTAGAATCTCGTCTCTAAGAGTAGCCATATGTCCGGGAGAAAAGAACTTGGAAATAAATTTCTCCATAATTCATCCCATGTATGGATGGAATGGTTTGGCAATCTCTCTAACCAATCAAAGGCTTTCCCCCATAGAGAGAAAGGAAATAGCCTCAACCTTAAAGCATCCTCGGAGACGTTTGTCTTTTTACTCCCCCAACAAGTGTCCACAAACTCCTTCAAGTGTTTGTATGCATTTTGACTCGGAGCCCCGATGAAGAATTCCCGTTGCTCTAGCAATGTGGGCATTACATTTGTGATTTAAAAGTTTCCCGCCCTAATGTGGGGCATGACTATGGCATTTGCATACCCTTCATTCGGTAACATCCGCTGTGGAACCGCTTTTGGTGGAGGTGGGGGTGGAACTGGGACGTTGTCCTGAGGCTGTCGGCCTCTTCTATTTGCTTGATGTTAAAGAGGAACCTCTTCAACTTAGTCATCTTCCACGTCCACATCCCCCAAAGGCATGTTTTCGAGTTGATTATTGTTGAGGTCCATTGTTTCACCTCTAATTGTTTCACAAAAATCAGTAACACGGAAGGAAAATAAGATAATTCACACAGAATACCAAATATATAGCTAAATCCATTTTTAGATCCATGAGAACAATGCCAAATTTTTTATCTCGTCCAAGTCACACCTCTATTTAAGGTATTAAAATGGTCGATGCAATAGTAATACCCAACAAGGAGTCGGGGTCGAATTTTCACAGGGAGCTATGAATGGGACTTATGAGAATATACTTTAGTGAATGAGCTTGAATTATCTCAAATTTCACTTCTACAAAATTGGATTGTTTTTGAATCTAAGTTAAACAAAGATTACCAACTAAGAATTAGAACTAGGAAATTGTTTTTGTTGTTCTTCAAATGATATAAAAAGCCTATGGTTATGACCTTCACCTAGGTGTTTGCCTAACAGGTTGGAAATTTTAAAACTTGTTTTATTGGTTGAGGTGTATTATAGCTATCAACTCTCAAATACTCACTCAATACCTCTAGATAAGAGAGTAGTTTTGCCCAATTTGGCTTTCTTAAGTCCAAATGGGTATTGAGCAAAATGATTGATATAAAGCTCAAGTCGAGTTTTACTATCTCTAGATTCAACCTTTTAATTGGTACTATAAATCTCTTGATTTACCCCAATTTCTAGTTAGCCAAGTTTTTCTAGACTAAGTCTCTCTTTCTCAAGTAGAGACCAAGTCAAATAGGCATGAACTAATATTTGCAACCATTAATTCTACAATTAAAAGCAAGAACAAGGCTAAATAATAAATACCCAACTATAAACAAGCAATAAATCAAACACCCATTAAGTTTACACTCTAGGGTTGGGTCACAACCCTAGTGAAAATCTTGCTACTCATGCTTAAAACAGAAGAAATAGAAAAAGAAATGATAATTAAACCCATATTGATAATTAAAATAATAAAATCTATGTTCACAAAGCTCAAAATGGCGAAAAGTACTAAAGAGGGTAAATAAAAACGTCTATTATGGCTGCTGATATTCGAAACTTGACCTTAAAAAGTGAAACTCTTCTATTTATACAAAGCTGGAATTTTCGAACAAAAATGCACTTTCAGAGGTTCTGCGGCCGCAAAATTCCATGTGCGGTCCATACTTTGCTTCAGCTTCACAGGATTTACATCATGTGGTCGCACAATTTTGAACCATGGCCGTATCTCTCATTTTCTGCGGTCCGTACATTTCTGGGTGCGGCCGCACAAGGCTCTTCTGTGGACCGCACAAATGCAACTACGGCCGTATTGTTGATCTTCTGTGGCCGCACAATAATTGTGCGGTGCACACTTCCTTTGAACTGGATATGCAAAATATCTGAACTTTTGCACTTGCTTAGCTTCTGTAGCCGCACATTTCATGTGCGTACCGCAGTTTATACTTGTCTCTGATAAGCTTGTCTTCACAATCTGCGATCGCAGATTATATTCTGCAGTCCGCACTTTGAGTTTCTGTGATGTTTTTGTCCTTGAGTTCGGATCACTCCTTCTTGAGTTGGATTTCATCTTAGTGGCTCATTTTCCAATACTCCTACAATTAAGCATATTTCATCAGTTTTTAGGAACATAATTAAACATATTTAGACTAAAACGAAAGCTAATAGGTGCTAATAAGTAGTCAAAATCCCCACTTATCAGTGACGAGTACTTATGCATTGTTGTTGGGTTAGAGCATGCGGGTGAGACTTGTTTCTTGTAATTTATTGCTTTATTTGATCATGATATCCATACTTAGACTTGTTTAATTACTAAATTGATCATTCTTTCCGCATTTATGGACTTTCTATGATAATTGTGTATTATTTCTGAAGTTGAGGTTGGTTTTGAGGGATCATTGTTGACGTAAAGTTTGTCCTTGTTTATATCATCTCCATATTGTTATATGGTAAGGGAGAGTGTTAATGCACGAAGGTGATGCCGTGCTATATTTGAGAGTTAATGCAAGAAGAGTGATGCCGTGTCATATTTGAGAGTTAATGCATGAAGGGTGATGTTGTGCCATATTTGAGAGTTAATGCACAAAGGGTGATGTCGTGCCATATTTGAGAGTTAATGCACAAAGGGTGATGCCGTGCCAAATTTGAGAGTTAATGCATAAAGGGTGATGCCGTGCCATATTTGATAGTTAATGCACGAAGGGTGATGTCGTGCCGTATCTATTGATTTATGATGAAAGTGAAAGTAAAAGCACGAAGGGTGATGTCGTACCGTTGTAAGCACGTGATTTTTGCCCTATGAAAGAATTACTCCCAAATAGTTTTTGATAGTTTGCATTTGTTGTGAATTTTGTGTATTGTTTGTATTTGTCTGTGCATGTTTATTTATACTTTAATTAAGGAAAATGAAAAAAAATATGTGTCACATGCGCATTTACAATTTAATTGTGCATTTAGGAATTAATTAAACTTTAATTAGGAAAATCACAAAAAAATGCATCTTTTGTTTTTATTTCGTCATTAAGTGATGTTATTTTAATTAAATGTTAATGTGTGTTAATTGTGATGTTTGTATAGTGTTATTTGACATTTTTATTGGAAAATTAAAGGATCTTCGGATTGGGCCAATTTGAATTAAAATGAACAAGCCCAAACCAAACAACCCAATCCCGAAGCCCTGTTTACCCGGTCCAGTTGAACTGGACACACCACCTGCCAAACGACGTCGTTGAGCCGCTTTCGATCTAGACCGTTGATCTCAGAAGGATCAACGTCCAAGATTATATCCCTCGTACCCACATACGAACCCGACCCATTCAACCCCGGACCTACCCGATTCTAATGCTAAACCAAACGACACCGTTTGGATTAACCTTTGAATCTAGGCCGTTGATCTCAAGTGATCTAACGGCCAAGACCCAACCATCCACCCCGTATAAAAGCATCCATATCATACCCTGCCCCCTATCCAAGTACCCCTGTAGTCGTCTTCTTCACCAGACCCCGAACCCCATGAAACCTAACGTCGCCCCCTTTTCCCTCACCATTAAACCCGGCGGCAAGGACACCGGTGACCACCGCCTTAACACCCTAGATGCACCTCACCACCCTGAATCCAAATCCATCAACCGCTTAATTCGAATCAGTCCCTAGGTGCTCGAATCTTCATTTGAAGATTCGAGCAGAACTCCGATCTACACCGATCTACCCCAGGTTCATACCAGACACTCCCCTGACCTCCCTCGTGACCAAACCAGGCTTTGTTTGGTCCGAATCTAACCAGGGAAGCATAAATCCCAAATCTGCCTTTAGGAACCCTAGAAATCCTGATGTCCGGTCTGTGTCCGTTTGAACCAGATGATTAGGGTCTAATGGACCTTAATCGAAGTGTTCTCAGTTGAGAACACTTCGATTAAAGTCCGTTCAACCCCAAGAAAGGTCGATTCAAATCCGAGTTAGGATTTGCTGATTTTTCCAAGACTCCAAGGTATTTTTGCTTTCCCTTTTTCTTTATCAGTTGATGTGTTTTGTTATAGTTAAAGGTCTGTTTGTATGGCTAAATGTCTTTAGTTGATTTGCTTTGAATTTTGACTGCCCCGTCCACTTTGCCCAAGGTTTCTGTATTTGGTCAAGCCCTTCTTCATTTTGTGTGTGTTTATAAGCTGTACAATCAACTGAATTTAAATTTGATTGATTAATTAGTCCCCAGTACAACTTTGTTGAGTTAGTACAATTTGAATCACATGTTGATACTTTTGGATTTCTGATCATTGGCTTCGGTTGTATGTATTACAATTAGTATAGTTGAGTCGATATACGTCGTCAATTAGTTCAGCTTGGAATGGTGATAATCTGATCCTTGTCATTGGTTTGTCTGCTGAAATTTTGTTGAATTCAATTAGGAACTGAGTGTGTTGCCTGAGATTTGTTCAATTTGAATCAGAAAACATTTGAGGGTGTGTTATAGTTGCAGTTCAGACTGTGGTTTTTAAATGGATGGCATGTTCACTTGGTTTAGATTGTGGGCAACATGTGTATGGTCAACTGTTAAGGAATTAAAATAATTGGACAGCATGTGCTGTCAGATTACATTCCTACTGCCCATGCTTGGTTTTAGTTTAATAAATGATAAGGCATTTTAATAGTTTTTGTCAGGGGAATCTCATGGGAAGGGTTTATTTTTATCTTTGAGTGGAAAGACAGCAGGAGAACATGGGAGGGGGGTTTTGAATGGTCTAACGGGCTGTTCTGAATGGGCTGATGCTAGAATAAATAGGGGGGAACACAAGCTAAGCGGGGACAGAAGAAAAAAGCTAAAAAAGAGGGAGGAAAGGAGAAACAAAAAACAGAAAACAGTTCTAAAAAAACAGTTGAAGGTTCTGGGAACAGCTGAGAGTGTATTCTGATTTCCTTGCGAGATTATTACTGAAATCTAGGCTTCTGTATGCTGCTAATTTGAGCCTGGTTTTGTTGTTATTGAGTTTGTTGTTAGTTATTGGTCAAGTTGTTGTGATTAGTGAACTGCTTTTACTATTGCATCAAACATCTTGGGTTTTTCTGTTGGTCTACCACTCTGTTCTGGGATTGTTGATTGATGCCCGACCATTTGTGGGTTTATCATTGTGGGAACTGCTGTTGGTTGTTCGTGAACTAGTGGTTGTATTGTTGCTGTTTGTTGCTGCTGTGATACTGCTGTGTTACTGCTGTCTGTTCGATTGTTGTTGATATCGTTCTTTTTCTTCTCATTCTTATTGTCCAACATCCAGGTACACATTCTAATTGCACTGTGTAGTGATGAACTTGGAGCATGATTAAGAGTCTAAAGAGAATGGTTGTTTGAACTTAGTGTAGTGATTTTCATCTTCTACTGTTACAGTTTAAAGCATTCTGTATACCCTACATGTAAAGTTTGACCCCATACTGTGTAATGGATTAGTTTTCATTCTATAAGAGTTTGGTCCAGTAATTTGACGGTGTATCATAATCAAATTAATGGTGTATCAGTGATGTTCGATCAACAAATGGTTTCGTATAGGGTCGATTAAGATGGGTAATGTAGTAATCACGTTTGTTTTACCTTGGCTCACCAGTATATAATGCATATTTCAAAAGCATGCTATGCAATTTGGGAAAATATATGTATAAACAACAAAATCGTGTTGGTTATATTATTGGATAAGGGTTGCCTAAAACATGTAATGATACCACCTAAGTTAAATAAGGTCATTTTGGTCTTTTCGCCTTTGCGTGTAGGAATAATTAACTGAACCTCATATGTGTGCCCGTCAATGAATAAGGTTGCATACGTTTAATTTCTTCATCTAAAAATAGATAATCTGTTTCGATACTATTGTGCGTCAATCTCATGTTCTAATATTATTGAATAATAGACTATAGAATGAAAGCAGTTTTTCTTTGTACAAACTCGATCGCAATTTTCCATTCGCATTAGCCATGAACTAATAAATAAGTTACGTTTTTCAGCATGTAAATAATTAAGAAATTTTCTTTTATTTTAGAGACGAACTTAATAGAGAAATGTAGTCACTGTAGGTTTATCCTTTTAAATAAAATGAGACGAGCCTCGCCAAATAAAATGCACAGATTGCGGGGCCCTCACAAAATGTATATATTAAAATACTTAGAATTCGGGACAGGCCGTTTAGCGAATTTTACGGCCTTCCCAAAATAACACTATGCTAGTTGCTTTAGGACGCGCCTTAATAAATCTTACCTTCTTAAACTCGGGTGCACATATATGTGACCCAAATCCAAATCTCAACGGAGTCGAAATGTATCTCTAATCACGGGTACATTGATTGTGACGTGGTTCGAGATGTGTTTCCACGATGTTGCAATTCTTGATAAAAATAACAATAGATGATAAAAGCGGTTAAAAGATAAAATTTGCACATAAGTTCATATTTGTATAAAAAATCAGATAATCAAGCCGAATATAACAGTTGAGCGACTGTGCTAGAACCACGGAATCGGGAATGCCTAACACCTTCTCCCGAGTTAACAGAATTCCTTATCCGGATTTCTGGTACGCAGACTGTAATATGGAGTCATTCTTTTCCTCGATTCGGGATTAAAATTGGTGACTTGGGACACCCTAAATCTCCCAAGTGGCGACTCTGAAATAAACAAATAAATCCCCTTTCGATTGTCCTTTAATTGGAAAAAACTCCCTTGTACCCCCTCGGGTGCGGAAAAAGGAGGTGTGACAGCTCTGGCGACTCTGCTGGGGATTTTTAACCCAGAACCACTGGTTCAGGGTTAGAAATTCGAGCTTAGAATAATTGTTCTATTTGGCCTTATTTATTATCTGATATTCTTATATGTGATTCATGTGCAAAATGATGTATGTTACCGCTTTGATATTATTTGACTGTATATATAAACTGTGCCGAAACCCCTCTCTTCTCTCTCTTGAGGAGTGCACGCTGACCGTGACTTCTTTCTGTTAGTGTCATATACCCAAATAGAACGAGGATTCGGAGGAGTTGCAAAACCGGATGGCCTTTTGGTTACCGGTACACAGCTCCCATCCTCGGCTCGAGTTGTCCTCTCGGGTAATCCAGGTATAGAACAAACACCTAGGTTTTACAACTTAGTATAACATGACTTCACGCCGGATCCCTAGTAGGAACGCTTATTTGCATCACGTTGCATTTAACTTAGGGGACTCAACACAAGGGTTGGGTCCGTCTAGGACTAGCGACCTAAAATGAAAGACCATCCTGCTACATCCTGTTTGCTTTATGCATTTACTTGTTTCAGACTTGCATGCTGACCAGCTTTTGAATATCGGGAATGTTGTGAAGAAAAGAAGAGAAAAAAAGAGAAAGTCACGGTTAGGGAATTAATTATTTATTTTTGGAAAAACCAATACAAAAAAAAAACGGTTAAAACTCTGCCGGAATTTTGAGAAAATAAAAATGTGTCTTATTAAAAGCAAAAGAAAATAGAAAAGAAAAAAAAGAAAAAAGAGTCTTTGTTTTATTTTTGAACGGAAGAGGAAAAATAGTTTGTGATGAGAAATATGGTTTCCAAAATTTGGTTTATGTTTTCTTCCCGAACTACGCCAGTTTGATTCTCGCAGGGTGTGAGATACGTAGGCAATCCCCATCGGGCCCAACTTACTTTTTCAAAAAAAAAAAAGAAGAAAAAAAAAATCCAAAAGAACAAAAGTTTTGAAATAGTCAAGGTGACATAGTGCTTTTCAGAAACAACCTAATTTCGTTTTCTTTAAAGAAAGAAAGGTGTGTCAATTTGGTATTTGAGTCAAATGAGTCTGGATCTTTGCTTAATCACCCCCAATAAACATGCAGAATGAGCATAAGTCCAAGTTTGCCGGTAACAATTAGGAGCAAAATCCCTTTGGAGTTGCGATTATGGTGGGAGGATTTGGAAAAGTCAGAGCAAGACAAGATCAAACTGCACCTGGGAGGTCTGGCTAGTTTGTTAAATGTCAGGCCCAGATGCGACATCATAAAGGCTTTGGTTACATTTTGGGACCCGACCCACAACGTATTACGCTTCTCGGATTTTGAACTCACCCCAACCTTAGAAGAAGTGGCAGGTTACATGGACGTCACTGAAGGTTTGAGACACAAATACCTGATCGCTCCAAGAGCTGTGAATTCACACAAATTCATGGATCTGTTGAAGATAAGCAAGGGAGTCCCGTACGCTGAATTGGATAGAGGTTTTTCTACCTTGCAATTCACATACCAGAGGTATGGGCACATAGGAGGATTTAATGATCCGGAAAGTGGTGTCTGCAGCAGAGGGAATCTAGCAAAGTGGAATGAACATAGGCGGTTCGCTTTCATGGTAGCATTTTTGGGCATTGTGGTGTTTCCCCGGAAAGATAGAAATATCGATCTGAAAGTGGCTGGAATCGTCAAGGTCCTGATTACCAACGATAAAAGCATTCTTGCTCCTATGATAGTGTCGGAGATATACCGAGCCCTCACAGCTTGTAAAGCCAGGGCAGATTTCTTCGAAGGGTGCAACTTGTTATTGCAGATGTGGATGATCGAACACTTGTGTCGTCATCCTCAGTGTATGCGCTACATGTCTACAAACGAGGACTGCATCGAAGGTTATAACCTAAGGGTTTCCGGTCTCAGATTGCCAGAAGGGTTTGAAGAATGGATATCCTATCTCCGTGCCATCACCGCATAACAAATAAATTGGACTTTGGGTTGGCTTCCTGTGGAAGAAATTGTGTACATGCCCGCCACTGGTCCTCACTTCCTCTTAATGGGACTCAGAGGTATTCAGCCTTATGCCCCTTACAGGGTGATGAGGCAATTAGGAAGGTGTCAGGTGGTACACCCGGATGAAGATCTCAGTACTTATACAGTCGAGGTCAGCAATGACGGCCAATTTCCTGAAAAGACAGTTCGTCGCATATGGAGTGAATGCCAGTACCTGACAGCAAATACTCGGGTAGGTGATGTATCTAGGGGTGAAGTCTCGCTGGCCTATCTCGCTTGGCATAATAAGAAGAACATTGTGAGAGACGAACCAGAGCGGCCAACCAAACGGCCCCACCTCCAAGATTTTGTTGAGTCATCGCAAGAACAATGGGGCAGGCTCGCAAAAGAAGAAGGTTACCGGGTTGAAATCGGGAGGCTAAAGCAACAAGTTGAAAGGCTTGTATTTGAGAACAACGTGCAAGTCGCTTTTGAGCGGGGTGAAAAGAACAAGCTAGCCCAAGAGAACCAGACACTAAAGGCCCGCATTCGCCAAGCTAGCAAGAGTAACATTGACCGACAGAAACGTCGCTCCGACGAAAGATTGATAGCAGATTTAAGAAGTCAGGTCAGCCAAAGCCAAGAAGAATTAGAGCAATCAGAGGCTTGCATAGCAAGGATAAAGGTCAGATGGGCAAAAGGTACGATGGCCCGGAGGCAGTGTCTGCAACAGGTTATAAGGGATTATGAAATGAGCATCGGGATATTAAGAAAAACGAACTCCACTCTTCATGATCGGATCATCAAACAAGCGCGAGATGCCCAGGCCGACAGAGGACGTTGTTACGATGCAATGGCTTGCATGGAAAGACAAATGGAGATGTTCCAGGATCAACTCGCCGACAATGCTCAAGCACTAGGATTAAAGAACCGGCAAATAAGGCAATTGTTCGCTGAAAGGGACAACATTCGAGGAAGGATCGACGAGATTGGGCATTACATCTACATGAGATGCCTAGCATGCGAGCAAATGCCTCGAAAAACCCTCCTTGTTTCCATCATGGGCTGCGTCCACCGGATCACGAATGAATTGAAAAGCTTGCAGAGAGACCTTACACCAAGGGCCGCGGAAAGGCCGAATGATGCCTCGCGGGCCCCTAAGTTGGAAAATTAATCTTTGGTCGAGTCCTGTTTATTTGGCTTTGTTGATTTCCCATATGTTGTTTTCTTTTCTTTTAATCAAATAGGGTTAAAAACTGTGGAGTCTGTACTGTTGCTATTCTTTGTTTGAAGTAATTTGTAATAGCAAATTTTGATGATGAATTCAATGATTCCAAAAAGAATTTTGTGTGTCTTTACTTTATGGCAGAACTACGCCGGTCTGATTCACGCGGGGACGTGATACGTAGGCAATCCACATAAGATTCGACCGCCATTAATAAAGAAAAAGAAAATACAAAATAGAATAAAATACAGGGGTTCCCAAAGTACTTTAAAGGGGCAAATAAGCAAGCCGGGATGACGCATGTTGTTTGAAGCAAAGCATGTTAGAAACGGTTAACTGCTTAGGAGCATTGCATCCTCAATGTGTTGTTATCAAATCTGTTAAACTCTAACGCTAACAAGTTTGTTGTTTTCCGACATCCAGACAGTTAGTTGTTAAAGAATTATGGCAACACACCCTTACCAAACTAGATCCAAAGGACCGGTAGCGACACGCATGACTACTTCAGAGAATAGTACCGAGGAAGAAAGGCCGATGAGCCAGTTGTTAAAAGAAGTGATGGAAAGGATTGAAAGGATGAGACTAGAGATGAATGCAATGCAGCTAGCTCTAGACAACGCACAAAAGAGCCCTGAGCCACTAGGGCACATGCCAGAATACCCTCACTCCGGCCCTTCAACAAGCCTCCCGAATCCCCGTTATCATCAAGAGAGAAGCCCCCATGATTCCCAAGCTCCACCACCCTATCAACCTCTCCCAACCCCAAATATGCCCACTTTTGTGGGACCCACATCATCCACCCTACAAAGAACGACCAGCGAGCCATTGTTTCAGGCTCACGATATGCAATACTATCCCCCTGAGCCCACATTCCATGCCCCCGAGCCACATGCCTACAATCCGCACTTGGAGGTACTGGCAGAGATTGAAAAGCCGGTTAAAGTCCCAGAACAGGATGAGGTATTGAGGAAATTCAAAAGCCTGGAGCAATCCTTTAGGAACTTGCACAGATTGGGCAACCTGGTCAGCGTGGCCTACAAGGATCTATGCCCTTTCCCGGACGTCCAACTCCCGGTTGGGTTCAAGATGCCTAAGTTTGATTTATATGAAGGGCACGGTGATCCCATGGCACATTTGCGGGGATTCTGTAGTAAAATGAGAGGGGCAGGCGGCAAAGATGAGCTGCTGATAGCTTATTTCGGCCAAAGTCTGAGCGGATCGGCACTAGAATAGTATACCAGGCAGGATTCCAGCAGATGGTACACTTGGGATGATCTGGCACAGGCTTTCGCAGGTCATTTTCAATACAATCTCGAGATAGTCCCTGACCGTCTCACATTTCTGAGGACCGGGAAGAAGCCCGGGGAAAGTTTTCACGAGTTCGGGTTCCGCTGGAGAGAGCAAGCGGCCAGAGTCGATCCTCTCATGAGAGAGGGAGAGATGGTGGACTACTTCTTGCAAACGTTGGATCCAACCTACTTTGGTCACTTGGTGACGACGGTTGGAAAATCCTTCAACTAGGTGGTGAAGATAGGGGTCATGATAGAAGAGGGTCTGAGGTCTGACAAAATCCTGAATTACTCAGCACTCAAGGCAACGACCCAGGCTATTCAGAGCGGCACAGGAGGTGCGCTAGGAAGAAGAAAGAAAGAAGAAATTACCACGATCGAGGCAGGTAGTTGGTCCAGGGCTAGCAAGCCACACTACAACCAACCCAGACCTCACAGGACAAACTACCCATACAGCCCACCACATCACTACTATCCCCCCCAAGAACCGCATTTCACCGTCCATCAAGCCCAGACATACACCCAACCTCCGGTTCGCCCACAATGGCATGCGCCAGCTCCCCACAATACATACCCAGCTCCACATAATACCTACCCACCACCACAAAGTACCTACCCTCCACCCAGAGCATACAGGAACCCTCCAGGGACAGGCTTTTCGAGGAGTCAAGCTGCTAAAAATGATAGGCTGCAGAAACATCGAGCCTTTACTGAGCTGGGAGAGACTTATACTGCCGTAATCCACAAATTGAGACGGTTGGGTTTGGTGAGTCCTGTCGAACCTAGAGAGCAAAACCCCCCACCCCAAAATGTGAACATGTCAATAAGCTGTGAGTACTGCTCAGGAATGTTGGGACATGATACTGAAAAGTGTTGGAGGCTGAAGCAGGCGATACAAGATCTTATTGATGATAACAAAATCGAGGTCCAAACGCCGGTGGCACCTAACATCAACCAGAATCCACTGCCAGCGCACCACGAGACTCACATGATCGAGTTGGTGAACGAGGGAGGAGAGCTGAGAAAGCCCTCACAGACAGTGATGATGATCCAGGCCGCTCCGAAAGAAGGATCGACCAGTGGAGGAACGGGGGTACAATCGCAGGGAGAAAACGTCAAGCCAGTAGTAATATTGGGAAAGAGCCCGTCCGCTATAACAAGTAAACCCGAGCCAAACAAGTTGGTAATACCAGGGACTCCACCCACACCCGCAGTTGTGTTGAAAGGGGTGTACAAGGAACTGGTCACCATAAAGCCTGTAGTCCAGCTGCCGATGATTAATAGCAAGGCCGTGCCTTGGAAATATGAAAAGGCAGTGGTGATGTACAAAGGAAAACAAGTGGAGGAATTCAGTTGTGAAGCGCAAGGGCTGACTCGGTCTGGGCGGTGTTTTGCTCCGGTGGAGCTGAGAAGAATCAACCCCGCTACAACCAAGAAACCTGTGTCCGAAGAAGAGGCTGAGGAGTTCTTGAGGAAGATGAAAGTGCAGGACTACTCCGTGGTCGAATAGCTGAGGAAAACACCAGCCCAGATCTCGCTGCTATCATTACTGATCCATTCTGAGGAACATCGTCGAGCCCTGATGAAGATATTGAACGAAGCTCATGTGCCCAACGAGATTTCTGTAAACCACCTGGAAACCATTGCCAACAAGATTTTCGAGGTGAACAGGGTAACATTCTCAGATGATGATCTACCGGTGGAAGGTACGGAGCATAATAAAGCTCTCTACCTAACTGTCAAATGCGAAAACTCGGTAGTTACTCGGGTATTGGTGGATAACGGTTCAAGTGCCAATATTTGTCCATTATCCACCCTGAACCATTTAAAGATCGACCACGGAAGAATCCGCAAGAATAGCATCTGTGTCCGAGGATTTGACGGAAATGGAACAACCACTGTAGGGGATGTTGTACTTGAGTTGACCATCGGTCCGGTCCAGTTTACCATGGAGTTCCAGGTGCTAGATGCCACAGTATCTTATAACCTTCTGTTAGGATGGCCGTGGATTCATGCAGCCAAAGCGGTGCCTTCCACCCTACATCAGATGATTAAGTTCGAGTGGGATAGACAAGAGGTCGTACTGCACGGCGAAGACACGGCGTGCACCATGGGTGGCGCCATTGTGCCCTTCATAGAGACCGATGATGACAAAGGTCCTTGGGTCTACCAGATTTTCGATACAGTATCGGCAAACAAAATTTCTGAAGGAGAAATCATCCCGCACCCTAGGGTAGCTGCCGCAATAGTCATGATGGTCTCGGAAATGCTGGGTAATGGATTTCTGCCGGGAAAAGGCTTGGGAGTCGAGCTTCAGGGGATTGTCCAACCTGTCTCCCTGCCTAAAAATTTGGAAACTTTTGGGTTGGGGTTCAAGCCAAGCGCAGCAGATGTAAAGCAAGCGCGGAAAATGAAGAAGAAAGTCTGGTATCTTCCCAAACCCGTGCCACGTCTCTCAAAGTCTTTTGTCAGAGAAAGTGACAAGGGGCCACCGGTCCCAAAGATTCTCGGACCATTGATCGGGATGGACGGGGACCTAAATCAGAGTTTTGAGAGGCTATTCGCTGATGTCAATATGGTAGAAGCTGGAGAGAGTTCCAGCAGAGCGGAGATACAATTTGTGGGGCCTGAGGCCAAGACCAACAATTGGACGGTTACTCCTCTTCCTGTCTGGGGGGAGTCTTGGTAGTAGGCTTTGATTTATGTTTTTTGTTTGTTTTGATTTGTTCGGATTATTCCAGGGTGTAATCCAAATTTTACTTTTGTTTTGTAAAAGTGTGAACCCTTTTATCCCGCAAGTTTAATAAAGTTCTCTTCTTTTGTCTCATTTTAATTTTGTTTTGTTCTTTTTCTTTCTGAATAGTTCTCTTTTTACTGGTTCTAATGACATGGCATGCACAGCGGATCTTCGACCTAGTCTAATAAATCAATCTGAATCCGACTTAATGATACAAGAGGTCGTTTATGACGATGAATCTGAATATGACGAAGATAAAGCCTTCGAAGAGATAAACCGAGAACTGTGCCAATTTGAAGAGAAACCCAAGCCTAACCTAAATGAAACTGAGGCTGTGAATCTAGGAGACGCTGATAATGTCAGAGAAACCAAAATCAGCATCCACATTGAGCCAAATGTCAGGGAAGAATTGATCAAAACCCTCGTGGAATTCAAAGATGTTTTTGCATGGTCATATGATGATATGCCGGGATTAAGCACCAATTTAGTGGTTCACAAATTGCCCACTGACCCGGAATACCCTCCGGTCAAGCAAAAGCTAAGGAAATTTAAAACAGAAATGAGTGTAAATATCAAAGAAGAGGTGATTAAGCAGTTGCAGGCGAAGGTCATTCGGGTCACTCGATATCCCGAGTGGTTGGCCAATGTGGTACCAGTTCCAAAGAAGGATGGGAAAATCAGGGTGTGCGTCAACTACCGCAACCTTAACAAAGCAAGTCCCAAGGATAATTTTCCATTGCCCAACATCCATATCCTGATCGATAATTGCGCTGGGCGCGAGATCGGATCCTTTGTGGATTGCTATGCGGGTTACCATCAGATCCTGATGGACGAGGAAGATGCGGAAAAGACAGCTTTTATTACGCCATGAGGAACTTACTGCTATCTGGTAATGCCGTTTGGATTGAAGAATGCCGGGGCAACGTACATGCGAGCAATGACTACTGTATTTCACGACATGATACACAAAGAAATTGAGGTGTACGTAGATGATGTGATCATAAAGTCTTGGCGTTAGGAAGACCATGTAGCAGACCTAAGGAGATTCTTCCAAAGACTCCGAAGGTATGATATCAAGCTCAACCCGGCCAAATGCGCATTCGGGGTTCCATCAGGAAAGCTGTTATGATTCATCGTCAGTCAACGGGGTATTGAGTTAGACCCATCCAAGATCAAATCCATCCGAGATTTGCCACCACCAAAGAACAAAACAGAGGTAATGAGTCTGTTGGGTAGACTCAATTACATCAGCAGGTTCATCGCTCAACTCACAGCAACTTGCGAGCCCATATTTTGGCTGTTGAAAAAGGATGCTGCGGTAAGTTGGACGGTAGAGTGTCAAGAGGCTTTCGACCAAATCAAAGGGTATCTGTCTAATCCACCCGTGTTGGTTCCGCCTAAGCCAGGGAAGCCCTTAATTCTTTATCTGACGGTCCTGGAAAATTCATTTGGTTGTGTACTGGGGCAACATGATGACACATGAAGGAAGGAGCAGGCCATTTATTATCTTAGCAAGAAATTCACAGTATATGAGGTCAAGTACACTCAACTCGAGAAAACATGCTGCGCCCTAACTTGGGTAGCTCAGAAGTTGAAGCACTACCTGTCCTCGTATACTACTTATCTCATATCCCGTTTGGACCCATTGAAGTATATCTTTCAGAAACCTATGCCCACAGGGAGGTTGGCAAAATGGCAAATTCTGCTCACAGAGTTTGATATCGTCTATGTGACGAGGACGGCCATGAAAGCCCAAGCGCTGGCCGACCATTTGGCAGAGAATCCCGTTGATGAAAAATACGAGCCTTTAAGAACGTATTTTCCCGACGAAGAAGTGATGCATACAAGTGAGCTGGAGTTACCCGAGGAACCGGGTTGGAAGCTTTTCTTCGATGGAGCCGCGAACGCGAAAGGGGTTGGAATAGGAGCAGTACTCATTTCCGAAACAGGACGCCACTATCCTGTTACAGCTCAACTACGCTTCTATTGCACCAATAATATGGCCGAGTATGAAGCTTGCATTTTGGGTCTGCGATTAGCTGTGGACATGGATGTCCAAGACGTTTTGGTCTTGGGAGACTCCGACCGCTTGGTACATCAGATTCAGGGTGAATGGGAAACACGGGATTTGAAACTTATACCATATCGACAATACTTGCACGATCTGAGCAAGCGATTTCGATCAGTGAAATTCAAACATATCCCGAGAATTCATAACGAGGTTGCGGACGCATTGGCCACCCTAGCATCAATGTTACACCACCCCGACAAAATGTACGTCGACCCTCTGCACATCCAGGTTCGTGATCATCACGCTTATTGCAACGCGGTGGAAGAGGAAGTAGATGGCAAGCCCTGGTTTCATGATATCAAGGAGTACCTCAAAATGGGGATATATCCAGAACAGGCCACTGGAGACCAAAAAAGAGCCCTTCGGCGTCTATCAAATGGTTTCTTCCTCAGCAGAGGAGTTTTGTACAGAAGAACCCCAGACTTGGGATTGTTAAGATGTATAGACGCCGGTCAAGCCACGACGGTTATGGCAGAGGTACATGCTGGAGTTTGCGGGACGCATATGAGCGGATATGTATTGGCAAGAAAGATCCTTCGAGCAGGGTATTACTGGCTCACCATGGAGCATGACTGTATCACTTTCGTGAGGAAATGCCATCAGTGTTAGATACATGGAGATCTGATTCATTCGCCGCCAACAGAGTTACATACGATGTCATTGGGCATGGATGTCATTGGGCCTATCGAGGCGCCAGCATCCAACGGCCATAGGTTCATTCTGGTGACCATCGACTACTTCACCAAATGGGTCGAAGCTAAAACCTTCAAGTCGGTAACTAAAAAGTCAGTGGTGGATTTTGTTCACTCCCATATCATCTACAGATTTGGGATCCCAAAAGTGATCATTACAGACAATGATGCAAATCTTAACAGCAGCTTGATGAGAGAGGTATGCCAATAATTCAAGATTACACACCGCAATTCCACCCCATATCGTCCCAAGGCGAATGGAGCAGTCGAAGCAGCCAATAAAAACATCAAGAAGATACTGCGAAAGATGGTGGAAGGATCTAGACAATGGCACGAGAGATTACCCTTTGCGTTGTTAGGTTATCGCACTACCGTCCGGACTTCCATAGGTGCGACTCCTTATTTGTTGGTGTACGGAACTGAGGCCGTAATACCAGTAGAGGTCGAAATTCCGTCCCTCCGAATTGTTCGAGATTGATGATGACGAATGGGTCAAAACTCGATTGGAACAATTGAGCTTGATAGACGAGAAAAGATTGGCAGCAGTATGCCATGGTTAGCTGTATTAGAAGAGAATGGCAAAGGCATACAATAAGAAGGTACGCCCCAGGAAGTTTGAAGTAGGGCAACAAGTATTGAAGCGGATCCTCCCGCATCAGGTCGAGGCAAAAGGCAAGTTCGCCCCAAATTGGCAAGGGCCTTATATTGTGACCAGAGTGTTGTCCAACAGTGCTTTGTGTCTGACGGATATCGAGGGAAGATGTGTCGACATGGCTATCAATTCGGATGCAGTCAAGAGATATTATGCGTAATTTCTTTGATTATGGCAATTATTGGTTCGTTTGTTTGTACTTGGTACTTATTGGATAATGAAATGACGGAGGCAATTCTTTCTTCTATCCAAACACTTTTAACCCTTGTTTCCCCCTTTTGAGCCTTAAGTTATTCTTTCATACCCCTCTTTTGGAATCACTAATGGAAAAGATATGAAAAAGAGAAAGAAAAAGAAAAGAAATTTTTTAAGAGAAAATGAAAAAAAAAAGAGATAAAAATCACAAGAAATACAAAACCGTTGGGAACTACGTTTGGCATGATTCCTCAAAGAGGATACGTAGGCACCTCACGGCTCGGTCATAGTGTTCATAGTGTGCATAGTGTACATAAGTGTGCATAGTAGGCACAGTGTGCGTAACGCATGTAGCTCAACATAGTGTAAAAAATAAAATCCCCCAAGCCAGAAAACTGGGGCAGAGGTTATGTTTTAAAAGTTCCAGCGAAGGTTTGATTCCAAAAGTTGTAGTGGCTCACCCGTCAGAGTTATTTCAAACTTTTGATAGTTTTTTTTACCCCACACCAAAACCAACATCGACGTCCAAAAAAGACCTCCCGATCACCCTCCAACAGGTGCCAAGTTAGGCAGATAAGCCGAGAATAATACACTGATCCCCGGCAAAGAAGAGGATCATAAAACTGGAAATGAATTGATAGTCCAAAGGAATCTCCAGAAGAGAGGGTCATATCGACAGTACTCCAATTCTCCGTTGAAGAAATAAAATGAGAGAGTCTTGGTGGTAAAAACCTTTGCAGGCACCACAAGGCGACGAAAGATGAGAGATATGAAACGAGAGAGTCTTATCGGTGAAAACCTTCACAGGCACCATAAGGCGCCGGGAGCTGAGAGAAAAGAGAGAGTCTCATTAGTGAAAACCCCTCGAAGGGCACTATGAGGCAACAAGGCAGATCAACAAAAGGGTCCACGTTCGCAAATAAATGGACACCCATTTATCCCCAGCAAGTAAGGTCATCAGGCAAGTTGATTGATACAAATAGACTGGGTCGAGAATCTATGGTGCACGTCATGATCACAAGGACCAGTCATGTCATCCAGATAAGTTCTCCTGAATTCCTTTTTCCACCAAGTATTGGTTTAGAAAGATTTTTCTCCTTTTCTATCTTTTTCATTTTTCTTTCTAAAAATTCGTTTTGAAAAGGATTTTTCAAAGTTTACCACCAGAGGCCGAAGGGGTACAAAAGCAAAATACGAAGAGGATAGGCCAAAGGCCAAGGCAATGAGACAAAAGGCGTCGGTTGCAAAAACCAAAGGACGAATTGTGCAGAAAGTTAAGGGTAAAGAGAGCGGGAAAAGACGGGTGAAAGACTTGTGGACCAAATTCTGAGAAGATGTCCCCGCAGAATGCCGACAAATCACGGGCCCAAGTCCGAAGTGGTCAGACGCCACAGTAAAGGGAAATTAATCCGATGCAAGATAAACCCAACCGTCCTAAAGGCTAGCCCCAGGCGATGCAATGTTATGCCTTGCAGTTCTGGGAGGAAGTAAACTCCTAAAGGGAGTGGTTTCGGGAGTAAAGCAGACTCCCACAGCATGTCCTGTAAAGAGAAAGCAGAAAAGGGGATAAATGGAAAACCATCCCCAGCAGGCAGGGCACCCCCAGCAAGCAACTTTATCCACCCACCATTTGTTGGAGCACAGAGCAAGGAAAAGAAAAGAAAAATCATCCCCCAGCGGGAAGGACACCGCTGCCCACCATGATTAGAACTAACTAAATCCTTTTGTCTGCTGCAGGAAAATAAAGGTTGATGATGGCAGCAAGACGCAATGCCAGAAAGGTCACCAAAACCGGGGCAGAAAATTTTCTGCCGCTGTCAAAACATTTTCTCGGAGGAACGAGGAGACAAATTCAAATACTTTTCAGTCTTAGTTTAAATAGGCGCCCACCTGTATAACGAGAGGAATAATTTTCAGTCTTAGTTTAAATAGGCGCCCACCTGTATAACGAGAGGAATACTTTTCAGTCTTAGTTTAAATAGGCGCCCACCTGTATAACGAGAGGAATACTTTTCAGTCTTAGTTTAAATAGGCGCCCACCTGTATAACGAGAGGAATACTTTTCAGTCTTAGTTTAAATAGGCGCCCACCTGTATAACGAGAGGAATACTTTTCAGTCTTAGTTTAAATAGGCGCCCACCTGTATAACGAGAGGAATACTTTTCAGTCTTAGTTTAAATAGGCGCCCACCTGTATAACGAGAGGAATACTTTTCAGTCTTAGTTTAAATAGGCGCCCACCTGTATAACGAGAGGAATACTTTTCAGTCTTAGTTTAAATAGGCGCCCACCTGTATAACGAGAGGAATACTTTTCAGTCTTAGTTTAAATAGGCGCCCACCTGTATAACGAGAGGAATACTTTTCAGTCTTAGTTTAAATAGGCGCCCACCTGTATAACGAGAGGAATAATTTTCAGTCTTAGTTTAAATAGGCGCCCACCTGTATAACGAGAGGAATACTTTTCAGTCTTAGTTTAAATAGGCGCCCACCTGTATAACGAGAGGAATACTTTTCAGTCTTAGTTTAAATAGGCGCCCACCTGTATAACGAGAGGAATACTTTTCAGTCTTAGTCTAAATAGGCGCCCACCTGTATAACGAGAGGAATAATTTCCAGTCTTAGTTTAAATAGGCGCCCACCTGTATAACGAGAGGAATACTTTTCATGTTTTAGTTTAAATATTTCAGATTTTGAGAGCAGTAACCCCACCGAAAGGCCGAAGGTTACAGCAGGAATACCTAGCAGGAAACAATAAAAATCCCCAGTACCAGGAAGCAGAAGGTTGCAAACTCAAGTGCATGTGTCAAAAGGAAAGAAAGGACGCGTTTTAAAAAAAAGCGGCTTGTGAACATCAAATCATGCCCGACATAGCAAATCTGATAAAGAGAGCCGTACCACCAGAGGAACCACTGAAAAGCTTAATGAAGAAAGCTATGTCCCCAGCGGACCAAGAAAAATGATGAAAACTGGCATTCAGAAAGGTAAAGTACCAGTGTCATCCCCAAATTCATGGAAGAAAAGCACCGGAGGAAACACAAGACGACAAGAAAGCAAGGCAACAAGAACAAATTGAAGATAGATGAGATCTTATGATCCGTAGTCTAGCCTAGCTTCTTGTTTTTCTTTTTAGCATGGTGTAACAAGGAGATCAGTAAGCAATAACAGCATACAGCAGCATGTAACAGTACACAACAACATCGAACATTACAGTCACGCGGTAGTCCCAGCTACCAAAACTTCCCGAACTACATTGACCTGATTCCTGTTCAGCCCAGGATAAGTAGGAAATCTCTGAAGCGAAGGTTCGGTCAAATCTTTTTCGAAAAAATGCTTCACACGGAGTACTCGGATGAGCAAAAATCGCTAACTTTATCTTTGCACGAAAACCTTTCGTGTCTTCGGGTAAAGAGGGGTAGCTGTAAGCACGTGATTTTTGCCCTATGAAAGAATTACTCCCAAATAGTTTTTGATAGTTTGCATTTGTTGTGAATTTTGTGTATTGTTTGTATTTGTCTGTGCATGTTTATTTATATTTTAATTAAGAAAAATGAAAAAAAATATGTGTCACATGCGCATTTACAATTTAATTGTGCATTTAGGAATTAATTAAACTTTAATTAGGAAAATCACAAAAAAATGCATCTTTTGTTTTTATTTCGTCATTAAGTGATGTTATTTTAATTAAATGTTAATGTGTGTTAATTGTGATGTTTGTATAGTGTTATTTGACATTTTTATTGGAAAATTAAAGGATCTTCGGATTGGGCCAATTTGAACTAAAATGAACAGGCCCAAACCAAACAACCCAATCCTGAAGCCCTATTTACCCGGTCCAGTTGAACTGGCCACACCACCCGCCAAACGACGTCATTGAGCCGCTTTCGATCTAGACCGTTGATCTCAGAAGGATCAACGGCCAAGATTATATCCCTCGTACCCACATACGAACCCAACCCATTCAACCCCAGACCTACCCGATCCTAATGCTAAACCAAACGACACCGTTTGGATTAACCTTTGAATCTAGGCCGTTGATCTCAAGTGATCTAACGGCCAAGACCCAACCATCCACCCCGTATAAAAGCTTCCATATCATACCCTGCCCCCCTATCCAAGCACCCCTTTAGTCGTCTTCTTCACCAGACCCCGAACCCCATGAAACCCTAACGCCGCCCCCTTTTCCCTCACCATTAAACCCGGCGGCAAGGACGCCGGTGACCACCGCCTTAACACCCTAGATGCACCTCACCACCCTGAATCCAAATCCATCAACCGCTTAATTCGAATCAGTCCCTAGGTGCTCGAATCTTCATTTGAAGATTCGAGCAGAACTCCGATCTACACCGATCTACCCCAGGTTCATACCAGACACTCCCCTGACCTCCCTCATGACCAAACCAGGCTTGGTTTGGTCCGAATCTAACCTGGGAAGCATAAATCCCAAATCTGCCTTTAGGAACCCTAGAAATCCTGATGTCCGGTCTGTGTCCATTTGAACCAGATGATTAGGGTCTAATGGACCTTAATCGAAGTGTTCTCAGTTGAGAACACTTCGATTAAAGTCCGTTCAACCCCAAGAAAGGTCGATTCAAATCCGAGTTAGGATTTGCTGATTTTTCCAAGACTCCAAGGTATTTTTGCTTTCCCTTTTTCTTTATCAGTTGATGTGTTTTGTTATAGTTAAAGGTCTGTTTGTATGGCTAAATGTCTTTAGTTGATTTGCTTTGAATTTTGACTGCCCCGTCCACTTTGCCCAAGGTTTCTGTATTTGGTCAAGCCCTTCTTCATTTTGTGTGTGTTTATAAGTTGTACAATCAACTGAATTTAAATTTGATTGATTAATTAGTCCCTAGTACAACTTTGTTGAGTCAGTACAATTTGAATCACATGTTGATACTTTTGGATTTCTGATCATTGGCTTCGATTGTATGTATTACAATTGGTATAGTCGAGTCGATATACGTCGTCAATTAGTTCAGCTTGGAATGGTGATAATATGATCCTTGTCATTGGTTTGTCTGCTGAAATTTTGTTGAATTCAATTAGGAACTGAGTGTGTTGCCTGAGATTTGTTCAATTTGAATCAAAAAACATTTGAGGGTGTGTTATAGTTGCAGTTTAGACTGTGGTTTTTAAATGGATGGCATGTCCACTTGGTTTAGATTGTGGGCAGCATGTGTATGGTCAGCTGTTAAGGAATTAAAATAATTGGACAGCATGTGCTGTCAGATTACATTCCTGCTGCCCATGCTAGGTTTTAGTTTAATAAATGATAAGGCATTTTAATAGTTTTTGTCAGGGGAATCTCATGGGAAGGGTTTATTTTTATCTTTAGTGGAAAGACAGCAGGAGAACATGGGAGGGGGGTTTTAAATGGTCTAACAGGCTGTTCTGAATGGGCTGATGCTAGAATAAATAGGGGGGAACACAAGCTAAGCGGGGACAGAAGAAAAAAGCTAAAAAAGAGGGAGGAAAGGAGAAACAAAAAACAGAAAACAGTTCTAAAAAAACAGTTGAAGGTTCTGGGAACAGCTGAGAGTGTATTCTGATTTCCTTGCGAGATTATTACTAAAATCTGGGCTTCTGTATGCTGCTAATTTGAGCCTGGTTTTGTTGTTATTGAGTTTGTTGTTAGTTATTGGTCAAGTTGCTGTGATTAGTGAACTGCTTTTACTATTGCATCAAACATCCTGGGTTTTTCTGCTAGTCTACCACTCTGTTCTGGGATTGTTGATTGATGCCCGACCATTTGTGGGTTTATCATTGTGGGAACTGCTGTTGGTTGTTCGTGAACTAGTGGTTGTATTGTTGCTGTTTGATGCTGCTGTGATACTGCTGTGTTACTGCTGTCTGTTCGATTGTTGCTGATATCGTTCTTTTTCTTCTCATTCTTATTGTCCAGCATCCAGGTACACATTCTAATTGCACTGTGTAGTGATGAACTTGGAGCATGATTAAGAGTCTAAAGAGAATGGTTGTTTGAACTTAGTGTAGTGATTTTCATCTTCTACTGTTACAGTTTAAAGCATTCTGTATACCCTACATGTAAAGTTTGACCCCATACTGTGTAATGGATTAGTTTTCATTCTATAAGAGTTTGGTCCAGTAATTTGACGGTGTATCAGTGATGTTTGATCAACAAATGGTTTCGTATAGGGTCGATTAAGATGGGTAATGTAGTAATCACGTTTGTTTTACCTTGGCTCACCAGTATATAACGCATATTTCAAAAGCATGCTATGCAATTTGGGAAAATATATGTATAAACAACAAAATCGTGTAGGTTATATTATTGGATAAGGGTTGCCTAAAACATGTAATGATACCACCTAAGTTAGATAAGGTCATTTTGGTATTTTCGCCTTTGCGTGTAGGAATAATTAACTGAACCTCATATGTGTGCCCGTCAATGAATAAGGTTGCATACGTTTAATTTCTTCATCTAAAAATAGATAATCTGTTTCGATACTATTGCGCGTCAATCTCATGTTCTAATATTATTGAATAATAGAATATAGAATGAAAGCAATTTTTCTTTGTACAAACTCGATCGCAATTTTCCATTCGCATTAGCCATGAACTAATAAATAAGTTACGTTTTTCAGCATGTAAATAATTAAGAAATTTTCTTTTATTTTAGATCTGAACTTAATAGAGAAATGTAGTCACTATAGGTTTATCCTTTTAAATAAAATGCACAGATTACGGGGCCCTCACAAAATGTATATATTAAAATACTTAGAATTCGGGACAGGCCGTTTAGCGAATTTTACGGACTTCCCAAAATAACAATACGCTAGTTGCTTTAGGACGCGCCTTAATAAATCTTACCTTCTTAAACTCGGGTGCACATATATGTGACCCAAATCCAAATCTCAACGGAGTCGAAATGTATCTCTAATCACGGGTACATTGATTGTGACGTGGTTCGAGATGTGTTTCCACGATGTTGCAATTCTTGATAAAAATAACAATAGATGATAAAAGCAGTTAAAAGATAAAATTTGCACATAAGTTCATATTTGTATAAAAAATCAGATAATCAAGCCGAATATAACAGTTGAGCGACCGTGCTAGAACCACGGAACTCGGGAATGCCTAACACCTTCTCCCGAGTTAACAAAATTCCTTATCCGGATTTCTGGTACGCAGACTGTAATATGGAGTCATTCTTTTCCTCGATTCGGGATTAAAATTGGTGACTTGGGACACCCTAAATCTCCCAAGTGGCGACTCTGAAATAAACAAATAAATCCCCTTTCGATTGTCCTTTAATTGGAAAAACTCCCTTGTACCCCCTCGGGTGCGGAAAAAGGAGGTGTGACAACCGTTATTATTGATTCATAGTGAGGTTGAGAATAAAATCACGAAGGGTGATGCCATGCAGTTTTATTGATTATGTTTATTCGTGTTACTGGTTAAAGGCTTATTGACTATTCTGATTATCATTTCCTGTTGTAGTTATCGTATCTTGTACCCGTATCGCATGTCCCCTCCATAGCCTTTAGTTATGTTGTACGTATATTGTTATCTGCACAGGTTTATTTACGTGGGTGTCTTGTCATAGCCTCGTCACTACCTCGTTGAAGTTAGGCTCGACACTTACGGAGTACATTGGGTCAGTTGTACTCATACTACACTATGTACTTCTTGTGCAGATATTGGTACTGGTCCCACCTGTCCGTGAGGTGTTTCAGCTCGGATTTTCTTTTGGAGACTCGAGGTAGATCTGCTAGCGTCCGTAGACCTTGAAGTCCCCTTCCACTTTCCCCCTATTTACTATTCTTATCATTCAAGACAGTTGTACATATTTCAAACTCTGTATGTCAAAACTCTAGAATCTCCTGAATTGTGACTCCAGATCCGGGTTGTACTTAAATATCATTGATTTTTATATTATTCCACACTTAGTTTTAGTTTTATTTTGGCTTAATTGATTGTACTTATTGAAATTGATTAAAATTGGCTTAAAGATCCTCTAATGTTGGCTTGCCTATCAAGTGAAATGTTAGGCGCCATCACGGTCCCGAAGGTGGGAATTTTGGGTCGTGATATGTTGTTTCAGTCACGACGTACCAAAATAGGAATCGGGAGCTCATGTCGTTTCTCATAGTTCGCTCTCCAAGCAACGAGGGGACTATTTGTATACGGGTAAAACTAGGCTCGTGATACACCCCGGTCCCTGACGTGATAAGACAAGCTCGAGACATGATAACAAGGGGCCGAAATCGAGGCAAAGTTCTCATCGATTCGGAGTCCAGGGGCATAACGCCCGTCCTCGAGAATATCGAGGTCATGGTTTGAGACCGGTCCTCGCTTTGAATAGTTTTGAGGAATGTTGTTAGGTAATCAAGCACAGCCAATAGAAGGCCGTGATATCTGTGACCGGCCGGATATCACGATGGAGATCTCGGCACGTATCGATAGGGAACTGACAATCAGTTAATTAGATGATTTTTACCTTTTATAAGAATTGTACCTAGAGTGAGACTCTCCTACTATATAAATGGGGTCTAACGATTCATAACATACATTGTAACATGCATTCCAAGGCAATATATTACTATCTTTTTTCTTTTAGTAGCTCTTTTCTTGTTCATCAGTGCTGGCCACAGCGAGCCCGGATCGAGGGTGAAGATTTTGCTAAAGCTGAAACTATCCTATGCGTGTGGTTTGAATTTATTTTCATCTTTACTTGTTCAATCTAATCAAATTTATTGCTTTGTGTCAAATTAATCCGTGTATCCTTAAAACCAATTACAAATTCAATTGTTATCCGATTTTGAGGGTCAATAGTTTGGTGTCCACCGCGAGGCTAATGATAATAGTATCTATTTGATACAAACTTCTATAACACACCATACTTTATACTTGTTCTTTGGAGTGCCTTTGATTTCAGGTTAAAGTTTGAAATGTTGAATTCCATGCTGAATCCGGGCACCATGGCGAGAACAACAATGTAGCACCCGGTAACGAGGTGCCCCCTGTCTACCTCAACGGAACTCCAGTTAATTAGAAGATTTTTACTTTTTATAAGAATTATACCTAGAGTGAGACTCTGCTACTATATAAAGGGAGTCTGACGATTCATAACGTACGTTGTAACACACATTCTAATGCGATATATTAATATATTTTTCCTATTATTAGCTCTTTTCTTGTTCATCAGTGCTGGCCACAGTGAGTCCTGATCGAGGGTGAAGATTTCTCTAAAGCTGAAACTATCCTATATGTGTGGTTTGAATTTATTTTTATCTTTACTTGTTCAATCTAATCCAAATTATTGCTTTGTGTCAAATTACTCCGCGTATTTTTAAAACCATTTATAAATTCAATTGTTATCTGATTTTGAGGGCAAACAATTACCATTCTATTTTTGGATTGCGTCTGAATCCCTTAAAGAATTCCTATTTAGCAACACTACATATGTAAAGAATTAATTTAACGTATGCTTATTAAACTTTATTTACTACTAGTATAATAATAAGATTATATTTTGTCACATTAAAGTAAGTAATTTTATTTACTGTACTAGTAAAATTATAAAATTAAAATACTATTTATTATATGAAAGTAACTGAACTTTACTCACTATATATTTAAAAAAAATAAAGAATTAACCTAAATAGTCGCTCACCCAATCGCTTAAACTAAAAATAGCCGGCATATGTATTATTTGTATCATTGATGTATAATATGTATTTAACCGTGTATAATCATTGTATAATCTTTGTATACCGGCTAGAAAAAGTAAACAATAAATCTAGCCGGTTATTTTTGTAAAAATCCCAATTCTGAACTTACATATAAATATTTGGGGCATTTGCAACTATACCCGCTTTTTGGATCACGTTTTAACTTATACCCGCTTTGCAAAAAGTGTACCCACTTTTCGCGTAACTTCAGGCATACGGGCCTGAAGTAGCAAAGACAATCACACAAACTTCAGCATTCTAGTATATGGGCCTAAAGTAGCAAAAATTGTTGAACCAAGTGTTGGCTGAAGTTTTTGTTTGTAATTGCTGAACTTAAGCATTCTAGTAGCTGAAGTTTTGTTCTCTATTTGCTGAACTTCAGCATATTTTAGCTGAAACTTTGTTATGTTTGTGATGAACTTCAGGATTGAAGTTTTTTTTTATATTTGCTGAACTTCAGTATTCTTAGAATTGAAGTTCTAAAACAACAATTAGAAGTTGTCATTAAGATCCAGTTGCTATAATGGAATTATCAGGAAATTCAACATTAAGAAGAACCATTTTTAATTCTTTTTTGGGGGAATGAAATTTCAGAAGTACTTAATGCAAAATTCATACCTTAGTGCTAAATCACTGTGTATTTCATATTCAATCAATAATATTTACATAGAGTCTCATTTGTTTGAGAGAGAAAAGAAGAAGAAGAAGAGGAAAAGAAAGGAGAAAGAAAGGAGTGCACAGGTAGCAGGAAGGAGGCACCTGAAGTTGTAAAAATTAGGGTATATGTTAAATAATTTTAAAAATGTGGGTATAGGTTAAATGTGGGCGATCAAATAGGGCGCCCCGTATAATTTTTACGAAATATTTCATAAGAATAAGCTGTTCGGCTAAAGCGTCTTTGGGCCAAGCTCGCATAATTTTTCCAAAAGGCCTCATACTACTAAGTGCATACAACTTCTTATACTAGTTTTTTCTTTTTTATACTTTTCATGTGGGACTTTGTTCATACACACCCAACAATCTCCCCTTTGAATTAAGTTCTATATGACCCATTACTATTTGTGGGCCAATTTAAAGATTAATTGTGTGCCACCCACATCAGTATTAATGATCACCGAAGCCTAGAGGAGAGTCTATGAATGCAATTTTGAAGCTACATGTCACGACCCAAATCGGAGGGCCGCAACGGGCACCCGCTGCCTTACCCAGCCGAGTACCAACATAACGTATCTTTCTTATCATACCATCATGGGTAAATAGGCCGGAAGGACCGTCATGATATAACTAGAATAATACATAAGGGAATACTTGACATAGGATGACCCAAGATGTAATACAAACTTATACATGTGACATATGGTCCTATAAGACCCAAAATGAACGCTCGTACAACGAACATAGGCCAACAAGGCCATAAAATCTTTCATATACATGACATTTGTCTACAAGCCTCTAAGAGTACATACACATCATAAAGGTCGGGACAGGGCCCCACCTTACCAATCAATACATGACCAAATTATACTGACCATATAGGCAACTCCGGAGCAAGTGGAGTGCACAAACACCTTCCGCTGAGCTGATAGCCTACTAGGAGGAATGTCAACCTCTCTATCGGGACCAAATCAATGAGTGGAAAATGATGGCCGCTAAAGCTAGCGAAAAGTTGGAACATCTGGAATATAGTCTACTAGAATTGGAAGGAAAAGCGAGGAAGAGAGTCGCCGACTGCCAGAACATTGAGGGAAACGAAGGAGAACACCTGGTAAAGGCATTTTTACTGGTGAACCTGCGCGAACTGGAGGATTTGATCAACAAGAGCATTCAACATGAGGAAGGTCCTTCTGAGGCCAAATATATTAGGTTTAATCGCTTTCCAAATGTAATAAGGACAAATGCCAGTAGTGACTTATTTTTATCTTAGTATCATTTCGGAATTCGTCTATTTTTATATTATGATGGAAGACCAAATGATTTCCTCACGACAAATGATACCTGCCATGCTGTCGCACCCCCTTTTTTCCTTGTGGAATCGGGTTTATGACATTTTTGGTTGGGACAACTCTTTCCTTTTGGGAAAGGGGGTTTGCATTTTTGAAGAGTCGCCACCTAACAATTCAAGGTGCGTTAGGGAACCTATAAGGTTCATTTCTAACTACGTTTGATAACTAGAGACAGGGTAAGTGCTTGAAATTATCCTAAGGGGAAGGTATTAGGCACCCCTCAGGATCCATTAGTGTGGTTCCCGGCCAAACAATTTTCTGTGAATTTGTACAATTAGCAAATAAGCAAGTATGACTCAAATAGTAGGGGATTTAAGTTTAAATACACAGGTGTTTGAGAAGCAATTAATTAAAAAAGAAAGATTTTGAAAAGAATTACAATCTAAGAATATTTGGGAATGTAAAGGGGTGTCCTAGGTTTGTTTATAATATGGATCACATCAATGCAATACCTGGTATGACACTCCTCAAAGAGGGGCTACACGTGTTATTAACGCACCAGTCATTATATCCATATCTACCCTTTCCCCACCCGTGAAGGTAATTAAAGCGAGGGTTGGTCTCGACTCCTATTGCATGCTGTTACCCGTCCCGGAGGAGTTTAGGACTCTAATCCTATAAAAGGGGGTTCTAGGCAAACCCTCAAGTGTAAAGGTAAAATACTAAGGTGACATATAAATAACAAGTAGGACTTCAATTTAGGGGAGCATGAAAGACAAACGACAAGCTCAGATATTTACAAACAAATGTCTGTGTGTCCCCAAGTCCCTTGACCCCTTTGTGTGACTACTGAGTTTTGAGTTGCATTTACTATTATTGATTTCAAACACTTTTTTTACTAATTGCTTTCAAAATGGACCATCACTCCAGTTTTTCAAACAAATCCCTTTCAATATGTGTTAAGCACTTTCACCATACTCTTATAATCTATGTTCTTCCTATCTTGTGTGAGCCTTGCCTTGGGACCCTTGAGCTCCCTCTGAACTTGGACACACATGAGCTGGCCTTTCCACACTGCACTTAGTTTGTTTGGTTATGCAAATCTGGGTGTGAGCACTACCCGGGATCCCTTGAGGTCCTTAGGGAACTCTAACACACCCAGATATGAGAAAGACTTTGAAATGACATTGGCATTTGAGGTGGTTTATTCCATAACTCTGAGAGGAAGTCAGAATTAGGCTTCCTATAGTTGTAACTTCTTATTTTGCACTTCTTATGTATTTCAATCATTTGGTCTGTAATAATTTGTAAACAAATATTAGGGTTGGCCAGTGAAAAAGGGATGGGGTGATTATGCATGCTTTATCTAGTAGACGGGTAGATAATATGTCTATAGGATCTATTTCGATTCAAACGTGTTTGTTAGATAATATGCCTATAAGATCAAAATCAGCTTTTATTACCTTAGAGATCATGCCTATAAGTCCAAAGTCAGCTTTTAATAATTAGATACCATGCCTATAAGATTTAAAATCAGCTGTAATAGAAATCATGCCTATAAGGTCTAAAACCAGTTTAGTTAAAAATTAGTTTGACTCGTGCCTATCTGTTCTGAATCAGATTAAATAACCTACTCTTTCGTGTTAACCAATATCACTAGAAAGCATGCCTATAGGGTCCAAATCGTCTGTTTAAAATTTGTTTACTGCTTTATTGTATCCCTAATCAATAATAGATATCATACCCATAAGACATCACTATCACACGCCTAGGCAAGCCTTAGGTAATAATTCGAATGAAATTGAAACTGCCTCTGTTTAAATAGCAACTGTTACAACCAACATGCAAGCCTGATTCAGACTTCTTATCTGAGTTATGTAATGAATTTGGTTCTGCTTCAATAACTCAAACACCCTGCTTTAGTCTTTTAAATTCAGACCTTAACTGTGTCTAAGTCGTGCTATTTATATGCATTATTTGCGGAGGTATACATGAGCCTTCTAATTGTTTACATGTTTCCCTTTTAAATGCAGTCTTACATGTTTTGTATGCCGCCTTAGCCTTTTCAGCCAAAAACTTCCCCCTTATAGGAATAGTAGTCCTAAATTCCTCCAGAACTCATAGGAACGGGACGGGTAAAAGCACGCAATAGAGGTCGAGACCAATCCGCGCTTTAATACCTTAACGGGGTGGGAAGGGTAGATATGGATATGATGATCGGTGCGCTAATACCACGTGTATCCCCTCTTCTGATGAGTGTCATACCGAGTGTTGCATTGAGGTGATCCATATTACAAACAAACCTAGGACCCCTTTTATATTCACAAGCATGTTTAGAATGTAACTCTTTTCAAAACCTTTTTTAATCGTTTTCCAAATGTTTGTGTATTTAAACTTAAATCCCCTATTACTTGAGACTATATTTGTTTACTTGCTAATTGCACAAATTCACAAAAACTATCTGACCAGAAACCACAATAGTGGATCCTGAGGGGTGCATAACACCTTCCCCTTAGGATAATTTCAAGCCCTTACCCAATCTCTGGTTATCATACATAGTTGTAGTTGAACCTCATAGGTGCCCTAACGCATCTTTAAATTGTTAGGTGTCGACTCTTCAAAATACCTAATTCTCAAAAGGAAATAAGTCATTACACCCCATGAATGTCGAAACCCAGACGCCTCCCCGACAGAAGGGAAAAAGGAGGGGCGACAATACCCGGTATGACACTCCTCAAAGAGGGGCTACACGTGGTATTAATGCACCGGTCATCATATCCATATCTACCCTTTCCCCACTCGTGAAGTAACTAAAACAAGGGTTGGTCTTGACTCCTATTGCATGCTGTTACCCGTCCCTTCCTATCAGTCCCAGAGGAATTTAGGACTCATATCCTATAAAATGGGGTTCTAGGCAGACCCTTAAGTTTAAAGGTAAAATACTAAGGCGACATATAAATAACAAGTAGGACTTCACTTAAGGGAAGCATGGAAGACAAATGATAGGCTCAGATATACCTCCACACACAGTACACATAAACATCATGACTTATACCCGACTAAGGTCTGAATTCAGATCCTAACATGGTATCTAAGTGATAACAGTAGAGTCATATTTATAAAATAACTCAAATAAGAGGTCCTAATCAGGCTTGCCTACTGATTTTAACATGCTGGCAGTTAAACAAAGACAGTTCTAGTTTTTATTTAAGCTTTATTACCTAAGGCTTACCTAGGCGTAAAATAATATGCAGCAGTTACCAGAATTATTGAAACAGTTTGGAAGTTGTTATTACCTAAAACATGCTGTTCTAAATGTTGCAAAAAAAACATGCAGGGATTGTGACCAGTTTTACTCAAACAAGATAATCAAACATGAGATTGTTTTATGTCCTTTTTCATGAATTATTGGTTTAACTAGGTGTGACTGAGCGAGTTCCTAAAAAAGGGTATCTAACGTGCACATATGAAAAATGCAGAATATGCAGAATTCCTAGAGCATGGTTTCTAAGTGCAGGAGCAACATTTATGTTAATGCTGTTATTTAGCCTAAAGCAGGATTTCTAAGTGGTCAAGTGATGTCAAATGAGATGCTGAAATAGTAAACCTAAGAACATGGTATCTAATGCATGACATGCTTTGAATATGTTGGTCTTACACATGGATTCTAATGCACATATGGAAATATAAACCTAAGGCATGGTTTCTACCCATTGATGTTAATAGTATATATAACTACCCTCCCCTTCTCACTAGCCAACCCAAATACTTGTTTACAACAGATTATTACAGACCAATACTAAAATGAATTACATAAGTAGAAAAGAAAGGTAAAAGTTACACTATAGAGAGCCTAAAAACAGGCCCAGATTTCCAACATCTGATTAAGACTTCCTCTCTGAGTTATGTAATAAATCACCTTAAGGGCCAAGATTGTTTGATAGCCTTTCTCATATCTGGGTGTGTCAGAGTTCCCTAAGGACCTCAATGGATCCCGAGCAGTTCTCACACCCAGATTTCATAGCCAAGACAGAGTAAGTACAATGTGGAAAGGCTAGCTTTCATGTGTCCAAGTTCAGAGGGAGCTCAAGGGTCCCAAGGCAAGGCTCACACAAAAAGGGCAGTACTTAGTGGTCTAAGAGTAAGGTGAGAGTGCTTGACATAGTGATGAAAGGCTTAGTAAAGCAGTTTAGAAGTGAAAAGGTTCAGAAATAGTTTTTAAAGATACTAGGAGTTATCAGTTTTGAAATAATTCTTTGAGAAAAGCATACTCAGCAAATAACCCAATTAACCATAGAATACCCAGATTTACCCGACAAGCAGACTTACAAACAAGGGTGAAGGGATAGCGAACATATAGATTTGAAACCACATAAATATGGAAACATTTGGCACAACAAATATAAGAACAACTGTGAGTCTACTGAACAAATCAGTCATGGTAACATATATTTAAATCATAGGGAAGAATGCAACATGATCATGTTGAAGACAAGAGTTTTGTTGAACAAAATTTGGCATACCATTAGGGCCAATATAATGAACTAGAAGACTAAGTAACTACATGGTCATACCAATTAAGGGAAGAGTAAGGCAACTAAGTGAACATGCCGAACAATTATCAAAGAACTAAGTAAAGTCTGATATGATGACTATACATAAGGCAAAATTTAGACATGCTTAATAACAACAAACATAGAAACAAATTGAATAAATAGTACAGGAACAAGCATGGATGTATAGGCATGGAACACATAAAGTTGAGTTTCAAATTTAAACTAGAGACATACCAGTTAAGTAAGCAAAATGCAGAAAGTAAAGCAAGTAGAGTTCCACAGTCTAGCCTTGGCTTTCAGCCGGCTAGACAAGCAGTTAGCACAAGTAGCAGAGAAGAGAATTTTTTTATGTGTGTGTGTTTTTTGAACTAATTGTTCGTGTGTTAAGATGTAGAAGAGAGTCATTTATAAAGTAGTTTGAAAACTGGTTAAAAATAAGGCAAGAATCAATTCTTCAGTAATTATATAACTCAGTATAAAAAATTGGTTCGAATCTCCCTTTAATTAAGGGAGTCAGTGTAAACGGTAAAGAGCAGGTGGTAAGTAAGGAAAGAAATCATACACGGCTGGAGTATAACAAATAAGGAAAGATTTCAAAATAGTACCAGTATAGAGCAGGTAATTAAGGCTAGGTTCAAAAAGTTTTTAAACTAAGGAAACATTCAGTAGGAATTAAGTAGCAATGCAGACAAGGCAAGGGAAAATTAATTAAGGCAAGAAACTAATCAAATTAAGTGGAAAGGTAGGAGTCGAGATTCAGTAGCACAACTCAGTAGAAATAAGTATCATAGCAAATATGGTAAGGAAATTAGTTAGCTTAACAAACGGGACAAAGCTTTTAGGGTTTTGAAAGAAAATTTTCAATCACCATCAATTAAGGAAACCAAAATCTATCAAAAGGGAGTCATGACTCTGCACTTTCAACATATAAATAGAGGAGGTCCACAGACATAGCAAGAAAACATATTCGAAGCATAGTCACAGAAAGAAGCAAGAGATGAACAAACAAAGTGAGCAAAGTCACACAGAAGCAGCATAAGTAGGCTAGGGATTCAGGAAAATATATTCGAAGCAGGATAATTAGAGGACTTCAAGTAAGCAGGCTAACACACAGAAACAAAGTAAAGAAAGCATGCTAACCCTCATAGAAGCAAAGTAAGGAAAATCATGCTAACATTCATAGAAACAAAGAAAGAAAATCTTTAAAAAAATAGGGCTTTTAAAAGAGTCAAGTTAAAAGCAGTAAGAGCACAAACTCGGTCAAAACAAACAAGGGAAAAATGTTTAATCATAACGAAATAAGTTAGAACATGCATAAAAGAACTCCGAGAAACCGTAGTTTTAGAAAAGATTGGTTAAAATCAAAATAGTTAGTTAAAACAGGAGATTTTTAAAGGAAAACGCTTAATAATACTCGAATCACCTCAGATCTATAAGGATCTGAGAAGAATCGAACAGTAGCGAACTAGGGTTTTCAGAAAATAGTAGAGATGGAGAGAATCAGTTAAAAACTCGTGGATTCAAACGAAAAAAACAAGAGGAAATCATTTCTTACAAACGAAAATGGCCGGAGACAGGCCAGTAAACGAGTTTCAAATCGGAGAAGGTTGGCTTTCCTTGAGATCTTTTGAAGGACTCATGAAGTCGAAGAGCCATGGAGTATAAGAGACCAGAGGTGGTCGGAGAAGGCACAAAAACACCATAGGAAGGAGGTTCTCGCCGGTGACGGCGATTAGGGTTAGGGTGAGTTGAGAGAGAATTTGGAGATGAGAGAGTTTGAGGGCGGCTGTCTTTGAATTATGAGACTAGGGTTAGGGGTCGGGTGAAATTAAAAAGGAAAGAGTGCGTTTGGACCGTTGATATGGGAGATCAAAGGTTAAGATTAAAAAGGGTAGGTGGGTTTGGGTTTGGGTAAGGGTTAATAGGGTATGGGTCGGGTGATTCGGGTGTGAAATTGGGCTAGAAATGGGCCCAATTTTAGCTATAATTGAAAGCCAAATTTGGCTGTTATTTAAATAGCCAATTTCCCCCCATTTAATTTATAAAAAAATAATAGGTAATTTCTGGATAATAAATTAAGGTGTCAAAATGGTTTAAAATACATAATTAACAATTTAAAAATACAGGGGTCCAATTTTATGCATATAGAACATAATTAAATCTTAAAAGGGCTAATATTGCAATTATGTGCAATTTAGCTTTAAAAATACTAAATGTAATTATAAAAATATATAAAAATTACCTTATCCATATATTGGCATCAATATAGAATCCAATAGATAAATTATCAAAATAATAATTTTAAAAATAATTATTGGAGATTTTATGGATGAAAGGGGAGAAAATAAATCAATTTAAGACCTTAAAATTATGGAAAAAATAATAAAAACATTGGACATGCTTATACATGCATATATATATATGCTATTTTGAAGGTGTTTTGCATATTTAAAATATATAGGAAAAAATTGGGTATCAACAAACCTGCGGGCATGAAACGCAGCTTCCCCCAGGCAAAAGGGACGTTAGTACGAATAAAGTACCGAGTATGTAAGGTAGGAAAGAATAAACAAGAACAGTAATGTAAAGAGAGGTAGAGGAGATACAACCTGCAACATCTGAGTGCCTCTGGGGGCTACTGACATGAAATGCATAATACATATATATATATATACATAAACTTTTAAAAACATACGCCTCTGTGGGCATCATCATAATCATATCGTACCCGGCCTCAAAGAGGACTCGGTAAAAATGTACCCGGCCATCATAAGGCTCGGTAGAATCGTACCCTGCCACATGGAGTTCGGTAAACCCAACTGATCAGTGGTTGCACAATAGGTGCCGTACTTGACCGACTGTAGCGCGGCTCGGTAGAGTAAAATAAATACTATATATAATGTATGCTAGACTCATGGAATCACGTTCTAAACCTTTTGGAGTGACTTAAGGTCATTGCACCTTCGATTAACATTATGGACATCCATACCCTCAATATGAACCTTAGTAGGATTCAAGGATCATACACACTTGCTAAGAATAATTTTATAAGGAAAGAACAACATGGGCAACCTTAGTTGCTATGAGTAGATCCGTTATAAAATAGTGTATTCATTTCACTTTAGATCATGCCAAAAGAAAGAAGGAAGTGCCTTAACATACCTTAAACCCGTTGAGTCTTTAATACCTTCCAAGCAACTCTTCAAACAAGTCAACTCAATCTATCATCGTAAAAGGAGATTCAAAATCAGTGCTGAGCAAAGGCTAAGTCTGTAACTTAAGCTAGTAGCTCATTTACGTAAATTCGGGCAGCATCTCCCCTATAACAAGGTCCTCCTCCAACACCATATACCAACAAAAACAACCAAAGAAATCCATCAACATTTAAATATCAATAACAAGACACCATATTACAATGACAAGTCACAACTACTTCACGACGAGCGGCAAACTCCGATTGGAATCCGTATAACCCATATAACCCCTTATAGACTTCTTACATTAACTTACCAGTATCATTGACATGATAATGAAGTCATTCATCAATGATTCCATTCTTATACCATATATTTATAACAAAGGAAACAATCCTCAACTCCAATTATCTTCAATTAGTAACTTTATTCACTAGTTCATGTCTACTCCATCCATTTAACTTAATCAACATCAAGATAACCTTAAGCACATGCAAGAACACAATACACATACCTCCTACACTAATTTCAAGTCTAAATCCAAGTTATATTCAGCTCACAACAACCCTCAATGGTAATACAACACCATATAAGTGACTTAAGCTAATCCAAGTATTATCTTGTAGTTTATCATCCTAACAACTTAACCAACATACAAGCAAGCTTAAGCACAATTAGTAGGCTATTATACTCACCTTATCCAGTATTAATAACTTGGAATTTCAGCAAAAAACAGCCCACAACAATCCTCAATGACAACACAACCTCAAAGAGGTGTTGTTCTTCACTAGAACTAAGTTTTGATGTTGAAATATGGTGTAATCACTTTGGAATTCAATTCAAACCCTTGCGGTGTCTATTTAGAAGGGTTAGGAGAAGTTTGGAGAATAAGTTGAGTTGAAAATGAGTTAAAAATAGGCGTCCCAATCGTTTATAAAGTGAAGTAGGTCGACCACCGCCTAAGTAGGTCCCATTGGGAGCTACTTGCGCGGTCTCGTGAAAACGTGAATATATCTATACTCCAATATCGTATTGACAAACGGTTTAAAAATTTAGAAACTATACTTGTACATATTAAATTTTGTAGGTAGATCACCCCATAATTCCAAGTATATTTGGAGAAAAGCTCAGATACATTTGACCTAATTTTCAGCAAATTTATGAATGTAACTTGTGATGACCTTTGCCAACTCTTGTTCCACAACTTGTGTGCCTTCAAAACGTAGAAAATTACTATCATACGACTAAAATAACTCATATAATAACCTCCTAATTATGTTAATAACCCTAGTCTCACCCCAAAGTACATGTTATAACATTCCAAACTTGTCGACTTTCGACGAAACTTATTTTTTTCAATTGGTTTAGCTTCTAAGCTTTCCAAACCTCTTGGTACTCTCTATTCATGATCTTAAATATTTGTAACCTCCAAGGTAACATTATTAACTTACTTTATTTGCTTCCAAATATAATCTCATTTCCGATCTTACCTCAATGGCTTACGACGTACACTCACGTATGAAAACGTGGGGTGTAACATCATTCCCCCATTTGGAACATTCGTCCTCGAATGTTGACTGATGCGCTTATCAGTTTCATAAATTATATATCTTATGAATACTTTAATGCTCATCTTGCCATCTAGGCAATTGTTTTGTAAATAAATCTAATGCCAGGGCATTCCCCCCTTTAGGCATCTTTCTCATGCCATGACATGTGGTCGGAATTTTTCCAATATCGTAACTGTTGCTACCTTATGTCATGTAGTATGCACGACTGTGTCCTTGTATGAGTTCCTAGAGACTCTTCTCCTCCCCCATCTTTTAGCCAATATCTAAGCCTCACTTTATGAACAGATACAGAACTATAACAAGCTGTCCCTCTAGGCATCTATAGGTGTACTAAAGTTCTTCGCTTGGTACTTTGTTGAACTTATGACTATTGATATATCTTGTTTCATAGCCTTGGATATCCATCCTTGTGGCTTTGCTGTATCTAGGTAGGTCAAACTATACCATAACTCCTACTTTTGTTTTATTATTATCGAGGTCTGTTACCCAACTCCAGGTTATTCTCTCACTGCTTATCCTATATGTATAAATCTAAGTCCTTTAATGCTTCCTCATTATTGTTCATCTTAAGAATGACAACCTAATCTCCTCTTATACTTTTTACCTTTTATCCATCCATCATTGATCCAGTTTAATGTTGATCTTAATCTACCACTCATAACTTGAAACGTCTTACGTAATACATTGTCATTGGGGCTCACGTCTCATCAGGGAACATCTTAAGTGATTTTCTTGATCCACTTAGGGACGATACTATACTTCAATAACCATATTTCATAGCATCCCAACATTATTCATCTTATGGGGGTATTCTGATCTTTTGCAATTCATGAAATCCATTCTCTTTAAATCATTACTCAATTAAAGGCCTAAACGTTATTCTCTTATCATTTATCACAATTACACCCTTATTCTACTACTAGGGAAACATTCCATCTCTTCTAAATGCACCTAGTCTTCGACTCCTCTGAGTTCATTGAGGCTGTACCGAGCTTTCAATAAGTTATGGAAGCCATCGGCTCTCTTGTTGTGATGGGTTTAATCCCGAGGACTCACCTATTCTTGTCATCTTCTCACTTGTCTTTTCTTATCCTTACTTCTAACTTTCTAAAGCCTTGTCACTCTATGATACTTTAGCTTGCGACCTACATATATCTATTTATACTATTCGCAACCTTCCTTAAACTTGCTAGCACCATAGATTTTCTTTCATGCCATCTCAGTTGCCTTTAAACAAAGAAAATTACTTTTTTTTATCATTATACCACTTGCTTCATGAATGCTCGGCTTATCTTAGTGCCTGCAAATACTGGAATTTCCTGTAACTCATATGATCTCAAATATCATCTTTTGATTTTTACTTCCCGTTCATTAGCCACGATAGGTACCACTTTCTTATGGAGTGCATACAATGTTGTAGTGAGACTATTGTTACAAGACCATTTCTTCTTCAAGTTACTATGCTTAGGTTGAAGCCTTCTTCCTTTTTCCTCAGCTAGTGTTTCATTGTAGTACTTAAGGGAGATTATCTGACTCCTATAAAGCTGCGAGCTGATTACCTGGTATACCCAAAGGAAGTTTTGATGTTCTTACTTGCCTATAATTATCCTTAGTTACCTACCTCCGAGCCCTTGGGCTCGTAGGGTTACTTCTAAATTGAAATTTTGGCTATCTCCCTGGTGGCACTTTCTTTTATCTCTATAACACACATACGGTACTTTTAACTACCCCAAATCCTATCCAAATATTTCTCAAGGATCACAATGTCATTATATCTGCAAGACCGAATTCACTATGTTGGGGTTCACTACGTTTACCTTGCATAATCTACATGATTTGTCTGTATCCTCTTGTCTAGTCATAACTAGGCTCTTTCCGAATCAATTACTAACTACTCGTTCGTCCATTTACACATCTATATTCCTCATAATCCCTCTTGGGTTATTTTCTTTGTCTTAACTTACCACTCATACTGGCTCCTTATATATCAAGTGTTTATTTGCATTTATTTATCAATAACATCTGGTGTAGGAACCCTTACTGCCTCTCCCCTTTGGCATGCTTGCATAATGTTCTAGAGTTGTAACATATCTGTAGGGTATGAATAAATGCAATCTCATTCCTTTCACCTTTCTACCACATTCTTCCTTTATTATTCCATAGTTACCTGAACCAGTAACTCCTACTTAATACTATATCACACCATCTTCCCCCCCTTTAGAAGAGTACTAAAACTTAGTGCTACGAAGATATACCTATAGATGTTTTACCTCTTCATCGTTGGCGTCTTTTCACATCATCAATGACCCTTACTCGCCTTATGGTAATCCTTTTATACCAGGGATAACTGAATTTCTTATGCGTGAAGGTGACACCTAGTGTAATTGGCACACTTAGTCCCTTAAGATTAACTCTGCTCAGAGTGCTTGCTTTAGGGAAGCGTCTTCCTAAATGACCTTTAAAGGTTATTCGCCTATTGTCTATTCTATTATTGTTGGAACATGATCTTTGAAATTCTCACAATGCCAACTATTACCAATTCCTTCGATCCCTAATTTATGTTCGATTTTTTTTATCTTATTTACTATCCCATACTAAATTACTACTATTGGGGTCTAATTTTTCATTCTTGTAATCACGTTCGAGTCACCAACTCAATTCCCGAATGAGGATATAGCCTTTGGCCTATACTCTTTTATTGTCTCAAGGCCAGTCACCTCTTGTCTTTTTCTTCACTTGACTATAGACTCTATCATTCTGTCATATTTTGATTTACCATTATCATCATTTTTATCACATCTTACTCATAATACTTCAATTACTCTCTTCTTATTCTCCGGCTAATATTTTTGTCTATCACTTTATTATGATAACTTCAACAAAACATTCTTTCACTTTTATCTCCCATTGCTTCATCTCATTGGCTCTTTAGGTCACCTAGAATTCTCTCTTTACTAGGAACGAGATCCATTCAAAGGTAAATATTTATCCCTTCAAGGATTCCAGTGCCAATCTTCTAAATATTTCCAGACATTCTAGTATTCATATCTAAATGTACTATTCTAGATTGCACCATCGGGGTGCTCACAAGGAGAACTATTACCACATTTGCAATATATTTCGGAAATGTTAGCTAATGATAATAATCCATCTACCATTTTGGGTTACTCTAGCCCCAATTGGATCTTGCTATCCCCTTCTTCTCTTAAACTATATCTGTCAACTCCCATAGGGCATAACTGAGATGGGTGTGACCAATTGTAGATACCTCTGTTACTATTGAAGGTAACTCAAAATGCTTATATTTCTCTGCTTGAATTGCAAATATTGATAATCTTCATTAGTTGGGTACCTCATACTCTTTTTCAAGTTGCTTCTTTTACTTATTGAAACTTGTATCCACCTCTTGATTCTCTTGTCTCTCTTTACCATATGGGTGGATAGATATTCATGCCTTGGGGCTCCTTATTAAGAAGCTTACACATCATATTACACACTCTTCCAGAGCCACATTCAATCGCTTACCAACTGTCTTTGTGGATGTAGGTATCGTTGTATTATGACTAAAGTCAAATTTAGGAGTTTGAATTCTTACAACTGAGCTCTACCACACCATCTAGAATAAGATGAAAGAATGATAGTCCAAAATGCCTTGTAGCCTTCTGCTTATAAGTGTGGTGCACAACACACTCATAAACAAGACTCTACTAGACACGGCTTATAGACTCCTTAGGAAAGAACTGCTCTGATATCACTTTTGTCACGACCCAAATCGGAGGGCCGCAACGGGCACCCGCTGTCTTACCCAACCGAGTACCAACATAACATATATTTCTTATCATACCATCATAGGTAAATGGGATGAAAGAACCGTCATGACATAACCAGAATAATACATAAGGGAATACTTGACATAGGATGACCCAAGATGTAATACAAACTTATACATGTGACATACGGTCCTATAAGACCCAAAATGAACACTCGTACAATGAACATAGGCCGACAAGGCCATAAAATCTTTCATATACATGATATCTGTCTACAAGCCTCTAAGAGTACATACACATCATAAAGGTCGGGATAGGGCCCCGCCTTACCAATCAATACATGCCCAAATTATACTGACCATATAGGCAACTCTGGAGCAAGTGGAATGCACCAACACCTTTTGCTGAGTTGATAGCCTACTAGGAGGAATGTTAACCTGTCTATCGGGACCTGCGGGCATGAAATGCAGCATCCCCAAGCAAAAGGGACGTCAGTACGAATAAAGTATCGAGTATGTAAGGCAGGAAAGAATAAACAAGAATAGTAATGTAAAGAGAGGTAGAGGAGATACAACCTATAACATCTGAGTGCCTCTGGGGGATAATGACATGAAATTCATAATACATATATATACATAAACTTTTAAAAGCATACACCTCTGTGGGCATCATCATCATCATATCGTACCCGACCTCAAAGAGTGTCACACCTCCTTTTTACTACCTCCGTAAGGGTATAAGGGAGTTTTTTCCAATTTAAGTGATAATCGAAATAGGATTATTATTTAAAAATAAGAGTCACCACTTGAGATAATTTATGGTGTCCCAAGTCACCGATTAAAATCTCGAATCGAGGAAGTTGACTCTATTTACGGTCTGCGAACACAGAAATCTGGGTAAGGAATTCTACTAACCCAGGAGAAGGTGTTAGGCATTCCCGAGTTCTGTGGTTCTAGAACGGTCGCTCTGATCATACTTGGCTTAATCAAATTGTCTAATTACTCATTTTTAGAACCAATGTGCATTTGCCTCTTTTAATTAAAAATTATCTTGAAACGGGTCGCGTGTACGTGTACCCATTTGTTTGGTGCGTCAAAAATCATGTCACGCGAACATGTCCATAATTAATAATGCTTTATTATTATTAAGAAAATTTGGCCGAAGTTGCGTGAACGCATACTCCGGTTTTGTTTTTAGAAATCGTAATCATGTCACGCAAACGTGTCCACAACCACGATAGTATATTAAAAGTGCCTAAAGCAAACTATGAACATTTGTCATTTTTATATCTAAATTAATACGAGGGCCATGAATGATTAAAAGGTGGATGGCATATCTCAGACTATATGAACTAAATTTAATTAATGGCCCATTAGCACCCATTTTTATTATTAAGAAAGTTTGTTCGAAGTTGCGCGAACGCACACTCTGAGTTGGTTTTTAGAATCATAATTATGTTACGCGAACGTATACATAATCACAATATTATTTTAAACCTGCCTAAAGGCCTTTCTACGAATGTTCATTCTTAATAAAAAATGTGACATTTGTGAGGGCCATGGTGGTATAATTAAATGGCACGCCTCACTCTATTTTTAAAGAGTCATATTTAAACTGGGCTTAAGGATGCTTGCATTTGCAATTGATTTGAACTTAAAGGGGGCTATTAGTCATAAACAGATTGGACAGTGGGTTATTTTAATGAAATGGACCAACCTGCTAGTCCCTTGGGCCGTTAAAGTCGAAAGGACATAACTACTGAAGAAAAATGTCAGGGGCCTTGGGCCTGGAAAATGAATCTAAAATTGAAAGGGAAGGGCCTGAGACATGCGAGCCTAGCTTGGGCCCAACAACATCGCTTGGGCCATTTAATAGGCCTGGCCAATCCAAGGGGTGTCGTTCAGCATTTCCTATTTTTGACTACTTTGCTCTGCAAACCTTTAACTGATTGATATGTCAATGCGTAATTCAAACACTACTCTAAACTAATCAAAGCCAACTTCATCAAAGCAAATAAAAACTGTGCAACATTTAACTTAGAATCAAATTACAGGAAAGTTTAAACATTGTATATTCAACAAACTGCAGGCTATATGCATTTAAAACTGTAGCTACTACTATCTACTGCTGAACTCAACAATAGCTCTTAAACAACTTCAGATACTCAGAGTCAAAAGCTAAACAATGAAATCTTAACGTGAATTTAATCATGGACTAAACATCATTACTAACCTAAGCAAATTTAAATAAATTCCAACAAGAGATGTCCCCAAACCCCTACTACAACAGCCCAGGCATTATATATTCAACAGGGAAAGTTTTAGCCAAACCAATATCGACACGACAAGTTAAAGTCCAAATACAACCCTAACATGGAATGTATTATCAACAGCATGAATGAATACAGGGTTAAATTACAGGGAAAATTATTGAAGTGCAGAAAAACATGGACAAATTCTAAAAAAAACATAAGCTGATACTCAACAGAAACTAATATTCAAATCCCCAACTTCGATTACATGCTTCAAGTTTGAGCTTCAACATATGAGTAAGGTCCAATAGGTACCTGGAGGTAAAGATAAAGCAAAAGAGTGAGGATTTCAGCAGTAACAGTAGCTCAACAGATCAACACAACAATATTCAGCTTTTCTAAACCATTTTAAACCCAGATGAACAGAAATTCCTTGAAGTTTTTAAATTCTGACTGACAATGAAGACCAATGACAAAACCAAAACAAATCTCAACCAAAAGATGCAGGAACTTTTTAGTATTTTTCAGAGTATGAATGGATGCTTTAAAATGAAAGAAGAGGGCTCTTATATAGGCACTCCTAAGGCAGCCCTAGCCTAGTTAACCAATTCTCCTTCTACCCCCTTAATTCTTAATCATTTTACCTTTTTAATCCCTTCAAAATATCTGAAACCTTTTGTTTTCTTAGCATGCAAGTCAGCCTACCCTTATCCTCTAGAAGTTTCCATAACAAAAATTATTCCCTACCCTAAATACCTAAAATAACCCTTGACACCCCTGTATTTACCTTCCCACAATTCCCAAAATTGGGCCAACTAACAAAGTTTAGGCCCAAACAGATATGGCTTCTACTGCCCAGACAAATAACCCACAGAAACCATACCACCCAAGAAATAAAAACTTTGTAAAATCATAAAAATACTGAAAGTTTAAGCATGAATGAACTAACTAACATTACTGACTATAAGCTAACTTATCGATTAATCAAGGACAAGAAATTAAATGGAATTAACAAAAGAAGTAAATAAAATAAAAAAACAAAACAATGATGACTGTAGAACGAATTAATGAAAACTAAAAACTATGGACTCGAATCATAAAGGAAACAATGGCGAAATTTTACCTTATTTAACTCAGAAAAGGGTAATGAGAAAGCCTTGAAATGAACTGATGTATTATGGTCGGAATTCGTCGGGCCTGTCCAAATTCGACGACCTCGGAATAAGCTAAAACTAATGCCAATCAACTGCTCTCGTTGAAAGCAATCGACTAACGTAAGTTCTAGGTCAAAACGAGCCGGAGCTTTGCGCAAAATCAGAAGAGGAGAACAACTTAGGGTTTCTGAAATTCCTATATTTGGAATTGGAGGAATTTCGTTGGGATTTTTTGGAAATAGATGTGGGGATGGGATTTAGGAGGGCCTGGGGGTTGCGTGGTATGAATTTGGGGACGATTTGGTCACACCGCCGGCCGGTGGATGTTTGCGAATTTGGGGCGGTGGCTAGGGTTTTTGGTTCTCTGAATCTGAGAGACAAGAATGAAGGGGGAAGTAGAATGGGGGGGAGAGGTGACCAGTTCGGATAGTTAAATACTCGAAGGGTCCCGAGTTCCGGTCCGTTGGATCTTATTGATCCAACAATTGAGATGGGGGGCCAAAACGGGGTCGTTCGGTTAGGACGGGGAGCTGGACCGGGTAGGGACTGGATTTGGGCCTTGTTTGGACGTGTTGGGGCAGAGATTTGGCCCAAATTCAAAGCATAAATTAAACCCTTTTTCACAATTCCGTTTTCTTTTGTATATTTTTCTTTTTCTATAATTAATTAAAATCCTAAATTAAATCCTAAATTGATCTAATTTGTAAAATTAAACTAATTATTTATTGCAAAATTTATAAAAATTACTTGATCCTAAATTAACAGAGAAATTCAATAATCTAAAAATTAAAAGGTGAAAAATGTAAAATGAGCCATTTTTGTGATTTTTATTTTTTAATAAAACAAATAATTTACTAATTAATCCTAAAAATATGAAAATGAAACTTAAATTCAATGCATGATATTTTTGGCATTTGTTATAATTTTTAACAAAATAAACATGCACAGAAATGCAAACAACTAGCACAAATTCCCACAGAATCCTATAAAAATTGTAAAATGGGAAAAAATGTTTTTCTTATATTTTATGGGAGTAATTCCTATAGGGCAAAACTCACGTGCTTACAGCTGCCCCTCTTTGCTCGAAAACCCGTAGAGTTTTCGTGCAAAGATAAAGTGAGCGGATACGAGCGATTTTTGCCCGTTTGAATACTCCGTGGGAAGCATTTTGAAAGATTTGACCGCACCTTGCTTCCGAGGTGGCCTATATATCCTTGCCTATAAAGGAATCAGGCCAGTGTAGTTCGGGAAGTTTTGGTAGCTGGGACTATCGGGAAGCTGTGATTTTCACTGTTGTTGCTGCTGCTACTGCTTGCTGAACTCCTTATTACACTAAGACAAAATAAAAGAAGCTAAACTAAACTATGATCTATGAATTACAATAATCCTGTCTATATCTTCAAACTTGTTCTCGCAATTTCTGCCGCTTTGCTGACTTGCACTCTCCAGGTGAGCTTCCTTTGTTGCTGACTTGGATTGCGTTCTGAAGTGAATTCCCTTATTCTCCAGGTAGGAGCCTGATTTCCAATACTCGAACTGTCTTCCTTCGAAACTTGGACTGCTTTCCTTATTCTCCAGGTGGGTGCCTAATTGCCAAAACTTTAACTATAGTCCCTTGCTCTCCAGGTGGGCGCCTGATTTCTAAAACTTTAAGTGTATTCCCTTTCTCTTCAGGTTGGCGCCTGATTGCCAAAACTTGAATTGTATTCCCTTGCTCTCCAGGTGGGTGCCTGATTGCCAAAACTTCAATTGTATTCCCTTGCTCTCCAGGTGGGCGCTGATTGAAGCCTACTCTGCACTACTATTAAGCAGCAAAAGAGGATCGAAGAGCTTTTACCCGATTTAGGGTCGAGATCGATTTCCACAGAGAGCTAGAATTTGGAGTTGGGTATCTATCTAGTTTAGAGTACGCCCCAATTCCTTGTTGGACCAATTTTAGAGACTCAAGCTCTCTTTGTCAAGAAGAGCTCAAGTCAACTAAACACAAACTAGTGTTTGCAACCACTAATTCAACAATTAAACATGAAATTAGCCCAAATATCAAACACCCATAGTCAATCTAGCCCTAAAACACAAGACCCATCAATTACCCACACTAGGGTTGAGCTACAACCTAGCTTATGGGTTTAACTACTCATAATTGAAGAAGAAAGGCAAGAAATAGATGAAGAACAACTCATATTAATTAATTACTAAGATTAAACAATAAGATTCAATGTTGAAATGTAGATACAACTGCCCAAAATAGCTAAAGACTTCAAACCCACGAGCGCAGCTACAGCTAAAAACTATCTGATGCCCTAAAAATGGGAAATGAAGCTATTTATACTAAGCTGAAAAATCTGAACAAAAATACCCCTGCAGGGCTAGTGCGGCCGCACTAGGGCTCTGAGGTTGAAAATCTAACTCTCTGAACTCGGAGTGGACTGCGGCCGCGAAGGCTTCTAGTGCGGTCCGCATAAAATGGAGTGCGGGCCGCATTGGCTTGAACTCGCAATTTGGCAACTCTCTGATCCTCCTTACTGCGAACCGCACTAAATCGAGTGCGGTCGCATTGATCTTAGTGCGGACCACACAAAACCTAGTGCGGCGTATTGCCTTTTTGCCTGAATGTCATGCTCTCTGAACCTCACAGTGCGGACCGCACAGAATGGTGTGCGGCCGCACTAGCCTTGTTTTGCCTAAGCTTTGTCTTGTCTTGACACTTATGCAAGTTTCACTCCTTTTGAGCAGAGTTTTGACTTCTTGTCACTTTGTTGATCAAACCTGCAAACAAGCACAACTTGTAAGCCTTTGGGACTATTTTGTATACATTTCTAATCAAAACTTAAGCAAGAAGGAGTATAAAATGTATCAAAATCCCTAGTTATCAACTCCCCCAAACTTAAGCTTTTGCTTGTCCTCAAGCAAACAAAATAAGACCCACCCCTCAAGAGAACATCCAAGAAAATTTCAGCTGTCCTAAAGTAACCTCATCTAGCATCAATTGGGACTAACAATTGCCCTCAATACAAATGAATCATTAACAACTTTTACTCCTTGAAACTCCATGGATTAAGTGCGACATAGGAGCATCAAGAGTTGACTCAACACATCAAAGAACTCTTTCTATTACTTTTGTCATTGTGAAACCCAAACTCACACATCCTCAACTCCCCCTAAGCAAACCTCACCTTTAGAATAGTGGCACTCAGAGCGAGGTTAATGGAAATTCACTCATCTCTCTCAAGAAAAAGTCACAAGTCCGGCTCTAAGCACCATATGCTTGCCCCTTATGTGAGTCACCACTAATGTAAGCTTCATTCAACTCAAGATTATATAGGGCTTTTGTGGAGACATTGTGAAGCCTTTTGGTTCAGGGTTGGAAATGTTTAGTCTAAGAAGGTTCCATCTTCCCTTAAGCACTTCTTTTGTTTCATTTGGCACACTTTCACTTGACTCCTTGAGTCATTTCACTTCTTTCTAAGGGGTTAGAGAGACACACTGTCACTCTTTCTTATAAATTTCAAAACTTTTCTCCTTTTTCAACTTTCCACACCTTTCATTCTTTGCTTTTCTTGAATCCCTTTTTATTCTCTTTCATATTGAACATTTTTTTTGTCTTTTTGCTTTTCTTTCTTTTTCATTGCCTTTCCTTTTCTTCATTTTTGTGCCTTTTACCACTTTGTTGCAATCCTCGTCTCTCCCTCCAAACTTATACTTTTTCCATATGCTAAAGGAAATATCGGGTGCCAAGAGAGAGTGTCTTTTAGAACGGGTAAAGGCTTGTATTATGGGTCTTGAAGGGAAAAGGTCTAAGGCTCAAAAAGGTTGAATAGGGATCTTATCATTGGTAGGTTATGGAAGTGTTCAAGCTATCATTTGGATCAAGGAGAGCCTATAATCATGTCTCAAGCCAAAATTCACTTAGGATTTCGCCTCAACAAACATTCAGGGCAAGTTCTAGACCAATGGCTCGGGACTTGGACTTGCAATGCAATTACTCACCATACAAGCTATGGGTTCGCTAAAGACATAGAGTCGGGGGCCCACAATAACCTTAGATAAGATTTGAGCACATACTGGTCCCGAAAAATCACTTGATGATTATCGGTCAACACAAGAGTCTCAAGGTCACGACTTTCACCATCCTAAACACAACAATTTGTTTTTAACCATAAGATCAAAGGCAAATGTGCTAGGCCCACGTGAAGCTTTGATTGAGGCACCCTTAACTACTAACTGCTAAAAACAAAAAAGAAAAACGGACTCAAACCCTTAAGAAGGTTGTCACGTCATCCATCATTGGGAAGAGCCACCCGGTTCACACAAAACTCCGCCTTTGAAAAGAACCGCAGCATTAAGAAAACCAAAGGCTTATTGCAAACTTTCAAAACAAGAAGCTACGAATCATTAATAAGAAGCTAAGAATGAAAAGTTGCAGAAATTAAAATGAATATATACAAGAGGGGATTTGTCGAATATATAATAGATGGGATGAATATGTACAATGTAGCATAACTTTATATACAGACCCAAAGTAAAATAAAAGCGTGATAAATGTAATGAAATGTTAAAATTATATACAACCCAAAGATGAAAAGTCAAAGAAGGCATAAAAAGTATCAAATATATATACAATCATCCGTATGAATCCATAAAAGTAGGTCCTACCCCCTCAAATGAAAGCTGACATTGTCCCCAATGCCAACTAAACTAAATAAAGCACCGAAAAGAGAAAGGGAAAAAGGATATAGGGACTCCCGATGGCCTGTCTGTCTGCATGGGCTCCTGAGTGGTCCCTGGGTCCTCACTGTGCTCGGTAACCTCAGATTGGTTCCCTGTGGCCTGTTACTGTGATGCTGGGACCTGGGCCTGGATAGGCTCCTGAGGTGCATCATGTGGCTAACTAGAGGAGGCCTCCGGAGGGTCTGCCAACTAGATGACTTCATCGTCTGCTCTGGGAATCATATTCTTCCTCTTGGGAGGCCTCTGGGACTACTCGGGCTGGGGATGAGCTGACGATACTAGGTCCTATAGCAATAAGTCCAAAGGCAGATAATCTGCCTTCATTCTATCAACATCAACCCTCAGCGCCTTTACGGACTCCTTGGAGGCCCATGTTTTCCTCAGCTTCTTGTGATCCCTAGCAAGCTCCTTGAGAGCCTTGTTGTGTGAATCAACTGCCTCTGTGAGCACCTTCTAAGTGTCGAGGATTTTCTGCTGGTTGGCCAAAATCTCCTTAAGAGCATCCTCTTTGGACTGGGGGACCTATGGAGGTGGAGGTGCCGACTGAGCCTCTACTGTGGTAGTGAGGGTAGACAACTTGGATGATACAATCTGCATCCAATTGTTGATACTGAGGATAGCCTGGCTTAGTTGGTGGGCAGTCACCGGATATGTATGGGAAGATGGTATCTCCAGGTCTGCTGAGGTGGATAGGCCAGAAGGGATATCAGTGGAGGTGGAGGCAGGCTGAGTAGGAGCCACTACCACAACTAGCTCTTCAGACTGGCCAGTTGGAGCAGTAGTTGTACCTTTGAAGTTCTTGCTCTTGGGGTTATCATCCCCATGCATGTTGTACCAAGAAATGGGGCCTTCGCTTTGACCTTGATGTCGAAGGGCCGCTTTTCAACTTTTAAGTCCCGGAAGTACATAGTCAGAAAACTTGGGAACGGGAAGTTTCTGTCATTCTTAGCACCCACAATTGTAATTATCCTCGACATCACATTTCCCATATTGATTGGGTACCCCACCATAATCGAAGCCACCAAAACTACCCGATGAAGAGGGAGGGAGTTGTCATGAGTTGTGGGGTCCAACCTGCTACATACAAATGTTTCCCACCTTCTTGCCTCGAAATTCAAACTATGTCTCAAAATCTTGATGCCCGCAGTTACCCAATCGGGGGTGGTACCCGGGATTTCCAGGTACTGTGCCAACCAGGGACGGACCTCCTCGCCCAATTCCATCTTCGCCATATATAGTGACTCATCCTCCTCATCAAAGCCAAGGTAGTCATTTATGGTTTTTCCGTCAAATAGCACCTGCAGGTTTCGCACCTTGGTCACTTTGGAGCCCTTTTTGATGTGGGCAACATTGGTGTAGAATTCCTTGACCAAGTGCTCATTGGCATCTACACATTCATCCAGAAAATGCTCCCAGCCAACTCTCACCCTAAATTGCCTCCTCACATTGGGGTTGTGAGGCAGTAGATCTCTATCAACAAAACTCCACTCTAGGATTAATTTCCTAACCGACCACCATTACCGGAATTTATGATACGCTACCTCACTCACGAACCGGTCTTGCCACACCTCAGGTTTCCTAGTTCTAGCAATACCCCCCACTTGAGGTTCATCCCCTTCTCCAACTACTTCTTCCCCTCCTACTTCCTCATCATCACCTACTGCACCCTTCCCGGATAATGAAGCTGTGGGAGAGGTGGAGTATTCATTCCCACCGCCTTCAGCTGAGCCCTCAGACGACCCAAAGATACATTACTGACGCTTGGATAGCTGGGGAAGTGGGAGGAATGTCTCTTAGTCTGTGCCTCTCCGGCCAGTCAGGGATGTATTCTGGGATTAATTTGGAAGATATCTCCCGGGAGGGCTCATACTCACTCCCAGACATGTCAATGGCCCTATCAGCAGCTTTAATCATCTTCCTCATGTTTTTGATGTTTTGCCAGGCTTGAACAGTCAATATTACCATTTTCTGTTTCCCTCCCCGGGAGGATTCTCCTCTGCCTGGTTGTTTAGAGCCTTTACCTCTTTGTTTCGCCATTTTCTGCAAACACAATCCAATCAGCTTGTTAGTATCAATAAAAGCAGTTAAGAAACAGAGGTGCATAATAGGAAGGAAAAGTTGCAAACAGTTTTCAAAAGTCACACAGTACGGACCGTACAAAATGGTGTGCGACTGCACAAGTGTCAATGCGGACCGCACAAAAAGTCCATGCGGTCCGCACAGAGGTGGGATTCAGACTACCCACTCTCTGTATCCAGGTAGTGTGGACCGCACAAAATGTAGTGCGGCCACACAAGGATCAATACGGACTGCACAAAATGTAGTGCGGCCGCAGTCCCCAAAGTTCAGCTTTCAGGACAATTAGCAATGCGGACCGCACAAGGGCACCGCAGACCGCACAGAATCGACTGCGGTCCGCATTGAGTGCCCTGCTGTGGCACTAAGTTAGGGTTTCATAAATTTTGCACTTAAATAATGTCCCAAAGTGATTGCCTATTGTTTTTAACTACCTAAACCTACTCTAATCAAATAATTAATTACCCTAACCTAATCAATTGAAGAAAATACAGGAATAATAGGGTGAAAGACAAGAAAAACAAAAAAAGGAAGGAAAATAATGAAATCAAAACAATTAAACAACAGTAGAGTTACCAAATGTGAGATGAAATGAAGTCTAACAAGTCCAAATGATTAATTACGAGCAACAGGGATGTGGAACAATGATTTTAGAGTGCTGAGATTCAAAGGTTCGAAAAGTGTACAAGGAGGGCCTCAGGCCCTATTTATAGAAAAGGACCTGCGGCCCAGCTTACCAACCCAGTGCGGACCGCACAAAATGGACCACGGTCCGCACTGCATAGCAACTTCCAAGTTTGAGGAGGCAACACATTGCGGTCCGCACAAAATGTCATACGGCCACAGTGGTCCACTGCGGACCGTACAAAATGTAGTGCGGCCGCAGTGGCAACCTTCAGATAGGTCAACAATTCACCCTTCACCAGTGCGGTCCGCACTAAATATAGTGCGGCCGTATTGCAAAGTTCATAGGCCTGAAAACCTTTTCCACTATGCCCTGCACTGCACCAACACAATCCTATAACATATCACAACCAGTTAGCCGAAAAATCAATCCTATACTACAATGAAAATCAAATAAAATAAGAAGAAAAACACATGTGTTGCCTCCCAAGAAGCGCCTGATTTAATGTCGCGGCATGACGCAGGCTACAATCACATCATTTGAAATGAAGAAGGACCACCACGTGGCTGTCATCAATTTTTCCCAAGTAGTGCTTGACCATATGCCCATTCACTCTAAAAACTTCACCATTTTTGTTCTTTAAATCAAGAGCACCAAAAGGGGTCACACACACCACTTCAAAAGGTCCACTCCATTTTGACTTGAGCTTTCCCGGAAATAGACGTAACCGGGAGTTGAACAAGAGAACCAAATCGCTTACTTTGAACTCCTTTCCAAGAGAATATTTATCATGAAGCTACTTCATCTTGTCCTTGTATAAGGACGAACTGGAGTAGGCATGAAATCATAATTCATCAAGTTCATTAAGCTGCTCCACACGAAGATTGGATGAAACATCCCACTCAAGATTTAGCTTCCTCAAAGCCCACATGGCCTTATGCTCTAACTCGACTGGTAGATGGCAAGCTTTCCCAAGCACCAACCGATACAGAGACATACCAATCAGAGTCTTGTAAGTAGTCCTATAAGCCCATAGAGCATCATCCAATTTCTTTGACCAATCGGTCTTATTTGCATTGACCGTTTTTGACAATATGCTTTTGATTTCCTTGTTGGAGACTTCAACTTGACCACTTGCTTGAGGATGATAGGGAGTAGAAACTTTGTGATTGACACCATACTTTGAAAGCAAAGTGTCGAAAGCTCTATTGCAAAAATGAGGCCCCCATCACTTGTGATTGCACGCGGAGTACCAAACCTTGTAAAAATGCTTTTCTTTAGAAATGCAACAACACTCCGGGCCTCATTGTTGGTCAAAGCCACAGCTTCAACCCACTTTGAAACATAGTCCACCGCCACAAGAATGTAAGTGTTCCCACAAAAGCTAACAAATAGGCCCATGAAATCAATTCCCCCCACATCAAAAATATCAACCTCAAGGATGGTATTGAGAGGTATCTCATCTTTCTTTGAAATTCCACTCGCTCTTTGGCATTCATCGCATCTCTTCACAAAATTACCCGTATATTTGAACAAAGTTAGCCAATAAAACCCACAACTAAGAACTTTAGAAGCCGTCCTCGCCCTTCCATGATGGCCACCATAGGGAGAGGAATGGCAAGCCTCCAAGATACTCAATTGCTCTTCCTCCGAGATACCTTCGGATCACCCTATCCGTGCAAATCTTGAACAAGTACGGCTCATCCCAATAAAAATCCAAACTATCCCTCTTGAGCTTCTTCCTTTTGTTAGAAGAGAGCTCACACGGGATTATACCAGTCACAAGGAAATTAGCAACATCGGCAAACCATGGCATATCATTCATCGACACCAAAAGGATTTGTTCGTCGGGAAATGAATCATTGATCTCTAGGCTGTCACGAGGCCTCCCCTCCTCCTCCAAGCGGGACAAGTGGTCCGCCACATGGTTCTCACTACCCTTCCAGTCCACAATCTCCAAATCAAACTCTTGAAGTAACAAGACTCATTGCATCAGTCTAGCATTGGAATCCTTTTTCGTCATCAAGTACCGGAGTGCGGCATGGTCGGTATGAATAATAACCTTAGCACCCATAAGATACGGCCGGAATTTTTCCATTGCGAACACAATAGCCAAAAGTTCTTTCTCGGTCACTGTATAGTTCATTTGAGCATCATTCATTGTCTTGCTTGCATAGTACACCAGATGAAACATTTTGTTCACTCTTTGACCCAAAACCTCCCCAACTACAACATTGCTTGCATCACACATGAGCTCAAAGGGTAAGCTCCAATTAAGTGCGGTAATGATAGGAGTGGTGTTCAACTTATGCTTGAGAAGTTCAAAGGCTTGCATACATTTTTCATCAAACACGAACTTGGCATCTTTTCCCAACAACTTGCACAAGGGATTCACTACCTTCGAAAAGTCTTTGATTAAATCTCCGGTAGAACCCCACATGCCCAAGAAAACTTCGAACTCCCTTAACAGATGTAGGGGAGGGAGCCTTGAAATAACTTCGATCTTTGCTTTATCCACCTCAATGCCATGCATCGAAATTTTATGCCCAAGAACAATTCCTTCTTCCACCATAAAGTGGCATTTCTCCCAATTTAGGACAAGATTGGTTTCTTCACAACGGGCCAGAACTCTATCAAGATTCTTCAAGCATTCATCAAATGAATCCCCCACAACACTAAAGTCATCCATGAACACCTCCAAAATGTCTTCCACCATATCGGTGAAAATGGCCATCATACACCACTGAAATGTAGCCGGTGCATTACACAACCCAAAAGGCATCCTAGAGAAGGCAAAAGTGCCATATGGACAAGTGAATGTGGTCTTTTCCTGATCTTCTGGAGCAATTAAGATTTTATTTGTACCCATAATACCCATCCACAAAACAGTAGAAGGCACGCCCAGCAAGTCGATCTAACATCTGATCAAGAAAAGGCAAAGGAAAATGATCCTTGCGGGTCACTTTGTTTAACTTGCTGTGATCCATGCATACCCTCCAACAGGTGACGGTTCTAGTAGAAATCAACTCATTTTGTGAATTTGCAACCACTATCATGCCACCCTTCTTCGGTACACATTGCACCGGTGAAGTCCAAGAGCTACCAGAGATGGGGTACACAACCCCGGCATCCAACCACTTAATCACCTCCTTTTTCACAACTTCTTGCATTGCTTCGTTCAACCTTCTTTGATGCTCCAAAGAAGTCTTTGCATCATCTTCCAGAATAATCTTGTGCATACAGAATGCGGTGCTTATCCCTCTAATATCAGCTAAAGTCCATCCAATTGCCTTTTTCTGCTTTTGAAGCACCGCCAATGTGGCATCAACATGCAGGTTAGTAAGACAAGAAGAAAGAATAACTGGAAAAGTAGAATTTGAGCCTAAGAACTCATACGTGAGATGTGGAGGCAGTGGTTTCAACTCTAACACCGGAGGCTCCTCAATTGAAGGTTTTGTTGGTGGAGTCTTTCTATTCTCGATGTCCAAAGATAATTTCCTAGTCTCATAAGAATAAGAGCCCATTTCATGTAAAACATTCACGCACTCCACCCGGCTTGCATCCTTATTGACATCAAGATTTAATAGTATGGCCTCTAATGGGTCCTCCACGTTGATCATTGCACTGGTGTCATCAATTATCACTGCTGTGACGAGGTTAACAAAAGAGCACACCTCGGTATTGTTGGGCTGCTTCATTGATTTGCACACATGAAAACCACCTTTTCATCACCCACCCGGAAGGTGAGTTCCCCTGCTTCCACATTAACCAATACCTTCCCTGTAGCTAGGAAAGGTCTTCCCAATATGATAGGAACTTCATAGTCCACCTCGCAGTCCAAGATCACAAAGTCAGCTAGCAAGATAAATTTGTCCACTCGGACAAGCACATCATCAATAATACCCAATGGTCTCTTCATTGTTATATCTGCCATTTGTAATCTCATAGAAGTTGGCCTCGGTTGCCCGATACCCAAAGTCTTGAAAACGAAATAGGGCATCAAATTGATACTAGACCCCAAATCACATAGAGCTTTAGCAAAATCTGCACTCCCAATGGTGCAAGAAATGGTGAAAGCACCGGGATCTTCAAGCTTCGGGGCCATTGAATGCACTATAGCACTAACTTGGTGAGTCATCTTTATAGTTTCACAATCCATAGAACGCTTCTTTGTGACCAAGTCCTTCATGAATTTTGCATTGCCCGGCATTTGTTCAAGAGCCTCCACCAAAGGAACATTAATGGACAAGTTCTTCATCATGTTAATGAACTTTTTAAACTGATTCTCACTTTTCTGCTTCGCGAGCCTTTGAGGATAAGGTGGAGGTGGCCTTGGTAAAGGAGCCTTAGCTTTTGGCACAACCGACTCCGGCATGTCTATTATGTGCTCCCTAGACGGGTTCACATCATTTTGAGTTTCCACCTCGACATCTTGAATATCAATCCTCACTTCTTTGTTCACATTTTCATCAACCACATCTTCAACTACCAAAGGGACTTCATCCACTTGCAACTCAACATCAACACCTATGATTTGCTTTTGTTTGGAGGCATTCACATCACCACCTCGTCCACTCCTTGTAGTTACTGCCATCACATAATTGTTACCACCCTTCGGGTTCACTACCGTATCACTTGGTAGAGCACTTTTAGGGCGTGTATTCAAGGACTAAGAGATTTGGCCTAATTGCACCTCCAAATTTCTGATAGAGGTATTGTGGGAAGCCAACTGTGCATCAGAATCCGCATTCTTCTTCATCATCTATTCGAACATCATTTCAATTCTACCCATATCATTGCTAGAAGAACTAGGACCTTGAGATAGAAATGGGGGCGGATTATTCGGTTGTTGGTACATTGGGGGCCTTTGAAAGCCTTGTCCCCGGTTTCCTTGGTTTCCATTGTTCCATCCACCTTGATTGTTATTTCCACCCCAATTGTTGTTATTACCATTCCAATTCCCTTGGTTGCTCTGATTGTTGTTCTGATTGCCCCAGTTGTTATTTTGGTTGTTGTTCCCCCAATTACCATTGTTTTGTTGTTGATTGCCCCAATTGCCTTGAGGTCTCCATTGTTATTGGTTGGAAGAGTTGCGTCGTTGGCCTTGATAATTATTCACCTATTGAACCTCTTCACTTTGTTCCTCATAACCATCATTTTGAAATCCATCACAGTCATCATCAAATTGCTCAGAATTCCACTAGTTTTGTTGCTTTCTTTTGTTGACAAGCATATTGACACCCTCCATGGCATTCACTTGGTGAGGATTTTGGACTTGTTGCAACTGTGCCTTTTCCAATTGGTTCATAGTAGTTGTTAGCTCAGCTATAGCTTGCCCGTGATCATGTAATTCCTTGTGAAAATTAGTGACCGTGGGGTCACCTTGAGGCACATTGGCTCTACTTTGTCATGCAGAAGAAGTGTCAGCCATCTCGTCAAGTATATCACATGCCTCATCATATGACAGCTTCATAAAGTTGCCCCCGGCAAGTTGGTTCACTATGCATTGGTTTGTGGTGTTAATGCCCCGGTAGAAAGTTTGTTGGATCATAGCCTCGATCATATCATTGTTGGGGCATTCTTTCACCATTGTTCTATAATGCTCCCAAATCTCATGCAAAGGTTCCGTGGGCTCTTGCTTGAAGGCCAATATCTCATCTCGCAATTCCGCCATATGCCCCGGTGAGAAACACTTAGCAATGAACTTATCTGCCAACTCATCCCAAGTAGTGATGGAATGGTTGCGAAGTCGCTCAAGCCAATCCAATGCTTACCCCTAAGTGAGAATGGGAAGAGTCTTAACCGGAGAGCATCCTCGGACATATTAGTTTGCTTGCTCCCCCAACATGTATCCACTAACCCCTTGAGATGTTTGTAAGCATTTTGATTTGCAGCGCCTATGAAGTACTCACGCTGCTCTAGTAAAGTCAACATCACATTGATTATTTGAAAATTGCCCGCCCAGATTCGGGGTGGGACAATAGCACTTGCATAGCCTTGGTTCGGAAGCACTCTAGGAGCCGCTTTTGGATGTGCCGGAGGAGGGTCTGGAATATTGTTATTATCATTCGAATTGGCCTGGCAGCCTCTACGTTGTCCTTGAGGTACAAAAGGCACCTCATCATCTCCGACATTATCTACCTCCTCCCCCGCAATCACATTTCCAAGAGGGTCATTAGAGTTGTTCGCTGCCATTTGGTACCTAAGTTATGACACAAACAAGTTAGTAACAAAGAAGAAAAGAAAAACAATACACAAAACTAAATGAATAGATAGCCAAAACCGTTAGCTCCCCTGCAACGGTGCCAAAATGTTAATCGAAGCATACTCTGCACTACTATTAAGTAGCAAGAGAGGGTCGAAGAGCTTTTACCCGATTTAGGGTCGGGATCGATTTCCACAGAGAGCTAGAATTTGGAGTCGGGTATCTATCTAGTTTAAAGTTGCGTATGTGTTCCAAATTACACTTCTATACATTTTTGGGGTTTTTGTTTTACTTCTACTTTTATCAAACTACAATGGTAAATGAAACTAGCTTAAACTAAGAGTTAAACTAAAACGGGTTGTTCAAATAGTTTAAAAGGCACTAGGGTAGTGACTTTCACCTAGGTGGTCAATTGACGGATACTTGAGTCTAAGGCATGATTGACATATTTGGGGAGTATGATATAACCGTTGCACGATTTTACCCACTCTACACCTCTCGGTGGTTCGAGTGATTTTGCCCGAATTGACTTTCTCAAGACCAATTGGGTATGCAAATTTGTGCAAGCAATCATGGTTCAAGTCGGGTATTACTCTCTCGAGGTTTAACTATATAATTGGAGCTATCAATCTCTTGAGTACGCCCCAATTCCTTGTTGGACCAATTTCAGAGACTCAAGCTCTCTTTCTCAAGAAGAGCTCAAGTCAACTAAACACAAACTAGTGCTTGCAACCACTAATTCAACAATTAAACATGAAATTAGCCCAAATATCAAACACCCATAGTCAATCTAGCCCTAAAACACAAGACCCATCAATTACCCACACTAGGATTGAGCCACAACCCTAGCTTATGGGTTTAGCTACTCATAATTGAAGAAGAAAAACAAGAAATAGATGAAGAACAACTCATATTAATTAATTACTAAGATAAAAAATAAGATTCAATGTTGAAATGTAGATAAAATTGCCCAAATAGCTAAAGACTTCGAACCCACGAGCGTAGCTACAGCTAAAAAATATCTGATGTCCTAAAAATGGGAAAAGAAGCTATTTATACTAAGTTAAAAAATCTAGACAAAAATACCTCGGCGGGGCTAGTGCGGACCGCACAAAATGGTGTGCGGCCGCACTAGGGATCTGAGCTTGAAAATCTAACTCTCTGAACTCGGGCACAGTGGACCGCAGTGAATGGACTACGGCCGCGGTGGCTTCTAGTGCAGTCCGCATAAAATGGAGTGCGGAACGCATTGGCTTGAACTCGGAATTTGGCAACTCTCTGATCCTCCTTACTACGGATCGCACTAAATCGAGTGCGGCCGCATTGACCTTAGTGAGGACCGCACAAAACCTAGTGCAGCCGCATTGGCTTTTTGCCTGAATGTCATGCTCTCTGAACCTCACAGTGCGGACCGCACAAAATGGTGTGTGGCCGCACTGGCCTTGTTTTACCTGAGCTTTGTCTTGTCTTGATACTTGTGCAAGTTTCACTCCTTTTGAGCTAAATTTTGACTTCTTGTCACTTTATTGATCAAACCTGCAATCAAGAACAACTTGTGAGCCTTTGGGACTATTTTGTATACATTTCTAATCAAAACTTAAGCAAGAAGGAGTATAAAATTCCCTAGTTATCAGGCGCCTGATTGCCAAAACTTCAACTGTATTTCCTTGCTCTCCAGGTGGGCGCCTGATTGCCAAAACTTCAACTGTATTCCCTTGCTCTCCAGGTGGGCGCCTGATTGCCAAAACTTGAATTGTATTCCCTTTCTCTCGAGGTGGGCGCCTGATTGCCGAAACTTTACTATTTTTCCTTGAGACTTGAACTGCTTCTCCTTGTTCTCCAGGTGGGTACCTGATTACCAACATTTGAATTGTATTCCTTTCCTCTGAAGCCTGAATTGTTTTCCCTTGTTCTTCAGGTAGCCCCCTGATTGCAGACACTTAAACCATCTTCTCTTGCTACACGGAACTGTTTTTCCTCGAAACTTGACTTGTTTTCCCTTGTTCTTCAGGTGGGCGCCTGATTGTTGAACTTGCACCGTTCTCCTTTGAAACTTGAGTTGTTCTCCCTTGTTCTCCAGGTGGGCTCCTGATTGCTGAGCTTGACCCGCTTTGCTTTGAACTTGTGCCGTCTTCCCTTTGTTCTCCGGGTGGGTGCCTGATTGCTGAAACTCGAACTACTTCCTCTTGAGACTATTTTTCCTTTGAACTATCTTCCCTTGTTCTCCAGGTGGGTGCCTGATTGCCGAACTTGATCCTCTTTCCTCTGAACTACCTTCCCTTGTTTCTCCAGGTGGGTGCCTGATTGACAAAACTTGAATTGCTTCCTATTCTTGAAACTCGTGTTGTCTCCCCTGGTTCTTCAGGTGGGCACCTAATTTCAACAAAAATAGACAAAACAAAAGAAATTTTTCTGCCCCAGTTTGATGTTGGGAACAGTTGTGAGTGTTAACCAATTCTCGTTATCAAAATAAATGCTAAATTAAATTTCTTTATCGTGAAAATTTCAAACCAAGCCTCATTTCAAAAAGTGAAAGACGTAAATGCCAAATTGTACTTCCTAAAAGTGGACCTCTCGTCAGACTTTGTCATTTGCGACGGTCTCAAAACTTTACTAAATCCTGTTATCTATGAGGGTACTGGAACTTACTGTCGAGCCTGTCTGGCACCTGTTTTGCTCACAGAGGATTCTTCCGAAGCAAACAAAATTTCCTGCCCCTGTTTCAATCAAAGAAAAATCTTGTCAGTTTGAAAATGTGGTGGTTAGTTTGTGGCATTCTTGCTGAAAGTGGCCATTTCGCTGTCGTGCTTCTGCTTTGACTGTCCGCCTTGAACTAGCCAAGAATTGTTTGCCTTTCTGACTGAATTTCAACCATAGAACCTTGAATGACCCGAATGCTCTACACTCAACCCGTTGTTTTACATTTATGTCCTCCCAATTTGAACCTCTGTATCTTCCACAAAATTCACAAACCACTCGACCGCCTGAACTTTCATTAACACCTTATTTTCACTTTCGCATCATGCTACTTCTGGTAAGTTGTGGCCGCACTTTGCTTTGTGCAATTTTGGAAGTTGGTAGTAAGCTTTGAAATCCTTTCTTACTTTCTTAAACAAGGCTGACATTGGAAAACCTTAGAGATATAAACCCAAAAGAAATGAAATACAATGACTTCGAGAATTATGAGTAGGGGAGAAAAATCAAAACAGAAGAACTGTTTGATGAAGTAAAGAAAAAGGGACTTATCTGAGTGAAGCTGCTGGCACCAATGATCATGACATGCACTTCGGATTAAACAGTCTAGTCCATTCAATCAATCCTTTTTAGTGTTCACACTTTATGCATGGGGTTCCCATAATCCGATTCCTTTGCAAAGTCAACAACCTTATTCGGCTTGCGGTGCCCTGAGGGGTTTCACCAGCAAACCTCTCTCATTTATTCATCTCTCAACTCGCCGTCGCCTTATGGTGTTCGTGAGGGTTTTCACCAGTAAGACTCTCTCATTTTTTAATTTCTCCCAGCTTTCCATTGCCTTATGGTACCCGAGAGGATTTTTACCAATAAGACTCTCTCATTTTTCGTTTTTCCTGCCTAGTCTGGAGTGTTGCCACTGATATGAATCACACCTCTACTTGCTCGACTTGGCATCTCTCGAAGACTGATCGGAAGGTCTTTCTTTGGACCATAATGTAGGCTTTTGGATAGGCTTAGAAATAAAGGATATCAAAAGGCTCAAAACAACTTGAATGGGTTCAAAATTACAACTTTTGGAATCAGATTTCTTACAATAACCACAACTTCTGCCCCTATTTCTTTGCTTGGGGACTTTTGAATTTTTATTTTGATGGGACCGAACCGTGAGGCTGTCTACGTATTCTTAAAAAGAATCAGGTCGAACGTAGTTCATGACATAGGAATTGCTTTGTTGTTGTTACTTTTCTCTTTCTTTTCTTTCTCTCATTTTCTTTTCTTTTCTTTTTTTCACTTTCTTTTTTCTTTTCTTTTTTCACTTTTTCTTCTCTTTCTTCTCTTTTTTCTTTTCCTTTCTTTCTTCTTTTTTTTCATTCTTTCTTTCTCTTTTCTCTTCTCTTTTTCTCCTTTTCTTCTTTATCTAACTTTTGCGTTCATGTTTCTGAATTTTGCTACTGATTCCAAAAGAGGGGTATGAAAGGAAATAAATAAGGCTCAAAGAGGTAACAAAGGGTAAAGTGTTTAGATAGTAAAATAAAATGTCTTCGTCGTTCCAATTTTCAAAATATGCCAAGTACAAACAACAATTTAGACAAAACAAAGAAATCATACATAATATCTTTTGACTACATTAGAGTTGATAGCCATATCTACACGTTTCCCTCTATATTTGTTAAATACAAAGCACCATTGGACAACACTCTAGTTACGATGAACGGCCCTTGCCAATTTGGGGCGAACTTGCCTTTTGTTTCAGCCTGATGTGGAAGGATGCGTTTCAATACTTGTTGTACGCTCTTGCCATTCTCTTTTGATACAATTGGCCATGACACATTGCTGCCAATCTTTTCTCATCAATCAAACTCAATTGCTCCAGAAGGGTTTTGACCCACTCATCATCATCAATTTTGGCTTCAACAATAATCCGAAGAGATAGAATTTCAACTTCCGTGGGTATCACTGCTTTAGTGCCATATACCAACAAATAAGGAGTTGTACCTACTGAAGTGCATACATTAGTGCGATAACCCAGCAGTGCAAAGGGCAACTTTTCATGCCATTGCCTAGAACCCTGCACCATTTTTCGAAGTATCTTCTTTATGTTTTTGTTGGCTGCCTCGACTACTCCATTCGCCTTGGGGCGGTATGGCGTGGAATTGCGATGCGTAATCTTAAATTGTTAACATACCTCTTTCATCAGATGACTATTAAGATTAGCACCATTATCTGTGATGATCACCTTTGGGATCCCGAACCGACAAATGATATTTGAATGAACAAAATCGACCATTGCTTTCTTGGTCACAGACTTGAAAGTTTTAGCTTCAACCCATTTAGTGAAATAGTCAATGGCCACCAGAATGAACCTGTGCTCATTGGATGTTGCTGGCTCGATTGGTCCGATGACATCCATACCCCAAGCAACAAAGGGCCATGGTGCGGACATTGTGTGCAATTCAGAGGGCGGAGAATGAATCAAATCTCTGTGTACTTGGCATTGATGACACTTGCGCACAAAACTGATTCAATCTCGCTCCATGGTGAGCCAATAATAACCTACTCGGAGAATTTTCTTTGCCAGAACATACCCACTCATATACGGTCCGCAGACTCCGGAATTCACTTCGGCCATGATAGTCATGGCTTGTCAAGCATCTATGCATCTTAACAATCCAAGACAAAACTCCTCCACTGAAGAAAAATCCACTTGCCAAACGTCGAATTGTTCTCTTTCGATCCCCCGTGGCTTGTACCGGACATACCCCCGACCTGATGTACTCCCTGATATCGTGGAACCAAGGTTCACCGTCAAGTTCTTCTTCCACCATGTTACAATAAACATGCTGATCGTGGACCTGAATATGCAAAGGGTCAACATAAGCCTTATTTGGATGATGTAACATCGACGCTAGAGTATCCAAAGCTTCAGCAACCTCATTGTGGATCCTAGGGATATGCTTGAACTCCACTGACCTGAACCGTTGGCAGAGATCCTATAGACATTGATGATACAGTATGAGTTTCAATTCTTTAGTCTCTCATTCTCCCTGAATCTGGTGCACTAACAGATCCGAATATCTCAACACCAGTACTTCTTGGATTCCCATGTCCACAACCAGCCTTAAACCCAAAATGCATGCTTCGTATTCGGCTATGTAGTTAGTACAGTAGAAACGAAGCTAAGTAGTGACAGGGTAGTGATGCCCTGTTTCAGAAATGAGTACAGCTCCTATTCTAATGCCTTTCATATTAGCATCCCCATCAAAGAAAAGTTTCCAACCATGCTTTTCATCCTTCTCGATCTCGTCAATATGCATTACCTCTTCGTTAGGAAAATAAGTCTTCAAAGGTTCATATTCTTCATCTACTGGGTTCTCGGCCAAATGATCGGTCAAATCTTGGGCTTTCATCGCCATCCGAGTCACATATACGATGTCAAACTCTGTGAGCAAAATCTGCCATTTTGCGAGCCTTCCTGTGGGCATGGGCTTCTGGAAGATATACTTTAACGGATCCAGGCAAGAGATGAGGTAAGTAGTGTAGGACGACAAATAATGCTTCAACTTCTGAGCTACCCAAGTTAGGGCGCAATATGTCCTCTCAAGAGGAGTATACTTAACCTCATAAGAAGTGAACTTCTTGTTGAGATAATAGATGGCTTGCTCTTTCCTGCCAGTGATGTCATGCTGACCCAACACACAACCAAATGAGTTATCCAGGACTGTCAAATAAAGCATCAAAGGTCTCCACAGTTCCGGCGAGACCAACATACGTGGATTCGACAAATACTCTTTGATCTTATCAAATGCTTCCTAGCACTCATCAGTCCATTTGACCACGACATCCTTCTTTAGAAGCTTAAAGATGGGCTCACAAGTTGTTGTGAGAAGAGCAATGAACCTGCTGATATAGTTCAGCCTCTCTAGCAGACTCATCACCTCGGTTTTGTTCTTTGGCGGTGGTAACTCCTAGATAGCTTTGATCTTTTACGGATCCAATTCAATGCCCATCCGGCTAACTATGAACCCCAATAGTTTTTCGAATGGAACACCAAATTCATACTTTGCAGGGTTGAGCTTGAGATTGTACTTGCGGAGCCTCTGGAAAAACTTTCTCAAATCTTTGACGTGGTCGGACTGCTTCCTGGACTTTATGATCACATCATCCACGTAAACCTCAATCTCCGTGTGTATCATGTCATGGAATATGATAGTCATTGCCCTCATGTAAGTTGCCCCAGTGTTTTTCAAACCAAAAGGCATGACCCGGTAGTAGTATGTTCCCCACGGTATGATGAATGCTATTTTTTCCGCATCTTCCTCATCCAGTAAAATCTGATGATATCCCGCATAGCAGTCCATGAAAGATCCAATCTCATGCTTGGCACAATTATCGATCAAAATATGGATATTTGGCAGAGGGAAATTGTCCTTTGGACTGGCTTTGTTGAGGTCACGATAATTAACACACACTCTGGTCTTACTATCTTTCTTTGGCACAGGCACAATGTTGGCTAACCACGTGGGATATCGCGTGACTCGAATGACCTTTGCGTCAAGTTGCTTTGTAACTTCTTCTTTAATCTTCACACTCATATCAGTTTTGAATTTTCTCAACTTCTGCTTGACTGGAGGGAATGCTGGATCAATTGGCAATTTATGGACCACCAAATCGGTACTCAAGCCTGGCATATCATCATACGACCATGCAAAAATATCCTTATATTCCAACAATTCTTTAATTATTTCTTCCCTGATTTGTGGTTCAAGATGAACGCTTATCTTAGTTTCTTTGACATTATCTGGATCCCCTAGATTGGTTGCTTCCATTTCATTCAGATTAGGCTTGGGTTTTTTCTTCAAAATGACTTAGTTCCTTACTAATCTCTTCAAAGGCCACATCCTCATCATATTCTTATTCATCATCACACTTTATTTCTTGGATTATTATTTCGGAATTAGATTGACTTTTAAGACTTGGCCGAAGATTCCTCATGCATGTCATGTCATTGAAACCAGCATAAAAAGAACTGTACAGAGAAGAAAAGAAAACAAAAAATAAAATTATCAGGAATGGTGGAAAAGGGGAATTGTATTTCATTGAAAATAAAGGATAACAAGGTTTGTACATCAACAAGCAAAAAATAAAAATCTGGGTCATAACCCTGGAATGGCCCAGATAGAAAGTAAAACTAAACAAACTACCATGACTCATTCCGAGTAGGGAGAGGAGTAGCCTTCCAATTGTTAAGCTTTACATTCAGCCCGACGAACTGCACATCTGCTTTGCTAGAACCTTCTCCAACTTCCACCATGTTCACATTATCAAACAACCTCTGGAACCTTTCAATTAACTCTTCATAAATGTCAACCACAAAACTTGGAACTGTTGTCACTAGGCGTTTCATGGCACCGGGCTTGACAAAATACCTGGAGAGATGCGGGATAGGCTTCGGAAGTTCCCACGCCCTCTGTTTCAACTTTCTATCCCTTTTCACATCTGCTGTTGTGGGTTTGAATCCAAGACCGAACGTACCCAAGTTTTCAGGGAGGGACACTGGTTGTGTGATACCTTGCAGGGATGCACCCAGATCTTTACCTGGCATAAAGCCATTTTTCAGCATTTCAGAGGCCACCATGACGGATGCAGAGGCTATCTTTGGAGTTGGAACACATTTCACTTCTGGAACCTTCTCAGCCGGCACTGTTTCAAAAACTTCATAGACCTAGGGCCCTTTGTCATCTTTAGCCTCAATGAACGGGATGGAGGCATCACTGTGAGCGCATAAATTCTCCTCTCCATGCACGATGATCTCCTGTCTATCCCACTCAAACTTGACCATCTGGTGCAAAGTGGATAGGACTGCTTTGGCGGGATGGATCCAAGGCCGACCTAACAGCAAATTGTAAGAGATGTCTATGTACAGCACCTGGAACTCCATGGTGAATTCCACTGGTCCTATTGTCAATTCAAGCACTATGTCACCAACCGAGTCTTTCCCTCCACCATCAAAACCTCGGACGCATATGTTGTTTTTGTGAATCCTCTCATCATCAACTTTCAGCTTGTTCAGAGTAGAGAGAGGGCAGATGTTTCAACTAATACCCTGGTGACCACAGAATCTTCATATTTCACTGTAAGATAAAGAGCTTTGTTGTGTTCAGTACCTTCCATAGGCAACTCGTCATCAGAGAAGGTGACCCTATTTACTCAAATATTTAGTTGGCGATCTTCTCTAGATGGTTCACTAAAATTTTGTCGGGGACATGAGCCTCGTTCAGAATTTTTATCAGGGCCCAACGATGCTCATCTGAATGGATTAGAATGATACCAAGGAAATCTGAGCAGGCGTCTTTCTCAACTGCTCCACAATGGAATAATCTTGTACCTTCATTTTCCTCAAGAACTCCTCCGCGTCTTCTTCAGTGACTGCTTTCTTTACTAGAACTGGATTATCTCTTGATGTTTTAGCTTTCCTTAACTCTTCTGGGGCAAAGCATCTCCCTGAGCGAGTTAATCCCTGGGCCTTGTTGACTTCTTCTTTCACTTCCTTTCCCTTATAGGTCACTATCACCCATTCGTAGTTCCATGGGATAGCCTTGGTGTTGATTACCGGTAACTAGGTTATAGGATTGATGATGACAGGATCCGTATGGGTACCCTCTACAATTATGATAGGCTTATTTTCCAACCCTGGCATGACCACTTTGACTTTTCTTTCTTTGCTATAACATCACTTGGAGATATTTTCTCAGCTACCACATATGGCTTACCATTTGTCATGCTCAACTTGTTCATTGATCCTTCAACTATTGGTTTTTTGACTGGCTTGACCCCGTTGGACTGAATCATCATAACAGATTGTGAAGGCTTCTTGGGTTCCCCCATTTGTGCACTATCTCAATCATGTTCGTTTCCTGATGGGTTGGCAATGGGTTCTGGTTGATGTTGGGTACATGTGGAGTTTGGACTTCAATCTAATTTGTGTCGATGAGCTCCTGGATGGCATTTTTCAAGTGCCAACACTTCTCTGTATTATGTCCCGGAGTACTAGAACAATATTCATAGCTCACAGAGTAATCAAGATTGTTTGGAGGAAGATTTGGTAATTTCGACTCAATTGGCCTCAACATATCCAACGACCTCAATCTATGGAATAAACTGGTATAAGACTCCCCCAACGAGGTGAAGGTTTTCTTCCGCTGCAACCTCTTATTTTTGAATGCTGGGTTAGGTCAAAAACCTGGGCCGGCAGGGTTTCGGTAGGTTCGTGGGGGTGGGTAAGCATTTTGTGGAGCTGGGTAGGTGTTTTGTGGGGCTGGGGCGCGCCATTGTGGGTAGGCAGGAGGTTGAGTATATGTTTGGGCATGGTGGATAGAAATCTGAGGGTCTGGTGATGGGAAGTAATGCTGGGGCAGATTATATGGGGTTTGAGTGTAGGGTCGGTGATAGGGTCGAGGCTGGGTATAATGGTGTGACGGGCCCCTGGGTCTAAACCATGATCCTGAGTCAACTGTTGCTACATCTTCTTTTTCTTCTTTCCGATCACTCCTCCAGTACCATTCTAAATGGCTTGGGTAGTTGCTTTGATGGCCGAGTAGCTCATAATTTTGCTTGATTTAATCCCTTCTTCCACCATGCCACCCATCTTCATTACCTCGTTGAAGAACTTTCCTATGGCCGATACCAGATGACCGTAGTAAGTAGGCTCCAAGGTCTGCAGAAAGTAGTCCACCAATTCACTCTCTTTCATCGGAGGGTCAACGGTTAACTCTTGCTGCTTATTCTCTCTAGTGAAAATCGTACTCCCTAAAACTTTCACTAGGCTTCTTCTAGATCTTAGTCAAAGACAAACGATCTGGAATAATCTCGATGTTTTATTGGAAATGATGAGCGAATGCTTGGGCCAAATCCTCCTAGGTATACCATCTACCATGATCCTGATGAGTGTGCCACTCCAATGCCACCTCACTCAGACTCTGGCTAAAGTATGCCATCAACAACTTATCTTTCCCACCAGCTCCTCTCATTTTACTGTAGAATCCCCTCAAATGGGCCATCGGGTCTCTGTGCCCGTCATATAGATCAAATTTAGGCTTCTTGAATCCCACCGACAGCTAAACATCGGGAAATAGACACAAATCCTTGTAGGCTATGCTCACATGGCCTCCTAATCCTTACATGTTTCTGAATGACTGTTCCAGGCTTCTAACCTTCCTAAACATCTCATCAAGTTCTAGGTTTTTAGGTGGTTTCTCAATCTCAACTGGGAGGTCGAAATGAGGAGTGTATGAGTAATGTTCTGGGGCCTTGAAAGTAGGCTCCGGTGATAGTATTGGTTATCTTGGGTCTGGAATAAGGGCTCACTAAAGGATTGATGGAGTGTAGCTGGTGAGGGTGCCACGAAAATAGGGGTGGCTGGTGGAAGGGGTATGGGATTGGTTTGGGTAGTGGTTCTTGTGGGGTTTGGGAAGTGGTGCCTTAGTAGTGGTGGTAAATGGGGAAGCCTGGAGATGAATCAACAGTGGGAGGTTCTTGGGATTGAGACAACGGTGAGATGAAAGCAGGGTTGGTGGGGTATGATGGTGGTAGATGCCTTTCATCCATGCCCGGTACATCTCTGCCATTTGGTGTTTCAACTTATGTATCTCCTCTTTCAAATTAACAGCATACTTTTCCCCCTCTCTTGACGGATCAATAACACTTGCATCCAGTTCTTGGCCAGCCATGATCAACTTGTCTTTGGACCTGGTGTTGTATGGGTGAGTTGCTAGAATGCCAAACAAACTAACCACCTGCATGTTACTTGATGACAACAAACAAACTTGTTAGCGATTAAGAGCTTAGCAGATAGGCAACCGCACGTTGGGAATGCAATGCACCTAAGCAGATAACTATTTCTATTATGCATTTGAATGGCTTCTTGCGTCATCCCGGCTTTCACTAATTTCCCTTTTACAATTTCTTTCTCTCTCTTTTTCATTCCTGCTCTTCTTTGCTTGATTCTTGTCTCTATTATTTTATTCTCTCATTTTTCCTCTCTTGTTTTGCCATTATTTCTTTCCCACAGTTTATTTTTGTTTTTTCTCCTCTGTTTTTTTCTTTTTTCATTTCATGGTTATGATAGAATCCTATGGGGATTGCCTACGTATCATGATGTTGCATGAATCAGACCAAGCGTAGTTCTAGGAACATGTACAAAATAAAAAAAATAAAATAGAAAAACATTTTTTGGGGTTTTCAAATTTTCATAAAATAAAATTAAACATATTGACAACTTTCCCTACAGAGTTAAACATAAAGACTGACAGACTCGATGAGTGGACCAACAACATAAAAAGAAAAATGAAAATACAGACTCAAAAATGAACTAACAAACTGACAATATAGACTAAAAAATAAACAAAATATAGACTCGAACAAACAAAGTCAAGAATACATAAGTGCCTCAACTACTGCTCCAGTTGGTCGTGTTGCGGGCCTTTGCACCATATCTTCTTGGAGGCGGAACAAGTCATCCATGATCTGTCGGACAAAAATCATAACTGAAGCGAAGAACATGGACCTAGTCATGTCTTCACACTCGTTGCACTTCATCATAATGTAGTCCGCAATTCTCCTAGCCCTTTCCCTGATAATACCCTTCTCCTGTAGCAACCGTCCGATCTGCTGAGATCTGGCATCAAATCTTGTTCATCTATATGATTTTGCTCTTGAAGCTGCTATAGGTCTTTCTCTAATTGTGACATCAGGGCATAGCAGTGCTCCCTTTTTGCTTTGAAAGTCTCTTGCCTGCTTGGCCATTTCATTCTCAAGGACGTTGACCTTTTTCTTTATACTCGCCATTCCTTTGTCATACTTCTCCTTCAGTTGCCGAACGAAACTGGGCCGTCCATCTGCATTCTTAGCTAACTTAGCTCGGGCCCTTGCTAGCTCCGCTTCAGTCTTTTGCAAATCATCCTCAGAATCACGTACGTTTTGTGTTAGATTGTAGATGAGCTTTTCATCTTTTCTGCTCCTGCCTGGATTTTCAGCTGCTATTCTCATTTTTCGAACTTGGGCTCGGAGAGCTTCATTCTCTTGGGCCAACTTTCTTCTTTAACCTTCAGCTTCTTGTGCCTGGAGATCATTGTTGAATTCCATGTTTCTCAGCTTCTCTTTCATGGTGTGAATCTCAGCTTGATATTTTTTTTCCTTTTCTCCCCAGGCCAACCTTTCTTGGATATTGTCGTCAAAAGCTTGAACATGAGGTCTCTTGGCAGGACCCTCGGGCTCGAACTCAGGCTCTGGTTTGTTATTTACACATGACCTTTTCTCAAACCATGCAGCATAATTTGGATCCACTTCCCCCTTTGCAACATCTGGTACCTGGGTGCCATTTTTCAGATACCGGCAGCCATTCCAATCCTGCTGAACTAAATCCTCGGGCAATGCATCTTCTGGATGTAGCTCAATGACCTGGGTAGTTAGATCTTCATCTTCGGGCACCATCTGATGTCTTCCTAACTGCCTTAAGATACTCTGCGATGCATATGGCGGGATACTCCTCACACCCATCAACCTTAGATAACCCTTGTAGCCGTCATGTATATGGCTTCTGTCATCGGGAGCCATCCTATAGTCCACTCGACCTGACTTGCTTTGAGAGCTTTCAAGTGGGAGACCCAGGCTTCAAACCCTTCTGTAACGTTGTCGTCATTTACCCATTCCTCATAACTTGTAATAAAGTTATCCGGGCTCGAATCATAACTCATGATTTTGTGGTGATGGAGAAGATGCTCAATCAGCCACATTTGTAGAAGAATATTGCAACCTTCAAAGAATTGAGCCCCAGCTTTGCATAATGTCAATGCTCGATAAATATATGCCAGAACTAATGGGACAAGTGTATGATCTTCCTTGGTAGTGAGGATTTGTGCAATTCTAACCATACGAGTATCCACTGTCCTTTCCGCATTTGGAAAGACCATGATCCCCAAAAATGCCACAATAAAAGCGAACCGACGATGAATTTGCCAAAGGAATTTATCTTGCTTGTTGCTCAAACCCTTTTCATGCGTTTCGAAACTGGCTGAGTGCCCGAACCTGAAGTACAAGAAGTGGAAAGAACAACACCCTTTGCTTACGTGGGCCTTCTTCATCTGTTTACTGATATTCAGGAGGTCAAAGAACCTGTGTACCAAAGGATCCCTTGGAAATATAAGTTGTTGCTTCCTCAAATCCCGGCCAAACTCAATATACTCGGCTATTTCCTCCAAAGTAGGGGTGATCTCAAAGTCCGAGAAACGAAAAACATTGTGGACAGGGTCCCAAAAAGTCACCAAAGCCTTGATTAAATCTTCCTGCAATTTGATTTCTAAAATGTTTATAAGGGCACCCAACTATTTTTTCACTCACTTCTGACCATCTTTTTCCAGATCATTCCACCATATACACAACTACAACTGAGCTTGTTTTCTGACCACTTCTGATGAGTTCTGGGCAGTGTTCATTTGTGACGGGTCTTGGACAGTATTCATTTGTACCTGTGGAGGGTTAAGGTTAGGGTTGACTTTGTGGACCTTTTTGTAAAATAGCTTTTTTTCAATTTCTAAAAGAATAATTAAGGACCATGACTCCCTCCTCTCTATGCTAATTTTAGCAAAAAATGGCCATTTTTACAAATGTGGCCCCTTCCCAATTCCAAATAAATTTTGAGGCCAGGGAGAACTACTTATGGGAAAATGACACTTTACCGAAAGACTTGTCCGTTCTTTTACGAAAATAGCCCTTCGACAACTGAAGATACTCTAAGGCTATCTCGGCAAGAACGGCTTACGACATTACTGAAGCTGTATCGGCTTATTTCTTTTACCAAAAACCCAAACTACATTTACTTGACCATTTACTCTCTTTTCTTCTTTTTTTTTTTGAAAAAATAAGGTCGGACCTTATGTAGCTTGCCTATGTATCCCACATCCGGTGAGAATCAGACCTGCATAGTTTGGTCGGCTTTGACACATTTGAAAAGGACACGGTATTGACTCTTTTGAAATGACTCTCTTTCTTTTCCTCTTTTTTTTTGAAATTTTTTTTGGCAGAGTTTCGGGACATTTCCAAATATCAGGGATTTTCCAGAACCGGGTTTTATTTCCTTCCCCACATCACTCTTGGTTTTTCTTTTGCTTTATTTTTCCTAGCCGGTCAGCCTACAAGCTGAAATAAATAAATGTTCACATAGCACATATGATACATCAGGATAGTCTGTTATTTTAGGTACACCTGTCCTAGACGGACCCAACTCCTGTGTTGAGTCCCCTAAGTCAAATGCACGTGATGCAAACTAACGTTCCTACTAGGGATCCATCATGAGGCTGTATTTTTCTAGGTTTAAATCCTGGGTTGTGTTCTAGACTTGGGTTACCCAAGCGGACAACTAGGGCCGAAGAGGGGGCAATGTACCAGGAGCACTAAAGTCTACCAGGCCTTGTTGATGGTCTAGGCTCGTTCTATTTGGTATAATTTCTAAATAAAAAGAGGGTCACACGAACGTGTGCACCATTTTCAGAAGACTCAGAGGGGTGGCGTAAGAAAACAGTTATATACAATTCAAACAATATTAAAGCGGTAAACAGATAGCATTTAGCACAAAGGTTCACAAAATACATTAATATTAACAATAAATAAAGCCAAGTAAAAATCATAAAACAAGCTCGAATTCTTGAACCCTGAATCAGAGATTCTGGGTTCTCATCCCCAGTAGAGTCGTCAGAGCTGTCACACCTCCTTTTTTACTACCTCCATAAGGGTATAAGGTAGTTTTTTCCAATTTAAGTGACAATCGAAACAGGGTTATTTTAAAAATCAGAGTCGCCACTTGGGATAATTTATGGTGTCCCAACTCACCGGTTAAAATCCTGAATTGAGGAAGTTGACTCTATTTACGGTCCGCGAACACAGAAATTTAGGTAAGGAATTCTGTTAACCCGAGAGAAGATGTTAGGCATTCCCGAGTTCCGTGGTTCTAGCATGGTCGCTCTGATCATACTTGGCTTAATCAAATTGTCTAATTACTCATTTTTAGAACCTATGTGCATTTGCCTCTTTTAATTAAAAATTATCTTGAAACGGGTCGCGCATACGAGTACACATTTTTTTGGTGCATCAAAAATCATATCACGTGAACGTGTCCACGATTAATAACGCTTTATTATTATTAAGAAAATTTGGCCGAAGTTGCGCGAACGCATACTTCAGTTTTGTTTTTGGAAATCGTAATCATGTCACGGGAACGTGCCCACAACCACGATAGTGTATTAAACGTGCCTAAAGCAAACTACGAATATTTATCATTTTTATATCTAAATTAATACGAGGGCCATGAATTATTAAAAGGTGGATGGCACACCTCGGACTATATGAACTAAATTTAATTAACGGCCCATTAGCACCCAGTTTTATTATTAAGAAAGTTTGTTCGAAGTTGCTTGAACGCATACCCCAAATTGGTTTTTAGAATCGTAATTATGTTATGCGAATGTATACATAATCACAATATTATTTTAAACGCGCCTAAAGGCCTTTCTATGAATGGTCATTCTTAATAAGTAATGTGACATTTGTGAGAGCCATGGTGGTATAATTAAATGGCATGCCTCACTCTGTTTTTAAAGATTCATATTTAAACTGGGCTTAAGGATGCTTGCATTTGCAAATGATTTGAACTTAAAGGGGGCTATTAGTCATAAACAAATTGGATAGTGGGTTATTTTAATAAAATGGACCAACCTACTTGTTCCTTGGGCCGTTAAAGTCGAATGGCCATAACTACTGAAGAAAAATGTCTGGGGCCTTGGGCCTGGGAAATTTATCTAAAATTGAAAGGGAAGGGCCTGAGACATGCGAGCCTGGCTTGGGCCCAGCAGTCTCACTTGGGCCATTTAATAGGCCTGGCCGATCCAAGGGGTGTCATTCAGCATTTCCTATTTTTGACTACTTTGCTCTGCAAACCTTCAACTGATTGATATGTCAAAGCGTAATTCAAACACTACTCTAAACTAATCAAAGCCAACTTCATCAAAGCAAATAAAAGTTGTGCAACATTTAACTTAGAATCAAATTACAGAAAATTTTAAGCATTATATATTCAACAAACTGTAGGCTATATGCATTTAAAACTGTAGCTACTACTATCTACTGCTGAACTCAACAATAGCTCTTAAACAACTTCAGATACTCAGAGTCAAAAGCTAAACAGCGAAATCTTAACATGAATTTAATCATGCACTAAACATCATTACTAACCTAAGCAAATTTAAACAAATTCCAACAAGAGATGTCCCCAAACCCCTACTACAACAGCCCAGACACTATATATTCACCAGGATAAGTTTTTAGCCCAACCAATATTGACACGACAAGTTAAAGTCCAAATACAACCCTAACATGGAATGTATTATCAGCAGCATGAATGAATACAGGGATAAATTAAAGGGACAACTATTGAAGTGCAGAAAAACATGGACAAATTCTAAAATAACATAAGCTGATACTCAGTAAAAACTAATATTCAAATCCCCAACTTCGATTACATGCTTCAAGTTTGAGCTTCAACATATAAGTAAGGTCCAATAGGTACCTGGAGGTAAAGATAAAGCAAAAGAGTGAGGATTTCAGCAGTAACAGTAGCTCAGCAGATCAACACAACAATATTCAGCTCTTCTAAACCATTTTAAACCTAGATGAACAAATATTCCTTGAAGTTTTTAAATTCTGACTGACAATGAAGACCAAAGAGCAAAACCAAAACAAATCTCAACCAAAAGATGTAGGAACTTTTTATTATTTTTTAGAGTATGAATTACTGCTTTAAAATGAAAGAAGAGGGCTCTTAATCAGGCACTCCTAAGGCAGCCCTAGCCCAGTTAATCAATTCCCCTTCTACCCTCTTAATTTTTAATCATTTTACCCTTTTAACCCCTTCAAAATATCTGAAACCTTTTGTTTGCTTAGCATGCAAGTCACCCTACCCTTATCCTATAGAGTTTCCATAACAGAAATTATTCCATACCTAAAATAACCCTTGACACCCCTGTATTTACCTTCCCACAATTCCCAAAATTGGGCCAACTGACAAAGCTTAGGCCCAAACAGATATGGCTTCTACTGCCCAGACAAATAACCCACAGAAACCATACCACCCAAGAAAGAAAAACTTTGTAAAATCATAAAAATGCTGAAAGATTAAGTATGAATGAACTAACAAACATTACTGACCTATAAGCTAACTTATCGACTAATCAAGGACAAGAAGTAAAACGGAATTAACATAAGAAGTAAATAAAATAAAAAAACGAAACAATGATGACTCTAGAACGAATTAACGAAAACTAAAAACTATGGACTCGAATCATGAAGAAAACAATGGCGAAATTTTACCTTATTTAACTTAGAAAAGGGTAATGAGAAAGCTTTGAAATGAACTGATGGATTATGGCCAGAATCCGGCGAGCCTGTCCGAATCCGACGACCTCAGAATGAGCTAAAACTAATGCCAATTGATTGCTCTCGTTGAAAGTAATCGACTAACGTAAGTTCTAGGTCAAAACGAGATGGAGCTTTGCGCGAAATCAGAAGAGGAGAACAACTTAAGGTTTCTGAAATTCCTAGATTTTGAATTGGAGGAATTTCGTTGGAATTTTTTGGAAATAGATGTAGGGATGGGATTTAGGAGCGCCTGGGGTTTGCGTGGTATGAATTTGGGGTCAATTTGGTCACGCCGGCGGCCAGTGGAGGTTTGGGAATTTGGGGCGGCGGCTAGGATTTTTGGTTCTCTAAATCTAAGAGACAGGAATGAAGGGGGGAGTGGAATTGGCGGGGTGACCAGTTCAGATAGTTAAATACTCGAAAGGTCCCGAGTTCCAGTCTGTTGGATCTTATTGATCCAACGGTTGAGATGGGGGGGCCAAAACGGGGTCATTTGGTTAGGACGGGGAGCTGGACCGGGGAGGGACTGGGTTTGGGCTTGGTTTGGACGGGTTGGGCAGAAATTTGGCCAAAATTCAAAGCATAAATTAAACCATTTTTCACAATTCCTTTTTCTTTTGTTTTCTTTTGTATATTTTTCTTTTTCTATAATTAATTAAAATCCTAAATTAAATCGTAAATTGATCTAATTTGTAAAATTAAACTAATTATTTATTGCAAAATTTATAAAAATTACTTGATCCTAAATTAACGGAGAAAATTCAATAATCTAAAAATTTAAAAGTGACAAATGTAAAATGAGCCATTTTTGTAATTTTTATTTTTTAATAAAACAAATAATTTACTAATTAATCCTAAAAATATGAAAATGAAACCTAAATGCAATGCATGATATTTTTGGTATTTTTTATGATTTTTAACAAAATAAACATACACAGAAATGCAAACAATTAGCACAAATTCCCACAGAATCCTATAAAAATTGTAAATGGAAAAAATTATTTTTCTTTTATTTTATGGGAGTAATTCCTATAGGGCAAAAATCACGTGCTCACAAAGAGGACTCGGTATAAATGTACCCGGCCATCATAAGGCTCGGTAGAATCGTACCCGACCACGTGGAGCTCGGTAAACCCAAATGATCAGTGTTGCACAATAGATGTCGTACCCGGCCGACTATAGCGCGGCTCGGTAGAGTAAAATAGATTCTATATATAATGCATGCTAGACTCATGGAATCACGTTCTAAACCTTTTGGAGTGACTTAAGGTTGTTGTACCTTTGATTAACATTATGGACATCCATACCCTCAATATGAACCTCAGTAGGATTCAAGGATCATACACACTTACTTAGAATAATTTTATAAGGAAAGAACAACATGGACAACCTTAGTTGCTAGGAGTAGATCCGTTATGAAATAGCGTATTCATTTCACTTTAGATCATGCCAAAAGAAAGAAGGAAGTGCCTTAACATACCTTAAACCCATTGAGTCCTTAAAATCTTCCAAGCAACTCTTCAAACAAGTCACTCCATCTATCATCGTATAAGGAGATTCAAAATTAGTGTTGAGCAAAGGCTAAGTCTGTAACTTAAGCTAGTAGCTCATTTACGTAAATTCGGGCAGCATCTCCCCTATATTAGGGCCTCCGCCAACACCATATACCAACAAAAACAACCAAATAAATCCATCAACATATAAATATCAATAACAAGACACCATATAACAACGACAAGTCACAACTACTTCACGACAAGCGGCAAGCTCCGATTGGAATCTGTATATCCCATATAACCCCTTATAGACTTCTTAAATTAACTTAACAGTATCATTAACATGATAATGAAGTCATTCATCAATGATTCCATCCTTATACCATATATTTGTAACAAAGGAAATAATCCTCAACTCCAACTATCTTAAATTAGTAACTTTATTCACTAGTTCATGTCTGCTCCATCCATTTAACTTAATCAACATCAAGATAACCTTAAGCACATGCAAGAACACAATATACATACCTCCTACAGTAACTTCAAGTCAAAATTCAAGTAATATTCAGCTCACAACAAACCTCAATGGCAATACAACACCATAGAAGTGACTTAAGCTAATCCAAGTATTATCTTGTAGTTTATCATCCTAACAACTTAACAAACATACAAGCAAGCTTAAGCACAATTAGTAGGCTGTTATACACACCTTAGCCAGTAGCAACAACTTGGAATCTTTCAGCAAAACACAGCCCACAACAATCCTCAATGACAACACAACCTCAAAGAGGTGTTGTTCTTCACTAGAACTAAGTTTTGATGTTGAAATATGGTGTAATCACTTTGGAATCACTTCAAACCCTTGTGGTATCTGTTTAGAAGGGTTGGGAGAAGTTTGGAGACGAATTTGTGTTGAAAATGAGTTAAAAATAGGCATCCAAATCGTTTATAAAGTGAAGTAGGTCAACCACCGCCTAAGTGGGTCCATTGGAGCTGCTTGCGCGGTCTCGCGAAAACGCGAATATCTCTCTACTCCAATATCGTATCGACAAACGGTTTAATGATTTAGAAACTAGACTCGTATATATCAATTTTGTAGGTAGATCACCCCATAATTCCAAGTATATTTGGAGAAAAACTCAGCTACATTTGACCTAATTTTCAGCAAATTTATGAACATAACTTGTGATGACCTTTGCCAACTCTTGTTCCACAACTTGCTTGCCTTCAAAATGTAGAAAATGACTATCATACGACTAAAATAACTCATAGCATAACCTCTTTATCATCTTAAGAACCCTAGTCTCACCCCAAAGTACATGTTATAACATTCTAAACTTGTCAACTTTCGACGAAACTTATTTTCTTCAATTGGTTTAGCTTCTAAGCTTTCCAAACCTCTTGGTACCCACTATTCATGATCTTAAATATTTGTAACCTCCAAGGTAACATGATTAACTTACTTTATTTTCTTCCAAAAATAACCTAATTTCCGAGCTTACCTCAATGGCTTACGACGTACTCTCACGTATGAAAACGTGGGGTGTAACACTACAGGTAGTAAACCGGCACATAGACGGGAAGTG